>NW_023276806.1:123737475-124937475 GCF_003668045.3 Cricetulus griseus | reverse complement strand
CAAACTTTATTGGCATCTACAGGGAGAGAAAAGTGAAACTTCTTTAAAACATAATACATTAGCTTTACATCATTGACCAAAACAACAACAGCAAAAACAAACAAACAAACAACAACAACAAAAACATTCCAGCATCTGCTGCCATTGGAATCTTAGACCTGCCTGCAACCACTGGGAGAGGTGAGCACAGGGTCTTCTCCTGCCTAGCTCCTCTTTGGAGTCTCCTCATCTAGGTACGGCTCATATTCCCTTCCTGCCCACCAAATCCCCCAAAGACTTGGGGGCAGTCCAAACAATCCAGCATCTGCTATCATTGGAATATTAGACCCACATGGATCCACAGGAAGAGGTTTGTGAGTGACCTTCTCCTGCCTACCTTCCCACTTTCCTTGGAGTCTCCTCACACTAGGACTGCCCATAGTCATATCCTGCCAATGAACCAACCAGAGACCTGGAGGCACAACAAACCATACAGCCTATGAAGGCATTGGAGAATCAGATGCCCCTACACCCACCAAGAGGAAGCTTTGGTCCCATATCCACTAGGAGAGGGTGAGGCCCCACCTTCACCTCCTGGAAAAGGGATGGGAAGATGACAGTATAAAAACACATTAAACATCAAGAAGACAAATATGACACCACTAGAGTCTAGAGATTCTACATCAGCAAGCCCTGAATAACCCAATGCAGATGAAACAGAAGTGAATGACCTTAAAAACAATTTAAAGAAGGCCCTCAAAGAGAGAATGAGAAAATTCATTAAAGAAATGGAAGAAAACACAAGACAAACTATGCAAGAAATGGAGGAAAAAGGACAGGCTTTGGTGGCCCAAGGCCTTTAATCCCAGCACTCGGGAGGGAGAAGCAGGCAGATCTCTGTGAGTTCAAGGCCAGCCTGGTCTCCAGAAAGAGTGCCAGGATAGGCTCCAAAGCTACACAGAGAAACCCTGTCTCAAAAAACCAAAAGAAAACAAAAGAAATGGAGGAAAAGACAAGCCAGAAAATGCAAAAAACATACAAATCTCTTAAAGAAAACAAGGAAAGCCATTAAAAAAAACAGATAAACAAGTAAAGGAAACAATTCAAACAGTTCAAGACTTGAAAGCAGAAACAAAGAATATAAAGAAAACACAGAATGAGGGAATTCTGTAAATAGAAAAATCTGAGTAAATGATCAGGAAATACAGATGCAAGCATAACGAACAGAATACAACAGATGGAAGACAGAATTTCAGGTGTTGAAGATACACTGGAGGAAAAAGATTCATCGACCAAATAAAATCTTAAGTCCCATGTATCCCAATAAAAATTTATACAAGAAATATAGGACACTGTGAAAAGACAAAACCAAAGAATAATAGGTATAAAAGAAGGCTAACAAACCCAGCTTAAAGGTGCAGGAAACATATTCAATGAAATCATAGAAGAAAATTTTCCCAACCTAAAGAAAAATATTATTAAGGAAACTAAATGTACAAGAAGCTTACAGAACACCAAATAGAATGTACCACAAAAAGTCCCCTCAATAAATAATAATCAAAACCAGAATAATAAAGAATAAAAGAAGAATATTAAAAGCAGCAAAGGAAAAAAAGGCCAAGTAACATGTAAAGGCAGACATCAGAATTACACCTGACTTCTGAATAGAAATTGTGAAATCAGAGTTTCCTGGATAGATGTTCTACAACCAATAAGAGAACATGATGCCAACGCAGACTGCTATACCCCGCAAAGCTTTCAATCACTATAAGTGGAGAAAATGAGATATTAAATGACAAAACCAGATATAAACAGTACATATCCACAAATGCAGCCTTCCAGAAATTAATGGAAAGAAAACTCCAACCCAAGGAAGATAAGTACACTCACAAAAAACATAGGCAACAGATAATCCCACTTTGCCAAAACTCAAAAAAGGGGGGTGGATACACACATAATATTACCACAAACAACAAATCCAAAACAAACAAGAATAAAAAATCAATGTGGTATTGGAACAAAAATAGACAGGTAGACCAAAGCAATAGAGTTGAAAGCCCTGATATTAACCCACACACCTATGAATACCTGATTTTTGACAATCCAAATTTATACAATGGAACAAACAACATCTTCAACAAATGGTGCTGGCATAACTGGATGCAGACATGTAGAAGACTGCAGAAAGACACAAGCCTATCGTCATGCAAAAAATTTAAGTCCAAAGGGATCAAAGATCTCAACATAAATCCAGCCACATTGAACCTATTAGAAGACAAAGTGGGAAATACCCTTGAATTAATTGGTACAGGAGACTGCTTCCTGAACATTACACCAGTAGCACAGACACTGAGGTCAACAATTGATAAATGGGACTTCCTGAAACTGAGAAGCTTCTGTAAGGCAAACGACACAGTCAGCAAGACAAAACGGCAGCCCACAGACTGTGAAAAGATATTTACCAATGCCACATCTGACAGAGAGTTGATCTCCAAAATATACAAAGAACTCAAGAAGCTAGTCTCTAAAACACCAAACAATCCAATTAAAAAGTGGGGTACAGAACTAAATAGACAATTCTCAATAGAGGAATCTAAAATGGCTGAAGGACACATAAGAAAGTGTCCAACATCTTTAGCCATCAGGGAAATGCAAATCAAAACCACTCTTAGATACCATCATATTCCTGTTAGAGTGGCTAAAATCAAAAACACCAATGACAGTTTATGCTGGAGAGGATATGAAGAAAGGGGAACACTTCTCCATTGCTTGTGGGAGTGCCAACTTGTACAGCACTTTGGAAATCAGTATGGTGACTCCTCAAGAAAATGGGAATCAGTCTACCACAAGATCCAGCAATTCCACTCCTAGGCATATACCCAAAAGAAGCACATTCATACAACAAAGACATCTGTTCAAGGATGTTCATAGCAGCACTATTTGTAATAGCCAGAAACTGGAAGCAGCCTAGATGCTCCTGCACTGAAGAATGGATACAGAAAATGTGATACATTTACACAATGGAGTACTACTCAGTGGAAAAAAAACAATGGAATCTTCAAATTTGAAGGAAAATGGATGGAACCCAAAGAAACCATTCTGAGTGAGGTAACCCAATCACAAAAAATAAAAACATGATATGTACTCACTCATATGTGATTTTAGACATACAGGAAAAGATTACCAGCCTACAATCTATACTGCCAGAGAAGCTAGTAAACAAGGAGGACCCTAAGAGAGGCATACATGGTCCCCTGGAGAAGGGGAAAGGGTCAAGATCACCTGAGCAGATTGGGAGCATAGGAAGAGGGGGAGGGAGCTAGAAGAATGAGAAGGGGAGACAAGGAGGGATGCAGAGGACATGAGGGAGCAGAAAGTTTGAGTCAGGGGAAAAATAGAAGATAACAAGAATGGAGATACCATAATAGAGGGAGACATTTGGGTTTACAGAGAAATCAGACACTAGGGAAATGTCTGGAGATCTACAAAGATGACACCAGCTAACAATATAAGCAACAGAGGAGAGGCTACCTTAAATGCTTTCCCCTGATAATGAGATTGATGACTGACTTATGACGCTGTATAGCTCTCATCCAGCAGCTGGTGGAAGTAGAAGCAGACACCCATAAGGAATCACTGAACTGAGCTGGATGGTTTCTTATCTATTTCTTCTGCTTAAAATGTCAGAACCCACAGAAATAGCTGACCTGAACAAGTTGTAGATATCAGCCCCCAGACTGATCACTGGGAAACCAGTATGGGACTGATCCAGATCCCATGAACGTGGGTGTCAGTGAGGAGACCTTTGAAATCTATAGGGCCTCTTGCAGTAGATAAGTATGTATCCTAGCATAGGAATGGACTTTGCGAGACCATTTCACATAGATGGATTCTGCCTCTGCTAGAGACACAGGTGAGGACCTAGTTCCTATCTCAAAGGATATGACAGACTCTGAAGACCCTCCCATTGAAGACTTCACTCTCCCTGTGGAGCAGATATGGTATGGGATAGGTAGGGTGTTAGTGGGAGACAGTAGTGGAGGGGAGGGAGAAGGAACTGGGATTGACATGTAAAAAATCCTGTTTCTAATTTAAAATAAAAAACGGAGGAAGAAAAAAATAAATTGTAATTTAAAATTGCCTTTGCTAACTTAGAGAAAATACAAAGAAAACATAAGATAGTATGATCAGTGAGAAAAATGAACAAATCCTTTTTTCAGTATTTATAACAGATAACAGTCTCTCTGTGTCTCTGTCTCTCTGCCTCTCTGTCTGTCTGTCTGTCTGTCTCTCTCTCTCTCTCTCTCTCTCTCTCCCTCTCTCTCTCTCTCTCTCTCTCTCTCTCTCTCTCTCTCTCTCTCTCTCTCGTGTGTGTGTGTGTGTGTGTGTGTGTGTGTGTGTGTGTGTGTGTTTGTGCTGATTGTGTCCATTGCCTTACAGAAGCTTCTCAGTTTCAGGACATCCCATTTATCAATTGTTGATCTCAATGTCTGTGCTACTGGTGTAATGTTCCAGGAGTGTTTGCCTGTACCAATTAATTCAAGGGTATTTCCCACTTTCTCTTCTAATAGGTTCAGTGTGGCTGGATTTATGTTGAGATCTTTGATCCCTTTGGACTTAAGTTTTGTGCATGACGATAGACATTTATCTATCTGCATTCTTCTACATGATAGAATTCAGTTTTCCCAGCACCATTTGTTTTAACCACCTCGCCAGCAAAAACGACATGGGGATACTCCTCAGGATCCTTCTGCAGTAAAGCTTTAATGCCTCTTGAGAGGAAGAGCATCAGCTTACAGAGCAGAGACCCTGAACACTCAAAAACCCCTCCTTATATAGGCTGGCAACCGTCACCTCAGACTGTTACTTTCTGACTGGATGAAGCCTGTCGGACCATATGACGTCATCTGATCGAACCATATGATGTCACGGGAGGGGCAGAGACTAAGGGCTGGAAAGATACAAAGTTACCTATTGCCATGCGCAGAGCTTGTAACGGCTCCTAACATATCCCCCTTTTTTATTAATTAATGATAAGGCTTCATATTTTTACAAGCAAGTAGGTCACCCATACATTGAGGGATAAAGGCAGAGGTTGTACCTCCCAAATCATACAATAAGACTGTGTACAAGAGTCGCCGCTAGGCTTTTAGCTTGACCCAAAGCGCTCTGGACCTGTCTTCCGCCGGTTTTCTGGGAAAGGGAAACTGGGGCAGGCAACCCTTATGCAGTACAACATGCCTCCCAGAGAAGCCTGCATATTAGGCAACTCTCTGTGCGATGCTTTGCTCGACATCCCTCATGGGCTGCTCAAGCCAGACACTCTACCCTGTGCAATGAGCCTAGGCTCTGGGTGTGCAAGAGCTGTCTGACCGGTGGCCTATTGCTTAAACATTGTTAACCAAGTTTTAGTGGAAGCCCCTTGTTCCTAGGCTACAAGCACTTGGGCGATCTTAGTTTGAGTCCTGAGCCTACAGACCAGCCAGAGAAGCAACACCAATCTGCAGCAAACGGCTGTGCCAGACATTCCCACCCCCACCGATTCTTAGAAGTAGGAAACAGCTGAGGTGACCCATGACGACAGTCCCTCCGTCAGTGACAGATCGATAGCGGCTCTCAATTCACGCAGTGTCTGCTCAAATTCAAAGGTTCAATTCTGCAACATAAACTGAGAAAGGCTTTTAGACAAATTAGCTGCTTTCGTAAAATTCTCATATTGGATGGAGGTAACACATAGGCCAGGGAGCTTCTGCTCACAGCCTCTGCTCAAATTCAAAGGTCCAATTGTAATTGACACATAGGCCTTGGTCAGCTACTGAGAAACAGAGACTTCCCGTAAGGGAAATAGTCCTATTTTCACAAAGTCTGTTCATCCTCAGGCAGAAAAGCTAAGCCCAGCTCTTTATTGGTGGCAAAGAATCAGGGAAAAACCTGTGCATTATATATCACCAGCATCAGAAGTGGGAACGTTGATGTGATTCCCCAACGTAGTTCCCCCTGGACAGCTGGGGTCTTGATCATCATCATCAGTAACATCAGGAGGAGCAGCTTGCTCCCCCCTTTCATGTGTCTGGTCTGCTGAATCCTTGTGCTCCATGACTGTCCTGGTAAGTCTTTCAGGGACCCAGAAAGGATTTTCTTCATTCTATGGGAAAACACAAACAGCTCCCCTGGATCTTATTAAAATAGGATCCGGGCCTTTCCATTCATTGGTTAACACATCTTTCCATTTCACCAATTCTTTAGGTCGATATGGGTCTAAGCAATGTCGCTCTGCTGCGGTCTGATCATGCTCATCTGAGTTTAAAAAATTTATGGGGAAGAGCGCCACTGCTATGGCAACTTGTGGCACGGGGGGCAAATCCTTTATTATACCCCCTCTTTGTTTAATTAAGTATGATTTGAGCATGCAATGTGCACGATCAATGATGCCTTGCCCTTGAGGGTTATATGGCAAGCCCGTAATACATGTGACTTGCATTTGTGCACAAAATTGCTTAAATTTCTGAGAAATATAAGCAGGTCCATTGTCAGTTTTTAAGTATTTAGGCTTTCCCCAGGCACTCCATGCCTCAAGACAGTGTTGAATTACATGGCAGGTCTTTTCTCCAGTGAGTGGTGTGGCATGGAGAACACCGGAGCAGGTGTCTATTGACATATGCACGTACTGGAGTTTCCCAAAGAAAGAAACATGAGTGACATCCATCTGCCATACTTGTAATGATAAAATCCCTCTTGGATTTACTCCAGTATGACGGACAGGGAGAAACTGACAACAATTGTGACATTGAGTAACGATATCACGTGCCTCTTTCCTAGTAAGAGAGAAGCGCTTGCGTAGGGTCTCAGAAGTAACATGAAAGTTGTCATGGAAGGCCTTAGCGGCTTGCAGCGGGGGACAAAAACTGTCGCAGTCAGCCTTGTGGCTTTATCTGCCAAATCATTTCCTTGGCTCATTGGGCCAGTAAGTCCTGAATGAGCCCTAATATGTGTAATATACATGGGAGCCTGTCTGGTTAACAAACAATCTTGTAATTTTTAGAATAGAGATGCCACTCTGCTAGTGGATCTAATGACTCCAGCCGTCTCCAGTAAATTTACAGCATTGACCACATAGGAGGAGTCAGAAACAATGTTAAGAGGGCCTGGGAATTTTTGAAGAACATCTAATACCACTAAGCATTCTACCACCTGAGGGGAAGTCTCAGCATATTGCTGTGAGAACACCTGGGTACCCACAACATAGGCTCCCAGGCCAGTCTTGGAGCCATCTGTGTATACCACCAACCCGTCTTTTAATGGAGTAGGAGAGGTGATTCGGGGAAACACAATAGGATGAGATGCAGCAAAGTGCAACAAAGGGTGTCTAGGGTAATGATTATCAATTTTTCCCAAAAAGGTGGTGACTAATATGGCCCAATCATCAGAGGTGGCGGCCAAAGCCTGCACTAGAAGAGAGTTATAGGGAACAATTAAGGCCGCAGGATGTCTGCCAAAATGGCTGATATCGGCCTTCAGGCCCTTAAGGGCAAGTTGAGCTATGGCAGCAGGGTACCAGTCAATGATCTTCTGAGGAGAGGCATGTGGGTGGATCCATAACAAGGGCACATTTTGCCACAACACTGCAGTGGGCAATCTTTTTGTTTTAAATACACAAAGGGAGAAAGGCTGAAGTAAATTAATGCGGTATAGTTGTGCTTCTTTAATGGCTTCCTCCACTAAATGGAGGGCTGTCTCCGCAGCGGGATTCAAAGACCTGGGGGAGGCAATATGGGTATTCCCTTTCAAAATATCAAACAGAGGTTTTAATTCTGCAGAGGTGATCTTTAAAAACGGCCGCAGCCAATTTATGTCTCCCAATAATTTTTGAAAATCATTCAATGTATGTAAATCATCTCTATAAATCCTTAACTTCTGTGGGAGAATCTTATTTGGGAGCACCATGGAGCCCAGGAAGTGTCCAGTATCTGCAATTTGGACCTTCTCCGTAGCAATTTGGAGGCCCCAAAGTTGTAAATTTTTAAGCAGTAAAGGGTAAGCCTTTCGAAGAATCCTTAAATCCCTATGGCACATGAGTACATCATCCATATAATGGATCACAATTAAATTTGGATATTGTTCTCTTATTGGTCTGAGAGCCTCCTGTACATATAATTGACATATGGTAGGGCTATTTGCCATGCCTTGGGGTAACACCTTCCATTGGAATCGCTTATCAGGGTCCATATGATTAATGGAGGGGACAGTGAATGTGAAACACAGCCTGTCCAGAGGAAACAAAGGGATAGAGAAAAAACAATCTTTGATGTCTAATATTATTAAATTCCAATTTTTGGGTAATGCAGAAAGCACGGGGAGACCTCGTTGCACTGCACCAAGGGAAGACATTTGCTCATTAATAGCTCTTAAATCATGGAGTAAACGCCATTTACCTGATTTCTTTTTGATGACGAAAATTGGAGAATTCCAAGGAGAGGTTGATGGTTCTATGTGCCCCAAAGCCAATTGTTCCACATCTAAAGTAAGGTTTTTTGTTTTTTGTTTTTTTGTTTTTTGTTTTTTTCCTTCTGCCCTCAAAGACAGGAAAAGCCAGCTTTCTTTTTACCTTCTCATAGGGAGGGGGTGCTGAATGAGCAACCTGCAAGAGGGCTGTTTGAAGCTGCCATCTTCCAGGTTTTTTTGCTACTTTGTATATGGTCATCCAGATAGTATCTTTCTTTTTCACCTAGCTCAGCTTCTTCCCCAATATCTAAAACTTCATCTCCTGAGCTTTCAGAGTCATCAGAGCTATCAAGATTTAAAGCTTCAAACTCATTTACAGGATCATCTAACAAATTACACACTCCCTTGTCATTAGACACCCCGGGAGGTCCTTTTTCCTTTTCCATTGCTGTTTTGTTTTTTATACACACTCCCTTGTCATTAGACACCCCGGGAGGTCCTTTTTCCTTTTTTTTTACTGGGCGCGCCCCACCTCTCACTACGTTCGGTTTCTGACATGTAATTCTGGACTTCTTCAAGATTGCTACAACAGTGAGAAAGGTCAACATGGCTCCGACTAAAAGCACAAAAGCCTCTACACTAACCTCCCAAAATGGCAACATTCCCAAGCCAAAGTCCAGAAAAGACATGCCTCTCCCTCCGAATCCTACCTCCCTGCAGTTCTGAATCCTCCTTGTTGCCAAGGGGTCTCCAATGGTGCTGAGGATGATGAGGTCAATTTCCCAGGTTTCGGCACCAGATGTCCCTCGCTAACCGCCTCGCCAGCAAAAACGACATGGGGACACTCCTCAGGATCCTTCTGCAGTAAAGCTTTAATGTCTCTTGAGAGGAAGAGCATCAGCTTACAGAGCGGAGACCCTGAACACTCAAAAACCCCTCCTTATATAGGCTGGAAACCGTCGCCTCAGACTGTTACTTTCTGACTGGATGAAGCCCGTCGGACCATATGACGTCATGGGAGGGGCGGAGACTAAGGGCTGGAAAGTTACAAAGTTACCTATTGCACATGCGCAGAGCTTGTAATGGCTCCTAACACTCAATGTCTGTGCTACTGGTGTAATGTTCCAGGAGTGTTTTCCTGTACCAATTAATTCAAGGGTATTTCCCACTTTCTCTTCTAATAGGTTCAGTGTGGCTGGATTTATGTTGAGATCTTTGATCCCTTTGGACTTAAGTTTTGTGCATGATGATAGACATTTATCTATCTGCAGTCTTCTACATGATAGCATTCAGTTTTCCCAGCACCATTTGTTGAAGATGTTTTCTTTATTCACACACACACACACACACACACACACTCACACACACGGGGCTGGGGGGGGGGAAGGAAGTACAAGTGTAATAAAAGCCACTACTTAAATATAGGTTATATTATCTTTTTATTTCACATAAGATAATGCATGTTGAAACTTAGTATAGACAGTGATGTACCATCTAATCACTAATTATATGAATACAAAATGCTTACAATAACATTGCATAACACTTTGTGATAAATTATGAGAGACAGAAACCAAAATTATATAACAATAGGAGGGTTAATTAAGCAATTGATAGATCAACCTTAAAATCACATCTACTCCAACATGATTATCAATGTGAAATAACTCTTAATAAAACTGGGATTGGAAAACTGTTTTGGTTGTTAAGAACACTTTGGATTACTTCAAAGGTTCTTATTTGGTCCTAACACTTATGTTGGGCCGCTTACAACCATCTGTAACCCATCTGGAGAATACTGAAAGACCTCTGCCCCTGGGGGGCACCTATACTTCTGTGCACATGCACCCTCACACTAATAATAATAGCTAAAACTATCCTAGAAAAAATAATAAAACTGATAGAAGACATCAGGAAAATTAAGCAGGCCCCTTTGCAAGAGCTAATAAAACATAGTGAATACAAGTTCCAAAGTATTCAACATAGGTAGGCAGGGTCTAATGTTTTCAGAATACTACCAGCAAATTACATCACACTCTCTCAAGTATCTTTTAAACATATGCCAAGGCAGTATGCATCCTGATACTCTCTCTCTCTCTGTCTTTCTATATGTGTGCATTTATATCTTTATTGTTAATATATTTAATATGTTATAGGATAGCATATACATAAAATCCTCTAGTGTATATTGATACATACTAGTAATGAAATTATCAAGTGTCCTTGTTAATCATATAATGAAACCAGAAGTAAATAATAGAAACTGAAATGAACTCTAGAAACCCTTGACAACTACAGACCACATTTTTTTCTTTTCTTTTCTTTCATATTCAATTTGTTCTTTCTATTGTATTTATTTGGTTATTTTACATCTTCTCCATAATTTCCCCTCCCTTGGCTCTTCTGAGTCCCTCCCACCTTCATATCCTCTTCACCCCTCTCCCATCCAGTCCTCCTTCATTACTATTCAGGAAAGAGCAGCTTTCCAGTGGGTATCAACCAAACATGGCATATCAAGTTGCAATAAGACTAAGCACCTTCCCTTGTAATAAGGCTGGGCAAGATGACCAACTATGATGAGTAGGCTCCTGAAAACCACCAAAAGTATAACATACAACCCCTGCCCCAACTGTTAGAAGTTCCACAAGAAGACCAAGATATACAACTGATACATATACACAGAGTGCATATTTTAGTCCCATGCAGATTGTTGGTTTGGACTCTGTGAGTCACTGTGATCCAAGGTTAGTTGATTTTGTGGGTTTTCTTGTGGTGTCCTTGACCTCTTTGGCTCCTGAAATCCTCTCTCTCTTCAGCAAACTTTTGTGGATTGATACAAAATTGTTATGAGAAGGAAATTCATAGCATTAATTGCATAAATGGAAAATACAAGAAGACTCAAATTAATAGTATAGGTGATCTCACAAATTCCAGAAAGGAAAGGGAAAGAAAGCTTGAACAAGAACATGGAGTGGCAGGATAGGCCCCATACTGCTGGCTGCACTGTGGCAGCCTCAGATGACCACACAGCCACAGGATGCCCTCCAATTATTGTGTGAACTGTGAAAATCTTTTTAATGTTAATGATAATGCTTTTATGAATCTATGAGAATTTCATGGGATGTATTTTGATATTTACCCACTTGCCCTAAATCCCCTGCATGACCATGACTGACAACATGATCTCTCTCTCTCTCTTTCTCTCTCTCTCTCTCTCTCTCTCTCTCTCTCTCTCTCTCTCTTTCTCATCTATCTCTCTCTCTGACATTGATAGGGTTTTTATTGCTGTGAAGAGACACCATGACCATGATAACTCTTGTAAAGGAAAACATTTAATTAGAGTGACTCACTTACAGTTCAGAGGGTTCAGTCCATTAGCATCATGGTGGGACATGGCAGCATGCAGGCTGACATAGTGCTGGAAAATTAGCTGAGAGTCCTAAATTTTATAGAAAACCTGAAGTGGTTTCAGTGTCATATTTCCTCTAACAAAGCAACACCTTCTCCAACAAAGCCACACCTCCTAATAGTACCACCCCCTATGAGTTTAAGGAGGACAGTTATGTTCAAACTCCCACAATGTCCCTCCCTCCCTTCCCTCATCTACTGATCTTCCTCCCCCTCTCCTTCCCTCTTCCTCCCTTCCTCTCTTTCACTTCATTCATCCATTCTGGATTGTATTGAGTGACTACTCCTAGACTTGAGGCTTGCCTTGCAATGTACTCCATATATCACACTACTGATGTCACACTACTGAAGTCAGTATTTTCCACTCCCAGCATCAATCACATGTCTGTATCTCCTCACCTAGGATATCTTCTTCAACAAAACAGCTCAATGCCAATATTCTGGTTGCTATCTTGTTTACTAGGTGATGAGTACCTGAGAATAACCCTGTACTATTTAATATATCCATTTGTGACCATGTAATTCTCAAAATATCATTTTACTTAAAGTAAAAGGCCTGTCCTTTTCAGTTCCTGACCAACCTTAGCAGGACCAGGAATAACTCAAGAAAGTACAAAACTCCACACAAAGGATTTCAGAGGGAAGTCATCTGTAAAAGTAGCATATCATATTTTCTAAGTTATGTATGGTGTTTTGATATTTTCTGTCATTTAACTAGAAGACACATGCTTGTGTTTAGTCAGTCACCCCTCATCCTCTCATAGTTCTTTCAAAAAGCTATTGATATATAGCAATGCAGAGTGCTGTCATCAGGTTACCTTCAAAGACGTCTTTGTGATATTTCCCAATAAAGATTCAGAAATGATGATCTTGTTGAGTAATGAAATAAAAATAAGACTCATTGCATCCTATGTTTAAATTGGATTTTGAAGCCATATCACTAAAAGTGAGCTATAGAGTAAGATGTGCATACCCATGGAGACATGGAGCCCTGAACAGAGAGCAATAATAGAGCAAAGCAAATCTATGATTCTTAAGAAATCACATGACCACTGTCATCCTTCCAGTGAACATGTCTGGTGCCCTATTAAATATATGCATTGGTTAATATGTAAATTTGCAGAAGAAAATAATCGTGTGGTATAGTGATAGTGACTACTGTTCTGAAAAAGAGAATACAGTCCTAAGGGGACAATGGCATGTCTAGAGGTAGAGTGGTATATGAACCAAGGAAATGGTCAGTTACATAGAAAGCAGAATCAGGCAATGTCCTCAGTAATTAATTTGTCTTTATCTTGTCTGCACTGGTATCCTTTCACCCTTGTCCATCCTGGAATCAAGCGTCTATACTACTGGGTGATCTCTTCATTAACTCAAGTCTTTAATGTGTATGTTTTATTTATCAGAGATATTTTCTATTATTTATCACTGATAAGTAATTCACAGGCAAGAAATGGTTATTAGACCTGTTGCTGAACAAAATTCTATTAAAGCTGAGGAAAACAATTTTGTCAGCTAATGGCTCATAATGAAGGATTTTCTAATTGAATTATCAACTTTGCTTCCCTGGAATAAAGTGTTCTTCAAAAACAAGACTCTATAAAATGGACTTGCACTTATTTTGGAACAATGGGGAAGAAAAGGAATTACAGAACAATGGAGTATGGTGGCTATTTTTAACAACTACGAAGCTAAAACTCATTAGATCAAAACACTGAATTCCCAGTGCACAGCCTGAAATCTCAGGTTTTTTTTCCTGTGATCATGCTATAACTATATTTGTGGGTCTGCAATAGCCAAGAATACTATACAAGAGTTTACATAGTCTGCCAATTTTCAATACCCATTGAACTAGGATAATTACCTAGTCTCTTAAGGGAAAGTTAGGAGCTTTGATCAGAATAGGGATTGAAATTAATAACTGATATCAGAAATAAATGTAAAGAATAATAAGACATTGTGTATCCACCTGCTCATGCTCTATTTCTGCCATTTGACATAGTCTTTCATTTCCTTGGTGTAAATATTTCTTTCTTATAGTAATTATTAAATTTTTAAAAGGCTGATGATTATCTTAATTTCTGCCATTTAACCATTCAATTTTTGATAATATAAACATTTTACCAATTTAATTTGTAGACATGAAAACACTTGGAATGCTTGAGATAACTGTGTTCATTCAAATAACTGAAATTATCTTAAATTTATTCATTGCTTTCAGTTGAAATTTAGGCATTTTTTGTCATGATGTGATGCATGTATTTAGTTCATATAAATTATACAGCATATCTTTCATTGGTAACCTTCTCTTTTATATGTTCCCAACAATGACCCAGAAAAGTCAGGTGCCATGATGTACAGACCTGAATGCTTTTACCTGTTTTAGTAGTTATTGTTTTTCCTTTTCTTTTTGCTGGTGGTAGTATGAATGTACATTGAGTGTTACAAAGTGACTGAAATATGCAGTTGAACTTGACTCTCTTATAATGTACAAAGCAGTGTTTATCTGGAGATGAAGTTGGTAATCATGATAATTTAATGCTCTGAGATCATTTGGTGGTTAATTGATTAGAGTGTTTCTGAAAATACATTGAAAATACTCTCAGGCTTGTATTATTAAAGATAGACAAGATTTGGGAAGAATTACAAATTACCAATATATATGCCAAATATATATTTAATTGTAAAACTTCAGCATCATCCAGGCTTGAGGTTATAGACAGGAGAAGAGATAATTAAAAATGTATTTAATGATACAGGCTAATGCAACTTTTGCCAAATTCAAAATGTTACTCCCATTAAAGGCACTGGATTACTTTGGAAGGAAGATGAATATGAAATTCAGTAACCAGAGTTGGAAATGGCAACATCACTTAAAGCAGAATTTAGGTAAGAAGGGAATCTAGTGGAACTGGCACATACAGAGAAATTTATGAAGAGACTAACTTATCACCATGCTGTAAAATTATCAACATTCATTCTAATTCATGTATCTGTATGAATTTTTGAACAAAATTACTTAGAGCCAAGAAAATTTGAACTCATTCAGTAGATTCTGAAATTATGTTAAATAATTAAATCAATAAATCATCAGATGTAGAATTCCACTGTAATCCTCCTTCAGACTCGATAAATAATAATGGAACTTGGTGCACTTCATATTTGAACACTCTAATATCAACTTCATGCAAGAGTATCAAGTTAAAATAGACAGGTTAGGCAATACTTTTATAGGATTTAGAGGAATCCACATTGGTTCTCTAAATATTATTTAATGATTATTAGTTTGTTTGTAATATTTTACATAAAATACTAAGTTGAGTCCCATCAGTATCAAAAAATAATGTCGTGATTAAAGACATGAGCCAGGTGGTGGTGGCACATGCCATTAATACCAGCATTCAGGAGGCAGAGCCAGGTTGATCCCTATGAGTTTGAGGCCATCCTGATCTGCAGAGCAAGTTCCAGGACTGCTCCAAAGCTACACAGAGAAACTTTGTCTCAAAAAAACAAAAAAAAAAAAGAAAAAATTAAAGAGAGGGAATGGTAAATCTTACTGCCTATTTTACTTATATAGTCTACAAAATTTAGTTGTGCTATGATACATTAGAGCTATTATAGTAATCATAAAGTGAATATGATCACTTCAGTACAACTCCAGATAAATATTTCACAGATTTTGATGTAGAAAGTATAAATAACTTCCCAGGCATCATATATTTCCCAGAAGCAGACTAGTCACACATGTTTTAATATTGTCTCAATTCTGCTTCAAACATTCATACCATATTTGGAAATAATAATTATATGTAATTTTAAAGTATATTATAGAATTTCTTCTTTACTTTGCTATCTGTTGCTATGATGAAGACATCTTCAAAAGCAACTTGGGAAGGAAAGGATTTATTTCACTTCCACTTCCACATTGCAGTCCATCATGAAAGAAGTCAAGCCAGAAACTCACTTAAACTATAGGGAGGTAGGACCTGAAGCAGAGAGTATTGAGGAGTGCTGCTTACTGGCTTGTTGTCGTGGCTTATTCAAATTCCTTTCTTAAACTGAGGACCACAATCCCAAAGATGGCACTATCCACAGTGGTTGGGGCCTTCCCACACTAACCATTTAAAAGCCACATAGACTTGCCTACATACCAAGCTGATAGAGGCATTTTCCCAATTATGTATTCCCAGATGACATAAGATTGTGTCTAGTTTCCATAAAAAAAAGAAAAGAAAGAAAGAAAAATTTAAAAAATTATAGCCAGTAAAGTTTCCTACATTAACATCTTCATCATTATGGGAAAACCAAAGCAGTTCATGCTGGATGTGTCCTGTATGGCTCAATATAACCTTTATGGAACACATCAAACTCTCTTAAAATGTATGGTTGCTACAGAAAACTCAAACATGTTACTCTGAGAGTTATTGAAGAACCATTTCACATACTCAAAGAAGAATAACTGCTATTTTTATTTCTGCTCCTGGTTAAACGTGAGAAAGAATGTTATCACTGTATTTTAGCTAAAATGCCATACTTTGAGTATGTGACGGGTGACCTGCATCTAACTCATATGGGCTACCTTATGAAAGCATCTAGAATGCAGACAATTCTTTGTTTCTTTTTTTACCTGAGTATAGTTCTTCCTAGCAATATTATTCCAACACATAGGTCTCATTCTGAAGAAGTAATATAATCAATCCTTACAGTGATGTTTTTCTCCATTTTTTTATTTTAAAAAGAAAAGAGTGTTTTACATGTCAGTCCCAGTTCCCTCTCCTTCTTCCCCTGCTCCCCACTAACACCCTGCCTATTCCATAAGCTTTCTGCTCCCCAGGAGGATGAGGCCTGCCATGGAGGATCTTCAGAGTCTGTCATATCCTTTGAGGAAGGGCCTAGGCCCTCCTCTGTGTGTCTAGACTGAGAGAGTATCCCTCTTTGTGGAATGGGCTCACAAAGTCCATTCTTATGCTTGTGATAAGTACTGTTCTACTACAAGAGTCCCCATAGATTACTGAGGCCTCCTCACTGTCACCCACATTCATGGTGTTTGAATCAGTCCCATGCTGGTTCCCAGATATCAGTCTGGAAACCATGAACTCCCCTTGTTCAGGTCAGCGGTTTCTTTGGGTTTCACTAGCCGGATCTTGACTCCTTTGCTCATCACTCCTCCTTCTCTGTAACTGGATTTCCAGCTCAGTTCAGTGTTTAGTTGTGGGTGTCTACTTCTACTTCCATCAGCTGTTGGATGAAGGCTCTAGGATGGCATATAAGTTAGACATCAATCTCATTATCTGGGGTGGGACCATTTAACCTAGCCTCTCCACTGTTGCTCAGATGGTTAGTTGGTGTCATCCTAGTAGATCTCACGACATTTCCCTAGATAAAGATTTAATTTATCTTTAAACCTATAATGGTTCCCTCTATGATGGTATTTTTTATCTTGCTCTCCTCTATTCTGCCCCCAACTTAACCTTCCAGCTCCCTCATGTCTTCCTCACCCCTTCTCTTCTCCTCTTCTCGTTCTCCTAGCTCCGTCTCCCCTCCCCCAATGCTTATTATTGGCACAAAAATATACAGTAGACCAAATGAAATCGAATTGAAAACCCTGATATTAACCCACATACCTGTGAACACCTGATTTTGACAAAGAAGCTAAAGTTACACAATGGAATAAAGAAAGCATCTTCAACAAATGGTGCTGGAACAACTGGATGCTGGCATGAGGAAGACTGCAGATTGATTCATGTCTATCACCATGCACATAACTTATGTCCAAATGGATCAAAGACCTCAACATAAATCCAGACACACTGAACCTATTAGAAGAGTAAGTGGAAAGTACCCTTGAAAGAATTAGTATAGAAGACTGTTTCCTGAACATAACACCAGTAGCACAGACACTGAGATCATCAATTAACAAATAGGACCTCCTGAAACTGAGAAGCTTCTGTAAGGCAAAGGACACAGTAAACAAGACCAAACAGCAGCCCACAGAATGGAAAAAGTTCATCACCAGCCACACATCTGACAAAGAACTCAAGAAGCTAGTTTCCAAAATAGCAAATAATCCCATTAAAAAGTGGGGTACAGCATGGGACTAATCCTGTCCCCAGGAATGTGGGTGTCAGTAAGGAGACCTCAGCAATCTATGGGGCCTCTTGTAATGGATCAGTACTTATCCATAGCATAGGAATGGACTTTGGAGCCCATCCCACATAGAGGGCTACTCCCTGATCCTAGACACACGGGGGCTTGGGCCCAGCCCTATCCCAAAGTATGTGACAGACTCTGAAGACCCCCTATGGAATGCCTCACCCTCCCAGAGGAGCAGAAAAGGTCTGGGGTAGGTAGGGTGTTAGTTGGTAGGGGGCAGCAGAGGAGAGGAGGGAGAGGGGACTGGGACTGACATGTAAAACTATTTTGTTTCTAATTCAAATTTTTCACACAGAGAGAAAAAATAAATGCAGAAAAAGTGAAAAATAATTGTGATAAGGATGCTGAAGTATAGCTTGCAAAAATTGATGGTTCTTTGCGGTGGGGGTATGGGTGGAGATGGACCCAAGTTTCTACAATGGACTGGCACTGGGGTATTTGTGTGGTCATATATTTTCTGTGATTTATTAAAGCCACTGTAGATCAAAATAGCAAAGCAGTCATACTAGTTAGCCATAGAAGCCAGGCAGTGGTGGCACACACCTTTAACTGCAAGAATCAGGAGACAAAGGCAGATGCATCTCTTTGAATTCAATGCCATTCAGGGTTAAAGGAGATTGCATTCTTAAAGAATAACAGAGCTCACACCTTTAATCTCAGTATTCATGAGAGGTATTTAAGCAGGAACAGGGTCCCAGATGTGGCATCCATTCTCCAGCCACATTGAAGAAAGGAAGGCATTCATTCTTCAGCCAAATTGAGGAAAGGAAGGCATACATTCTGAGACTGATTCCTCAGCCACACTAAGGAGAGGCAGAAGTTTGAGGCTTGTTGAGAGATCCCAGTGACAGGATCAGCCCTTTCAACCAGAGGTAAGAGATAGCAGCTGGATATTTTGCTTCTTTGACCTTCATCTTGAAGCTTGAATTCCAATATTTGTCTGTGGGTCTTTTAATTTTCATGCTACAATTGGTACTCAACCTTAAAATAAGAATTCAAGAAAAAGCCTTTTTGAGGCAACTGGCCCAAGTTCAAGCCTGAGATACAGAAATGACTCCTGCCTACATCCCTCATCCCAAAATACCTGTAAAAATATCTAGGTTTTCTCCTCAAATATTTGAGCAAATTTGAGATTATTCTGTTGTAGTTTTTCTAAAATTTCTTCAGCTACCACACAAACATGGGAGGCTTTTAGGCTTTTCCTAGAGTCCCTCTCCTCCGGCTGACAATCTCAGCTCATGGCCACAAGCTAGTTCTGCTATTCAACCATGCTACATCTCACAATTCACTGATATTGTTGGCAGATTTGGTAAGTCTATTGTGAATTCTTAAAGGAAAGAATGAGATTTACAGAGTTTTCTCTCTACACTAAAAAACAGGAAACACTATTAAAATGGAGAGAAATATATCTCCATATGATCATATAATGGATGGTTTAAAAATGGAACAAATAAAGGGATAACCAACTTAACCAGGATTGACATACTATTAATTATAATTTTTATATTCATTGTTGTCACTTTAAAAATCCTTGGCTTATCCCTAAATCGTTTGTTGATATGAGTGCTGAGATGCAGACCTTAGGAAATCATATTAAAGCAGATTGTAGAGATGCCCAGATCCAGTCTTAGAATTACATGGAAAACCAAATTCAGCATTGAATTTTAAGGTTATAAAGGAACACACTAAGGTCTTAAGCGAACTAACTGTAATATATGCAGTAAACTTACATGAAGTTCAAAATGAAACAGATTCTGTAAGAGCTACTTTGAAGCCTGTGGCAATGTTAAAGTTAGGGAAAGTCAAGGAAGCAGTAATCTCATATGTCATGCACTAACAATTTGTAAAGTAGATAATAAACACATTGTCAGTTTGTAATAGAGTTATCCCCATAGACTGAATACACTTGATTTAAGCTGTCCGAGAGCCTGGATCACAATTACAATGGGATTACTGCTTCAGAGAAGAGACTAAAATTATTGGACATAAATCTGAAAGTAGAGGTGTTATATCTCTCAAGATCAAATTCTTGGAAAAAGAGATTATGAGAAAAGCAATGTCTATATGGTGATCATTTCTTGAGTTTAAGCTGTGCAGCATGTTTGAATGCTTGGGAAAGAATTGGAGACACAGGAAGGAGAAGTGTATCATTTATAAAAGTTATATAGGGCCCAAATGGAGAATTCTTAGAAATAATGTCATCAGTAGTAAATAGAATGATATCAGACACAGAAACTAGAAAAATAATTGAAACTACATCTATTTAAAATGCTATTGCCCAATACAAAAGGATAATAGACCTTTAAAAACAAGGTCAGCACCTTTGGAGTATTGGATCTGAGATACAATTAATATTGAAACTCATGACCATGATGAAGGTACATGAATAGGAGAGGTGATTTCAAGAGATTTAAAGAAAAATTGAAATGTCAAAAATTTTAATTGTGGCAAGCAAGGTCACTTGCAAA
This sequence comes from Cricetulus griseus, assembly GCF_003668045.3. Lineage (NCBI taxonomy): Eukaryota > Metazoa > Chordata > Mammalia > Rodentia > Cricetidae > Cricetulus > Cricetulus griseus. The sequence continues at coordinate 124,917,025 of NW_023276806.1, read as the reverse complement.
GGGATTGTAAACAGGTCCATTTATTTATTTATTTATTTATTTATTTATTTATTTATTTTTGGTTTCTTGCTACAGGGTTTCTCTGTGTAGCTTGTGGAGCCTATCCTGGCACTTGCTCTGGAGACCAGGCTGGCGTCGAACTCACAGAGATCTGCCTGCCTATGTCTCCCGTGTGCTGGGATTAAAGGCATGTGCCACCAATGCCAGGCCATACAGGGCCTTTTTACAAACAATTATTTTTATAAATATAATCCAAACATAACACCCATTACTTCTGGATTATGCAGAGACTGAACAAAAATGATACTGCATGATAGGTAACCAATTTTTTCTTTTTTAGATTCCCTAAAGATGCTGTAACACACCAGACAGCAAGAAGTAACTTTATGAACACAATGCCCACATTTCCAAGAGATGGGGTCACTCATTGGGTTATGGATATTTGTAACTGTTTCAGGGGATTGGTTACAAAATGTTATTGGTTAAGGTCAGTAAGAAGTTGAACAAAGGGGATTAGATTCAAGGTTTTTGTTTTGAAAGAAAAAAAGAGAATCCTGATATGATAGAGTAAAAGTGTAGACAATTGACTCCACTTAAAAAAAAAAAAAACCAACTAATAGTTTTAAATATATTACATTGGATTCGACTTCTGTAAATTGCATAGAAATAATGTATATTGATACAAATCTAAGATTAATTTTGTTAAAATATACTATATATACATTTCTAATCTTTTTCATGGCATCGTGCCTGTGCAGCACATTTAACAATGTAGTGCAAATTTATAGTCCTTGAAAGTTATTATTACCAACTACATATGAAATAAAGAATTATCAAACTTGTAATCCCATTAGGTATGCTATCAAAATCAAATAGAGATATATTTTAGATAGGCAGATTGTCTTCACACTTAAAAGATCTACAGAATATGGCATTTAATTTAATTTAATAACATAGGTTCTTTTTTATGGCAATGAGACATGTCTGCTCCTGGAAGCACTAATCTACATCAGATAAGATTATGGGCATCAAAGAAACTCCACATGGAGTATATGTACTTTGTGGTAAAAATAAGCCACTGGATAAGAACGCGCTCTCGCCTTGACTGCTGACAGCATACTGTCCAAATTTGGCACACAGGACACAAATGAGAATGACTGCAAACTTTGCTAAGACAAGGTGATCCAGTCCTTCAGAATATCCTGCTTCAAAGAAAAGTCTGTCAGAGATGCTAGGCTTATAGACTAAAGATGGATGTCCCAACATTGCAGAAGAACCTTGGGTAAATGTCCAGGCATCCAACTCTTTTTGTCATTTCTCATATATATTGGGGGTCACTTGTTTGTACTTTCTCCTTACTCAGTTAATATTATTTCCTTGTTTGGTCTCTGAGGAGTTGAAGACTAGATAGTATGATTATAGTATTCATTTTTTACCAGACTCAAAAAAGAAACTTATGAAAGATGTGTAAAGTGTAAATAGTTTGAAAGACATTAAAAGATAATTTGGTAAAGCAAATTAGAATAGAAATAAATTAGGTGCGGCGTCCACCCTTGACCAGCAAGAAAGACGCCACACCGAGGAATCTTCTTCAAACACAGTTTAATCGGGAACCTCTTTGCTTTGTACAGTGTATAATGGCGGCGGGCCCAGGCCGAGGGAGACGGGGCCTGATATAGTCTACATCTACCAATCACCTAACCCTACGTGGCGCGCCAGGATAGGTTGTCTCCAAGCAGAATTAAGAGGATACATGACCTCTACCATATTTGGAGTTGTTTACCACAGAGAGCGCTCGCCGTCGGGCTGGCGGAAGGCGGAAACCAGCGCCATCTTTTGGGTGCGGTTTTCTGCAGCTCTCTACAGTTCCCCCTTTTTGTTTTAATATTATAGGAGTAGCAGTATCTATCTGTTGTCAGATTTCAGTCATCTCTGTCTTAGGTTCAACCCCAGTGTCCCTATCTTACCCGTCAAAGAGTCACTGTGTCGCCCTCACAGGCTCATGTCTTAGGTTGAAGGGAACACATGTATGCTTATTCGCTCAGCATGAGGGTAGGTGCCCGTCATTGAGCATGACTGATTCAGATACGCATTACTCACTCAGCAAGGGCGAGACAGACATCTATTTGTCTGTCAGCATGGATAACCATGCTTGAGGGGACTGTCCTGCTTCCACAGCAGCAAAGGCCTGTACCAACATAGCAGCTTGGGATTTTTGCGACTTCCTGATCCTGCATAGGCACCACAAGCAAACAAAAATGGCTAACAGCATCATGGAAAACATAACCCCTATTCCAGCCCATTCCTTAACTAAACTAAAGGCTCGCTTAAGGGTAGTTAAGAGGGTATTAACAGTGGGCAGGCTCAGGCGTGTAGCATTCACGGCAATAATCTGTTGTGTCAGGGTGTCTGTCAGGTTCTCGAACTGTTGACTCCAATTTCCCTGAAGGTAGGCACTCAACTGCCAACTCAGGTTGCTGTTCTCCGTGAAATTATTGGCCATCCTGGAGGTGATACACAAAGAAGAAAAGGAATGAATGCATCCTATGGAAGTTAAGGTTACTAAATCATCCACCTGTTCCTGCAACAGGTCCACTCTTTGGTTCACAGTTAGAATGCCAGCTTTTAAGTGGCCATCAATAGATCTCAAGGTAGTTAATGTTGTAGCTGTTTTTTCCACAATATCATTGACTGTCTCAGCTGATTGGACCTGAGCAGCCATGGCAACGGCGGCAGTCGTAGCCGCTGCTGCAGAAAGGGTAATGGCAGTAACCAATGCTGCAGTTATGCCAAAATCCCGTTTGGTTCTGATGATTTCCGTAATGGGAAACGTTCCTGTATCCACTTTGACTGGAATAGGAACATACATAGGAATCCTCATCACTACTGCTGTATTAGCAGAACCATTCCAACATTGGCTAGCAATGCAGGAGACATCAGTCGAATTGCACGAGATCACTTCTTTGGTAGCATCAGTAGCATTAGAGAGCAGAAAGAAAAAAGGAGCTTTTAAGCATACTGGGCTAGCTGGAACAGTGAGATTATTCAAAGCTTTATGTATTGATAGATTCTTAAGAGAAGGTCCCTTCTCATCCCTTGTACCAGAAACATTAAGAAGTCTTATGCAGAGATTCTGGAGAACCGCAAAAGGTTCAAGAGAAGTAAATGCTCCACGCTCGTTGGAGAGTACCCATTGAAACCATGGCCAGGTATTTTTACTGCCTGTTCTTTGGGAACCTCCCTGAGTTAGGTTATACTGGTACTTGCCAAGAGGGGGAGTAAATTCAAAACCTGGAGCTATCTGCTTAAGTTTGTGATCCGGACTCTGACAAGGCGTCCAATGAGGTGGATAGCCTCGATTGGGTGCACAATAAGGCAAGACTTGTCGAGCAGTGGAGTTCTCTTGACTAAAGCGTGAATTTGAGGGTCGGAGCCCCTCCATCAGCATCAGAAATGTAGTGATATTTACATCTTTGGTTCCATTTGTACCAGTGCCAGAGCCAGAACTAGCGCCTGTACTAAACTGAGACAGGGCTTCAGTGAGCATAGCACTCGAGATCTGGTTATTAGTAAGAGGATCAAGCCAATTGCCAATAGAACCATTCTTCAACCAAATGCATGGGTTAGAATTATTAATAAGGGAGAAGCATAATGCTCCATTGAGAGAAATATTAGTGGCTGAATACTGGGCAGTGTCAGGATCTAAATTGACACAAGGCAAACCCAATTCACAACTAGTAGAAAAGAAAACAGGCAAAACTTTAGATGTGCTATGAACAGGCAAAGGAATTGGCCACGCTTTCGCTATGGCCCACAGGATTTGTTCTCTGGCCTGGATCAGCCACGGTGTTGTCAAGATCAGCAGCAGGATCAATATCGGAGGCTTCATCTTGTTTGTTGCACCTCCTCGTTAGTCTCTCTGGAATCCACACCGGGTCTTGCTGATCCTGAGGGAAAACACAAACAGAACCTCTCGCCCATGCTAATACCGGGTCCGGTCCATGCCATAGACCCGTAAGGATATCTTTCCATTTTACATAGCCCTTCTGAGCAGGTGCCCGAGTCTGGTGCCTATCGGCAGCAGAAAGGCCTTGAGAATCCAAATTTAAAAAATTCAGAGTAAAGAGAGCCAAAGATAGTTGTTCCTTTGGTGTTCTACCATGGCCTATTCCCCCTTTTTGTTTTAATAAACATTCTTTCAATGTGCGATGGGCTCTTTCAACTATTCCTTGTCCTTGGGGATTATAAGGCAGGCCATGGTTTAATTGGACTTCCATCTGTTTACAGAAGGAGGTAAAAGATTGAGCTGTATAAGCAGGACCATTGTCAGTCTTTAATTGCTGAGGTTTTCCCCAGGCAGCCCACGCCTCAAGGCAATGTCCAATGACATTGCGAGCCTTTTCCCCACTCATAGGGGTGGCATGGATGATGCCTGAACAGGTATCCACAGACACATGGATATATTTAAGAGTTCCAAATCCTGAAAAATGAGTTACGTCCATTTGCCAGATCTTCAAGGGCAATAACCCTCTGGGATTGACCCCCAGGCTAGGGGGGTGCAAGAAGGTTATACACTGTTGACAATTCAATACTATCTGTCTAGCTTCTGCTCGAGATAGCTGAAACCTTTGCTGTAAAGTTTTTGCAGATACATGAAATTGTTTGTGAAAGTGCTGTGCTCGTTCCATAGAGGAAGCGAAAAATACATATTCCCCTCTAGTACAGAGATCTACGATCTCATTGCCTTTTGATAGAGGTCCAGGCAAGTTGGTATGAGCTCTAATATGTTGTATAAAAAATTTCTGATCGCGATGCCAGATCAACTTTTGCAACTCCTGTAAGAGTTTGCAAACTGTACTATTAGGTTTAATAGGTCCTGCAACCTCCAGGGCCTTAACAGCATTCACAACATATGCCGAATCAGAAATCAGATTAAAGGAGAACGGGCAATTTCTAAACACTTCAAGAACAATTTTACATTCAATAATTTGGGGGGAGCCAGGCTGATATTGAAATTGCACTGGATCCTGATGCTCTATCATGTAGGCTCCACAGCCCGTCTTGGATCCATCAGTGAAAATATTTGCGGCTCCAGCAATAGGAGCTGCTGCAGTCATTTTAGGAAAAATGACTGGATGTTCTTTAAAAAATGACATTAGAGGGTGTTTTGGATAATGATTATCTATTTCTCCTGAAAATCCACATTGAAGAATTGCCCAATCATCCACAGTTCCACAAAGTATCTTAACTTGTTGAGCAGTATAAGGGATTATGATCTTAATTGGTAGTTTCCCAAAATATTGAATACATTGCTGTATCCCATTTTGAGCCAAGTCAGCAACCGCTGCAGGATAGTATTCAATAGTTTTTCCTGGGGAGGATTTAGAATAAATCCATAGTAACGGACCATCTTGCCACAGCAAAGCTGTAGGCTGGGAGAATGTTGGAAGCACACACAAAAGAATATCCATATTTTCTATTAGCCGTTTAAGGCTGGCATTTTGTAATTCTGTCTCCACTTTCTTTAAAGCTTCTCTGGCTTCAGCAGTTAACTGCCTAGGTGAATCTAATGCTGAATCACCATTGAGAATATTATACAATGGCTTCAACTCATAATTTGGTAATTTTAAATAACATCTTATCCAATTTATATCTCCCAACAACTTTTGAAAATCATTAAGAGTTTTTAAATTATCTTTTCTAATCTCTATCTTTTGTGGAATAATTGTATGAGGGAGAATCTTAGCCCCTAGATAGTTAACAACAGTGTCCTTTTGTACCTTTTCTGAGGCTATGACTAAATTATGCATCTCAAGCAATTTTACCAATTTTGTATATGCCTTATTAAGCGTTTTATCATCTTTGGCAGCCAATAAAATATCATCCATATAATGAACACATCTAATCTTTGGAAAGTCCACTCTCAGAGGAGCAATTGCTTCTGCTACAAACAACTGACACATAGTAGGACTATTGGCCATCCCCTGTGGCAACACTATCCATTCATACCTTAAATCAGGTTGTTCATGATTACAAGAGGGCAGCGTAAACGCAAAACGCCCTGAATCCTTGGCACACAAAGGTATGGAAAAGAAGCAATCTTTAATATCTATAGAGATGATAGGCCATGATGCAGGTAAAGAAGTTAAAAGTGGAAGACCACGTTGTACAGGGCCCATAATTTGCATCTGTTGATTAATAGCTCTAAGATCGTGAAGCAGTCTCCATTTACCAGATTTTTTCTTAATGACAAAAATAGGAGTATTCCATGGAGATACAGAGGATTTTATATGCCCCAGATCCAGCTGCTCCCGCACTAGAGTCTTAGCAGCTTCCAGTTTTTCAGAGGAAAGTGGCCACTGAGGAACCCATACCGGCTCCTCTGTTTTCCAGGTAATAGGAATACCTCCCTCAGTGGCCCCTAGGAAAAACCCAGACCTAGATTCTTTGGTCTCGGTTGTGGAATAATAGGACTGGTACGACCCTGCAGATGTTTCCCGAGGCCTCGGCCTGGGACGTATCCCATTCGTTTCATGATACCTTGAGATGTTTCTGAGTATTCATTTGTGAGTTTAAAACCCATATCCTTTAACAAATCTCTTCCCCATAATGAAATTGGTAAGTCTAACACATAAGGTTGCATGGTCCCTGAATGCCCTTCCTGATCTTTCCAAGGCAATTGTCTAGCACTCATATCAGGAGCCTTAGCATAGCCTAAACCTTGTAAACTTTGAGAAGAAACCTGTATAGGCCAGCCAGAGGGCCAATCTTTAGTGGCTATGATGCTCTTATCAGCTCCAGAATCTAGTAAGCCTAAGATTTTCTTACCATTCACTATTAACTCAAGGGTTGGACGTTGATCAAGGTCTAAAGCTAGGAAAGTTAAGTTTGATCCAGTGGAGCCAAAGTTTCCCTCTCCTCTCTCTCTGGCTTGTGCTGGAAACTTGTCATGCAAGCTTGGCAAAAGCAGTAACTGTGCTATCCTGTCTCCAGGAGAAATGGCTGTAATCCCTCTAGGAGATTCTACCATGATCTTTACTACACCCATGTAATCAGGATCTATAACTCCAGGATGTACTCGTAAACCTTTCAATGCTGCAGATGATCTTCCTATAAGCAAACCTACTGTGCCAGGCTCAAGGGGTCCCTTAAAATCGGTGTCAACAAGCTGGACCCCCATTCTGGGAGTTAATACGAGTCTGGTGGTGGAGCGTAAGTCCAGCCCCGCGGAGCCTGTAGTGGCTCTCCTCGGTCCCTCGGATGACGAAGAGAGGGCCAGGTTTCGGGACTCTGCTCCTGGTTCTGATCCTCCATGGCCCCATATATTTGTGGGCCCTGGGGTCGTGGGCCCCGTCGTCCGTTTTTTGAACGGGCTCCTCCATACCCCTGAACAAGAGGCTGTCCACTGATGTCTTTTACTGATCTACAATCCTTAGCCCAATGATTTCCTTTTCTACATCTAGGACATAAGCCAGGTTGCTTAGGGCGCGGAGCAAAGTTATTGACTTTAGTGTTTCCTCCCTCGGGGCATTGCTTTTTCAAATGCCCTTGCTTGCCGCATTTAAAGCAAGCTCCTGAACCTCCACCTTTCTTAGTTAATTGCATCACAGCAGCTGCTAGTCCAGCATTAGTCAGCGGACCCCCTAACTCCCTACAGACTTTCATCCAGACTTCAAGGCCTTTACCCTTATATGGAGTTATTGCAGCTCTACACTCTTTTGTACACTGTTCATAAATCAGCTGTTTGATCAAAGGCATAGCAGCATCTGGATCCCCAAACACTCTTCCTGCAGCTTCTACCATTCTTGCCACAAAGTCTGAAAAGGGTTCCATAGGACCCTGTAATATCTTTGTAAGATTTCCACTGACCTCACCTTTGTTAGGCAGAGACCTCCAAGCCCTAATGGCTATTTGATTAATCTGATCATACACTTGAGGAGGATATCCTGTTTGTTGCTGTGCAAAACGTCCTTGACCAAGAAGCATGTCCACATCCCAATATTGATCACCAGCTGCACGATTAATCGCACCTTGATCATTGGCAAACTCAATTTGAAAAGCTCTCCAATCCAAATATTGTCCTGGTGATAAGCAAGCTCTTACCAAATTTGTCCAATCACTGGGTGTCATACAGTAGCGACCGAGCGCCTCTACCTGAGCAATTGTAAAAGCTGCCGTCACCCCATAGGTGCGTACCGATTCTGCCAGAGCTTTGACTATTTTAAAGTCAATTGGTTCATGATATCTCTGTTGGTTACCGTCTGTAAAAACTGGATAAGCCAGTGGTCGAGTAACCCGAAACTCAGTGCGAACCGTACGCCACACTTCCGGACAGAAGGTGGAGCAACCAGGACCTCCTACTTCCTCTTTCGAGCAGTAGGGGGGAGGAGCGATAGGGCGGTGCCCTTGCTTTACAGTCGCCATTTTAGGACGCTGTTTTTCTGATACTTTTAATGAATGTTTTTCCATGAGCTCAATAATCTCTTCCTCCTCTTCCTCCATGATGTCCTCATCCTCACATATATCCTCCTCTGATTCTGAATCCTCTCCTGGTTCTTTTAATTCCTTCCTCAACCTTCCTAGAGAAGGATAGACTCGCTTCTTATCCCTTTTCTGTTTCTCCTTTGTTCTCTCACTTTCTGACTGTTCTGACCTTTCTTCTTGGAGCATTTCAAGGGCAGCCTGTCCATTTGCTATAGCTTTCTTATTTCCCCCTTTGTCCTCTAGACAGCTGCGCACCAGACGCCAAACCGGGCGAACACTCGGCTTCAACGCTCCTTGCTCCCAGGCAAAATCCAGGTCTTTCCCTAATTTATCCCAACTATCCACAGTGAGATTGCCCGAGGCTGCAAACCAGGGTGCAATGGTGTCGCATTCACTCAGGAACCTCTGTAATGTGGCTTTAGTTAACCTTAAATTGTTAGAATGAAGTAGCTCTTGAAGAGCCAGAAAAATTGGATGTGATTGTGACGATCCCATTGTGCTTTTGTCTTAGTTAGCGCGCTCCGAAGGTGTGCAAGTCGGATAACACCACCAGAAAACAAAAGCCCACACTGCGATATTAAAAAGCAACCAAATCACCACTATAATAGCGGGGTCCATTAACTTACTTTCACTCTGCAAATTAAAGCAGAAGCGAGGGTTTTTTACTTTCGGTTCGCTTTTGTCGCGAACAATGTTGCTCCTTTCCGGAGACTTTACTGCCTCTTCCCCGAGGGCTTTGGTACTCTTTTACTGAGACCTATCTCCTCTTTCCTGAGGACCTTGGTGCTCCTTTACCGGAGACCTATCTCCGCATTCACCGCGGACTTTACAGTTCCACTTACCTTGGGAACTTACCGGCGCCGCCCCGACTGTGAGAAGTTCTGAATTCCCCGTACGGGCCACCACTTGCGGCGTCCACCCTTGACCAGCAAGAAAGACGCCACACCGAGGAATCTTCTTCAAACACAGTTTAATCGGGAACCTCTTTGCTTTGTACAGTGTATAATGGCGGCGGGCCCAGGCCGAGGGAGACGGGGCCTGATATAGTCTACATCTACCAATCACCTAACCCTACGTGGCGCGCCAGGATAGGTTGTCTCCAAGCAGAATTAAGAGGATACATGACCTCTACATATTTGGAGTTGTTTACCACAGAGAGCGCTCGCCGTCGGGCTGGCGGAAGGCGGAAACCAGCGCCATCTTTTGGGTGCGGTTTTCTGCAGCTCTCTACAATTAGGTACAATGCTTTGAACCCACCAAGATAGGATAGATAATGTAGTATTTTGTCTGGATTTGTCAAATGTAAATGGACTGGACATTGCTGACAAACTTATTGCCTATATATATTGTATATGCTTATTTTATTTATTGTATATAATTTTTGTTATGTTAGTTGTAGCCTTCTTTTTGTATTAGATGAAAAAGGAGATTTGTGGTTATATATCATCTATAATTTATTAAGGCTCGCCTGTGGATTCAGAAAGCAAAGATATCTACAAGGCAGTGGTGATAAACACCTTTAATCCCAGGAGCCATACTAGCTATCTAGGCTATGGGGGCCTAGATACATTTACTCTCATGACTCAGTATTAAGAGGAAGATGGAGTTCTGTTACTTCAAGGACACATTGAGTACACCAAATTCATCCACTCCTAAATGAAAAGGCCTGCACAAAGGTGATCTCAGTCCCTGGGATCACACACCTTTAATCCCAGTGCTTGGGACATGGAGACAGGAGTAATATGGCTGGGCAGAGAAATGGATAAAAGGCAGGAGGGGACGGGAACTGATAGCTTTTGCCTCTGAGGATTTCAGGAGACAGGCTTGCCATTTCAGCTGGGTAGAGGTAAGATCTACTGGCTTGACTGCTTTGCTATTTTGATTTCCAGTGGTTTAAATAAACAATATATCACCACATGTTTGATCAGGTTCCACTGAGTATATGAGCAACACAAATTAGATACATTTTGTGGGTATTTGTTTTGTTTTTCTGCTGTTTTGGAGGAGGGGTGTCACAAGATTGGGGTCATATATCTGGAAGGATTGGAAATGATGATGCTGTGGGTTTATGTTGTGAAGTTCTCTGATAAACCACAAAAATATTATGGGAAAAAACGAACCAGAGAAGAAACTTCTGAACAGACATGATGGAACACAGGCAATGCAAGCTACACTGATGATAGCCAGAAACCATCTCAACTCTTGGGTAGTACCATTCACCTTTGGGAACATTCTGGAGAAGATAATATATCAACTCTACTGAATACTTGAAGCATTAAAACTTTTTTTCTTTTCTAAAACAGACACTGGGTTTAGATTTACTTCTCTGCCCATCATACTTCTGCCAGCCTTATAATTTATAGATTCACTAAATGTCTTTGTATATACCATCCAGTATATAGGTAAATATTTCTTAGGAGTAAATTTTAGCAAGAAAAAAATACTGTTTGTTTTGTTTTGTATTGTTTTTCTCTCATGGAAATTTTGGTCTTTTGTTACAGTTTCAAGATCTCTCCTGTATTATTCTTTCTGGATTTAAGTTGAAAACCATATTGAAGTTTTATGACTGTTTAAATTACTGTTACAACAAACAAGACCATTCTCGGTGAGAGAAAAATGTGTGTCCTTTTCTTCAAAAGTCATACCTTTGTCTGGAACCAAAGGATACAAGTGAAAACATTTCTTTTTGTGATAAAAACAAATATCCTAAATGATAAAATCTTGTTTTACATAGCCAAAATTTGTTTTCATTGATTATAAATTACAAGCATTGACAGTAATCTTTTTGAGGGAGGTCTCTATTTACCCATATCCCACATATTCCACACTTCTATGTAATTCATTTCCCTTGAATATGGACTAGCTTTTAATGAATAGAATATAGCAAATTTATAAGACATGTTAATAAAGTCAATCATAGAGTATGGCTTTAGTTTTGCTAATGACTCTTTTTCCATCACATCAGATAAAGAGCTGTGTGTCATAGTGTGGAAATCCCTTTTATGTGACCTATATGTAAATGTGTTAAAACTCTCATTCAAGCTCCACACAAAGAGCTTAATTCTGTTACATAAGAAGTTACTACAAAAGTCTTTTTCTCTGCTGGAGGCTCCAAATGAGATTATAGCCTAAAACTTTTGACTTACAGCCTTAGCAGATACCTTAGAAGGAATACTCAATTAACATGTGCCTGAAATCCTGTGTGACTTAGAACAATAAATGCTGTTGCTAAGTTCTAGGGTTTTAAATGGTTATTAGTACACAACTAACAAAGTACCCGCAAAGATATGGTGTCATTATATATAGCAGTGAATATTGACACAATTATTATTTCATTGTGTTTAGAAAGAACAGAACAATACTAATGTTTGTTTCAGATGAAATGCAAGGTCATAAATACTGTGGTGGTAGGAAAGGATATGGCTCCCAAAGAAAGTGGCACTATTTGGAGGTATGACCTTATTGGAGTAGATGTGGTCTTATTGGAGGAATTATATCACTTCGGGGGGCAAGCTTTGAAGGCTCATATATGCTCAAATCATGCCCAGTTCACTTCCTGCTGCCTGCACAAGATCATAGATCTCTCAGCTACCATTTGAGCAGCATGTCTACTTGTATGCTGCTATGCCCCACAATGATGATAAGGTACTGAACTTCTGAACTGTAAACCACCCAAAGAATTGTTTTCCATTTGTAAGAGTTCTTGTGGTCATTGTATCTCTTCATACCAAAAGAAAACTCAAGATAAATACCAACATTATAAATCCCATGATATATGATAAATTGTCTCATGTGACTTGTAAAACATGTGAAGTGGAACAATACCATCTAACCAGGTCTTTCATACTAAAACAGCTTTATTCTATATTTGCATAGACACTAATGCCTTTATTTTCTCCTGTCTACTGCCATAGTTTGGTACTGCAATGTTTTAAAAAATCACACCCTTAGTCTCTCTCTCTCTCTCTCTCTCTCTCTCTCTCTCTCTCTCTCTCTCTGTTTATATGTGTGTGAGTGTATGTATGTGTGTGTATCTGTATGTATGTGTGCCTGTTTGTATCTGTGTGTGTGTGTGCATTCCTTTTTCATACTTAATGTGTGTGAACTATGATGTCATCATCTGAAGCAATCTTAGTAAACACATGAAATGTATACCTCTGATACTTTAAAAGATAATGATTGAATATATTTGTGATTTTCTTGTAATAGTCTGGCTGGTCTATGTAGCATAGACATGATGCTAAAGGTTAATTTAGAATCAAAATACTTTTTCTCTGTAAGAGTTAAGATAAATCTCAAAAGGAGGATGCAGCAGTTTGTTGCACTGACAGTTCTAAACTGCAGTCTCACTGTGTCCTTTGCAATAGGAATGTTCAGTAAATACTACCAAGCAGATGTGTATTTGTTACCCTACATTATGGCTGAACTTATTTTGCAATGGAAAATTGAATTGTTTTACTTCTAAACATGGGTCAGGACAACTTATACCCACTTTGTCTCTGTTTCAGCTCCATTATTATTATTCGGTATAGTCTATTATTAGGTATTATAAGCTATCTCAGTCAAGAAAATGGTAGAACATCTAAAGTATTCCCTACTAACTCTACCACAATAAATTTATATGTGACTTCAGTCTAATTCACTCAACTTAAGTGAAATAGCATCACCATTCAACTAAGATTTATGAGAAATAATAAAAGATTATTATTTGAAGTTTCTAGACTTTGGAATGAATGGTTTGGTGTAAAATAATAGCTGTTATAAACAATGATGTTTAGTATGCAAAAACTACTCTTAAAGTATTGATGCCCACTAAATCATCAAACAAGTCTACAGTTCCTCAGTTTTAAGAGTACAAATGAAGAATTTAAAATTGGACATTCTGTATAAAAATCTGACTTTTCAAATATTTAAATAAAATTTAAGTAACCTGTTTTATATTAGCAAAATACAATTATATTTAAAAAATCAAGCCAAAAATTTCATTGAATAAATCTTTTTTTGTTGTTGACATAAAAGAAGGAAAAAATGAAGTCCCTTTACTATATAAATGTCAGTGATTGGCAGTATTTATTAAATGCTTACTCTTTGCCAGGCTTTATGAGATCTACTTAGTCTTCCTTCTCATTTTTAACCTTTGGTGACACTCAATCTGTGCTTCCTACAGGAAATCAATACATACTTAGGGTGCACTTTAATTAAGGATGAACCCACAGAGCAAGGGTTGCTCACACTTCTTCAGAGTCAGTTTGTACACTGCCAATACCCAGAGCTGTTCTAGGATTTAACATTGGCAGCACCTGCAAAACAGATCAGGAAGTATCTAGTATCAAAATCAATAGGAATACTCTTCCACAGGGATGTCTGCCAGGAAACAGATGTGCAGATTAGCATGGTTCCATTGGAAGGATTTCTACTTTGCTAAAGTTGAGGAGCCAGCTAGAGAGAGACATCCAAGTGAACTCATCTTTCTAAGTGGGAAGCAGTTCAACTACTATTTAATAAGTTACCAAAGAGGCATGGCATTGATGGAAGAAGCTGCCACTCCATATGGAATGGGATATCCCTCCTTTGCACGTGTGTGTGTGTGTGTGTGTGTGTGTGTGTGTGTGTGTGTGTGTGTGTGTTTGTGTGGATATTTTACCTAAAATTATGTCTTGCATCACATGCATGCTTTGCTAGGGACAACCAGAAAATGTCAGATTTCCTGTAACTTGAGTTACTCAAGTTTGGCAGCTGTCCTGTAGGTCCTCTGGGAGAGCCATAAGTGCTCTTAACCTCTGAGCCATCTCTCCAACCCAAGAGTTTTTCTCACTGAGCTTCATGATTATCTAGGGACCATGTTTAGTCCTGCGTAACAGTGAGCTAGATTCCTTTAGTTTAAGACACAATAGGTCTTTGTTTAATCTCAGAAAATTGTGCTTTTCAGCTTTATGGGCAGACAAGATTGATCGACACAGTTTTAGATGCTTAGATGGAAGAAAACCCCACCTTATTTCATAGGAAGCATCACTAAAACAGGTAGCTCAATAGCAAGTTTTCAAGATTGACTCAGCCCAGCCAGGGATATGTGCTAGCAAATAGGGAAGTAGCAGTTGTGTGGCATAAGGGAAGTAACAAAGGCCACTGAGTACTGAGAGGCAACTGGTCACTTATTTCTTAGTGTGGTTCAAATTTATGGTTCATTTGGTCATTCTTTTTTTTTAATGTACTAAGTATATGAAGTACATGCACAAATTCACAAGGTCAAAAGAGTTTATTAGAAATTATATTTGCCCTCAAGCGAATTGCAATCTAGTGGGTAAGTTAAACACATAAATACCTTATAATAAAATGATGTGCAAGCTATATTCATTAGTGATTAACGTTAAGTCACAAATAATGCACCCATCTTCATTAATGAAAGGCATAAAACACTTCCTCCTTAGAGAATTTAACCAAGAAATATCTGCTACAGACCTCAGAATTATGCAGTGAGAGTCCAGTGAACACTTCTTCCCATCAGAGATGCATATCTTATCGTGATACAGACCTCATTTAGCAAGGCTATGAGGAATAATGTCACTAGAGATGCACATTGATGGAGATACCTTACTAAGCAAAGAGTTGGGGTATACTGCCTTCTGAATGTGTTAAGCTGTCCTCAGTGCAGACTTTTTTGTGTGAAGAGCTCTTTCCCTCACATTGCAGCTTGGGGATTCTTCCCACACCACCACAGTGTGTTAATTGTTTACTGGGTACATAATGTGTGGATGGTCTGAAAGATCACTTTTCATTTAGCTATATATATTTTGATAATAGAATATATACTGGGGCATGCTTCATAACTAGGACTATTTGTCCCACAAGGACTGTGGACATTTAGCAGCCTGCCTTGTTCTCTTGCTCAGACTGCTGCAGACAATTAGCTCACTTTCACCTCAGAGGAAGTTCAAACTGGACTAAAGGCTTGTTGTAAAAAGAAAACATTGCAGCTTCTACAAGGTCCAAGTGATAGATGTCTACCAATGTTACTAAGAAAAGCATACTAATTCTTCATTTTCCAGTCTACCAACAATAGACCTGTCTCAAAGCTGTCATTGGACACTGTGTTCTTCCCTGTCTGGTCATGGTTTTGCTCCTATAGTCTTGGACCCATGTGTTGGCTTAGCTCCTTATCACTTGCTCTAGGAATGTTCTTTTGACCAATGAGAAAAATTGCATTTTCCCTTAAAGGCTTCTGAAGAACAGTTTTTAGAATAGAATAAGCTAGAAGAAGTAACATAGAGAAGTTAGAAGTAGGATAGGATTATTAGAATAGAAACATAACAATAAAGAGCACATGAAATAAATAGCATGACCCTAGATTGCATATAAAATTACTATAGAAATCATTTATGCCCTCCTTTGCTCCTGAGAAGCATTTCACCTTTGAAACCCTGGTTAGGGGTTGGAGCAGGTCTGTTAGTCCTTACAGCAGTCCAGATTTAAATTCTCTACTTCATTCTTCCTGTGCTTTTGTCCTCTGTCTACATGGTGTTTGAATTCAAACCATTGCCTTACTGAAGGCTATCTTGTGATTCGTTTCCTGTATCTGTGTCTGTGTCTGTCTCTGTCTCTGTCTCTGTCTCTGTCTCTGTATGCTTCAGTCTCCATGGATTTGTGTCTTTGTGTCTGTCTGTTTTGTCTTTCTGAGAGTGGTGTGATTGTGCATGTATATCCATTGATTGTGTGTGTATCATCCCCTAACAAAAGTTATTTCTGTATTTATTGAATAACATAGAAGGCATCACATTTGAAGGAATGGGCTACTTTACAGAAATATTCCACAGAATTTTTCAAGGCATTAAGTGACTGGCTCCAACTGACAGAACTGAACGAGATAACAACCATTGTTGTTTATCAACTAATATCCAAAAATGGTTGTTTTTGGTTATTTTTTACTTTTATGGTAGATTTTAGGAAGTTGCTTTCAATTTTTATATTTGCTTATTTCAGCAAATGATACACCTAAATTTTTCTGTGTCATATAAGAATACCTAATTCAAGATTACAGCTAGGCATTCCCTTAGGTTGTAAAAGTTGATTACCTGGAAAATCCAAGGTAAGTAAAGTTGACTGTTATATTGTTCTAAATAAAGACAGGTTAAACAGTTTGAGTACAAAGTAGGCTAGCACCCTTAAATCTTAAATGACCTCAGGGTGTTTTATTTATTCTGACTGCGAAGTCAAGAAAAAGATCCAGTCCTTTAGAATAGAAGATATAGTTTCATAATACTGTATGACAACATTTTGGGGTAGAGTGTTGCATCAAAAATTAAAAGTGTAGGATGTAATTAAAGGAGAGATCATCAACTTTCCAAGGGAAAGAGGTCAGTGATGACATCAGTGGGGTTGGGTTTTGAAGGGGTTGAGTATTTCCCTCAGTACAAATGTATGGAAGGCATTTCAGGTGGAGGGAACCATATATTCCAAAGTATAATCAGAAACAGAATATTGAAGTGTATGGTTAAAACAAGAAACCAAACAAACTACAGTCAGATAGTGAAATAGCTTCTATTCTTAAGCTACAAAATCTGGAGATTATCCAAAGTTCCATGAAAATTCAATTAAGCTATATAAATATTTCTTAGTAGAAAACTATCAGATACGATTGTAGGACTATTCTACATTTAATGTAATACATGTGCCCTGTGAACATAGGTGTAAGCTACAAACTACATCATCTTTTTAATATTCATATATTAAATCTAGAACATCTAAGAAGATGGATATTGGAGGAAGTCCTTGGGGGAGATAATTAGGTTTAGAGGAAGTTTTTATTCTGGAACACCATCATAAGATTAACATCTCTAAATGGAGAGGTAATACAGATCCTTTTTCTCTGCCCTAAAAGGACACAGTCCAGAATTATCACAAGAAAATCAGGCATGGCTTCCACATTAGCCATAATTATTGTCATGAACTTCCCATCCCTTTGAGTGTGAAGCAAACAAACAAACAAACAAAAATACCCAAGTATTTGTTGTTTAATTCACCAAGTCTATGTTAATTTGTTAATAGTAATGTCAAAAAGCAGAGCAGTTTATTTTTTTCTTATATCTCATTCTGTGAAATAAGTGAAAAAGCAAGGCATGGAGACAGAGAAATTAATAGAAAATGAGAATTCCCTGACCAAGGCTGTCAGGGTTGATGAAGTCTTTTACTGTTATCTGTCTGGTTATATTTGCTAAGACATCATATTGAAAGATTCTAAAAGGACTACTGCTTCCCCACCACCCAATCTGATTAATGGGTAAGTGTATCATATGAATTATATGAACCCAGATGTGAAAATACTATTGTATCAGAGGGCAGGTATGTGAGAAACAGTAAAGCTGCCATAGTCAGGAATTAATGTGGGAAAACAGTGGAATTGAATACTGTTAGGAATAGGTAGGTTATGGGCTATGACGTGGGTTTGATTATTCTTCCATGTGACACACAGTATCTATGAAACTCCTGTCACACTCACATACTTATTCCTTCTATTCTCTGCATTCTTTCACAGACATTTTCATCTCAGGGCTATTTCTATGCATACAGTATTGCCAGTGTCAAGATTCATGAGGTCAGATGTGAAGATGAATTTGTTGGTTAAGTTGTTCTCTCTTAAGGGCAAGAGGCTTAATCATATTTTTTTTTTGGTACTGACCTTGTCTTGTCTCAAGATGAATCAATGAGTCAAGCTAGGAATGATAAATCATGAATAAATGATTTATGTGTGGCTTGATCAAATATGATAGATTGCTTGGATGCTTGACTATTACTGCATATAAAGATTTATATAATATACGCATGACTGTGGATTGATGAAGGAATTGAACATTTTCTCCAAGGATAGGGTCTAGTGTCACATTGTAAATGTTATTCATAGTGGGCTAGTCTTGGGGAGAATGATAATAGCATAGTATCAACTCAATGTGATCTTTTCAAATAATGAATGCATTAATTTCCATACTCATTTCTTGCCATGTTTCTTCCATCACCACTGTCATTATCATTGTTGCCATCAACATTTTCATTACTATCATTCTTTCTTTGTCTCTGGCTTTTTCTCTTTACTCACCCCTCTCTCATTTAGGTTTTCTTAATTAGATCAAAATACCATGGATAATAATTCCTTTTACTAATAGTTACTGTCTTTCATCTTCTCATTAATCTGTGCTCTTAGGCATACACACATATACAAACATGTGTATATAAAGGAAGTAATAGGAAGAGAGATGTTTCTTTGGTGAATTGGTTCATGGGACAATGAGAATTGGAAAGCCTCTAAATCTTCACTCAGCAAACTGAAGCCCAAGACATCTGAATGTCTCAGTTCCAACTGAGAGCTCAGTCACCACTTTTGCTGTGCCATTTGCTTTACACAGTCCTTGACTGACATAGGAATGCATTTCCATTTGATGTTTATTAGCAGCAATATGTGTCTGAATTTGATGAATGATATCCTCGGATACCTCTCATTACTTGACTGTATTTGGTATAACAGTTCAATATGACTTGTGGTAGTTGAGTTTTCTAGTAGATGTTGTGATTTCTAATGTGGATTGACTGGTACCAAGTGTAGTCAAGAAATTTGAGTTTGTAAAAATGTCAATATTTGGTCTTGTGAACAAGTATAAATAACTCTGGTCTTGGGAGCATGAATACTTCCCACCCACATGTGATAGTTCATAATGACAGGATCTAAAATCACACAAAAAGATAAGACTCTCATCATGCATGTGAAGCAGTGTCTAGGTTAGATTAGCCTCTGACCATGCCTGTCAAGGAGAGTCTAAATTGATGTAGAAAGCTGGACCTTATATGCAGGAAAAAAAAATGTATCATAGACTGGGGATCTTGACTGAATAAAAAGGAGGCAGAGAACTGAGCACCAGCATCCACCAATCTCTGCTTCCTGACAGTGGCATCGGTGTGATTATTGGTTGCCCACTCCTGACACCATTCTTTCCAGCCCTGACAGGCCACAACCTAGTCTTGTGAGCCAAAATAAACAATTTGTCCATTTATGTTGCTTTTGAACATCTATTTTAACACAGCAAAAACAGAGTAACTAATACACCATATATCCCTGATAAGGTAAATCTTCCAAGAAATTTTCCCTAACAAAAGGTTCTTTAGCCACTTCTTAACTAAGGAGGCCAATAGCACACATTTAGTGGCAGATGTTAACCTACAGAACTTGATGCTGTTTATTTTTATGTTCAGTTCTCTGTCCTTTGCTATTTGCTCACCATGGTTCTCTTCCATAATGTCTCCATTTTCCTCTACTCTGAAAACTCTTAGAATTCTGCATTTTCTGTTGACTTTCTCTGATCCACCAAATAATCTTTGGCTTTCTTTCATTTATTTGCTTTTCTCTAGTTACTTTATTTTTGCTAATATTGGAAATTCAGCATGGTTATGGAAGATTAAATGTTACTTTATATCTCTTCCTTGGGATAGAAAGCTACATGATTTCTTGAATTTTCTTCATTCATATCATGGTACTTTGGACAATGTCTGGTAGTTATTCGTTCTTCTTAGAAATTGTCACAGAGTTTTGAATAAAACATCCTATTTTGTTATTCAAGAAAAAATCTAGGTTATCACTTCTCCTTGGTTATCACTTGCTCTATACTCCTATGAATGCAGTATGACCGCACTAACACTTTTAATGAGCATATTATATTTATTCTAAAATAGGTTAAATTTAATTAACCACACTAGAACATTTTTTTTCTTTTTCTTTTTGCATACCTGCTAAGCTTGGTGTTCTAAACCTTTTACTTGTTAAATTGATCCTTTTATGACCCGATCACACCAATCTTTTAAATTTTGGTTGCTTTTCAACTTAATATCTATCAATGCTTATTCTTATACTAGTAGTGAAGAATATTCCCCAAATTTAAAATAAAGTTTCTAACTACTACTGTTTTTTTCCTGTTGTGTATTCAAGTGGTGTATTCTATTAGACAAGTAGACATAAACAATTATATTTCATTACTTTAGGTAAGTGTTTAGAATATATAAAAACTAATTATTTCAGTCATTCAATATCTATTCATTGAACACTGTGCTGTTGAGATTTATGTTGTCATTTTGGTATTGAGAACCTGACATAAACTAGAGTCAGCAGGGAAGAAGGAACTTCAATTGTAAATATGCTTCTAGAAGATAGATCTATAGGCAAGTGGCTTTAATATGATTATCTTCTTGAATGATAATGGATGTCTTCATGTTGTTTTAGGTATAAAATTGTGCAAAAATAATGGTTTGTTTCTAGTCCTTTGTGTATGATATTGTCTTATAATCTTACACTTGGTCTGAACTCTGGCAGTTCTGTAAAGTTACTTGCTGTCCATGGTTTTTCATTCATTGTCAAGTATGGGAAAACATAAGCATTTTGATTTGTTCTCAGTTACAGAAGAAATCATTACTTTTACAAAAGATTTGAGATATATATATTTGAATATTTTATTCATAGAGATATTTCATTTGTAAATAAGAGATTAAGCTGAGCGTTGGTGGCGCACGCCTTTAATCTCTGAGAGTTAGAGACCAGCCTGGTCTACAAGAGCTAGTTCCAGGACAGCCTCCAATGCCACAGAGAAACCCTGTCTCAAAAAAACAAAAAAAAAGAGATTAAATATAGATTGATTTATTCTTTAAATAAGTTCACTAAATGAACAAAATAGAAGGTAAAAGTTCATAGAAATGCATAACAATGGAATAGTGCATCTTGGATATTTTCCACATTTCTTGTTTTTGCTTATCAGACATGGTCTGACTATGTTGCCCCACCCATCATGCATAATACCCCACATTTCTTAAGTAGATTGTTGCGGAGGAATAGGTGTAGAAGCACCTAGTTATCTGAGGATAAAAGTCACATTGGTTAAGGAAATAAAGTAGCATAAAATCTCCCTTCTCACCCTATACCTTTCAGCATCTCTTTCAGGAAGAGGAATACCAATATGCTTAGACAGTCATGGCAGAGAAAGCTTTCCATGAACACACAGGTACAATGGGTATTCTGTTTTTTTTTTTCTCTCTTGTTTCTCCAGGAAGAGATTGTACTAGCAAATGGACTCTCCCAACATCTATTATTTTATGTTCTTAGATAATTAATTGAGTCTATCCATCTATCTATCCAGCATAGAACTAGATATATGAAGAATAAAATGATGATTAAATGGAAGACTTATATTCCAAGTCAGAAGAAATCATACATAAAAAGTAAAATTATATTTACAACCAAAAGACTTCCTAATAGAACAGTTCACATATCTATAATAATAAAAATAAATAAATAAAAAACTGGACATGTCATGGTAAAATTTTTTGCAAAGAGGAAACTTTAACTGCAATCTGATAATGAGCAGAAATCAACTGGGAAACAGGGAAGACAGCACCCATGACTATGAGAACATGTGAGCAAAGTGCTGTGTGAAGAAGATTGCCACAGACTATCCCAGCCAGGTATGGAGTCACTCGGATGAGTATCCTCGAAAACTAGGTGGGTAAGGATTTAGCAGTGACAAACAGAAACAAACACAGGGGCAGTTTGAATCTGAGTGTATTTTTCAGTTCTCAAATGAGGCTTTTTATATAGACATTTTCTCAGGGGATGTTTTTGTTAAACAAACTGAAACATATGACATTATTCTTACCCGGTACAGTGACGCAGAAATCCAAAACAAAATCATTCAGGGTTAACCACATGTTTCTTGAATCAAATTAATAAATTTTTATGGTCAATTATGTTTAACATCTGTTTCCTAGTTCTTGTGAGTTTTTGAAATATTGAGTTATTTTAACTATTTCAATTCTTTCTTATTAAAAGCTTTGTTACCATACACTTAAACCCACTTTTGATGACACATGCACAGCCACATGAAATTTTATTGTTGGGAAAGCTTTTACTAATTATAGTTATGTGAATGATGTGAATGATTTAGAAATTTTTGGTTTTTCCAGAGATCAGGTCATGGCTAGTGTTTCCCCCTTCGGGGATGGTTTCTTATTGATATATCTCACATGAAATGTCATTGTAGGCTTTCAGTAACATTTCGTTAATGTGAAAAAAAAATGGAATAGAAGAACAAACAGAAATTGCCATGAGAGAACCACAGCCAATATTTTTCTCTGGCTGTGAGTTCCACAGCTATTTCCAGGATACCTCCTTCTTTTGACTCTATTGCCTCTGTCTGTGGAACTCAGAATCTATTCACACAAAATCTACTGGAGTTGGTGTGGCAGGCGATCATGGGGAAGTTTCACATGATAGCCATGATGAGAATAGCCCCCATACTATCTTATGCTTCAAAACTTGAACCCTAATAAGCAAAACTGTTTGGTGAAGATTAGGATTTGTGGCCTTGTTGGAAAAGGTGAGTCATTGGGAAAGAGTTTTGAGGTTTCAGTAATTTGACACAATTACCAGTGTGTCTCTATTCTCTGTTTCTTTCTTGCCAATCAAGATGTCA
Source organism: Cricetulus griseus (assembly GCF_003668045.3). Classification (NCBI taxonomy): domain Eukaryota; kingdom Metazoa; phylum Chordata; class Mammalia; order Rodentia; family Cricetidae; genus Cricetulus; species Cricetulus griseus. The sequence goes on along the minus strand of NW_023276806.1, from coordinate 124,894,046 downwards.
TCTATCAGCTGTTACTTTGTTCTGCTGTCATAGACTCTAACCCTCTAAGTCAATTAAAGGCTTTCTTTTATATTATTGCTCTGGCCATGGTATTTTATCACAACAATAGAAAAGTGACTAAGATAATGGAGAAATGGGGATGCTCAGCTAAAACGAAAGTATCATTGAGACAGTAGAGCAAACCAGAAATGAGTATGCTCCAGAGGAAAGCACAGAACATGTAAAGAGTTAATGAGTCATAGAAGTATGGGTAAAGAACAGTTTTCTTTGAAACTTGGAAGATGACACTGATTTTTAAAAATGTGCTGCTTCTATGCAATGACAACCTTTGTGGGGAACATATTGTGGGTTTATTTTTGAAATTCAATTGCATTTTTTTTTACCTTTTTGAGTTTTAGGTTTTTCTACCCTCAATGATTTTTAAAGTGCTACAGCTTGTTTATGTAGACAAATTGTTCCCTCAGTTTTGCAGAACAGCGGGACCTTAAAGTGACTCAGTGCTTTTGAGTTACTCTAGATTAAATGTTCCCCACCTGCCCCTCTTCAGCTGCCATTTTCTTCTCCTTTTCTGTCTTCAAACCCTTAGCTGATATTTTCCTTATTAGATATCAGTTGTAAACAGTTTGATGTCACTTGACACACTTAAACATTCATAGACCTACAATTGCAGCCTTGGAATATGTCCATGTGAATTAAACCAAATGTCACCTCTTGCTCATTTTTAAATCAAACTCTTTTTTATTAATTTAATTTTTACATTCCAAACCCAGTTCTCCCTCCCTCCTTTCCTCCCCCTCCTGCCATGCCCTCCTTCTCCCATCTGCTCCACAGAGAGGGCAAGGCCTCCCATAGGATGTCTTCTAAGTCTGTACCATCCCACACCTCAGTGTCTAGGCTGGGCACAGTATTTCTCCATATAGAATGGGCTCCACTAATCAGTTTGTACAATAGTGTTAGGTCTTGAACTTACTGTCAGTGGCCTCATACATTGTTCCAGTCACACCATTGTCACCTATATTAAGGGAATCTAGTGTGGTCCTATGCAGATTCCCTATTTGTCAGACTTGAGTCAGTGATCTCTTGAACTAGCTCGGATCAGCTGATTCTGTGGGTTTCCCCATTATGGTCTTGACTCCCTTGTTCATATTTTTGCTCTTCCCTCACATCAACTGTACTCCAAGAGCTTGGCCCATTGGTTAGTTGTGGATTTCTGCATCTGCTTCTATTTGATTCTGGAAGAGGGTTTAAGCTTCTCTGGGGTTATGTATTATAGGCTAGGTATCTATTGCTTTATTTCTGGTATCCACTTATGAGTGAGTATATACTACATTTGTCTTTTCAGTTTTAGGTTGCCACACTTAGGATGTTTTTTCATAGTTCTGCTAATTTGCCTGTGAATTTTAGGATGTCATTGTTTCTTACTGCTGAGTAGTACTCCATAGTGTAAATACACCACATTCTCTTTATCCATTATTTGTTTGAGGGGCATTTAGGCTGTTTCCAAGATCTGACTATTACAAATAATGTTGCTATGAACATAGTTGAGCAAATATTCTTGTGGTGTGAATATGCCTTCTTCAGGTATATGCCCAACAGAGGTATTGCAGGGTCTTGAGTTAGGTTGATCTCTAATTTTCTGAGAAATCACATATTGTTTTCCACAGTGGCTGTAAAAGTTTGCACTCCCACCAGCAATGGAGGAGTGTGGCCCTTTCTCCACATCCTCAAGTTGTCATCGATGCTTTTGACTTTAGCCATTCTGACATAAGAGGTATAAGAGGATATCTCAGAGTTCTTTTGATTTGCATTTCTCTGATGACTAAGGATGTTGAGCATTTTCTTAAGTGTCTTTCAGCCATTCTTTAGACTGTTCTGTTCAGAATTCTCTGTTTAGACCTGTACCCCATTTTTTCACTGTATGATTTGGTAATTTGATTTCTAGTTTCTTGAGTTCTTTGTATATTTTGGAAATCAGCCCTCTGTCAGTTGTTGGGTTGGTGAAGATGTTTTCCCATTCTGTAGGGAGCTGTTTTGTCTTATTTGACTGTGTTCTTTGCTTTACAGATGCTTCTCAGTTTCAGGAGGTTTCATTTATTAGTTGTTACTCCCAGAGTCTGGGCTACTGGTGTTCTATTTAGGAAGGGTCTCCTATGCCTATGTGTTCAAATGTATTTCCCACTTTCTCTTCTATGAGGTTCAGTGTGGATGGATTTATTATTTATGTCTTTGATCTATTCGGACATGAGTTTTGTCCATTGCAGTAGAAATGGATCTATTTGCATTCTTCTACATGTTCAGAGCCAGTTATGCCAGCACCATTTGTTGAATATATGGAATTGAACACTTAACTAGTATTTATCTAGCATGTACACAGAATGATAATGTTCAGTTATCATAACATTTTCTTTCTCAGCATTTCTCATAAATACAGACCCATGCTACAATCATTGAATGGCCCAGAAGACCCAAAGCAACAGCTTCACAGTGACGGAGAATGCCCACTGGCTTAAGCAGAAGTGACATATTTTCATACTTAATACAATGCTACAAGCAGTAGAAGCTTTATGGTTTAAAAATATTTATCAGTATATGTTAATTATAGTATATGTTAATTACCTTGCCCCTGCCCATGAATCTTCTTTGAGTCAGGGAAGGAGCACTTCAGATGAGGCTGCATTAGCTTGGAAATGTAGCTTAGGAAAACTCCAGGTTTTGAAAAAGGCTGTTGGCCCACCAAAGACCCTTGGCTTGAGTGACTGACAGTGTTTTTGTCACTCTGGGCAATAAACAATCTGTTCTCAGGCAGAGAGCAGCTCAGTCCTTCCAAGTGCTGGGGGAAGCAAGCATTTGTGAAAGAGATCTCATCAAAATGTGGATAGAAGGCAGGAAGGATTCTCTCCCAACACTGGACTTCTAAATATGGGTAGCAATATTTTTTTCATTTTTTCTATGTTCACGTGATGAACTGCATTAAAGTTTTTCAATATTTCACAATGCTGACAGTGATATCAGTAATGGAGTGTTTGAAAATTCTTCAGAGATTAAATGTATTTCTGAGAAAGCTACAAACATATGCAGAACTTACAGTGACCCCGAAGATGACAACAATAGTATTCTCTCATACAAATGATAGTAGTCACATACAATGTATACAGCCAATTTTATGTAAACTCTGTGAGCTCCAGCCTGAGAAGCAATGATCAATGCCTATAGAGTTAATGAGTGACTGAGAGAGAGGTGTGAGGGAGGAAGAGATGGAGAGGGGCAGAGAGAGAGAGAGAGAGAGAGAGAGAGAGAGAGAGAGAGAGAGAGAGAGGAGATGAAGGAAAGGAGGGAAAGCAAGGAGAAAAAGAGAGCAGGGAGAGGGAGGAAAAGAGACAGCAAGAGGGAGGGATAGGGACAGATAGAGGGAGAGAGAGAGGGAGAGAAAGGGGGAGGGAGAAAGAGAAAGAGAGCATTATGCATCCAGCACAATCACACCTTTGTAATGTTGCTCAAGGGACAACACATACAACACAGATGGATGAAACATACTGTAGGTACCTAGGGACAGCTCAGCCTATGTGGAAATGCAGTTGGCATTTCTCAGTGAGTCTGGGAGGAAATGTGAAATCTGGGGCTCTGTCCAAGGAGAAAAGAAAGGAACATGCTCCAGCATCACAAGCTCTTGGAGGAGCCATATTTAGTCTTTAAGGTGATTTTTAATACTCTGTTATATTTTTGACAGTCTCAGGATCCAGCTGACCTCATTCTTGTTTTGCTGCTGAAGGTGACATCATCTTTTTATTCTTCTAACTGTACCTCCTGAGTAAAGGTTTAGAGATGTGTACCACCAAGTCTGGTAGACACCCTAGTACAGAAGCTATTTTTTATTTCACTTACTCTGCTTCATATTTAAGTTAAATGAAATAAGTTTAATGTTTCACGCATTAGATTTTCTGACTCCTTTCTGCCAACTTCTTTTTCATGAATTTTCTTTTCAAATACTTTAATTAATATGTGCAGTTCATTTACATAACCCTTTCTCCATCCACCTTCTTCTGTGCCCACCTTCTTGCTGCCCTTTCTCAAATCTATGGCTGCTTTATCCCCTGCTGAGTCCGCTAAGTATATATACTATGTTTAGGTCTTTTAGGATGACCATTTGACAACCAGTTAGGGGCTCATTCCAGGAGAAAACTAATTCCCGCTCTCTGTAATTACTAACCGTTTGGAGTTCTTCATCTGGCAATGGAGACATATGTGATTTCTCAAATCCACTTTGGAATGTCAAATGATGTCAATGTTCAGGTGTTGTTTTCACAACTATATTATTAAGATTCCATTCATCCAGCTTCTCTATAATGTATAGAAGACAGTCTCATAGTGGTGGTGAAATCTTTTTCTACCTCTTCCACAAATGTCCCATAAGTCCTAGGTGAAGCAGTAGCATCTAGATTTATAAATTGGGGCTGGACACCCTACAAGAAGTTGATTTGTGAATTTTGACTAGTTGTGTATTTCTGTGATGTTCTCCCTTTTCTTCCTTCATGAGGGATAAGAGCTAGAGTTCTCTATGTTTAGATTAACAAGTATGTAGAATACAGGTAGAAATTTACAGGCTTGTGAAAGTGGCAGTATTAGGTTGTTCTCTAGACTACCTGGAATCATCAGCCATGGATAGTTGGCTAGGATTACAGTACCAAGCATGAATTCTCTGAATAGGCATTAAATCCAATTATACAGCTGTTGTTTACCTCTAAGATATATAAGCACCTTTTCTGTATCTTAAGGGATATCTTCCATGCTTGACATTGTTGTGATTCATGAGAAACCCAGCTGAATATGACTATTTACAGCAGCTTTAAAGCACTTTTCAGTATTATGAAAACTTTACCTCAGGGCCAAGACTTTGAGGAAGCACCCATCTTGATACCTCCAAACCCTGTCTGAAATGTATAATATCTTTAGCAAAAGAGACTTACATTAAGTTTCTGGAAGGCAATCAGTGCATCATACAAATCTTATATTGGAAGCCCCTTGGACTTTCCAGATCAGCAAATACAATATTTTCTTGAATATGGTTTCTAAGAAGGGGGGAATGGAAAAACTAGTTGGGCCAGACTGAATAGTGATGAATGTCAATAACAAGAAAAAGAGAGCATAATGTGGTATCTTCTTCCAATTTCTGTTTTGGTCATCTTAAAGTTTTCATTGTACACATCTTTCATCTCTGTGATTAGACTTTTTCCATGAATTTAAGAATCTTGTGAGTGGTATCTTTCCCTTGATTCCATCTACAGTGACTTTGTCATTTGTGTATAAGACCGCTTATTTTTGTTTTTATTTTGTGATCTCCACTTTGGTGAATGTATTTATCATCTGTAGGAATTTTTGGTGGAGTCTTTTTAGCCTTCTAAGTATTAAATCATATCATACACAACAAAGATACTTTAACCACTTTCTTTTCTGTGTGTGCTCCCCTTATTTCCTTTAATTAATATATTGCTCTAGCCAGGACTTCAAGATCAAATGAAGATTGTAGAGAGTGGACATTAGTTTCTTATTTCTAATATAGTGAAAGTGCTTTGAATTTTGCCTACTCATAATAAATTTTCTGTGTCCTTCTTTTCTGTTGCTTTTTAAAAGATTCTATTTTATTTTTAAATTAGTTCTTGAAGCATGTCAAAATGTTTTATACAATGTGTTTTATCATCTTCAATTCCCATATTTTCCCACATCCATCTCTCCTCCTCTATCCACTTCACTTTGTGTCCTGATTTTAACAGTCCTTCAGAACCAATTTGTGATACCCAAAATATTATTGGATGTTCAGTCTTCCACTGGAGCACTATTGCTTTATTGTATTCATATATTTTATCCTTTTATACATATTCTCTTCAGGGCTTTTACCAAGACTCTGTGTTAGATTTCTTCAAAGGCTTTTACTAAACCTAATTAGATGCTCCATAACCTATGCATGTGCTATACTACATTTATTGAATTATATTGTTGCATAATTCCTGCATGTCTAGCATGAAACAGACTTGATTGTGCTAAATAAACTTTTTGATTTTTGATGAGTCTATGATCCTAGGGAAATATTTGTTTAATGTTCTTGTTTAGTTGTATCATGGTATGGTTTTGGTATCAGGGTAATTCTAACTTTGTTTAAAGAACATGGAATGTCATTTCCATTGGTATTTTGTAGAATAGTTTGAGAAGGATTGGTTTTAGTTCCTCTTTGAAAGTTTAGTAGAATATTGCCTTGAATCCACCTCTGTTGGGGACCAAAATATTTCCACTATGGAATATTTTGAGATCCAGCCTTTGGTCTCACTAAACATGGAGCACCAGAAAGCTCCAGCCCACTATTGTATATTGTTAATGCCAGTAAGGCTACTATTGTTTACCATGGCCTCAGGCTAATATGCCTCTTATTTGCATCTCTGTGGACTTAAGCATCTGAATAGGCCCTCATCTGGGCAAGGAGGGCAGAAGTGCTTGAGTAACTTGTGAAGACAGAAGGTTAGGAGTTAGGGGCAAGCAACCAGAGAGCAGAGAGAACAAAGAGAGATGGTTTCGTCGTGGTCATGAAAGACAGTTAAGAAACAGCAGAAAAGATGGCTAATAAAGAAATGACTCTAGTTCTACAACATGGAACTGAGCGCTCTCTCAAGATGACAAGATGCCTGTGTTTCATCTTTATCACCGCTGGGTTAATAGGAGTTTCCAGGTCCACACATCCCCACTCAGGTAGAACCTCATGGTTGTCGTGGGTAAAAGCTGAGACAAGCCACAACACACCTGTGATATTTCAAGTTCAGAGAATTTTAATTACTGCTTATATTTCACTGCATGTTATCTGTCTGTTTAAATTATTATCTGTATTGTGGTTTAACTTTGGTTTGTCATATATGTCTATAAATCTGTCCCTTTCTTGTAGATTTTACAGTTTTGTTTAAATAGACATTTAAGGTATTTTCTTATGATCAGAATGTTTTCCAGTGTCTTATGTAATGTGTATTATTTCCTTTCAAATTTCATTGGATTCTCTCTCTTTCTTTTAGTTAGCTTAGGTAAAGGTATATCAATCTTGTTCTTTGAAAAGAACCAATTATTTCTCTTTTTATTTTTAATTTGGTTCCATTTCATTAATTTCTGCTCTAATTTTGGTACTTTCTCCCTATCTATTTTCTTTGATAAGGATTGTTCTTGCTTTCTAAGGTCTTTGGATGCATCATTAAGTTATTAATTTTAGATTTATTAATTAGCACCTTCACCTTTACAAATTCATGTCCTCTTTTTCTTTGTGGTTTTATATATAAATTTAAATATGTATATAAGATACTCATCTCTTAGAAGACTAATTTCCTTTCTCTTGGCAGTTTTGAAATGCCTACACCTCTTTATCTAGGGGTAGGTCCCCATAAATTTTTCCCCATCTACTGTGGTAGGTGAATTGGCATTGTCATTATTTAGGTTTTAGGATGTGGCTTCCATGTTTTATCTAGAAGTCTCAATTTTATAGCAAGTGTTCATGAATTCTGTTTTTTACCATATTCTACCTTTTCTTATACAAGTTTCATTGAGTGTATTGTATACTTAACAATTTGGTTTAGGAAAATATAGTCAGCTGCTCTCTTCACGTTGCATACATGTGGCTTTATAGTTGTTTTTGTATGGTGTGGAAAAAAGATTTTATGATGAGGAGTGAGAAGTACATCTATCTCTGATCATGAAGATAAGTACTTAGAATGCAGCATAGAATTACACTAATTTATGCATGTGGCAACATTAAGTTCTCCTGTGAGAACTATGAACTACCAAACCATGAATGATTGACTATATTTTCAGTACCATGAATGATTTCCCTCAGGTTCAGTGGCAATTTCTCTTCTGTTACATAGAATGCAATAAGACAGCTATTGGTTACTGAAAAGACAGAAGTTCCACTATAGTATCTTTAGGGATATTGTTCCATGCTTGTAATTGTTGTGGTTCATAGTCAGTGCTATCAAAGATATACCTCAGGGAAGAAGCTTTTGGATCAGGCCCAGCATTACTTCTCCAAGTCCTGTGTCTAAAACACATGCTATCTTCAGTGATAAGACTGACCTGTGTTTCTGGGAGGCAATTAATTGGAACAGTGATAGGTTATATTGTTTGGGAGTCTCATTGACGAATCTGTACAATAAATTGTAAGGTAGTTTCTCATGCCTGGCACTAGGGTTTTGTTAGAGGCTATGGCTCATGTGGTTGGTGGGAGGCTTTGTCTCCTCAAGTAGCATAAGTTGAATTAAACTCTACCCATATATATCCACACACACTTATATGTATTACATGTAATTTTGGAAATATAAAATAATCCCTCATTCCCTTTCAAGAATATTTGGTGTTATTCACTTCTCTTGTCTCTGTATTGATCCCTCCAATTAACGACCTTATTATACCACTTTTCCAATTTCTGCCTTCATATACTTCCAAAGCACTCCTCCCCTTTACCACCATAGTCCCTTGTTCCTTTCTTGGTTTCTGTAGCTGATCCAGGTTACATATCCACATCTGAAGATTTCAAGCTAGGAATCACAGAAAAAAGAATACATATGACCTCCTCTTTTGGGATCTGGATTACCACAGTCATTAGAATATTTTCTAGTTCCATTCATTTACCTGATAATTTCACAAGTTCATTTTTTTTACAGATGAAATACTTTTCATCATGTTTATATACTACATTTTTCATTATCCTTTTTTCATTTGATGGATATTTTATGGTCTTTGCTTTTCCTATCTACTGTGAATAGAATGGCAATGAACATGCACAAACAAGTATTTATGGAATAGGCTATCAAATCCTTTGGATATAAACCAAGTAATGATAAACCTACATTATATGGTAGATTTACTTTTAGTTATGTATGTTTGTGTTTAAGTCTTCTATTTTGTACCATTGAACTACATACCAATTTTTGTACCAGTCCTAAAAAGGTTTTATTATTCTAGCTCTATAATATATCTTGAGACCTGGAATGGTAATACTTCCAGTTTTTTTTGTTTGTTTGTTTTCTAGTGAGTTTGTTTGTTTTCCTTGTTTTCTGTAGGATTGCTTTATGTATGTGGGGTTATTATTGATTCCCTATGAATTTTGCTGTTATTTTTGAGGAGAATGATGTATTTTGATTGGTATTGCATTGAATCCATAATTTGCTTTTGGTAGAATGGTCATTTTATTATGTTAATTCAAACAACCCATAATGATGGGAGGATTTTTAACTTTTCTAGTATGTGAAAATTATGAGGATTTATTTTCTGTCCCAGGATGTAGTCTACTTTAGTTTTAGAGAAGCTTAGATGTGATACTAAGTAGAATGTGTATTCTTTGGCATTCCGGTAGAATATTCTGTAGATATTTGAAGTATGCTATTATTCTCTCTCGTCCTCCCTTCCTTCCTTCTCTCTAACTCTACTGTTTGACTCTCTCTCGGTCCCTCAATCTCCTCAAAATGACCTCTTCAATTGAGACAGTAGGGTATGTAAATCACTTACTATTATTTGTTTAGTGTTAATCTTTGTCTTTAATTTCATTAGTAACATTTTTCTGAAATCAGGCACACAGGAATTCTCCCATAGCCAGGATCTATGGATTTAGAAATTGAGGGGTAGAAAGGGAAATACTTCTATTCACTATCACCTCTAGTGACCCACTAGGAAGTCTTTTTTGCTTCCTGGCCTAGAAGTTTTGGCTCCAGAGGTGGGAGCGCTCCTGCCAGTAGCCACAACAAACTTTCCATTAAACTAGAAGTTCAAAATGATCCCTGGTTATTTTGGGCTTCTAATGTCCTTAAAGGAACAGGCTAAGGAAGGAATAACAGTGTTAGGAGTAGAGACTGATCCAGTTGCCATTGGAAACTAAATTGCTTCTCCACAATGGAACTAAGACTATGTACAGGGATCAGAAAATCTTTTAGGGCTTCTTTTGCTATTACTATTTCCTGTGATTAAAATCAATGAGAAGCTAAAACAGACTTATCCACCCTGCATGACAAAGGGCACAGACTTTTCAGGAATGAATATATGCATCACTCCTCTAAGAAAAATTGCCAAGACCTGCTGAGGTACTTGACAATGATGAAGGAAATTGAGATTAAATAGTACAGGAAGTTAGTTTTAAGTGCCACATGACCTTAGAAATGAGGACTATAGTTGGTTTGAGTATTCCTGTAATGTTAATAATTCATTTGTATTAATATTTGTTTTTTTCTTCAATTTATTATTATGTGATGTAACATCAATTAAGAGTTTATTATTATTTATCATACTTAAGTTTGATACTAAAAATATGACTCTCATGAGATATTGTTGCCACCTATTCTAAATTTATAATGAATTTGCTATTGTATAAGGATAGTTGTATCATATAGGCATAATTAAATGCTTAATGTGTTTGTGATTGTACAGGCAATAGTTATATTATCTTTATGTGTTCTTGTGGCCTTGTATTGTTCTCATTTGGAAATTGGTCATGACATAAGGAGATATGCTTGTGTAGAGTTGACAAAAGGTAGAGTAGTGATAGTTATTCTGGGTTGTCAATTTGACAATATCTGGAATTACCTAAAATTCATAAATGTAGGGCACACCTGTAAGTGATTTTTGTTTAATTGGAAGTAGGTAAAGACACTTCTAATAGAGACCTTTGAAGTAAGATCACACCTTTACTCTGGGTCTTGAGGTTGGAGACATACCTTTAATCTGGGCAAAACCTTCTTTAGGAAGCCTACAAAGGACATGAAAGAAGGAAGCTTTTCCTTTTCACCTGCTTTCCCTCAATTTGCTAGCAAGTCCATTCCTTGAACAGCATTATAGCCTACTTCTTTGGGACTCTAGCATATACTTAAGACCAGCTGAGACATCTAGGATGTATACTGAGCAACTACTGGATTCTTGTTCTTTCTCTTAATAGGAAGCTATTTTGGATTAGCTGGACTGCAGCCTATTAGTCATTAACTCATGTAAAGCCCCTTTCTATATAGAGCAAGGGATTCATTGTATAAATTCTGTTACTCCAGAGAATCCTGACTAAAATGATGCATATATGTTTGGGGTAGAAATGTCTTCTCAATTACCTATGTTCATAATTAGACATGTCCTTTTGTTAGTATTAGTCAGAGACTACTTTTGTCTGATATGAGAATGGCATCCCATTTGCTTCCTGATTCCCTTCACCTGGAATGTATTTTTCCATCCTTTAACTTTAAGTTGCGGCCTGTCTTTAAGCCACGTTTTTAGTTGACAACAGAAAGATGATTTTTATTTCTTAAATCCATCTAGTCAAACTGTGTCTTTTCCTTGAATAGTTTTGAGAATATTAATATTTAAAGTTACTTTTTAAAGGTGTGTGCTGACTGTTATCATTTTATGTTTTGTTTTTATTTTTCTGTTTGTTTTCATAGCTGTATTCTGCTTTAGTATTTACAAATATGATTGTTTTCTCTCTAGACTCTTTTGGCTATGATTATTCTACTGTTTGATCTATAGTATTTATTCCCAGTGTTCTTTTAATGGTTGTTTTGGGGGACATGAATCTTTTGTTTGTATCATGGAACTGTATTCTTTCTTATTCAAATATTGTCAGTAGCTTTCCTGAGGAAAGGAACCTGAGTTGCAGTTCATAATCTTTTAGAACTTAGATTATATTTCTCTAAGGTCTTCTGGATTTCAAAGTCTTAATTGAAAAATCAGTTGTTATTATGATGATTTTTCATTTACATTCAACTTTTTTCTCTTTAATGATATTCATTTCTTAAGGAATACTTTTAATATTTTCTTTTCTTCTGCATATTTAGTATTAATATTAGATGCCATGGGGATGTTCTTTTCTGATACTGTGTTTTTGGTGTCTATGTGATTCTTTTATCTGAATGAGTACATCTTCTTTTGTTTTAGAAAGTTTATTTCTATGGTATTACTGAAGATAAGTTTTATGCCATTTACCTGTGATTCTTCTCCTTTATCTATACCTATAGTTTGAAAATCTGAATTTTCCATGGTATTCCACAATTCCTACCTGTTTCTATTGCATTTTTAAAAATAGATTTTCATGATGTGCTTATGTGATCTAATTACCCTCATTTATTTGAGTATTAATATTCTTTCTTCTATTTAATCCATTATACTTGTATGGCCCTCTTCTGAATTTTTAATCGAGTTATTGAGTCTTTCAATTATGTCTTCATTTCAGCTTGAGTTCTCAATTATGTCTATATATTGATTTCCATTCTAAAATCCTCTATTGTTCTTATCATTTCATTCAGCCTATGCTTGTGTTTTCTTGAGTATCATTCAAGTATGTATTCTCCTTGAGTTCATTCTCTTTAAGTTCCTCCAACTGTATTCAACTCCTTGAATTCTTTGATGAATTTTGATTGCTTGTTTAAGTTTTATCTCTTGGTGTTCATCTAATTCTTATTAAAGGACATTTCTAAAGAACTAGTGGATTTGGGGTTGAGGCAAAGTGCCTTGACTTTGCATATCTTTTTTGTTTTGTTTTGTTTTGTTTGAGACAGGGTTTCTCTGTGAATCTATCCTGGCATTTGCTCGGAGACCAGGCTTGCATCAAACTCACAGAGATCTGCCTGCCTCTGCCTCCTGAGTGCTGGGAATAAGGTGTGTGCCACCAAGTCCCAGCTCCATATTTTTAATTTAAAATAAAAACAAGATTGTTTTACAGGTTAATCCCAGTTCTCTCTCCCTCCCCTCCTCCCCAGCACCCCCACCTTACTTATCCCATAGCATTTCTGCTCCCCAGGGAGAGTGAGGCCTTCCCCGGGGTGGGGGGTGTCTTCAGAATCTGTCATATCCCTTGGGTTAGGTCATAGGCCCTCTCCTGTGTGTCTAGGCTGAGGGAGTATCCCTCCATGTGAAAAGGGCTCCCAAAGTATATTCCTATGCTATGGATAAGTACTGTTCCACTACAAGAGACCCCATATATTTCCAAGGCCTCCTCACTGACACCCATATTCATGGGGTCTGAATCAGTTCCATACTAGTTTCCCAGTGATCAGTCTGGGGGCCAAGAGCTCCCCCTTGTTCAGGTCAGCTGTTTCTGTGTGTTTCACCAGTCTGTTCTTGACCCCTTTGCTCATTACTCCTCCTTCTCTGCAACTGGATTCCAGTTGACTTCAGTGTTTAGCTGTGGATATCTGCTTCTACTTCCATCAGCTGCTAGATGAAGGCTCTAGGATGGCATTTAAGTTAGTCATCAATCTCATTATCAGGGGAAGACATTTAAGGTAGCCTTTCCATTGTTGCTTAGATGGTTAGTTGGTGTCATACTTGTAGATCTCTGGACATTTCCCTAGTGCCTGATTTTGTTTTAAACCCAAACTGGCTCCCTCTCTTATGGTATCTCTTATTTTGCTCACCTCTATTCTTTCCCCTACACAAACTTCCTGCTGCCTTATATCTGCTTCACCCATCCTCTTCTCCCCTTCTTGTTGTCCTAGCTCTCTCTTCCATCCCCACATACTCCCAATTTGTTCAGGAGATCTTGTCCTTTTCCCCTTCTCTAGGGGACAATTTTTGTCTCTCTTAGAGTTCTCCTTGTAGCCTAGCTTCTCTGGTGGTGTGGATTGTAGACTGGTAATCCTTTCCTCTATGTGTAAAATCTATATATGAGTGAGTACATGATTTGTTGTTCTTTATTTTTTTTACCTAGAAATTCCCTTAAAGAAGTGGAAGAAAAAAAAAACCAAAAATGCAAGAAATCAACAAATCTCTTAAAGAAAGCAAGGAAATCCAAGAAAAAAACAATCAAACAGATGAAGGCAACAATTCAAACAGTTCAAGACATGAAAACTGAAATAGAGACAATAAAGAAAACAAAACCTGAGCGAATGCTGGAAATAGAGGAGCTGGGTAAATGATCAGGAACTACAGATGCAAGCATAAACAACAGAATACAAGAGATGGAAGAGAGAATCTTAGGAACTGAAGATACACTAGGAGAAGTAAACTCATCGACCAAAGAAAATCTTAACTCCAACTAGTCCCTAACACAAAATATCCAGGAAATATGGGACACCATGAAAAGACCAAACCTAAGAATAATAGGTATAGAAGAAGGTGAAGAAATACAGCTCAAAGGTACAGAAAACATATTCAACAAAATCATAGAAGAAAACTTCCCCAACCTACAGAAGGATATGCCTATGAAAGTACAAGAAGCTTACAGAACACGAAACAGACTGGACCATAAAAAGAAGTGCCCTCGACACATAATAATCAAAACACCAAACCTTCAGCATAAAGGAAAATATTAAGAGCAGCAAAGGAAATAGGCCAAGTAACATATAAAGGCAGACCTATCAGAATCACACCTGACTTCTCAATGGAAACTTTGAAAGCCAGAAGGTCCTGGATACATATCCTACATACACTAAGGAATCATGGATGCCAACCCAGACTGCTGTATCCAGCAATACGTTCAATCGCTAAATCACTATAGATGGAGAGTACCATTTTTACCACACTTTTTTTGTTATTCCAGTTTGTGTATTCGAGATGGAACCTATGGTGATTTTAAGAAAAATGGCCCCAGAGGCCCAGAGGGAATGGCATTGCTAAGAAAAGACTTTTTGGAGTAGGTATGGTACTATTGGAGGAAGTCTGTCACTCGAGGTGGGTTTTGAGGTTTCAGAAGCTAAAGCCAAGCCCAGTGTCACTCTGTCTTTCTGCTGCCTGCCAATCCTGATACAGAACTCTCAGCTACCTCTATAGCACCCTGTCACCTCATGTTGTCATGTTCCCTATCATGATGATGATGGAATAAACCTCTCAGTTGTAAGCCAGCCTCAAACAAATTCTTTCCTTTATAAGAGTTGTGATTGTGGTGTCTTTTTTTTTTTTACAGCAATAAGACTCTAAGTAAGATAGGATCTACACATCTAGAATTAGATTGTTGGTGGTGTTTCTTGATACTGGAAATATTGTCTCACTTTTGTATAATGGGTATTTGAAATTCTGTTACTTATTGGTCCAATATTGACCAGCTTTGCAGGATGTAGGTTTCAGTCTTTGAGTAACTCATTATTGATTTCTGAATGGAGTATCAGTAGTAATACTGACTAAGTTCAAGCTAACTGGATTTTCTTATCTCAGGGGCAGACTTTTGTAAAGTTAGAAAATTCTTATAGCTAATCTTACAGAGTATGGAAGAGTTACCCATAATTTTCCTCAGGTAATGGCTACTGATGGAATTGACATTGTGAATCTCAGATCCCTTCCGGAAAAGGAGGGACTAGCATGGGGTTGGGACTGGGTACGTCCAAGGCAGTTTGTGGACCCATGGTTTCAGGCATGTCCTCGTGAATTACAGTAGGTCTAGTGTCACTCTCCACAGGAGGACAGTCCTTGAGTCTCTGGGACAGGCAGCCTTGTAGTCATGAAACTAGTATAGTGTCTTCTTGAAAAAGAGCTGCTCAAAGTGGAGTCAGAAGCATGAAGTTAATAGTTTTTCATGCTACTTTTATATCTTGCTACTTTGTTGAATGAGTTTGTCACCTGTAGAAATTTCTGAGTGAAGTCTTTGTGAACACATTTACAACACTTGGACTAGAAAATGCCCTTGGTTCATGTTTATTGAATAAGTGACTAAATGGATGAGACTTGCTAGAGAATGCATAGAGGTATCTTTCTCTAGTTGGTGAATAACTTAGAGCATTTCACAAAGTATTATTTGAGGAAACAAAACTTGTCCATGTTTAAATGGGTACAGATGCTATAACTTGATCTTAGAATGCATCCCACACTGGAAACATGGTACAATATGAGAACAGAGAAAGTTCAAGCTAAGAGTGGAAAGCAATGGATGATTAAACTTTAAGCAGGCTTCCCTATATAAGTGCAATTGGATACCAATGTGATATGGGAATCATTATGAAATGGTATGTCATTAATAAAACATTTTAAATATTTAATTACTGTATATTTGTAACAAAAGCATGCAAAATCAATTTACTGCTGTATTTTATATATTTTAAATTTATTTAAAAAATGACAATTTCATTATATTTGTTGCATTCATGAATCATAACATGTTATTTTAGAGATGCTTTCATTTAATAATACTAAATTTTTAATTATATGCAAATATTTAAGCAAGTGAAATACAAAGTATTCTGTCATTCTTAGTGGATTTGCTTACTAAATCCATTTTATTACTCTAAATCACATCAAAAGCTGCATATTGGATAATTTGAAGTAACACAGAGTGGTGATATACTCAATTGAGATCACACTTGGAAACATGAAAAAACATTAATTTTATATGGACATTCACACACAGAAAGTAGACATTCGACCATATATAGTAATTGGAAAATACAGACATATACCTTTAAACTAGTGTTATTAAAAATCAAGGAAGACCACAATGACTTTAACAATATCTATGCAATAAAGTTTATCAATCACAGATGATAATAATGTGATGTTCAACAAAAGCTAATAAGACAGTTCAGTGCAGCTCATAAATGTTCATAGCTCACAGAGAGGTGATTGTTTTTAATTAGAGTACATTTATTTGGTAAAAATATCATTTAAATTTTGCCCCAAATGGAACTATAAATTTTACCCTGATAGTTTGCATTTCTAATTCTATGATTATATCTTTTGATATTATAGCACTGGCAAACATTTTTTATAAAATTTATCCATTTAAAGGTTGTTTCATTACAAACACAATTTTAAAAGCTAAAAATACTAAACACCTGCATATATGAATATTGAAATCCCCATAGAAAAGTATTAACAAAATGCCATACAATTTTATGGGTGTCTATAAATCAAATTAGAACTTCAGGTTGCCCCAGGGAAGCTTTTTGAATCTGGACATTTTTTTTTTCAAATAGCAAGTTAAAATGTGTGGTATATATTTGCTACTAAATCCTTCTGTTTTCAGTGTACACACTCAATCTCCTAATAGAGTTTGGCTTAGCCACGAAATGGAATTATTTATAACATTCTTGGAATATAATTATGAGCTATACTTAACCATCTGGGTATTTTGTTTCTTGAGGACAAGCTACAGTGGTATAGTGACATATTTTGTTTGTTTATATTTTGCCTTTGGAAAATCATCTTTATAAATTAGTTGTGTTTTGTTCTAGCTTCCCATTAATAGCATATAAAATCGCTTTTATTAATATTAATAAAATTCTACCTTATGTACAGAAAATACATTCTCAAATGGCTGAGAAATTTCAAAGGTGAAACCCAGTTATTACCCATCTACATGGCCACACATTGAATGCAATCTCTTGAAGAAGCTATAAAGTTTTAATTACTGAAGAGCATAGATAATTAAATAATTATATATTTTGATTGAAAAATATATGCAGTCCATTAAAATAGGGACTTGGACTCAATGTCTTCAGTGAAGTTCTATATAGATGCCAAGTCTGCACTTTCATTAGAACAAAAGACTACTATCAACATTAATGCAGCATAATCATTCATAATAATGATTGCATATTAATCTCCTGAGCTTGCAGATCTATAGCACATGACATATGGCATAGGACAGGCAGATGTGTGGCCTTTTGGTGACTGAGGTGGTGCATATTAATTAGGCCCAAGAAAATAGTCTGTTTTCCTCTGAGAATAGCTACATTGGTGCTTATTGGCTTATGCTTTCAAAGGAGAAAGAATGAATACTGTTATGCTCTGTGTATAGGCATTAAAGATTTCTCTATATGTAGGCAGTCAATGGATGGCTTGTGGTCTAATTCTTGACTGAATCCCAGAAATAAGCAAACAGAACAGTCATGTGTTTCTTTGGCTTTGCTGAGCGACTATATACCTCAATATCACCACTTGATTTATTGCAAGGTTTGTAACTGTATATCCAAACACATAATAATATAAACAGAAACATTACAATGGGAGGCCCTAAATCTGCCTCAGTTTATTCCTTTACTCTTAAAATCCTTATCCAGTTTTAATCTGAGATTGTAAATACCTTTAAGAAACATGTCACTTTAGATGGGTGGTGGCACAGGCCTTTAATCCCAGCATTCAGGAGGCAGAGACAGACAGATCTCTGTGAATTTGAGGCCAGCCAAGTCTACAAACCTACAGAGAGAAATCCTGTCTTAAAAACAAACAAACCAAAAAAAGAAAAACAATAGAAAAAAAGAAAGAAAAAGAAAAAAGGAAACATGTCACCTCGCTGTAAGTCAGGTTTCCAGGTTCTTGACAACCTCTCTATGCTAAAGGCACTTTTAGTGTACATCTTTGGAGGATAATGGAAAATTATTATGGAATGAAAACTCTGAGTGGTTCACAGATACACTAACTTTGAATAGATGAATCCTAAAACCACTACTCTAGAAATGCAATGTGTAATAACATTTCTATAGTTTATCTAGGAAGAAAATACAACATATTTCTGAGTGGACATGGTGATGACCAACAACACTCTACATTATAGTTTGTAATTCTTCAAATTTATGTCACTCCTTACTCAAAATTCAATGAAACAAATTCATTCAACTGGAATATATTCACACTTAATAGAGTACTTCAAACTCTGAAAAGCTTTTTCAGATTTCAGAAGAGCAAACTCTAATGAGCCATTTTTGAGTTAGCACTGTAAACTCATATGATGGATCTGAGTTTGCTAGCATAGCCAGCCATAGCATGTGCTTGTTTTCCCATACCTGCAATCAATTCTCAGTCCTATATTGAAACATGTTGAAGAGTAATTTACTGGGATATGCAAGACCATTTCCCTTCTTCTCCTCAAATGTATTGGCAGTTTAAAGCAACTACTTTCTTTTAAGCAAACATGTGTCTAAGCACACCTAAGTAGCATATGAAACCAATAATATGAGATGGCAAAGTAGATTCCTCAGTGAAAGTTTAATTCTTGCAGGAATTAATTTCACATAGTATGGAGTGTCTCAGCAGAACATTATTAGCTAAGTCTACAAATTTATCCTGCAAATAATCAGGTTTTAAAATTTGGGGCAAGATGCTAATTCATCACTACTAAGACAGTAACAGATATTTAATTTGTGTGATGCTTATCTTTCCAGCAAACAAAACTTCTACATTCTCTGTATTTACTTAAGAAGTTAATTGTTTGGAGTCTTGAGGTGTGATATATAGTCATTGTCCTACATAAAAGCACCTGTTGATTTCCCAGTGAATTTTATAGATATTTAGAAGAGATTAGTGGATTCAGGTTTGGAATTCCAACTTGAAGCCTAGTTGTCCTGAAAATATTTAATTTCCTGCTTAGTTTTTTTTTTTTCTGTTTTCTAAATATTTCAAACTTAAACAGGCACACCATTATCTAGGTGGACTACAGCCATTGGGGATTATTATGCTGCTTTTTATGTATTTTGTGATTATTGTGAAGTGGCTTCTAGCCAAGGATGTTGATGAAGTAGTTAAGGCTGGTCATATGTTGAAATGCTGCATACATTATGTTTTCAAATCAAAGGAATTGTGTTCTTGATTGTGCCTTGTGTAAGGGATGCCACATTGACATCCCTCTGAGAATAAAAAAAAAACAAAACACATTTTTATATTAATCTGAGAACTCTGAATGTGTTGCGTTAAACATGCTTCTTCCTTCTTAAAGGAATCGCTGTATGTATTTAACTAGAAAAAGAAACCAAAAGTAAACAATGTCTAGACCAATGCCTGCTGTAGCTGGCATAGATGTTGGCTATATCTGCCTTCTCTTGTACTGATAAAGCAGGTCATCTTTTGTTTGGTTTTGTTTGGTGTTTATTGTGTTCATGTGTGAATATGTACACAATGCCTCCACAGGTCAGGAAGGGAACATTGAATCTCTTTGTGTTGGACATTACATGCATTTGAGACCTTCCTTAAGTAGGTGGTGGAGAGTGAATTCAGGTCCTCATGATTGAGTTGCAAGAGCTCCTATCTTCTGAACCATCTCTCCAGATGCTTGTTTGGGGTTTTAATGATGGCATTATCAATCTCTTTGGGATCCCTCACTAATTCGTACTTTTTATATTTTCATAGGCTTTCAAAAGATGTTTTATCACGATACAGGATTGATACAGATCAGAAATTGTTAAAATAGATAATATGCAATCTGAGAATAGATATTCTCAAAAATCTTTCCTCAAATTCAACATTTCAAAAATCACTGATTTCGACTGTTAAATGTCCCAGCTAACAGGTCCCTACACCAACAATCCTCTCAGCATCTTCCTTCATGAGCTCCGGTGTCTCATAGTCACTCCTCAAACTTCATATTCTTGGGCAGATTGCCTGGGAAAAGTTTGTCAAGTACAATCAAAAGTTTGATCTTTCCTGGCGTTAAAATCATGTTCCCAGGCCACAACAGCATATGACTTGGTGGCTGGTTTCAAAGAATTCAATGAAAAGGTCACCTATAACTTTGGGGGGAGATAGGACAGTGCACACTGAACAAGAAGATAAGGAAGCTTAAAATTTTAAGCTGTTTTAGCCACTCTGAATGAATGCTTATGTGCATGTTTCTCCATTATCTGTCTTCAGCTGCTACTGTGACTGATTGGGACAGTGGTGATTTTTTGATTAAAGGAAGATCCTTGAACTTAGTCCTGACTGTCAATTGGGCTTCCTTTTGTCCCTAATACTGGGACAATAATTCTGGATATCCTGCGAGCATACAAATTCACAGGACATAATGTCCACTTTTTTGGGAAATGAATTATGTATGATTTTTACCTCCTGGGAACAATGCTATATGAAGTACTTTGAGAAGTAGTTGTCTCAGTATCAATTTGAAAATATCACTTGTTCACATACCACTTGTCATTACTTTGTTCAGTACTATATTCACTTTGGAATTCTGAGGAAAGTTAACATGCTAAGTATCTGAAAAAGTCTTGAGATAACTATATAATAGCTTTGATTCTATGACATACAGCTCAGAGTTCATTTAAAACAAAAATGTGGAGCAGTATCAGTAGGATTCATGGACATCTGTCTTAAATGTAATTTAATCTTTCATACAGTCTCTTAAATGGTCTAATAAAATAAGCTAGAAAAGGGTTAACTATGATTTCCAAAGAACAAATTCAATAACTTTGGCAGGAAGGAATACAGGACTCATATGTGATTAAATTTGTCCATGCACAAAGTCTTCAAATAAAAACCCAGTAGACAGTGATTTTCTATACCTAATGCTTTTTTGAATTATTGTACTAAAATAATTTATGGTTTTGATCTAAGATGATAATCTACCAAATGAGTAGCTGCATGACCTTGGACTCAGTGACGAATAACCTTGACATAGGATTGGATTCTCTGGCAGTATAAGCATTCTGTCACCCTTTACCTGCTCATCTCTGCGGTGGATAGGAAAGAAGCTAGCAGTGCTCAGACCCTTATGCTGTCTTCCCATGCACACTCAACAATGTGGCAAACATTCTCGAACAAGTAAAATTAAAATAACTGCATTAAATAAGTACATTTAAAAGTACAAGATAGTTTCATTTGTCATATGAAAATATATTTACATAGGCACTTCAGATGTATACGTGTTTCTGCTTGAATTTTCTAGCTAACTGTCCCGGTTCTCTGCTATTAGCACACAAATATTACAAATGCTGGGAAGAGCTGACCCCTATAAATCACTTAGTCAATGATGATTAATTATTTTTTCTCAATTCTAGCTTTCTTTTTAACTAACCTTACTTTTTTGTTCACCCAAAAGAAGTAAAGACTGAAGCACACATCGGGTAGCCTCAGCATTTCCCTGGCATGTGTCAGGCCAATTGTTTCAGGATTTAAATTGGTAGGGAATGTCATAAGAAATACTCCGATTGCCTATTTCCAAAGGGAGACTGCAACAACAAAAATGTTTTTAAACAAATGTGTTTAAAATGCAGGCCAAAATTTTGCTTCTTCATCACTAGGAAGAATGTTTTTAGTTTGAAGGGACTACGGATGGTGGAGATCTTGAATGACATTGCCAAAATACAAAGTCCATCTCTTATCTGATAGAATGCACAGACAAAGGCTGTAAAACTCCCTACTTTTTTATGAGTGGCATGAATTTTACTGTTTTTTCCTTTGCCACTATGATGGATAACAGAGGGGGACATGTTAAATTTTCTTGCTGCATTTAGAATGTTTGTTGACAAAAACAAGCATCTCTTTCATAGTAAGGTTTTGCCAGTACTATAAAACAACACCAAGATGAATTTGAGGATATTTTGGATCTTAAAAGACAAACTGTGCCATTTTTCCAAGGTAGTTATGTAGAGTTCTGTTAAAACCACTTTATAGCAAGGGGTTATTGGAAAGATATAAGGGGGCGGGGGACAGACGTATGAGATGCTCTCCTTTAGCCTATTCCATTTCTGTCATTGCATCAGAAACAAGAGAAAGTGAAGTAAAAAATGTGTCTCCCTTGTCAAATGTACATCATTGCTAAAGTTCATGTAATATCAACTGACTGAGGCAATTTAAGGTTTTCAAAACTTGTCGCTTTAGGAAAAATTTGCATTTAAATTGCTCTATCCAGTTTCTTGGGGGTTCTTCCCCTTGGTATGTTTATGGCTCTTTTTTCATTAGTACTTACAAAATACAACTTCATAACCAGTGCAATACTACATCTAGTTGTGTCAAGAAGAGGGACTTCATTTTAAAATAGAAACATTCAAGTGGATCTGGGCACCACTCATTCAAAATGCATTATTTCTTCTTATTGAAGAGTTACTTGAAAAGTTATCTGAAACCTCATCAGGTCTCCAGGTCTGCCATACAAACTCAGTCACTGGAGATTTCAACAGTGAGAATGCAGGCATTCTTCCACATTCTGTCCACAGTGGTGTTGAGGCTAAGAGCATCTTACCCACCCACCCCCAAGGTTTTTTTTTTTATTTATAAAAATACAGCATATTTCTCTGTAATAGATAAATCTTAAGTACTATTTCAATAATTGCTGGTACATACTAAACTGGGGATATAAGAAAATATTTAAAGAGTGCAAAATGTTCTTTCTTATGTAAATTTAAAATTATGCTGTATAATAGCTTTAAACTGGGGATGGGGGGAGTCTTCAATCACACACACACACACACACACACAGAGAGAGAGAGAGACACAGATACACACACACACACAAGCAAAAACAAAAAAACAAAAGCCAAAAAAAAAAAACTGGTCAGATTAGAGATTTGCTTGTATAATTGTAAACAAAGTTTAAAAACTGCTGAGGATTTTCTCAGTTCTTTTCCACCAAGACACTCTCAAACACTTCTAGTCCTGCTTTGAAGTATTCCTTAGCTGAATTAATGCTATTCAGCACATCAGACAGGGCCTGTTGCAAGGTCTCATTAGATAACAGTGGACTGCTGTACTCCCAAGCCTCCTTGAGGATGGAAAACTCTCTTGTCTTCCCATCAAGATGGTACAGGATGTTTCTAAAAGAAATATGAGATAGTAAATGTATTATTCACCACTATATTTTGGTATCAAAACCTTATCACGAATAGTGCCAAAAGGCAGTAATGTATGCAAAATAATATAGAAATTATAAAAATACAACATTACTATTCTTCAACACATAATGAGTGAATGCATAGAGATGGAGAAAATATAGAGGACAGAGTCGTTAAATGATAGCAACATGTATCTTAGCACATTGTTGAGTATGGAAAAGTGAGTTGGTGTATTATACAAATAAAAGAGAGAATTGGCAAAGTGTGAACCTATATATAGCAGAGACTTTCTGGGCCTTATCCTATCAACACATTAGTATGCACAATCCTTTGCTTTAGTAGTTAATCCATTCACTCTTGGCCTCCAGTACTAGATAGCAGTGACTATATCCAGTGATGGTTAGTTAATTGTTTTTTTTGTTTGGTTGGCTTTTTTTATTTTTGGTAAATTGCCATACTGCAGATTTGCCTTCCAAGAGAATCTTAGTGAGGACTTACCTCACTCAGACTAGTCTATGGTCAGGTCTGTAATGGAATTGTTTCCAATGTGTGTATTCATGTGGGAACTTCCAAGCTTCTGTGGGAGTCAGCATATCCTAGACTGAAGTGCTTCAGGTTTCTGTTACCTTGATGACTCAGGGATGGTTATGAATCCAGAATTCTGACATAAATCCTGTGTTCCTACAATTGCTTTTTGTCAGGGCATTTTATTATATCAACAGAACTGAAACTAAGAATCCTTTATTTGTAAGAAACAGAAATATCTTAAGAATTTCCCATAATATTCCCAACTGAGCAAAAATGACTTCAACTGCAAATAAAATGTTATGTGTGAATTTTGCTTTAAATAATTTTAGTGGAGAGTTGAGACTGGAATTATAGACAGTACAGGAGAGTCAAACTGATTATGATTGAATAACGGTTGAAGCTTAATAATAGAATGATTCTTTTCTCTTTCCTTTCACATGTGGTTGACCTCTAGAACATCTCTTTACAGTTTTGAAGTGGATAATTAGACAGTGTCATGTAACCTATCTAGATGCCTGAGAAAAAAGAAATTGAGTATGGTTAGTCTAACAGTGCTTCATTAATCTATAAATAGAGGTATTTAGGCAGAAAGTTTTAATACGTTACATAGCTTAACATTGGGATTTTGTATGACAGAGCTGTGGGAATAGTGTGAGCTACCACCAAAAGTCTTTTATATCAAGAAAAATGTACTAAACTTATTGTTTTCAAGAGGAAGGCAATGCAAGTTTTTAAACATAAGAGAATGGGGATACATTTTATTTTTAAAACAACAATTGAGGACAAAAGAACACTTAGAAAAGTGATAAAATCACAAATTAATAGTTGAGTTTGAAAAGTTTGAGAGATGGGTATTGCATGTATTTATTTATAGCTCTCCCTAGCATTAAGTCCACAATGATAAAGTTTGAGATTGCTACTTCCTTGCCTCTCCTTGCTTCTTTTCCTCCACTTTCTGGAAATTCCAGCTACATATTTGTGGTGGATACTGAGCATAGAATTCTACATATCCCCACAAAACCCTGAAAAATCATATTTTCTTGGCATGAACAGCTCTTCTCTAATACTGATTCTATATTCTTCTTTCTATTCTATTGCTTGGCCATATACTCCAAGGATACCTCATGAAGTTGCTAGTTTACACTAAATGGTAAAGAATTTTGCTACTCTTTTAAGGTTGACTCAGTTACCAAGAGAAGTGTGTTTGTTAGGGTTTCCTTTGCTAGATTAAAACACCATGACCAGAAGCAACTTTGACAAAAAAACATTTGTTTCATTTATACTTCTACATCATGGTTCATCATTGAAGGAAGTCAACTCAGGAACCTGAAAGTAGAAGCTGAAGAAGAGAACATGAAAGAATGCTACTTTAAGGTTTGATGGCCATGGCTTGTTCAGCCTGCATTCTAATAGCTTTCAAGAGCACAGGCACCGGGGGATATCACCCACAGTGAGCTGGGCCTTACCATATCAATCAACCAAGAAAATGTATACTACATAAGATTGCCAACATGCCTGTTCAATGGAGGCATTTTCCTGATTAAGATTTTCTCTTCCCAGATGAGCTTAGCTTGAGTCAAGTTGGAATAAAATCTATCCAGCGCAGGAGGTCTTCAGTCTTCGTGGCTTGTCTTGGATTGTTAGTTATAGTTCAAAGGAAGCTACTAACCACACTACAGCTACTGTAATTCAATTGCTTTTCATTTTAAACTTTAAGAGACTAGCTTTATATCCTTGTTGAGACAGTTCAGTTGATTATGAGTACACAAGATTCTTGAATTAAAATCTGATTTCAGTTTTCAAAATGATTATAAGACAGCTCTGTTCTGTTTGTGAGGAATCTCTACTGGTTTCCAAAGTGGCCAGAAGAATTTATATTCCCCAAAGCAGTATATAAACATCTCTTTACACTCACCCTTCCAGCATCTGTTATTTGCTTGATTTTTAAATTAGCTGACACAGTAATACATAGTTTTCCATCTGGGGTTTTCACACATATTTCATTTTGAGTTGACTTCTTCCCTGGATTGTCCCCTTCTTTTCTATACCCTTTTGAACACTGTATTCTTCTATTCTTCTCTATGGTCCTCCTCCTTCCTCTCCTTTGAAGCCTTCCTTTTCTCCAGTACCATGAGCCCATTTCTTGCCTTTACTAATATTTAGTTCCACCTGGATCCATATACTTAATAGTTCATTCAGTCCACCACATTCCACTTCCTGCCCTCCAAATGCATATAGCCATATCATAATGTAAAAAGGCATTCAGTCCAACCTCTAAATTGCCACAGTCTATAACAGTCTCAAACTTATTTAAAAATCTAAAGTTCTAAGTCTCTTCTGAGATTCTTACAATCTCTTTATTGTAATCTTCTGTAAAATCACAATCAAATAGCAGATCACTCACTTTCAACTCAAAACCAGCTATGCAA
The DNA here is from genome assembly GCF_003668045.3 of Cricetulus griseus. Taxonomy (NCBI): domain Eukaryota; kingdom Metazoa; phylum Chordata; class Mammalia; order Rodentia; family Cricetidae; genus Cricetulus; species Cricetulus griseus. The sequence continues at coordinate 124,867,633 of NW_023276806.1, read as the reverse complement.
ACTCCAAACTCCACATCTCCATGACTGATATCTGATGTCAGATCTCGAACTACTTTGAGCTTGTTGACCGCAACATATTTCTTTCCCTTGTGCTGCTTCCACTCCCTCCTAGCAGCTTTCCTTGGTAGGTATCCCATGGCTCCTGACTGACCAAAATCTTGTGTTCTCTGTAGTGGCAACCTGTTCTGCCAATATATTTGAGGTACTGACCTTAGAGTATGGTTTTGGTGTGCAGATATGATCCCTTATAAAATAGAGGAGGGTTCTGGCTCCTCTGCCTCTCCCTCTCCCCCCCTTCCCCTCTCCCCCTCTCCCCTTCTGCCTTCCTCTCCCCCTCTCCTCCATCTCCCTCTCTCCCCCTCTCCCTCTACCTCTCTCTCCCTCTCTCCCCCTCCTCTCTCTCTCTCTCTCTCTCTCTCTCTCTCTCTCTCTCTCTCTCTCTGTGGTATAATCATCCTGCATGGTAGCATATTGTGCCTCCAGGGGCAAATGTCCACAGCAGCTATTTACCCTCATTGCGCGAGCGTGCCCCAAACAAATAATTGTTATTCTTTTATTCAGGCATTTGTGGTCCTTCTTAATCTGCCCCCAGGTCTCCAAGGCAATCTAGGTTTCGCTTTCACAGCTTTATATAGGCCACCATGCAGGGACAACCCTGACAAATGGCTGGTAACAGGGCCTTTTCTTAGTCAGAGGGAAAGATTCCATAATAACTGTTTTCTAAAGCTTGAACCTGGTGGCCAAAGATGTCAAATTATGCTGCTTTCTGGGGTTGGAACATGCCCTCTGTCAAATTCCATCTTCAACAACTTTCTGTTTTCAATGGTTTCCTTCACTGCCTAAGGCTGGCTGTCCTGAATCTCAATCTGTACACAAGACTGACCTCAAACTCAGAGATTTGCCTTCCTCTGTCTCCTGAGTCCTGGGATGGAATGCATGTACTACCATGCCTGGACTTAAGCTTTACATTAAGCCATTTTCACAAGTAGGAAGCTTAGCTGGGTGGGATCTTTTCCTTAGGTTACCAATCCATTTCTTCCATTTCTTATTCTGTTCATTTCCTTGAACACAGGACTTAGCTCCATTCCATCTCTTGGTGCCCCCTTTCTCCTTGAATTTTGCATTTTGAATTTTTGTATTTTATTTGCTCAGCTTGATCCTCTTCATTATAGTTACCACTAGTAACTACATAACAGAGTCTATACTAATTTGCTTTGTGATTTTCTGTGTCAAGAGAATTAAAACAAATCTTTTCACTTTAGTCTCAGACAGACCCTTCAGATAAGTGCAAAGAACAGTCACATTCTTCACTAAAATATCACAAGAATGATCTGTAGGCAACATACTAAAATTCATCTCCTCTGAAACTCCTCGAGCCAGGCCCCAGAGTTCAAATCACCCTTGCCACCACTGTCTTCCATTCTCCTACTGGAATGATCCATCAAGCAGTGCTTACAGCATTGCACTGCTTTTCTAACCTAAAGGAACAAAGTCCAAATTCATCTAAAAATGGTTAGCATATCACAACAATACTCCAGTCCCTGGTACCAACTTCTGTCTTAGCAAGGATTTGTATTTTTCTATTGCTCCAGAGAGATACCAGGATTACAGCAATTGTTTTTTTACTTTATTTTTATTTTATTTATTATTTTTTTATTTTATATACCACCACAGTTTACCTCCCTTCATCTCCTCCAATTCTCTCCTTCCAACTCTTTTCTATGCACCCCCATCTACTTCTCAAAAAGGATAAGGCCTCCCATATAGGTCAACAAAGCATGACCAAGCTCCTACCCACTGCATCAAGGGTAAGCAAGGCATATCACCATAGGGAATAGATTCCAAAATGCCACTCATGAACCAGGGACAGATCCTGGTCCTACTGCTAGGAGCCCCATAAACAGATGTAGCAACAAAATTGTCACTCATATGCAGGCAACTCTTTTAAAGGAAAACATTTAAACATTTGACCCGTCTTGCAGTTTCAGAGGTTTAGTCAATCATTTTCATGGTGGATTGCAGGCAGAAATGGTGCTGAAGGAGATGAGAGTTCTACATCTTAATCTGCAGTCAGCTGAAGCAATTGTGTGCTATGGGGAGTGTAGCTTGAACATTAAGAGACCTCAAGGCCCACCTCTGTGATGACATACTCCCTACAACAAGGCCATAACTAATCCATAAAGCCACACCTTTTGATAATGCCACTCCCTATGGGGGCCATTTTCTTGCAGCCTACTATACCAAAACTCTCAAAGAGCTTCAGGATGATTATGAACCTGTTTACCATTATGGGTTTAAACAAAATGTAAGAATTACTGAAGCAGCTTAACTGAGGTTCCTTAAACATTAATTGTTTCAACTAAAAAGGAGACCTGTGGAAGGGAAAAACAAAAGAAACTAATAATCCAGAAGTAAAGACCCAAATAAGGAATATTTAGCACAGAAATGAAGGTTCATATAACATGGGTGATATAATCTACACAAAGTTTGATATTCTCATCCTAACATAGGCAATGGCAATGAACATTAGTTAAAGGAGTGTGTTCTTATAACCAGTCTACTAACCAACCAATAAAACCAATAATCAGGCAGACAAAAACATGAATATTTATATTTATTTTATATTATAAACTGTTTAATAATCAGTTCATTTTAAATATAAAGTTAAATGGATTTATTTTATTCATGTGATCAGTACTCCTTTGTATGTGCTATTTTTCTAAAAAAATATCTAGTAGAGTAAAAAAATCATATTGCATATTATTTGCTACTTTTAATCCTCTTCTGTTAATTTCATGCTTAATTATGAATAATTTCATTTAAACAAATTTGTAGAATCTAAAAATATAGGAAACTTTTTCAGAAGTTATTCTCAAATATTTTCATTTTTAGAGACTGTATGGTTTATCCTAAGAAACAGGATGTAATGCAATGTGAAACAACAAATATATACTATATAAAGAATGTTCATGTCTAAGTTACCATGAATAAAAGTACTTTCATTAGTTTTTAACATTGGAAAACAACACATGCATATCTCTAATGTCAACAAAATGGAGACTGAAGAATGCCAACCTTTGCCTTTTCTAACTAGTGAAAATGTACAACCTGCCTTTATAATGACTGCAAAAATGCCCTGTCAACAGAAATCTTTGCTTTGGTTTATGAAATTCCACAAGGAGTGAAACAGGTTTTCCATATGTTACATGATTCGAGTAGGAGAGTTGCAGCAAGTTATTATGCAAGATAAATGCTCATATCCATTTCTACTCAAATTGGATACAAATCAGAATAGAATTCTAGAAACTGAGATTCTGGCTGAATATAAGTGGCAAGTATCTTTCATCTTACTTTGAAGGAAAACCTTCAACTAGAGTAGGCATTGATGTAAGCTGTGAATTTATTTCTACCATAATAGCAGAATATATCTTCACCTTGTTTATTACATAACTTGAAAAGCAAACTGAGGATACTCATACAATTTTGCATTTCCATTCCAAAGATGATTTCTCTTAGTAACTTTCAAAAGTAGCTTCTATTTTCCAATGTCCTTTTTGTGCATAAATGATATTTAGCTTACTGCTTACATAATAAATTTCTGGATTTGCATTATTTTCTGAAAAGCTAACATATTATCATTTCCCTTTGAATATTTGATTACTGCTAAACTGAAACTCAGGCTGGGCTTAGACTCATTATTATATTTCCAGGCATTTCTTCATCCTGAGGATTTTTCATGCCTATCCAACCATTAACCCTGTGTGCCCCTGGATCTTCTCAGATGAACAAAACTAGTATTGTACTAAATTCATATGCAAATGCTTCACAAATAAGCAACATTTCAATTCATTCATTGCCTCTGGTAGAAATATCTAAGTCAAGAGCCATTTGTTTTCCCATTAATTTCACAAAAATGAAATTCAGTCACATAAACCTTAGAGGTCACAAAGGCCCTTCCTTTCCAATCACAGACCAATACACTTCAGATTAAGAAATACTAGAAAGCACTTTGGGAGCCATTCCATGTGGAGGGATGCTCTCTCAGCCTAGACGCATGGGGGAGGGCCTAGGCCCTTTCCAGGATGGTATGACAGACTTTGGGGGTCCCCCATGCAGGGCCTTACACTCCCTGGGGAGCAGAGGGGGATGGGGTGGGAGGCTGATGGGGTAGGGGAGGAGGGGAGGCATAGGGAGAAGGGATTGATATTTGAAGCAGGCTTGTTCCTAATTTGAACTAATAAAAAAAGTAATTTCTTGGAGAAAGAAAGACTGAAATTCAACTAGTAGCCTGTTTAAAAAGTCACAAGTAGAACAGGAAAATAGAGTAAAAGACAATGGGAAAATATTCATGTAGGAAGTTTTCATGAATAGAGTCTCTAAATTATAATCTGGAGGAATTATATTCTCTAGTGGACACTGACCAAAGGCAGGTTTTCTCTTTTTCAATTCCAAAATGTTTCCATGCAGAAAGAATGGTGGTGAACACTGTTCTAACTCACCCAATCACCTTTCCATTTGCATAAATACAACATGTATATCAGTATGGCATGTACAGACATCATATGTAAGTAAAATATTATTTAACTGGAATCATTTTAGTAGTCATTTTGTTTAAGATTACATTAATTTCTCCCCAAAACCTATCTTCCCTAATTTGTAAGGATCATATAAATGAATTTTGTATCTATCTAGGCCTAGAACCAGGGTTATGTGTTGTCCCATCCTAATATCCACTCCATCTATGACCTGCTGGAGCATGGGGTCAGGTGGATGCAGAGCTGCAGGATCTCCATGACAAAGGTCAGCCCCAGGAAGTCCAGGAAGAGTCCCCATGAGGGCTCAGCATAGATGGTATTGCAGACACCAGGGGCCTTGAACCAGACCAGTGATTCTTTGCAATGAACACTTGCCTGTAAAAATGTATGGGTAAGGGGATTTACTGCATCACACTGCAGCTTCCTTTATGCAATTTTCATCTTTTCCATTTTTTTCATTTTTTTTCTTGAATTTTATTTTGTCTTATTCTGGTGGGGGGAGGGGAAGATGGGTGAGATCAGGAGGCATGATGTGAAATATGAAAAGAAAAAATAAAAAGAAAGTTAAAAATAAATGCAATTCATACTTTCTGGGGAAGCCTTCCCTATACACATACAAAAAGATGTCGACAAGGAACATATAGTATGTTATTGGTGATACTAATAAAATTACAACACACAGTACACATTTTAATGCTTTAATGACACATCATAGTGACCAGGAGGGAGTTGTTCCAAACCAGAAACCTAATTAATCCTGGCAGTATCAATGGAAGAGATGAAGTATCTCTACTCAACAGATGAATATTTCCCATTCAACTTATGCAAAAGAAATCAGTGGGAAAAATGAATTTTGACACAAATTCAACTGAAATCTTCATGACCATTTCTACTTGTATGAGTTAGGAAGTTAATGATGGAAAGATAGAAATCATGGCTCTCTTTTAAGTATTTCTTCACACACACACACACACACACACACACACACACACACACACACAAGTATGGGATGCCACCCACTATCAACCTGAGTTAACATTCATTATACTACATTCTGGAGAACTACTAAATTAAATCACCCTAAACAATAAGTCATGTCTTTCTGAACTGACTAGGTATGCATGCTAAAGCCAAAAAGAAAGTGCAATTCAACTGTGAACAATAACTTCTAATTCCTTCATTGACTGTACTAGCTGCACCCCATCATCAAGAGCAGGTCACGGTGTTCATATTGACTTTCAGAAAGATCATTGAACATGGATACTATGTCTATGAGAATTTATAAAATATGTATCTCTATTACATAAAATATTTTTAAGATAAATAGAAGTTGGTATTCTCTAAAATTACCAGCATAATAATTAAAGCAATCATTGATACTGTCCAGCCACAAATCATTGATTAGAAAGCCAAAGAAATGTCTGTAAAGAAATATACACAGTATGGGCTGGTGTTAGTGACTGAGGAGACGCTGAGTATGTCCCTGGCTCTGGCGTTAATCCTTAGAAATCAGTATTAGGTTAGACCACTTAAGGGGAGAACAATGGATCCACAGAAAAGATATGGTCATCCGAGGCCCATGAGAAGTAGCTTCAGACAGCTGATCAGCAGGAATACTGATATATACATAAGCCAAGACATTTACAATCCAGCAAGACTTACTAGTACTGCACAGCTGGGTCCTACCTAAATAGCTGTACTAGAGAATTATAAATGAAATAAACACTTATTGTTTTAAGACACTAAATCTCGATGGTGATTTTCTTTTTTTTTTATTTGAATTACAAACAAGATTGAATTACATGACAACCCCAGTTCCCTTCTCTCTTCCTTTCCTCTCCTACCACCTCCCCCAACTAAAACCCTGCCTATCACATATCCTTTCTTCTAATCTACACCTGACTCAACCTCTCTGCTCCCTCATGACCTCTGCATCCTTCCTTTTCTTCCCTTCTCATTCTCGTAGCTCCCTCCCCCCTCTTCCCATGTTCTCAATTTGCTCAGGGGATGGTGACCCTTTCTCCTTCTCCAATGGATAAAGTTTGTCTCTTTTAGGGTCCTCCTTGTTTACTAGTTTCTCTGGCAGTGTGGATTGTAGGCTGGTAATCCCTTACTCTATGTCTAAAATCTCAGTGGTGATTTTCAATAGGTCATTGGGCAGTTTTGTATGGATAGTCTTCCCTGTGAGGCAGGGCAGTTTTACTTGATATAGGAATTGATATTAATTTTTCTTGGTAAATCAAGAGTACAATGAGATATATAGATTAATTATGCTTTAACTGACGAGCAAAACTGAAAAATCAAGCCTCTTTTTGTGAAGTGTGCATTGCAAAGCTCTGTTACCTCTGTTGGTTTCTAAAAGTCTGTTTACAGAGTGCCAAGCAGGGTTTGACATCAGATAAGAAACCAGATTAGATCACGATGGACTGAATGTTTGTATTCTACCTGATGTCCTAATCTCTGTAATGTGTTAGCATGAGAAGTGATTGCTTTCAGATGAATTGACAAGAGTGGAGCTCCATGGTGGGATGAGTACCTGGACAACAGGAAAAAGACCACATCAGCTTCTCTCCACTGTGCCAGGATCCCAGGAAGAAGCCAGCCACTTGTAAAATAGAAATGAATCACCATTAGAAAGTTGCTGTGCTGATATTCTGATCTGGAACTTCTAAGCCTCTAAAATTCCGAGAAAGAAATACTGTTTCCAGCGCATTCATTGCATGGCAGTTTTTCTCTACATGGTCTCTCTTAAGAAAACCATCAAAGTATACAAGATGGATCATCTTGCTAAATTACAGCCCAGGAAACAGATTAAAAGTACCCTGTTTCTATTATAATTAAAAGTAAAATATTCTAGAGAAACAATTGTGGTCTATGCAGTGATAGCAAAAGATTTTTCAAGACAGCTGACTACCTCATTTTTCAAGTGTCTGACTCAGAGTATATCTTCTAATGTGATTGAGGAAGAGTCCCTCCATAACAGAGCTTGCTGGGTTGTCAACAGAGATAAACGTGTCTGTGCCCAAAGAATCTTCTGTAAATCCAAATGGGGAGACAGAAGGTAGACCAAGCTTTTAGTGATTCTTAGAATTTCATACTTAGAATAAAAGCTGAAGCTGTTGAGCACTCTCCTTGCTCTCATGTCTTTACTCATGCATTTTTACTCTCATTTTTATTGATGCAATTTTCTTTCCATCTTACTTATAAGTGTGTAGATTTACAACCTGAATGTCAAGATTTACACAACTGCATTACTTTCTTATTTGGATCCATCTGTATATCCATTTAGCATGCCATAGGTCGGAACTGTAGCACTATGTAATGGATCATATTGATTGCACACTTAGTAGGCTCTAGACCCTTTATGTGACAAGCCTCACTGAAAAGCCTATGAAGTAGTTTCTAGATTAGATAACACAGTGTTTAAACCTATGAAGGATTGTCTAGACTGAAATGATTGAAAGGGTAAAAAGAGCCTTATATGTGGCCATCACCATTCCATGGTCTGGGTGTTCAGACAGAATTAAAAAGAAAGTCAGCTCAGCACAATATTTATTGTTTTCTGGTTTCTGACTGTAGACAAAATGTGGCTTCCCCACCATGATGGACTATACTGTAAAACCAAAAGCCAAAACAGTCCCTTTCCCCTTTGAGATTGCTCCTTGTTAAGTGTTTTGTTATAGCAAGGAGATAAGAGCTAATACATCTTCCAAGGACAATATTATTTGAATACTCCATAGGCTCATGGTAATTAGTAGGGGTATATGTCCTTATATTTTATAGGCCAAATATTCACATTTTTTTCTTTTTCATTTTTTAAGTACTTCATTTACTTTTGGTAGACAGTAATAACTTGGGCCAATGGAAACTAAAAATCTATGAGCATTTATTTTCACACATATTCAAATATAGTGAGAAGAGTGTGAATTATTTTTTAAGGAAGTTTGTTATAAATAAAATAGTTCCCAGTTTAGTTATATCTACATAAATAAGTAAGTCATGGAGCTAATATTATTAGATTTGCTCATTCTACTCAGCAGCCCATACTAAACTTCTAAGATGAGTTAGGTACTATGTTAGATATTAAGGAAGCCAAAATAAGTTTGCTGATACCAAGCACTATATGAACAACTACATATACCATTTTAACTTTTTGTTTATGTAATATGTTTACATCATTATGTGAAAAAATTAACCGATTTCACATTTATTGAAGGTATATAATATAATTTCAGAATATACTTTGTTATAAATTTAAATAATTATTTAAAAAAAAACTGTTCTGGAGTCAAAGTGTGGTGAGTCTCTTTGATACCAACTGTATTATTTAAGATAAGCACTTCAAAACCATAAGGATATTGTAATGTTTTCCTAATTTTAGTAGAAAGGAAAGTACACGCAAAGTATAGTGATTGACATAAAAGCTGTGTACACTGTTCTCAAGTGTTTCAGATTCACGCATTTTAATGCACAAACATTCTAGTGCAAAAATCACTCACAAACTCGATTAATTTTTTATTTTAAAGAATTTTTGAAGATATTAAGTAAATACTCATTTTGAAAACATTACATAAAATATTTTAAGTCAACTTCTTGTAGTGTTTCTTAATGAGTAAATGTGCTGACAGTTACTGTATTTATTGGCATCAGGAAGAAATTTTCTGCAATGCAGATGGACTTCAACTGTGAATTTACGTACTCTACATGGCAGCACTGCTCTCAGTATGGCCTCTCCCACCAGAAGTCTTGATCTGCAACTCACAGGCATAATCTGAAACCATCTTGTTTTAGTTACCTACACATTGCTGTTACAAAGTGCCAGACAAAATAATTTAAAGAAGAAAACATTTATTTTGACTCACAGTTTGGGTAAAATACAACATAGTGGCGGAAAGGTAAGGTGACTGGTCTTACTGCATCTACATTTGGGAAAGCACTGAGATGGATTCCCACGCACACTTCACATCAACCTCTTTTAGTCAGTTTGAGACTGCAGCCCATAAAATTGTGAAGGACACATTTAGGGTTGATTTTCTCAACTCATTTCTCTTAATCTAGAAATGCCCTCATAGACATAACTTGAAGTTTGGTTGGTAAGTGATTCTAGATTCTGTTAAATTGGGGATCAATATTAACCACCACAGACTTCTATATATTTGGGTTGTCTTTTCAGGTTTTAAGTCCTAAGAGTATTTTAGCCTGGGTCATATGACTGTTTTCTTAGACTTGCATTACTATGGTAAAACACCATGAACAAAAGAAACTGGTGGGGATGGAGGTGAATCTATTTCTTCTTAAAGTTTGTTTTATATCACCAAGGGAGACCAGAGCAGAAACTATGTGTTGGTTTGAATGAGAATGCCCATAGCTCCTGTAGGCTCACATATTTAAATACTTTGTCCCAACTGGTGGAGATGTTTCAGTATTAGGAGTTATGGCATGTTGAAAGAGGTATATCACTGATGTTCATTTCACAGCTTCAAAAGACTCTCCCCATTCCCAGTGTTAATATAAAACACACCACCACCACCCGCCCCTCACCCACACATGTGTTTCCTGCTGCCTTGCTTTTCCTCTACGAGCATGAACTCTAACCCTCTGAAACCATTATCCCAAACAAATGCTTTCTAATACAAGTTGCTTTCATCGTGGTCTTTCATCACAGCAATAGAAAGGTAATCAATCCAGTAGGCAGGGACTGATGCAGAAAACACAGAATAGCATCCACTATGGCTTGTTCCTCATGGCTTGCTCAGCCTTCTTTCTTACAGCACCCAGGATAACAAGCCTGGGAATGGTACTGCCCATAGTGAGCTGGAACTTCCCACATATTATCAACTAAGAAAACTCACCAAAGGGTTACCCCTGAGCCAATGTAATGGGTCATGTTTTTTCAATTTTGTTTCTTTCTTCTAAAATGACTCTAGCTAGTATCAAGTTGACCTAAAGCTAGCCAGCACACCTATCTTCTAATGCATGTACAAAGCATCTGAACATATTTGCCCACTGTGGATGAGAAGATAGAAACTGCTTGCCACTCTATTCCAGAAGAGTTTCTTCACATTAGAAGGCAGTTCTGAACCTACACTTTGAAAATCATTTCAAAACAGCAACTCACAAATTTTCTGCATTGTATTTCAACAATGTCATTTATGGAATCATCCTTTATATTGCTAATATATTGCTAAGTACTCTAATACAGAGTACTTAGCTGCTTTATACTCAGTGTCAGTGCTCTATAATATTATAGCAGAGGTTATTAAATTTAATGTGTATTGAAACATCCTAAAACACTTCAATTGCTAAGTGGGATAGGGAGATGGCTTACTGCCAAACTCTTGCCATGCAAGCTTGAGGATCCAAGTTCATATCCTGAAGACTCCTGAATATCCTGGGTGGGCATGATAGCCTGACTGTGATTCAAGCCTCAGATTTCTGGGATGGAAATCTCCAGAGCAAGCTTGCTTGCTAGACAAGTGATATATAAATGTTCTGGATTTTATTAAACTGTGCTTCCTTATATAAGTTGGAATAGACATTAAGGACTATTCTCTACCTTGGCCTCCATCCATAAATGTACACTTATGCACCCATACAAGTGTACTCATACACATGCATACACATACACATGTACAACAAACACACACAGGGGTAAAAATTCTGCTGAAAGGATATAGACACAGCAAATTCTAGATGTCTTACATGACACTGCAGTTTTGTTTTGTCTTCTGCTCTGTATATTAAATATATCATGACACATACTCCCCAGGTCCTCAATTAGTTCTGCATTTAGAAAGAGATCTTGTTTTGTCCTCAAGCCAGTTTTTTACAGAGAAATGTTTAATTATATGGAATACATGATTTAATTATCACTGGTAAAAATAGTAACATTCAATATGCAGGAAATAATGATTTCATCAAAATGACCCTGAATGCTTTGAATGACTCATACTGAGCAACTGACACACGAATTATCTCTGAATTATATTTGGAGAGACAAATGGAAAGATTTCTGGAGAAGGGTGGGGGATACTAGGAAAAGCAAAAAACAAAGCTGCTTTCAGATTCCTTTGCAAGTGCCCATTTCTTGTGCTAGGGTGATGGAATGGAAACTAGACAGCTTCAGATCAAGTTATCATCCATGTGATTTACACAACTAAAGAAATCTAGAGTTCTAATCCTCTGAATGATAAGAAATGTCCTTTATCTCAGAGCAAAAGATCATTGGCAAATGTTTAGTTAAATTGCTCTTTCAAATATCTAAATATCTACTTATTAAGCCTGTGTTGGATTTGCAAAGGATGTTTACCCTTCTCAACAAGACATAACTTCACCTTGAATTCCAGTGTAGAGGGTCATGGACTAAAGGTCTATGTGCCAGGGGAATCAGGCACTGTTTGGTTATCCAAAGGAAAAGAGGACAGTATTTACTGGACTCCTGTATTCAGACTGCTTGACTAAGATACACCTGTCCATCTTCTTGGTGACCAGCCAAGGGCATTGCAATAATTAGATGTATTATGCAAATTATTAAAATGAAGGGGTTCATAATTCTTCTGTTTTTATAATTCAGTTGGAACTATTCCATTAAGTTCTTCTAAATTTTATACACTAAATCTTTTGTCTATTCTGCTTATAAAATATGAATTAACTAAATAACTGCTAAAATTTTCCTTTACTAATCATACTAGACTCTGTTTTTTTAAGAAATGACCCAATCGGTTCTTAACTAACTTAAACTGAAAATAATTAAAATGTATGTGTATTTCATTTAATAACTATATTTAGGGATGTTTAAAAATCTATTTTGCAAGATAAGTGTTTCTATCTAAAAGTTTTATTGTTATTGACTTTCTCAATTAATGGAGTTCTCCTTGTCTAAAGTCTTATTTCAGTAATCTTAATATTTAATCATCAAAAAACAATAATAATACACGTGCCTCTGAGTTGGACCCTTTGGAACTGTAGATCTAAGTTGAGAGGAAAGATGTTAATGGGTTCTTTGAAATAGACATGTTGGAACATGTCACCTAGACATTTGTTGGACACTCAGTGACTGTTCTGTCAGACATATTAATCTGATATCCTCAAACCAATACCATTCAGTGAACTGTGAGGTATATCAAGATCAAGATGTCTTGGAGCACAATATGTCCATAGCCCAAATCAGACAGTGTCAGGGAATCTTCAAGATGATTTTACAATCTTTCTAAACATATGACAATCTTGAAGTTATATGTGTGATATTTAAGATACAGAATTTTGATATTTATAGGTCTAGGAGAAGACAAATTCAAGAACATTTGCCTTTTGATAGGAACAAAAGAAAGAACATAATTGCATCTTACTTTGAATCACAAAAAATGGAGAAAAATGTAAAATGTGTATTTTGTTGAATCTCTCTATTCACCTCCACAGACAGAAAAGTTTGCTTTATTTTTTTGTACAATATGAGAATTGTTTTTCACTTCCCCGATGCAGGTAAGAAACAGTTATAACCAAAGCTATTGCTAGTATTCAACAGCTGTGAATAAATAAAGTCTTTGAGGATAAGCTACACAGATTTTTGCCCTCCTGTGGTTTTATGAGCACATAAAGCATCAGCTCACAGAAGTCTAATGCCTGACAGCATGTGGGAACTATTTCTTATTCATTCTTGCTATTTTTGTTTTTATTACTTGTCTATTCATTTTAAGATATGTACATGTATTGCGAATTTATGCATGGTTACCTGTTCAAATTCATATATACATATTTGGATATGTCATATAGGTACATTGTATACAAGAATATATATATATATGCATATATATATATATATATATATATGCATATATATATATATAGTTTTTGAATATCACTTCAATAAACTATGAGGAAAAAATCCTAAATTTTATGTTTCCTTTTCCAAATCAAGTATCTGAACTAAAAGCTGATTATTATACTGTAAAGTACTGAAGACTGATGTTTCTGTCCCACCAAGTCCTGCCGCCCTTCAGTCCCAAATAAGCACACAGAGACATATTGATAACTTAATGTTGGCCAATGTCTAGGGCTTCATACTGGCTAGCTCTCTCTTAATTATTAACGCATAACTACTAATTTATGTGTTTCTACATAGCCTTATATTACCAGAAAACACTTGCCATGTCCCATCTTCCTGGACTCTATATGGCATCTCTTGGTGGCCTCCTGCCTCTCTCCTCAGAATTCACTTCATCTCCTAGCCTCACCTATCCTCCTGCCTCTACTGGGCAATCAATGTTTATTTATCAACCAATAAGATAAACATATACACAGAGGGACATTCTCCATCAAAGTACAATGTTAGATAGCAATGAAAATCAAAATATTGATTATGTTGATGCTTTCTGTCCACCAAAGAAACATGTGAATACCCAAACTCCTTAGACTGGAGAGGTGTAGACAGGTCTCAGTGCAGACTGTTTTAATACTTATCCTCAAGTCCTCACAGTTTCTTTTCCATTCTATGGATAATATTCAGGTCTCAACTCTAAATATATTTCTTAAATTAATAATAATTTCTTAGCAGAGATAATTATAGTAGTCACCCTACCAGACTGAATACCACAGGAATCAACTGTTCCCCTCAATTACATACTTTATATTATACAGGACCCCTTGTATTCTTCTCCCTAGTGTGTTAGTACAATATAAAAGAGAAAAATTTGAGAACAAATATGAATTTGAAATTATTAAGAGGAAAAAGGGGCAAGAGTTACTAAGTGCTATGTAGTAAACCCATGTCCATCAACTATAGACTCATATTCTTCCCTATTCAAGGATTTTTCTTACCCAGAAAAACTGTACCCTTCACAGAAACAAGTTATTTGGAGGTCTTTATCTTGAGACACAACAGAAAACTGAAAGACCTCCGATTTTTCCTGTTCTAAAATGCAGGGTAGATAATATTTCTGTATGAAGGGTGTTCCCTTTGGACAAAAAGGAAAAACTTTCTTGTCAACCACACAGGAATAGAAGTCAAGAAAATTAATCAAACTGGACTTGGCAGCTAATCTCTATTTTCCTGATCATTTTTACACAATTGACTGTGGTAGGCCAATCTTCTTTTTCTCATGATTCTTTTCTCAATTTACTGTTTTTGATGTGTGTTGTTTTGTTTTGTTCAATACACTATGGAAGTTCTTTGTAATAATTTTCACTCTATATTTCCTTTGTGAACACCCCTATCAATGTCTGTGAAATTTTGTTAAAGAAAATGTTTTTGCTTTTGTTAGTTTGTCTTAGGCAAATTTAATCTTAAGTCCATGCAGATTTTTCTTCTAAGAGTAAATGTTGTCATTTTGTCATGAAATATATTATTTACAAAGAGTTTTGGCTTCTTTAAAATGTGTATGCAATTTAAATTTAAAATGTGTATGATGGGGGATGTCTTTCTGTATATATGTTTCTTTTACTGGTTGATGAATAAAACAGTTTGGCCAAAAGACGCAAGACAGGAATATAGGTGGGACTAGGAGGCAAGGAGAATTCTGGGAAAGATACGAGAGGGAGACCTCGAAAAGGTGCCATGTTTTGGAGGAAGGGGTAACAGATACAGACCCTTCTACAGTAAGCCAAAACCATGTAGAAATACTTAGATTAATAGAAATGGGTTAATAATTAAGACAGAGTTAGCCAATAAGAAGCCCTAGCCATCAACCAACAGTTTAATAATTAATATAGTGCATGTGTGTTCATTTGGTGCTCAAAAGCTACTATGGGACCTGGCAAGAAATCAAACTCTAGCAACATGTGTATGCAATTCTAAACAATCAGAGCTCCAATTAGTATGATATGCATGGTAGTCCTAGATGCTCACAGTTGGCTAAAACATTGATATATGCTATAGTTAAAACACTGAGATAAATTCTCATCCTAAGAATTCATCTTGAAGGCCACATATAGTTTGAAAACAGTATATGCTTTTGTACAATGCTAAATGGTCAATGATAATCATGTAAATTTTTCCTTTTGACCTCGAATATAACCACTGATTCTTAGAGAAGTACTGAGCAAACATGTGGCCTGTCCTCTGGATGAACAAGAATGAAGCTGACATGCTTCAAGGAAGAACCCATCTACTCCTAACAAAGTTGAGAGAGTTCTCCTCAGTGCACAACAATCAGTTGATAATATCATCACAGTACTGACCATTATGTAACTCTTTAATTGTCACTTGTCTATCCACAGATAGAGATCCTCAAGAACAGATAGTTTGTTGTTCACAGTATTTGGACCCAGATTTCCAACAAGAAGATACCAAAGAATTCTCATAAAATAATTTAATTCTGCTGATTATTTACAATTCATATTCGGAGCATCTTACTTATTTATCTCATGTATTCTTCTAAACAACTCAATATGAGGATCTCCGACACATATTATTTTATAGAAAATAAACCCAGACAGACAAATTCCTTTATCCAGTAACCATGGCCTTTGCCAGCATAGTCAAATTTAGCAAAGTCTGTGGCTTAAATTGTTTTCATTTCAGTATGTTCTGTTCATGCACTTACAATACGACAACACCCCAACAAGTACAAAACTGGAACTCTTGCTGAAGAGACTGAAAAGCTGTCAACAGAAGCAAGCACAGCAAACCTTTTGTCAAACAGCCAAAGTAGAGCCCATCTTGAACTCTTAATAATTCACAACTTCATCTGTAAAGAATGGCAAATGTATTTTCTCCTTACTCTGTGACAGTATAGTGTTGTTTTAATAGTCAGGTTAGAGATACTTGCCTGAGGCTGTTTTCCAACAAAGATGTGGTTTATCTTGGGTGTTAAACACTTGTCCACCCATCCTGAAAGCGTAAAATCTGTATGTTGCTACATAACAATATGAAATTGAACCAGCAGAAAATTTTCATGCTGGTACAGACATTGCTCTGAGAGCAAGTAAGAGAAGAGGATAGGAGGCAGATGAAAAAGGGAAGGAGAGTTATAGGACTCCTGTGACCTACACATATGTGCTTCCCATCTCTGTCTCTAGTCCCTTCCTCACAGGTATCTATCTGCCTTGACTGTTTTGATAATGAAGTAAGGAGCATCATTAATTGGGATTTTAAGTAAACTTTCTGCTTCTATATCAGAACAACACTATCCAGATGATTAATAAAGACAATGAATTAAATGCTGACAGTTTTCTAAGCAGCCCACAATCAAAGGGCTTCCTCTGCTGAGGACTTTTTCACAGCATCATAACAGGGCATAAAGCATCATAAAGCCAGACAGTAGATGAAACAGGACATGAAGAATCTATGAGAAACAGAACTAGCTTTTCTAACAAAGAGATTGGGTTAGTACTGATGAGTGGATGGGTGGGAAGGGAGGAGAGCAGGGGTAAGAGAAGGGGCGGGAGGAGGAACTGGGGTTAATATGTAAAATGAAAAAATAGATTTAAAAACTAATCCATTACCTCCTCCGAAGGGGTAAGGCCTTTCTTGGGAAGTCAAATAAGTCTCACAGACCAAGTTGAGGCAGGACCAAGCCCCTCTACTGTGTATCAAGGCTGAGCAATGAGTTCTCCCATAGGGGATAGGCTCGAAAAAGTCAGTTCATGTACCTGGGATATATTGGTCCTCTTACCACTGCCAGCCCCTCAAACAGATCAAGCTATGTAACTGTCACCCACATTCAGAGGGTCTAGTTCAGTTCCATACAGCTTCCACGGATGTCAGTCCATAGTCCATAAGCTCCCACTAGTTTGGGTAAGCTGTTCTGTGGTTTTCCCTGTCATGGTCTTGATACCCCATCTTGTTCATCTGATCCCTCCTCCCTCTCTTCAACTGAAATCCAGGAGCTCAGCCCAGTGCTTGGCTGTGGGTCACTGACTCTGCTTCCATTAGTTACTGGATGTGGGTTCTATGATGACAATTAGGGTACTCACTAATCCGATGAGAGGGGAATGCCTGTTCAGACACCCTCTCCACTACTACTAGGAGTCTTAGCTGGGTCATCCTTGGGGATTCCTGAGAAGTTTTATAGCACTACATTTCTCTTTAACACCATAATGATTCCTTCTATCAAGATATCTCTTTCATTGCTTGTCTGCTCTATCCCTCCCTCAACTCAGTCTTCTTGATTCCTCATGTTTCCATCCCTATCCCCTTCTTTCTACCTCACCTCCCAGTTTATACAGTATATCTTAACTCTTTTCCCTTCCTGGCACCCTCCATGTGTGTCCCTTTTAGGGTCTCTCTTTTTACTTAGCTCCTCTTTGCTTTATATATCCACATATGGGTGAATACATATCATGTTTTTTTCTTTCTAAGTCTGGGTTACCTCACCCAGGATTTTTTTTTCTAGTTCCATCCAAGGAATCCATTTATAATCATAGATTTTCCTGATCTAATCCATTCTTAAATTTGCCATATGCAGGCACAATCCTAGTGGAAAACAAATTTCAATATGAACTTTGGAGGGGATATTGTAACCATGTCAAATATTTCAAGAAATATTTGAATACGATATCTTAAACAAAATTGGAATACAAATTAAATCCTTGTAATGTTGATTTTTGGAGGGAAAATGCTTCATAATTTAAGGGCCACAATAAGTAAATCAAATGTAAAAATTTCCTAAAAGTAAACAAAGAGGAGCAGATAGCCAAATATGTTCACTTTACTGACAATGAAAGAGATGGTTTCCAAACAAGACTAGAGAAGTAAAAGACAATCTGTTGGTGAAAAGGAGACAATCATAAATTAGAACGTTACCAAAGGGAAAAGGGAGCAAGACCTATGGCTGAAGGGATGACAGAGTGCTGCAAGTCAAAGAGCACAGTTGGCTTGGGTGTGAGATTAAAGGAGTGCACATGGGCCTTAGTGCAGTATGTTTGTAAAGTGGAAATCATAGCAGAAGTCAAAACTCTTTATGAATGCACACTTGTGTGTCGGGGGGATGATTATAGACACCAATGAGAAAATCCAGAAGAGAAAGATCTGAAAAACATCGAAAAGCAGGTTAGCTTTGGAAAGGCCACCTTCTGTCTTCTTATTTTCTTTCTTTTTTGTATGTGTGCATATGCATGCATTTGTGAATGTGTGCATTTGTGTGTGTGTGTGTGTGTGTGTGTGTGTGTGTGTGTGTGTGTGTGCATGTGTGTGTGCATGTGCATGGACATGTGTGGTGTTTATGTTAGTATGCTTGCATGTGAAGGCCAGACATTAATGTCAGTTGTCTGCCACAATTACTCTCTGCTTTCTTTTGGAGATCAGGTTGTCACTGAACTGGAGCTCAGCAATTCAGCAGTGATGGTTGGAGAAGACACCCTAGGATCATCCTGTCTCCACCTCTTTGTTGCTGGGATTGCAGACACACTGCTATGCCTGCCTTTTTACATGGGCACTGGGTTTCTCACTTCAGGTCCTCAACTTTACTGACTCAGCATTCCCCTCAAAACTAGAAAAATAACATTTTATCCATAGAAAGAAAGGACAACAGGCTACACATAGTAAACTATTAAAGGCAAACATGAACACTAATGGCTACTATGCAAGCTTGTCTAAAATATTCTAAACTTCATTTTAGTAGTTGCTAGATGTTGTACACTCAGAACCCAGGTATGTGATATCCGACAAACTTGTGCTCCCATCCCACCAGACATCACTCTCAAGATGGTGATGCATTCTAACTTCTCAATAGACTTTTATGGCAGCGTTATATGATGATATTGGAATGGGTTGCTCTAAATTTTTTTGAATGGATACCTGAAGTCATTTCACCTATTCATGCAGACTTCAATGAATGCAGACTAGTAGATGATGGAAATTTAAATGTGAACAAAACTTCCAGAGAGGTGAAAGAGGAAGTGTCTTATCCTGGAATAATCTTGCACTGACCTTGTTATATAGAACAAAATAGGGACAGTACTGTTAACAACCATAAGCTAAGCAAATAACCCATGTGTTATAGTCATACTCCAGAAAAAAATATTACTTCAGAAGTTAAACAGTTATATTGGGGCAATTACATACAATCCTATTCGCATCGAGACAAATGATTTCAACTAAAATAGATTTAGATTATGCAAGCACAAATAAAATACATTAACTATATCTTATTGAGTATCTCAGACAAATTTGCATTCAAGTAAGTACTTTTATAGTATTGATTTGTTTCATCTTGTTTAAAGTAGCACATACTAATAATTATCAATTCTAATGTTCATTTTTTTTCTTTTCAACAATTCCTGTTCTATATTTGCCATCCACCCTCATAGACAACTGAAGCCTTACCCACTCTAATTACGGGGACAAAGGCTATTGATACTTTATTTTTAAGTTTGTAATTAGCATGTGATGTAGCACTTTCCTTATGAAGTTTTCACACATGCAGTGTATTCTTTGGTCCTCCTTCCCCATGTCTCCCTTCTAGCACCCTATATTCATCCCTTTTGTTTGCTTCTGACCTCTGGAATTCAGCTTTCCATACTGATGCCACAATTGTTCTATTACTTTCCCCACATCCATCTTTAAACTTCTTTTTCCCTTCTCATGGTCCTTGCTTCTACTTCATGAGCCATACTTACAATACTCGCACATAACTGTACATACTTCCAAATGGATGCCAGGATGCACATATGAAGGAGGATGTAATTTGTGTTTTTGTAGGATATTTCAGTTAGCATATTTCCAGTTCCATATATTTCCCTGAAAGTTTCATTTTTATTTATGTGTGAATAAAATTACATTATGTATACATACCACATTTTCATTATCCAATGCCCTCCCCCAAATAAACAAGCCTCATCATGCTTTGATAGGCTCTTGGAAATATTTTTCTTGATTTGAATCAATTTTAATTAGTTACATGTTTCATTTATAAAAATGTACTGGGCTTAGGAAAACATTTAAAGCAACACCAACCATAGGAACTAATTAATGGTTATTGCATGTGCAATTTAAAATTCTCTAGAGACCATATGGAATTAAGTTTAAAAAAAAAACAATTACATGAAACTATTTTATTGCACTCCATTCAGGACTATTATTTTAACATTTGTCAATGTAAAATTTTTAGTGTGCTGTTTTTCAGTGTGTAATCATCATTTAATAATAAATCTCCAATCCATTTGTAATCTGTTTTTAACAACTATATTTGACTATAACATTAACAATTTGACTAATGTTTCAAATTGTTAATGGATGCTGTTGTTAATGACTACCATGATGAGCAGCATACATACAGAAATTCAGATCATATCTGCACAAGCATTTTTTTACATTGAACATCTAACAGAGATCTTCAAAAAGAAAAACTTTCTAAAATTAACCGTTTTTTTTCTTCATGAGAAACTAATGGGTCAAGATTTCTTCATTTATTTGTAGTGCAAAGCTCTACATAGGCATCTTGTAATGGGCGAGGAGGAAGCCAAACATTTAAATTATGGCAACTTAAATTTTTTTCTTGAACTTTACTTTAAATGTTTATAAGCAAAATATTAAAATCTGAGATGTTTTTCTTTTTAAATTTTATTCACTTATATACATTTTTATTACTAGATTAGCCTCCAACTTTTATTTTGCTGTTTGCACTAAATAGGGGTGTTGCCAGGATGAGGTACCAAGGACTGATGGTGTTACCCAGATATGGCGCTGTGTACTGATGCTGTTACAGGCATGTGGTGCTGAGGACTGAAACTAGGGTTCTGTATATATGAGTCAATTACCCTACTCACTAACTTACATCTCTTGCCCTACATTTCTTAAAAGTCATGTAAGTTGAACATTCCTGGCCACAGGATACTACTTACAGATGTGTTTATAAACCTGCCGAAAACTAGCACTGCCTAGATTTAATTATTTAGCACTTTAGTAAAATAAATATAGTAAATAAATCTAATCCTATTAAAAGAACTTGTGGATGTCCTCCCAGAGCTGAAAGCTTGCTTCACATAACTCAAGATAGGGCAAAGACAAATGGTCCTGATTTTATTCCCTGAAACAGTAGCGTGCCTTACGAATGTTGACAGATCTTTAATTGCAGCAGCACAAGTGTACTGTTACATGTCTCATTCATCATCCACAAGCAGGAATTAAGGATTCAGTTTGCTGTTGTGACCTTCAAGCTAAAATGTGTTTGGATCATCAAGAGTACTTAAGTAAAACATTTTCCATCATTGAAAAGACACATGTTGGACACAATAAGCCATATATGCTATATGGAAGGGAAACATTTACATGACTGGCATCACAATACCAGCTTCCTTAATCGATTGACAAAATGCATGTTAAAACATGGCTTTTCTTTCAATAGTAAACAGATGATACTTATTCCCAGTTTTCTTATTTATGCTATCATAATATGTGCACATACAAGAGAAATTCTTGTACTGATATTGGAAATATTCTATACTAGTATCTCAACCAACTAAGGTACTTTGACAAACATTTTTTCTAATTATTACCCAGTGATAAATACAGCTGAAGTAAAACAATGCTTAAAATTCTACTTTCCTGTTCCAGCAAAGGTGAACTGAGTTAACGGTGAGTTCATTCATACATCCTTGCTTACTCTAAACAATTAAATTAAAACAAGGAAGTGAATATGCAAATAAATGTCACCAAACTCAGCAGAACGCCCCTTTAGAAGGGGCAAGTAATATTAAAGAGTGGAGACAAGTGTAAATAGTTACTACATACTTGAAACATTGATATCAATTAGAGATAAACAATACACAATAAGGTCTTCCAATTTGCCAGAGGCCATCTCATCTGGCCCAGTAATCCCTTAACAAAGATGTAAAATCATCTTATGCTCATACAAAATTTTATACCATAAGGCAAATGACCTTTGGAAAATGTTTGATCTACTTATTCAGAAAAAGTTAAATTTATGTAGACATTTGTAAAAATAGCTTACTATTGTCATATCTCAACTTTATTCATGGCAACACATTTAACAGCCCTTGGAGAACCCTGAGACCAAAGATAGTTTTCCTAGGTACTTATAAATAAGTCACAATAAAAAATAATGATCATAGCTAGTAACTAAATAGTTACAATAATGTGGTTGAATAAAACATTTTCTGGCTTTGAGGCAGCTCTATTATCCTAAGTGCAAGTAATCACAATGTTGGTATACTCTGATGCCATGACAGTTTCATGGTGTCTGAGAAGCTTACCATGTGATAGGTGAATAGTTAGACCCTGTGGAAACCCTAGACAAGGGAGAAATTTGCTTCCTGCGGGACAGAATATTGTAGGGGATGCTGTAGCCATGCCTGCTTAGGGACTGGCTACAGGTGTGCCTGACCAAAACTGCAAGGGTGTGGTCAGGGTGATGTCGGGAAGGTTGAAGAGTGAGGGATGCTGATGTGGCCGCCCCTTCTTTCTCTTTCATCTTCAGTTTGCTGTACTTACTGCTGCCCCGCTGGCTGGCTAAGTCACTCTGTAAGTAAAGCTTTTTCCCATTAAATTCCCTTGTATTTTTTCCTGGCTCCGTATTGGTAATTCCCCATATTAGAATATGATGCCTTAAGGGGCTGGAGAGATGGCTCAGAGGTTAAGAGCACCGACTGCTCTTCCAGAGGTCCTGAGTTCAATTCCCAGCAACCACATGGTGGCTCACAACCATCCGTTGTAAGATCTGGTGCCCTCTTCTGGTGTGCAGATATACATGGAAGCAGAATGTTGTATACATAATAAATAAATAAAAAAAAAAAAAAAAAGAATATGATGCCTTAAAATTTCTGCCTGATACTGTAATGGGTAGAGAACTTTATTCTTGTAAGTTCTTTGTTTTTTGAAATTCTCTATTTAATATTTTTCAGTCTAAGGTGGATACAATTTATGAGGTCATGAAAAGCCAATCTTTGGACAAAGGCGTACTTTAAGAAGATGAGATAAATAGAATTTACTCAGAACTAATCTAACTTGTATATAAATTACACTGATTTAAGTTTGGAGACTATAATCTTCTGGGCCATTAGGACATGCGACTTATAGAAGTGAATGTACAAAAAAGGCCAACAGTTTATGAAAAGGAATGAAACATCAGTGTTCTTCATTCTCTAGATTAAGTTCTGGGAATGCAATCTGTCTACTTTTAATTTGTAATATTCAAAGTCCAAAATTATTTTCTATTTATCTGTTTGACATTTTCCTTTTGAAGAAAAAGCAGGCACTATGACTTTGGCTTTAAAAAACACTTATTTCTCATTTTTGTCAAGCCTTTTTATTTAATAGTATAGTATAGAAAAAGAGAGAGGGCATGGAAACAAGGAATCATACAGTAAGTGTATTTAACCAGATTATATTTTATTTGCTTTTGAATAATTCTATATTAACTTACACTGAAATATCATTTTTTCCAGACTCCCTGGTGAAGCATAGGTAAGCTTTGATTAGAAAATTGTACCTACTATGATGAGCAATAACAAAGGACACTGTTTAATCCAGACTATCTAAAAGCTATTCCTACAAAAATATTTGGACATAGTTCCTCCAGTTTCACAGGATAGAACAAGGAATCACTTACCATTTATATGCAATTATTCCTGGATGGCAAGGTAAAATTTCTCTATATTGAAAGTAGCCAAAAATAATCAGAAACAGAATTTCTTCCCAACTCAATTTAATATCCTTAACAATAGAGATCTTACCCTGTCAAACAGAAAATATGAGTTGAGATAAGAAGAATCTCTTTTTATAGATTCTTTCTGTCCATATTATGCCTGTTAAAATATACTGTCCTTCAAAAAGTCTGGTCACTGTTCATTTACCCTGTAGTTTAGCCCAGTGATTCAATATAGCACTAATTTTGTAGATTTTGTTTCCAAATAATTAAAAATATAACCTTTTCTGTTTCCCTTTCTAGCAAATTATATCTATGGTGGTTAATTTTCTATTTTAAGTTAGTTAAGCTGTGCAGCTTAGTCATGTGGTCAAATATCATATCTGTTTCACTATGGAAACATGTCTTGCATGAGTTATATCTACAGCCAGTTAACTTAAGTAAAGGAGATTTCTCTTGACACCCAGTTCAGGTGTTGTATAATTAGCTTGTGCTCTAAGAGCAACAACAGGAACATTGAAAGAAAAGGGAAAGAAACATAAGGAAGGAGGGAAAGAAGGGAATGAGGGTGGGAGAGAGGGAAGAAGAGAAGGGAGGAAGGGATGGAGTGAGGGAGAAAGGGAGAACACCTTCATAACTCAATTTCCAAAATGACAGTAAAGATTTTGTCATCAAAATTGTACATTTCCAACTGTCTACTTTACAGATCTCTATCTCTGTTTACCTGTCTTGTCTTTCGAAGCATCTTTTTTTTTGGTTGTTTTTTTGTTTTGTTTTTCTGACACAGGGTTTCTCCGTGTATCTCTGGATATCCCAGAACATGCTCTGTTCTAATTTTCATCCTTGTTTTTCGATATCTCTAGACTTAAAATAAAAATTTTAATCTCTCCCTTTCTTTCATTTCCTGTATAATCATTCCATCACACAGTAATCATTCACACACACATTATAGATAGATGATAGATAGATAGATAGATAGATAGATAGATAGATAGATATGGAGATATATTGGTAGTTGATTAACTATGCTAATATAATCAAAATTTCAAACCATTGTTAATAACATATATTTTCCTCTTACTGGTCACTAGTTGACTTCCTAATTTCTAATTTCATCCTACATTCCTGTACCAAATCAACTTCGTCACCTTAAAAGAAAGAGAAACTGCCTTTTCCAGTTAATGAGGGAGCAGGAAAATTGAGTTGGGAGAAGAATAGAGGAAAACAAGTCAAGAGATACCATAATAGAGGGAGACATTTTAGGTTTAAAGAGAAATCAGGCACTAGGGAAAGGTCTGGAAGCTACAAAGATGACACCAACTAACAATCTAAGCAACAGAAGATAGGCTACCTTAAATGCCCTCCCCTGATAATGAGATTGATGACTGACTTATATGCCATTCTATAGCCTTCATCCAGCTGCTGGTGGAAATAGAAGCAGACACCCACAGCTAATCACTGAACTGAACTGGAATCCTGTTGCAAAGAAGGAGGAGTGATGAGCAAAGGGGTCAAGACCAGGCTGGTGAAATGCACAGAAACAGCTCACCTGAACAAGGGGGAGCTCTTGGTCCCCAGACTGATAGCTGGGAAACCAGCATGGGACTGACTGATCCAGACCCCAGGAATGTGTGAGGAGACCTCAGAAAACCATGGGGCCTCCTGTAGTAGATCAGTACTTATCTCTAGCATAGGTGTGGACTTTGGGAGCCCATTACACATAGAGGGATACTCCCTGAGCCAAGACATACAAGGGGGGGCCCAGGCCCTAACCCAAATGATATGAGAGACTCTGAAGACCCCATATGGAAGACCTCACCCTCCCTGGGGAGCAGAAAGCCTATGTGATAGGTAGGATTTTAGTAGGGTGGTTGGTAGGGGATGAGAAGAGGGAGAGGGAACTGGGATTGACATGTAAAACAATGTTGTGTCTAATTCAAATTTTAAAAATGGGAAAAAAGACAATCTTTAATACTTGTAATAACATAGTCTTTTGGTCCCTGACTACTATTTTTTATTTCTAGAAGACAAAGTACATGAGGTAGCCTTGAGCTCTGTATGTCTGATTCTTCTTTGTGTAAGGCAGGTCTGATGATGGCAGACATTCGGTATTTGGTAAAACGGGAATCAGCAGTAAACCCAGGTAAGTGCTGTAAAGCAGAGGCAGGTATTTTTATCTCATATACTAGAAAATGTGTTTAAAATGTCAACTAGAGGATATTTTCATTAAAAAAAGTCACTGAAGCCAGCACATGGATGTTAGACTATAAAGTATAAATGTCTATTGTATGTATATGATATTAAATATATGTAAGTTGTCTTTTGTGGCTATTAAAATATTATCTTACTTACCTATATATGTTACCTACAAACTGGTCATAGATTTGATATAAAATTAAGATTTATTATTACTTAACTTTTGTCATTTATCATCTCTACTAACACTGTAGAAATTTTTAATTTTTCTGACCCAGAGACCTCCTTTTAATAATGAAGACAACACTGACCTAAATAAGTGACTGACAGATCAGTAAAAAAAAATTCACTATAAATACGAATAAAAACTACACCATACATATGCAGCATGAGGCAAATTTTAATTCCTTGAAGACAAAAAAAGTAACAGCATGAAGAAAGAGGTAGTTCACAGATTTCATCAAAGCACTTCAAAGGATACCCAGTATAATTTGGAAGGCTGAAGAAAAAATGGGCCCATGTATTTCAGCAGCAGTTCAGGCAACTAGTTGGCAGGGATCAGAAAGAAATTCATGGAAATGTTCAAAGAATACCTAGAACACATTGTGTCTGTGTGTAAGATTCCTTTCAGTTGTAGTAGTCTTTGACTACATGGAATAGCCATATGGGTCTAGAATATACATTTCATGCACAAACTAATTCTACTGAGGCTACTACTAAATTTTGTACATCTCACTGAGCATCTATACAGTTAACATGGCCTTCTGAAGCTTCACCTAGGATCTTCCACTTGCACTATCATTTTTTTGTTTTATAAAAAAAGTGTTTGACAAGTCTGAGCTATTGACTGAGTGTTTATAACTAACATTAAGTCTCTATATGTGGTCATTTGGGAACTGCCTACAGTGGAAGGTTAAGGTTATAACCTAGTGGTGAAGTCCTTTCTTAGCATGTACAAGGCCATAGGTTCTCTGAGAAGCTAGTAAACAAGGAGGAGCCTAAGAGAGACATACATGTTCCCCTGGAGAAGTGGAAAGGGACAAGATCTCCTGAGCAAATTGGGAGAGGGGTGAGGAGAGGGAACTAGGAGAATGAGAAGGGGAGAGGAGGAGGAAGGAGGAAGACATGATGGGGCATGGAGGTTGAGTTGAGGGAAGTACAGAAGAGAGCAAGATAAGAGATAATATAATAGAGGGAGACATTATAGTTTTAAAGAGAAATAAGGCACTAGGGAAATGTCTGGAGAGCTACAAAGATGACACCAACTAACAATCTAAGCAACAGAGGAGAGGCTACCTTAAATGCCCTCTCCTGATAATGAGATTGATGACTAATTCATATGACATTGTATAGCCTTCATCCAACAGCTGGTGGAAGTAGAAGCAGACACCCACAGCTAAACCTTGAACTAAACTGGAATCCAGTTGCAGAGGAGGACTGATGAGCAAAGGGGTCCATGCCAGGCTGGTGAAACCCAAAGAAACAGATGACCTGAACAAGGGAGTGCTCTTGGTCCCCAGACTGATACCTGGGAAACCAGCATGGGACTGATCCAGACCCCCTGAAGGTGAGTGTCACTGAGGAGACCTTGGAAATCTATGGGACCTCTTGTAGTGGATCAGTACCTATTCCTAGCATAGGAATGAACTTTAGGAGCCCATTCCACATGGAGGGATACTCCCTGAGCCTAGACACAAGGCAGTTGGCCTAGGCCCTATTTCAAAAAATAAGACAGACTTTAAAGACCCTCTATGGAAGGCTTCACCCTCCCTTGGGAACAGAAAAGGTATGGGATAGGTAGGGTGTTAGTTTGGGTGGGGTAGGGAAGGAAAGGGACCTGGGATTGACATGTAAAATAATTTTCTTTCTAATTAAAACAAAACAAAACAAAAAGTGTTTGAGGTGCTTCCTTAAATTTCTGAGTGATGGTTTTACTTGAGCTAATTATAATAGTGTGATCTTATGTATTTAATAAGTTTAAACATGCGTGAAAGATTTACTTGTACTCAGAAAACAGAGGTTTTCTTTCAGTTTTTGCACATAGGTTGTTCTGATAGTGCTAGATGGTGACTTTTCTTATCGTAGACTGAAGAAATGCTAGCATTTTGGGGGATGTCCTTCTGTACATATGTTTTGCTTATTGGTTGATGAATAAAGGTAGGCAGAGAGAAGCACCAGAGGAGACTCTATGTAGCTGCCAAGGAAGTAACAGGTCTGGGCATTCTCCAGTAATACAAGAGCAAGAGGAAATACATAGATTTATAGAAATGGGTTAATAATTAGGACAAAGATGACCAGTAAGAAGCCTAGCCATTGGCCAACAATTTTATAATTGATATATCCATGTGTCCCAAATGGTGGAGGGACCAGGCTGGAAAGAATCCTCCAGTGACACTAGAATCCCCCCATGCACAATTCAATGTCTTTAGGATTATACTAATTATATGTGAAATTATATGTATATATCATTATATAATGTGATACAGATATTTTCCTAGTTATCCTAAATTCCCATGTTGGCATCCTCTGAACATAATTATAATTTAATAGAGTACATTTTTATTAGCATAAGCATAGAGTATTGGCTCTAAGGAAAAGACTAAATATTCAACACATCTGTGACTAGTGGTTAGACTCAACAGGTACTTCAGGTGGCTGGTGGAAGGAAAGAGCATCTGTGTCCTTTCTCAGCTAAAGTAGCTCATGTAAACATTATTCCAAACTTATAATTACACTGATTATGTGTACAGAAACAAATACATGCTTTGCAGTTTCAAGCCTACTATAACTCATCCTTTCCATGTCCATTGTATCTCCAAGTTGTCCTTGCTACATATTTTTGTATATGGTATAAAGATTAACTTATCTCTTCACAATGTCTGGGTTATCACCAGACAAGTTTTCTGTTTGAGATAAGTGATTAATGAGTGCTTTATGACCCTATGAATTATTCAACATACAAATATTTTTCACTCTACAAGAGAGAGAGGGAAAGAAAGATTATGAGATTATGTGCCTAATAGAATATCAAGTACTAAGTGTGACCACTTTTCTTAATTTTCTTCATATGCCAGTAAATTATCTAGATGCTATTCACATGAAAAGGCTAAAATGTGTTGTATTGGAAATAGAAAAACAGGAGATAAAATAAAGAAGATAGTGTCATAACAAATCTTTCTCAATGAACTTGGAGTTTCTAAGATTTCTACTGTCATTAAGGTAATTATTTCTCAGTAATGTATCTTAAAGAAATAGAAAATGAATTCATATTTTTATAAACACTGACTGAATCTTAGATACACCCCAATCTATCTTAACTAATTGGTGAAAAGAAAAAAAAATATTCCAGAGAAGGTAACTGTTCGTTGAATGACTTGATTGAGGGTGTTCAGGCTGCATGACCTATAGATAAATTCTTGGTTTGCTTTTTTGACTTTCTTTCTATGACATGATATTTTTGTTAAAAGATATCCAACTAAAATGTATGTCTCTAGGAAGTAAATGTTGCTTCCCTTGTAATTCAGTTTAAGATTCATGGAACTATGAAATGAAAGACCTTGCTTTGTGTAAGACGATTTGACAGATTCAGAACCATAGAGAATATATATTGCACAGCACAACAAACAGAGTCCAAATGCTGCAGATGGTATCTATGACATCAATGTTGGAAGACACAAGCATCTATGGGATTTTAAGCAACATTAGACTTCATGAACACAAATATCTTGCTAACATATTTTCTCCATTTTTATTTAAATTAGAAAAAAATATTGTTTTACATATCATTCCCAGTTCCCTCTCCCTCCCCTCCTCCCTTGCTTCCCACTAAGACCCTACCTATCCCATACCATTTCTGCTCCCCAGGGAGAGTGAGGCCTTCCATGCGGTTCTTCAGAGTCTGTCATATCCCTTGGAATAGGGCCTAGGCCCTCCCTCATGTGCCTAGTCTGAGGGGGTATCCTTCTATGTGAAATGGGTTCCCAAAGTCCATTCCTATGCTAGGGATATGTACTGATCTACTACAAGAGGCCTAATATTATCATTGACTTCTGAACAAAGTAGGAACAAATTGAGACAAGTGTATGTAGCACTGTCTTTTAGAAAGCAGAGTGGTTTTTGTTTTAACAATCCAGTTTCCCAGGCTATTTTTGCTTCACTTGAGTTGTCTGTTCCATATAAAGAAAATATTACAAGTAAATGGATTAGGTTACTAAAACATTTACAGATGATATATGAAAATGACCAACATGGTGCCTTCTACAAGGTACATTTGCTTTGGCACAAAGATTGTAATTATTGCTATTCATAATATTATTTAACATATAAAGACATGTTAAACTTTAATATATTTTTAGAGAAATAACCTTGTGCTATACAAGAGAGATCATAATGATTGCACCCTCAGAATGATTGTATCTGCACTTGCAAATCTTACAACAATATTGTTTTTCTCACTAGAAATTGAAAGAAACAACACATCTAAAAAGAGGTGTTTTTAATAAATCCAAACAGAGTACACAGGATATCTACTCTGGTACTACCAGAAAGAAACCAAATTGTGTAGTAGTGGCTGCTTAGGAAAAAAAATAAACTGTTTCTGTGCTGAACTCCAAACACAAGAATTTAGTAAAGTCTCTTGCAAAATAAGAGGCAAAACGAAATTGGAGCAGATGCTTTGCTTGTAGATGATATATCAAGTCTGTTATCAGTACTGATAACTATTGATGTTCACTATTGTGGTTGCACAGCTAAGCACAATGCCTGCACGTAGTACACAGTCAATCAATAATGATGAATGAATGAGTAAGTACATATACAACAGCCTAATCTTTCAAAAATACTAGAAGAGCTTCCCAACCCTGACACAATATTCTTCAATACAAAGACAAACAGACATATAGAGAGATAGGCACACAGACATGACAAACAGTTGCTGTTAACAAAAAAAGAGAGAGAAGCCTAGTGTTGGTGGTACACGCCTTTAATCCCAGCACTCGGGAGGCAGAGGCAGGTGGATCTCTGTGAGTTTGAGGCCAGCCTGGTCTCCAGAGCAAGTGCCAGGATAGGCTCCAAAGCTACACAGACAAGCCCTGTCTTGAAAAACAACAACAAAAAGTAATAGAGAGAGAACTAGGGTATATGATATGAAATTGTTAATTGACCAAATTTGATGGCAACGCTGTGCTATTGAAACTCCAAAGTTCACTTCGTCAACAGTGTTTCTTAGCAGCATTGTTCAATGGGGAAAGCAACAGCAAAGGAAGTTAGGAACATGAATTTTAACATGGTCATGCTGTGGATTATGACCTTGATAAAGTCCCAATAATTTTACTTTAATTTACCTGCCACTAAAACAGAAAGTTTCCTATTTAAAAGTAGACAAATGTTGAGCTGCTTCTTCATCATCTAGAGAAGACACTCATGCACATTTTATAGCTAGAGAGACTGTGTTATAAGGGCACATACGCAAATGTGTCTGGGTTCATATAGAGAATGAAGATCCATCTCAAAGTTGCAACTGAGTATATATAAATCTTTAGTCTCTAACTTGTTGTGATCCTGGCAGTCATAGATATGGATTCTTTTGTAGTGCTTCCATTCTTGATTCCCTTCAACAGCCCTTTACAGAACAGTACTGTGCTTATTTCTTCTGTCATAGAGTAGAAGAAACATGGATTGCATGTGCATGATCTATTTCTCTGTCTCTCTCTGTCTCTGTCTCTCTATCTCTGTCTCTATCTCTGTCTCTCTGTGTCTCTCTGTGTTTCTCTGCTCTCTCTCTGTCTCTCTCTCTGTCTCTCTCTGTCTGTCTCTCTCTCTGTCTCTCTGTCTCTGTCTCTCTCTCTCTCTCTCTCTCTCTCTCTCTCAAACACACACACACACACACACACACACACACACACACACACACACACAAATTTTAAGCATTGGGGATCATCATCTCCAAGGCCTTGCACATGGTAGACAAGCATCTACCATTGAGCTCAAACGACAAGGCTATAAGCTGTTTTTGATTTAGTATTTTTGCTGTATAGCTTAAAAGTAGCATACAAAGAAAAGACAAAACTAGTGTCAATTAGGAGACCTGGACAGTCTATGAGGCCTCTGATAGTGGAACAGTATGTACCCCTAATGTACGAATGGAAATTGGGAGCCCATTCTCCAAAGAGGGATATTCTCTCAGCATAAACACATGAGGGAAGGCCTAGACCCTGCTCCAAATGATGTTACAGACTGATGATCCCCATGGAAGGCCTCACCCTTTCTATGGAGCAAAAGAGGGATGGGATGGGGGTCTTTGGGGAGCATGGGACGATGGGAAGTAGAGGGACTTGGGATTGATATATTAAATAATATTGCTTCTAATTTAAATAAACAATAGTTCTGAGACCTATTAGGCTCCAGTCACTAGGCATGTAATGAATGTGCAAAACAGTAAAACAGGAATGATTATTTGTGGAAGGTCTATAAAGCACATTTTGTTCTCATACATTTTGCTTTTAACCCTCAAAGCAATTTCTCAGAGATACCAAATTGCTGGCTTATAAAATTGTTGTTCAGGCAGGTTAAAAATCTTTCCCAACTACATAACTGCCACATACATGTAAAGGGCCTAGGTCAGTCCCATGCTGGTTCATGGTTGTTGGTTCAGACCCTGTGAGATTTTATGAGCTTAGTGTACTTGTTGGATTCATAACAATGAGATCAGGGGTGGTCCCTAAGACTGTGGCTGGCTGTTGGGAGCCAATTCTTCATATTGGATTGCCTTTCCCACCCTTAATATAAGGGGAAATATTTAGTCTTTCTACACCTTGATATTCTATGATTTTGTCATATCCATATGCCTGCTCCTTTCTAAACAGAAGCAGAGGAGGAAGGGATTGAGCTTTGGAAGAGGGGATAAAGGAAGGAATTGGAGGAGAGGAGGCAGAATGTAAAATAAATTAATTGAATTTAAAAATTAAAAAAGTATGGAAACAAACAGAAATTCTTACCCAAATTTGTGCTGGTGAAAGAAACAAAAATTTTACCTAGGTCTTCCAACCTAAGAGTCCATCATTTTAAGTACTAATTTACTCTACCTTTTGATGCTGAATACGATTGGACAGGACCTCATGTGAAAAGACTCAGTATGTTGAGAGGAATGATGCCTAGTGCAGCATGACTTAGCACACTATGTAGCAGAATCAGCTCTTCTTCCTTCACAGTCTCAGGATGACCAAGGACATTAGTGCAGACATCAGTATGTCCAGCAATACTGCAGTGAACATATAATCCGTTTCACACCAACCATTGAGAACATACTTATGTCACCACTTTTGTGCATCAATAACGCACTAACTTATGATTAACATCCTGAAAAACCATAATATACACATGAAAGAATTTCAATTCATCATAGAACCAGCCACACAGATTAATGGTATCCTTTATGACAATCCTTTTTGTTGTTGTTCAGCATCGCAACAGACTCTATACTCCAGATGACATGAACATATAGACAACAGATGAGTTAATCTTTGGAAATGGAGCTGAAGAACTGTGGTCCAAACAAGAATAAGAAGCCAGTACAGAAAGTGGTAGAAGGGAAACATGTTTCAAAATATTATACTGGGTTCTGGTCTAGGCTAGAGCATTGTATTTTATTTATTAGTTGAGATTGTTTTCAAATTTTAGAAAAATACATTGATAAACTATCGTGAGGTGGGAAAAAACTTTTTCTTTTTTGTAATGACATCAATCAATTTCTGTCTCAGTTTCCCTTATACTGTATTTTGGTAGTAGCACAGGGAAATAATTACAATAACAAAGGAATTAGAAAACAACAACAACAAAAAGAAACCAGAGTAAGTGCCTGTAGGAAGTAATCATTGAAAACTGACATTTTTCAGGGACTAGCTAAAAGTCTACCTAATGCACATGAATGTTTTCTGTAACATTGAGATACATTGTTTTAGTTGAAACAAAAAGAATAATTAAAAATGAACTTGGAACAGTATATTAATTTTGTTTCTCTTAAAATTCAGGAGATTTTTTTATTATCTTAGACAGATAAATAAAAATATGCAAAGGATACATCATCATAAAGCATATTATTACTTATAATTCAGAAATTATAAAAGGAAACCCTAAAATCAATCCATTTCAAAAATTTTAGTACATGAGGCAGATTATCAAATTTTTGAAATTTTACATTGGGCCTATTGTTTAACTCTCTATTCATGCACTGATCTTTAATTCTAGCAGCACTCGTAAAATATTTTAAAAATCATTATGGTAATCCCTAATCAGTTATTTTTCATAATCTAAAGAAATCAGAGGTAGATGGAATTAATGACAGGAGAAACAATGATGGGATTTTAATTCTACTCAGACCACCTACATCACAATAAAAGAAAAAGTATAAACCAAAGTAGTCATTACTCCAATCAATCAGAAAATAACAGGTTCTATTATTACTTACAAAACTAACTCTAATTAAAACACCATGCCATGAGATGATGGCAATTTAGAAATATTGGGGGACTTGTATTCTATACATGATGAAGTTCTTGAAATTCTCTAAATCAAGTATTTATAATGCGTGTGCAGCTTAGGCATGGATGTGGGTTTCTGGGAAGTGGGTTTTATACCATTCTGCATAATGTCATTTCCTTCTTGCATAGACATAAATGAGAGCTAACTTTTTTTCCACAGAAAAGTTGGGGAAGTTGCATGTTTGAAAAGCATTTTTAATGGATTGCTTGCTCTGTTTACTCTTGGTTCAAGGCAGAAGCATCTTGACATTTACACTGCTTTTCCTGCTTTCAAGGATGCACATGAAAATTGTTGTGCCTTGGCTTACCTTGAAATTTTCTTCTGAACTTGCACAAATCCATTCTGGCTAGCTCCAAAAGAAATCCTTTCTTATGAACTTGTGGCAACATTTCTCATGTGAACGAAATGCTCAATATACACATGTACACATGTCTACATACTATCCCTAAATCTACAAATGGTCTACATTCTTTAAACTATTAAGTATGGTCATTAATTGATATTCAGTTTTATCTTTCTAAGATATATTATAGTAGTTTCATATATATTAGATAGAGAGATAGATAAATGATAGATAGATGTAGACCTACAGCCAATATAAGCAGTATGCCAGTGAATTTACCACCTACTTTGTAAAAGAAGCCAGATAATATAAAAATAAGTAGATTTATTTAAGAACTTTAAGCTATATTTATGTGTGTGCATGTGTATTGTGTGGGTGTCCCTGTACCACAATATATGTGTGGAGGTCAGAGTATACTTTTGCAGAAGTCACTTTCTCTTCTTTCAACATAGGGGTCCCAAGGATTTAATTCAGTTCATTAGGCTTGGCAGCTAGTATCTTTAACTAACTTGTCAAAGCTATATTTCTTTTAAAGATAACTTTCTAATAACCCATTACATCTAGTAGAGTTAGAAGATGTTTACTTTCAATAAGAACCATTTCTACCTGCAATAGGAAATAAGGTTTTGGGGAAGATGAGTTTCACTCTAGAGAGGCCAGTGAGACAGACTACAAAGTGCATGGTAGATAGGGTGGGTGACAGAGCTGTTTCAATGGAGTAGGTCATCCAAAATGTTGGGGTCCATGAGAAGTCCCCAAAAGACCACCAGTCATGATGCAATTAGCAAGAGCTTGTTTTACTTATAAAACATTCATGTGGGGGTCCAATACACCTGTAAAAAATGGTGATGACAACCTTGAGAGGGACATGTAAGCTCCTATTAAGCACAGCTACAGGAATTTTAAATATGGTGTGATCATTCTACTTAGAATTGGCTTATACAAGTGTCAATAACATTAGTACATTTCTAATTGGTTAGAGCGAGCTGGGTTGGGCTGAGGCTATAGTGTT
Organism: Cricetulus griseus; assembly: GCF_003668045.3. NCBI lineage: Eukaryota > Metazoa > Chordata > Mammalia > Rodentia > Cricetidae > Cricetulus > Cricetulus griseus. Next base: position 124,831,468 of record NW_023276806.1, on the reverse strand, counting down.
TCCATTCTTGAACAAGTCTAGAGAAGTGCTGGGCTTTGTCCTTATTTGGTTATCACATGTGGAGTGGGCAGGGGTTTGGCCAAGGCCTAGTATTTACAGGAACTGAGGCTTAGTTCTTACCTGAGTTATTAGGCCTGTCATGATATTTGTCTGGCCCTCTCATTAAGCCAGTTAACAGTGGGCAATACAAGAGACATTATCTGGAAAATGATTAAGAGAAAATGTGTTTCACAAAATGAAGGGACACTAGCCTACTTGAACATGTGGCTCTAGCAGGCCTTGCCCTTCTCCCCATTCCCTGTGCCTTGATAAAACCTGTTGGATTACAGTGCTAAAGCTAGTCATCAAGTTCTATTCCCTTATTTGGCGACATTTTTGACATTTTCCTCCTGAGACTGTCCAGCAATTAGAAGCTCCTTTTGGTCCATCTAATTAACATGCCAAATTAAAATTAAATAACTCATCCTAACATAGGGTTTCTTTCGCCATTACCTTTATGAACCACCATTTGCCCATGTGCCATGGCTGTCACCTCTCTATCCAGAGCCAGGCCTTTGTCTCTCTGGGACAAATATCCCTGCCCATTTCCCTTGTTCCCTTCCTCTTCTCCGTTGTTCCCATCTACTTCACCACCACATCCTAGCCCATTCTAACACAGACCTCCCATTTTTCCTTTTTAAGAATGACTCCTTCAAGGTCATTTTCTGCTGTTTTTCTGCCTGAGTCAGAAAGCAGCCACTTTAACTTTTCTTCCCAGTTAATAAAGAATCTCTGTGAAAAAAAAAAAGAACCATTTCTACCTAGAAGGTAAGATTAGATTCCAGCTTATACTTGTGTCCCTGTCAATTTTCCATACTTGTAAAATCAATCAAGAGCAATGCAAATACAATGGGGGGACCTCTAGTTCTCCTTCACAAAGTCATAGTAAGTTTGTGATGCCTTGATAAATTTTCCTTTGAACACAGCAGAGCAGTCAGTGTGTGTGTGTGTGTGTGTGTGTGTGTGTGTGTGTGTGTGTGTGTGTTTGTGTTCCTTTATCAGTGTCCTTTATCATTGTGATAACTTGAACAAAAGCAAGCGAGATACAGTCCACTATAAAGGAGGATTCCTTGCTGTTCCATAAAGTATTATATTTGATCAGGGAACTCATAGCCAAGGAAGTATAGCAGAAATTGGAGGATGCTGTTTATCAGCTGGCCTACTCTAGCTCATCCTTGACTATCTTTCTTATATAGCCTCAGAGCAACAGACTAAGTACCACCCATCATATGATGGGCCAGTCTACATCAATTGGTAATCTAGAATCATAGAAATGCTCATAAACCAATCTTATCTAGGCATCCCTCAATCTAGACTTTCCTCTCAGATAACTCTAGGCTGTGTCAAGTTGAAATTTAACTTAACTAGGACACTTTTCTTAAATTTTCAGTTTATCATTCCTTTAAATGCATAAAGAAGATACAGTGAGACATTCTTTCTAAATGTATGACTGAGATAATGCTGCTGTACCTCATACTAACCCCTTGGGGTGTTCCTTGGCAGAAAGACTTTGCTAACTATGGAGAGCATTTTTAAACCCCCTGGTTTTCTACTTTTAAAATTTGAAAATTGAAGATATTTCTGTGTCAGTGAATTGCAGTTGAGTCATTTAAAATCAAGTATATGACATTAGTTAGTGTTCTCACATTGTTAAGACTATGTAGGCTGGTGTTGGGTGAGAGGAAAGGGAAATAATAGAGACACCATAGCAGCAAAAACATACCCTTAATATCTCAGTAACTGGGGACAAGGAAGAGAATCTTCCTGAGATCTGCTAAAACAATATATAAATGATAAATTCACAAGATAGTAAATTTCAATCACAAAAACTGCTAGTAGCATTTTTCACTGGACCGATTTGTCATTGCAGTAACTGTTAGATTTTGGAAGACAGTACTGTTAGACAGTTTGTTTATAATATCTTTAACAGCATATAATTTAAAATCTCCTTGAAAATTTGTTATTTTTTTGTTTGTTTGTTTTGTTTTTTCTTTTACTGAAATGTTGTGACTGATTCAGCTGACAGGAAATTAGCAAATGTTTTTTAAGAGATAAGACTATTTAAAAAATAAAGTTTAAAGATAGATATCACTTCAGTCATCCTGGGGGAAAAGAATCTTTTGTGTCACTTAATAAAAAAATAATTCTCCCCTGGTGGTGTGTGGAAAGAAAGCAGTGGAGTTGCAAATACTATTCAATTGTCAAATAGACACATAATAATGGTATAATATTATTTTCATTTTGTAACTTTTATAGACTTATAAAGTCAATATATTTATCATCCTCTGGCCTCATTTCAGAGAACATTATTCTATTATTAACATATTTTATAGAGTTCCCAGTTTAGAGAAGCAGAACTTGTGTTCAGAAATGCCTAGCTTCCTCTAAAGTGTTCAGGCTGAAAAAGACAAACCTCTTTATACCAGCCTCTCCTGCTTCTGAAAATTGCAACTCAGCTCCTCCCACATGAATGGTTTTACATGTTGTAAAAGCCATTCTACCTGAACAAGTTAGAAACAACAAGCACAATGCAATACTGGATGCAAATTGTACAACAAAGTAGCCAAGGTAATTTAATGGAGAAATATAGACTTAAACAAACAGCGCTAACATCGATAATTTGTACAAATATAAAGGGATTAAAACTATGATGCCAAACCTTTTACATTTCAAAAAGATGAATTCAAACTGGTTAGCATACTTAAGTCTAAAACACAGAACTATAAAATTCTTAGAATGCTTCATATAAGAAGATCAAGGAGTCTAGGTAACATTGGCTTTCATTCCCAGATTTTGAAGAACACATACTAGCACCATATCTGAAGGATAAATTTATAAGGTACAATTCATTAATATTAAAAACCCATACTTACCAAAAGACACTGCTATTAAAAGGAGACAAAACACACACTAGGAGAAAATCTTTCCCAAACAGTTACCTGACAGAAGACTGGTGTGGTAGTTTGAATGTCCCCCATAAACTCAGAGAGAATGACACTATTTGTAGGTGTGGCTCTGTTGGATTAGGTATGGCATTGTTGAAGTAAGTGAGTCACTGTGAAGGCAGACTTTGAAACCTTATGGATGTTCAAGTCCTACCTGATATTTCAGACCACTTCCTGTTGCCTACAGGATCAAGATGTAGCCCTTTTCTACTCTCAGACTAGTCTTGTGATATTTTGGTGAAGAATGTGGCTAATTTATACCCTTGTTTGAAAAATTGCCCTGCGGCTAAAGTGAAGAGCTTTGGATTAATTCCATTGGCAAAGGAAATCTCAAAAAAGCTTAGTATAGACTCTGTTGTGTAGTTGTTAATGTTAACTCTAAAGAATGTTTATAATGAAAAGGAACAAGGTGAGCAAGGAAAAATATAGTGTACAATTTGAGGAGAAAAGGAGCACCAGAAAGTAGAATGGAACTAATTTCTGTGTTCAAGGAGATAAACAGATTAAGAAATGAAATAAAGGAAGCAGTGACCCCAGGGCAAGATCCCACCCAGCTATGTTTCCAACTTGTGGAAAAAAAATAAAGCATATATTAAAGCCAGATTTCATGGTACTAGTATTTAATCCTAGCACTGAGAAATCTGAGGTCAGCCTGCTTCTACAGAGCATGTTCCAGGACAGCCAAGATTAAGCAACAAAGAAACTGTGGAATTCAGAAAGTTGGTGAAGGTGTAACTGAACAATGGAGCCATATTCCAGACCCAGTAAGTAGCAGAATTTGGAAGCTTGGCTAGATGTTTTTGGTTTTAGAGTCAAGGGGAAGCTAAGGAAAGTCACTGAGGCCAAGCATTTGTCAGGGTTACCTCTGAAGAGAGGCCTATAGAGGCCATTTTGTAAAACTGTCAAGGTGAAGCCTGGATTGCCTTGGAGAACCCAAGATATTGCAAATGCCACAGCCATGCAATGCCTAATAAGGAGATATGCTAACAGAAAGTGGATCCATTCCAAGATAAAGGACTGTGTTGCAGGCAACAAAGTTCAGAACAGTTGGATATCTGAAAAGCACTTTGACAAACAGACATGGAGTTGCAGAGTTTTCAGTTTGCCCAGCTGGTTTTGTATTTGCTTTGGTCTAGTATTTCCTCACTATGCTCCCTTCCATACATTTTGGAATGGTTATGTATATGCTGTAATAATATATTTTGGAAATATGTGATGTACATTTTGATTTTACATGGAATTGAACTATTAAGTTTTATGAATTCTTTTATATTTTGGATACGAGTTGTCTTAGTCAGTGTTTCTATTACTGCAAAGAGACACTATGATCATGGAACGTCTTTTAAAGGAGAAACATTTAATTGGGTGCCTCACAGTATCAGGTGTTTAGTCCATTATCATTGTGGTGAACATTCTCCAGACATGGTGCTGGGGAATTATCTGGGAGTGGAGAAGGTACTACATCTTGATCCCACAGACAACAGGAAGAGGTCTGAGATACTGGACATAGCTACTTGAATATATATGAAACCTCAAAGCCCACCTGCACAATTCCATACTTCTTCCAACAAGTTCATACTTACACTACAAAGCCACACCTGCCAATAGTGCCATTACCTATGAGCTATGGTGGCCAATTACATTCAAACTAAAGCATTCTATTCCCTGACTCCTACAAGCTTATGACACTATCATAATGCAAAATGCATTTAGTCCAACTTCAAAAGAACCATGGTCTATCACAGTCTCAACAATGTTTTAAAGTCCAACATTCAAAGTTTCTTCTGAGATTCATACAATCTCTACCCAGGAGTGAAACAACTCAGTTTTGAAATTGGGTAAAAAAAGCTGAACAGAAATCTCACTTTAGATAAAACAGGTGAGAAGATAGCATAGCAAAGGACTGTCAGCAACACATGCCATCATGGAATTGTAAATTGAAATATTAGAAGCAATGTGCACCCTTCACCATAGCTTATTCCCATGCCAGCAACAGCAAATGTAGGTGAGGTGAGAGATGACAGAAGTATCATGCTATTCACTGTTGAAAATGCAAAATGGTACAGATACTTTGGAGGACAGTTTCTTACAAAGTTACAAATAGATTTCATCATGTGCCCAGCATTTAATCTAAGGACAAGAATGTTAACTATGCATTTGATTAACAACTATAGTCAGAGTTTGATAGATGCTAAAATATTGAACCTTAGACATTGAGTTCTAAAGTCTATTATATGAACTACAATACTGTAATGACATTTGAACCTATCTTACTTGAGTACAGGGTATGCTGTGATAATTATTATGAGTTGAAAGTCACTTTTATTGGCCTACATCAGCAAAAGACAAATTTTTGCTTTTCTTCTCAAAATACAGGAAGAAATAAATTCAGTCTGTGAATACTGTTGAAAAGGTAAGAAAAAGCATATCATTTATGCAAGCCAGCTACACATTGCAAGAATGGTAAGAAGGGAATGTATTTTTCATGGAGAAATAGGCCTTATTAAATGGGTCACCAAACATGATTTAGCTATTCTGATAAAGACATTTTAAATAATTCTGTCAATAATGTGGCTGGATTTTCTCTAAGTGGTTACTTATGTGTACCATCTTTATATTTTACCTAAACATCTTGTTCTTTCTTCTTTCTAACCCTGTACTAGAATACTATCAGGGAAAGTGATTTTACTTGAAGTGCCTGCTAAGGTTCAGGGGCATAGAAAATACAGGGAACATATAAAATGCCTTCAAGTATTATAAAAAAATAAATAGTATACATTTTTCTAATTTCTCAGAGTTATAGGGTTAGAAGAAATTACATGAAAATTTAATCTGCAAGTGAATTTCAGTTTCAAACTCACAATGCTAAGTTTGTTCCCTAACTGCTATCTCATTTAATAGATGTGAGTCAATGAGGCTATTTTCAGGTCATGAAGTTTGCCACCAAACACCATTCAAATTGCATGCTCACTTAAAAGTCACAGGCTTGAGACTCACAACCCATATATTTTAATATGTACGGTGATGGAAATCTACTGCTGTAAAGGGTGTCATAGTGAGCAGAAATTTTTGAAACTCTCACATGTAACTAAGATTTCTATACCTTTGTATCAATCTTCAAGCAAGATAACAAAAATCAATTAATACAATGAATAGTTAGGATAGCATATACAGAACACACTCAGATACTTTGAATTAAGCATATATGCCCAAATCAAGAAGAACACCAACTGTCACACTGAAGAAAAGCTGACCTGTTGGCTCCTGGGAAACTTAAGTCACCATTTTTCACAGGTCAGTGAACTGAAGACAGGTGGCACTGGGTTAAAAGACTGCCTTGAACTTTGAGGGATCACAGTGAAATGCTATCATAACTCAACATACTCCCCCAGAGATCTATTCATCTCAAAAACAAAAATCAATAAACTCAGTAGTACAAATTCTCATAAAACTAGAAAAGCTTTGAGCCCTAACATTGCTTGCTCTTTACACAAAGACCAAGCTTTCCATTTCCCTCCCTTTTCCCTAATCCCAGAGAGGTGATGATCCTTCAAAAGGTTTTAAACAAGAACCTTTTTTTATTAAAGACACTGTGCTTCCTATAGTTGCCTGTCACTCTAGAGTCCAAGTGAATGCCACATGTGAACCTTTGCCTGTCTTACTTCACACCCAACCACATACAGAATGGCCACACCAAGAAGAGCCAAGGTCCAGCTGATGGCATTTATTCTGGCAAGAATTGTGCAGTTTGTCACACCAAAAATAAGGGATGGCATTTATGGTTAACTTTCATGTTTTAATAAATGCAGGTTTTCTTCATATGGCTTCATGGATTCCTGACACCCAGAACTGAGGTCAATCATCTGTGTCCAAACCCAACCTACCTCAAAAACCTTGTATTTAGAGGACTCTTCTAGCAACTTCCTTGGCTTAAACAAAGAGAGTAAGTAAAGTCTCCAATGATGTCTGCCACTCTTCCTGAGCCCACAAACAGACCTAAGCAGACTTATGACCCTGGGTTGCTTAGGGGAAGCAGACATCTAACACCCAATAAAAGACCATGGTTTCCAAAACAGGAAAACCTATGACTGAGTCATTGTTGCACTGTTTACTTGTATCAAAAGCCTGGGCAAGACTACATAACCTGGACTCCTTGCTTATAGGAAAGACTGGTTATGTCTACCTCATGGGGTATGAGCAAGATTCACCAAGATGCTTGCAGAGGTCCTGAGAGTGCACAATCTACTCAGAAGGCCTTCATAGCATCTTTTTATCATAATACTGAAGGAATGAATGTGCAGGGTTTTCCAAGCTCTAAGCAAGAGAATTGTGGAAAGCAAACTTAAGAGCCAGAAAGAACCTATGAATTAAGGTCAGACTGGATTCTCAGAAACCACCAACACTCTTGGCTTCCATCTGAAAGGAAGGCATGCATGGCATGAGAAGGAAAAGACACTTCTTTCAGCTTTGTCAAGATATTTTCAGTATTTGCACTCTTTCTACAAAATCATTTAAAAGAGAACAGCTGAGTCCAGTACAGAAAACTAGATGTTTTCTAGGCCAACGGACATGAAAATCAGCAAAATCATTGGAAAAGATGTCTTTTGCCACTTGTTGGTCTCAACAGCATACAGACACTCCTGGACCCCTTTATCCCAGTGCTAGCTACCATAGCCTATGGAGCTTGAAATACACAGAGAAAAAGATGGAGAAACATGGTGTGCAGGCAAAACCCGGTCACACCCATTGCTCTCCCCAGTCTCTACAAGAAAGAGGTGAGGAAAGAAGTTGGAAGATATCCTCCCTCCCTCTCGAGTTACCACAAATTCCTTTAATTCTCTACTTACGTTGCTTTGTGGGAATAATCTCAGATTGATCATCCTCTAAACTCTACAGTTTCCCACACCTGACCTGTTCCCCAGGAAACCTGGGCTTTATCTGTTTGACCTGGCCCCTAAACCAAGTGCAAGCTTCAAAAGTAGTTAGTATCAAGATGACAATTCCTGGATGTTCACAGACTGATTAGGCCCCTACACTTCAGAAGCTTACCAAGTGAAACATCTGATTTCTCTGTATTGAGAGCATGAGGAGGGATGCTGGTCTGCATTTCCACTAAGGCAGACAAAGAACATGCACTTGGAAGGACAATTGAGAGGAACCACAAGAGTCGAGGCAGTACAGTAAGGAAGACAGACTCATTAGCACACAGAATATATGGCAGTAAGTGGAGTGGGGATTCACAGGACACCTTCAGAATGTGATAACATGCTTCAATACCATTAAAGTGCTAAGTCTGCCCCACATTCCACCCACACACAGACTATGAGTAGTCACACTAAACTACCAGTAATAAAGGACACTCCCTGGGGACAGGCAGGTGCAGGACACCTTTTTAAAGCAGCAGGAAGAAATCTCACCATTTTTCCAGAGAAGACTAAGGGTTATACAAGGTGGCCAACAAGTCTGGAAACCAGGGAAGTGTTTTAACAAATGCTTTATTGACATGTGATAATTGACAAAGCATTAGCATCTTCATTTGTGGACTTTATGGCCACCTGTAGACTGCATCTTTGGAATAGGAAGAAAACAAAAAGATTCTGAGTTCCCCCAATGGTAAAGCTATATTACTCAGTGCAGGTGCAATGTACATCTAGTGCAAGATGCTCCAAGCCCACAGCCTTGTTCCCTTTACTGACTTCTTACCATCTGGCTTGGATCACTCACAGAAGGACAACACTGTCAGCATTAATATTTAGCAGCCAGTTCAATACTCATCTTGCCTTGAGTAAAGAAGCCTAACCCATCTCATTGGTCCAGTGATTTCCATACAATTACTTCTATGTAGAAGATGTGATCATCCCACATTTATTTGGAGAACTCCCAGAGACTTGGTGGAATCTTTTTTAAACAATGAAAGGTACAGAGTGGTTTCAAGACATGAAAGCAGCCTGGCTCAGTTCCCAGTACGAAGGGACTGAATTCAGTCCCCTGGTTCTCAGCTTGTAGAAGGCAGTTAGAGGGAAAAATGCAGAAACTATCCTGTTACTTTGTATCAATTATTGATGCCTTGTTTTTATCTGGCTTATTTAGCAATTCTAATCATGAAAAAAGACAGTAGACAAAGGGAAGCCAGGGAGAAGTGAGGCAGTAGGTCAGTTCAGCACAGAACTTTTCATAATGAGTCATTAATTTAACAATTAGGTATCATTTATAAATGCAAAAGATATATGACATGCATGTGTAAGATATTGTACATATGAATATAAATATTAAATTATCATTTCCACATATATTATATAATACATTACACAGGAAGTATGTATTTTATCCTCAATAGAATGAACCAATTATATAAAATATTTAAAATATTCAAAATTGTTTAGCTGCCATCTTCTATTGGTTTACTTTCTACTTTTATTATATCGTAAACAAAACCATAGTACACTTGTTTTAATCACTAAGCCCAAGTCATACTGCTGTGTCTGCAAAATCATTGTCTACATGTTCTCAGGAGCACTTCTATGACTCTCCAACTAAGCTGCCCCTACTCTCTCAGTTGTTTCAAGATCCACTGAAGTTGCATGGTACTAGAATATTAAATGTATTCAATGCTGTCATAAATTGTAGGCAATAGAATTAAGTCCAATACTCTAGACATGTTTTTCTTACAAAAAAAGCTGCTTGGTCTATCTCTTGACACTCAAGAAAAAATAATTCTTGCCATGGAAGCTTTGTCTGCACTTGCTTTTCCATTAATGATATCATATTGATATCAATATAAGATATTTTGTCCTATGTCCTACATTCCATATTGATTCATTTGAACTTTTCTTTGGATAATGTTTCTAATCTTCATATCCTACCTATAACTATTTTATTGTTTTATTTTTAACATATGCTATTTACATATACTTATAATTTATTTGGATCAAACCTAAAACCCATTCTTTTCTCCCCAATGTTTCTTCTATCCTCTCATCACTTTTCCATTCAAATCATGTTTGTTGACTCTCACTTGTGTGCACTCTTCTTAAATATCTTAAATATGTCTGTAACATACTCAGGAAGTGAAGCTAAGGTTTAGACAGAAAGACATAAAGATAGAAGTATATTTCCTACCTATAAAAACCAGGTGGAACGTGTTCTACCAGGAAGTTCTTCTCCAGGTCTTGAAGAATGTCATTCAGCATTCGGACACGACTGGCAGCTCTCTCCTTTGGGTCATTAGCAGGCCGCATCTCATCTGACTGGAAGAGTTCAGCACTCTCCCTCAATCGTGATGCCATTGTAAGCAGGTAAGGGACACTGGGCTCACCACCTGGTGAATATAAGAGAGTCTGTCTTAGGAGAGATTTTAACCAAAGGGGCCAAGCAAATGTATTATCATCTTAACTCTAGTTTGTAAATCAGATGGATTCCTGATGATAGAGTGGTCTGCCATCAATAGTTCTTTCTGTTGTCTCCCCAGTGGTTTATATGCTTCAATTAAACTCTGATAACATATTTTTTCTACCAAACATACTGTCCAAACTTGTATATATATTCTATTCTTTAACTGTGTGGCTAGTCACTCATTACAGAAGGTAGGTACTGACGTTGGGTTATTACAAATGCTATATTAAGCTTCATAAACAATTATATTACTTAATAATTGTCAAATGTTATTAATTACATCATTTAAAATATACCAAACTTTACCCATAGTGTGCGAATTGGCTTTGAGAGCCCATTCCCTATGGAGGGATACTCTCTCAGCCTAGATCCATTGGGGAGGGACTAGGTGTTGCTCCAAATGATGTAACAGACATAGATGATCCTCCATGGGAGGCCTCACCCTCTCTGAGGAGAAGATGGGGAATGGGAAGGGGGGTTGGTGGGTGGAATAGGAGGATGGGAGGGAGAGGGAATTGGGATTGGTATGTAAATTAAGATTGATTTTAATTTAAATAAATTTAATTTAAAAAAATTACCAAACATTATCTTACAGAAATTGAGATTAGTTAAGGCTTATAAATTAAGGTCATAGATCATTAAGTAAGTAACACAGTTGAATTGGAACCTAGATCTTGCTGGCTCAACAGTCCATGCTCACCACAGTATACCTGCATTTGAAGAAAAAAATGTAGAGGTGTATGCCTGCTTTGCCAGTATTTGGAAGGTGGAAACAGAAGGATCTTGAATTCAATATAAATCTTGGTTACAAAGAGAATATGAGTCAACCAAGGCCACATCAGACACCATCAAAAGAGAAAAATAAAAAATAAATAAAAGAATGAAAGAAAAGAATGATTTCTTATGATGGGATGTAAGATATGTTACTACACGGCATTTATATGCCTTGGGCCTCTATTTTCTTTAGTAGAGGTTTTTTATAATATGTTTGAAATATATTTTTGACTTTGCAATATACCAGAAATCATCAAATGTGTTTTGACATTTGCTTTGTTTGTTTCTCAGAAAACAGTCTTTTTGCTTATTTTCCCACTTGGTAGGCAATAAACTGTTTTCATGTCTTTTTCCCTCAGATAGAGAGGGATGACAGTAAGAAAGGAAATGAGAGTGAATATAATCATATTATAAGCATATATAAAATGGTCAAATAATACATTTTTGTTCCACTAATGGGGGGTGGATGAGCAGAGAACAAATTGTAGAAATAAATTCTCTCTTTTTACCTTTGAACCTTGGGGATGCAACACAAGTATCTGCTTGGAAACAAATGCCTTAACCTACTGAGCTATCACCTTGGCCTAAATTTTAAATAGATTAAAACAGATATTAATTGTTTGTAGTATATGAATATATTCACAGATTGGCTTAAAGGAAGTATCTACACTAAAAGTAAAAATCTTTAAGTATTATATATTTATAGATGATATTTAAAGCTTGTGTAGAAGAAATATGAGAGCTGAAGATAATTTTTAGAACCTTGCTCACAAATAATGATATGGTACATTCAACTGCAGGAGTCACTGTGTTTAGACACTCTGTTTCACAGTCCATTCTACATTGGTGAATTATTATGTTTGATTTCACAGCAGATCATGAGGATAGAATTTTATTTATTTTGGAAATCAAGTTCTAAATAATATAGTGGAATTTTAATGTGGCATGCATTTTCTTAAATTGTAATGATTCACCAAAGCTAATGCTTAAAATACTCACACCATCTTTGCACAACAAAGGAAGGAGATTGATAAGGCACATTAGAATTCACTGAAATTGAGTGAGCAAAGAAAAAGAAAACAAGTTCAATATCTTTGAGATACTTCCACTTATGAAATAAAACTGTTCTGATCTACTATACACTGCAGAGTTGAAAGCATTACTGCTGAATCAACTGAGACAAACTGTACCATTCTCTTTTATTTAGCTTAAATGAATTTATCTTTTTTGGTACTGCAGATGAAGAAAACTGACAGCTTCCTGAACTACTTAGTTTCAGGAAAAAACAAAAACAACAAACAAAAGTGTTAACTTGCCTTACACATAGCAGGCATTGTTTCCAGAGTTGGAAGTCAGGGAGTGAGAAGCAGCTCCCTTGTAATGCTCACCCAATCTTTTCAATGTATAAATTAAGCTTCAAGGAACCTTAGCAGCCATCTCCCTGTCAATCAATTAGAACTTGTTACTACCTTTCAATCAGTCCCAGTAAGAAATGTTCTTATGTCTTTCTGAAATTCTGTTGATTCTCAGATGAATCCTTCATGATTTTTGAATCTGCATGAGATTGTCAGCTGTATCACAGAAAGACAGTTGTCTACTTAGTTACAATCATTTTTCTGGTATGAAAAATTACACAAGATGTGTCATTTAATGATGGAACTACCACATTGCCAGTGTTATAGAATCCAAACATTGACAATATTTTTATCTCCATATGCTTTGTGTCTTTGTTTCTTAGTTGAAAAGAAACTCATAAAGAAAAATACTATGTTGTTTGTCTCCACATATCTGGTTTCTGGAGCAATAGCTCTTCTACCATAATCATTTAGTTAAAAACAAAGATTGAATGTTGAATAATAAGGTAATGTTGTCTGCGAAATATATTGATGCATTACATAATATTTACAAAATCATTCAGGGTGATGCTTGGTCTATAGCAAACACCTATGATATTATAACCTTTACTTTTTTTATTTGAATGAATTATAACTGAAAAAAATAAACTAAAAAGAGAAGAAAATAATTTAAGGTAGTAATAAGTTAAGTTATACAAAGTTAAATCAAAATATTCCCTGCAGATCTTCTATAAATACTCCAAATTTCACTCCAAAGCTGTAATGACACAGAATACAAGACTGCTGGAGGCTGTTATAAGCTCACATGTAAAAAATAGTAACTACATATTATGAAAAAAATTGAAATGGAACAAAAGCCTTCTGAGAAAGAGGGTTAGGGTTATTTTAAAACCATATACATGAGTTTTACAAACCAATTATTTGATATTAATAGAGAGATAACAGTTGTATCTGCATAATGACTACCAATATGGTCTGGAGTAAATTACCCAATGTCTGTCCTTCATCATCCTTAAGAAAAACAGTCACTTAATTTTCTAAATATGTAGACCACTATAAATGAATTGCCTTTATTAGAGTATTCAAGCTAAATATGCTGTCTCCAAGTTATTTTTCAAAGGTGGAGAAAAATGCCATGTTATCACAGTTCTTTGAGTTTAATCCCAAAGTTTTTCTCCCATATACTTTCCAGATCTATGTCCCCCAGAGTCATAGAACACCCAGATTTCACTTTAAGAAATCTGAGTTCATTCTGGGATGTCTGACTCTGAAGCCATGTGTCCTGACCAAGGCCTGGCATCACCAAACTCTGTGAAGAAAAAAAAAAAAAAGGTTTGATGTGGGATAAAGGATTGCAATGGTCAACCTTTAAAAATGATAGCCTCATCTTTGTCTCTGGTGAAAAGCCAACCAACAATACATGTTTAGATCTCTCTAGAAAATACTGGTGTGTTTTAAATGTTGAAACCATGCCTTATTTAGTACATAATATTTAAGACTGAATACTAAAATTATGGATGCCAGATGTTTTAAGTTCTTCTACATTTTAAATGGGAGACTCTTTCATTTTCCATGCATCTCAAAGTAAAATTCATGGACTTAGGAAGCTCTTAAGAAGTAATTATTTATGCATTCATGTCACTGCTATGAAATCAGTAAAGACAAAGCTTAATAATTATAATAATGTGTGATATAGTTAGAACATAATATATATAATAATGTGTGATATAGTTGGACATAATACTCATAAAAATGCAGGATCAATTTCATGTAAAATCATTGTATGTAAGGGTCACTGATGCACTACAAAAATGTATTGTATAGAAGCTATGTTAAAAATTTTCCAGAGACATATTTTGGGGTTATCTAAAAATGGATTATGCCAAATGACTCTTGAAAGTTCTGGCACTTTCTATATGCTACATCATTTCATGGAAGTTTTCTATCTTAAGTGGTAATATTGATGTGTCCTTACAGCTGTGCTATAGAAGACAAACTCTCCCCCACTCAGGTCCTCTCCTGCAAATCTAGATAATTATTACCCTATAGCATACTTCCTAAACTGCAGTGTGGCTCCAGAGGCAGTGTTTATTGTTGACTGAGAGGTGCATTGAGAACTGTCAAATTTAAAGGCAAGCCTAACTTATGAGTGATTAAATGCAATTATCTATCAAAGACATAAACCTCTTTTAATATCAGTTTCAAATTAAATCTAATGCTCACATCTCATGTACACAGCTCTTAATTCATGTCACACAGAGAAGGAGGCAAACTTACTACAGTATACAGGTATCTTTGTATAGTGAACTCAGGACTTCCCAGATATTTCTGAGTGCTTATTCCTGATGAAGATTCCTTATGTAGGTTTTGCTACACACCTTTCTTAGTAGTTCAGAAGTTCCAATTACCCAACACATTTCTATACAAATAATCCATCAAGATCCTAAACCAACTACAGCGCTGACATCAACCACTAAGTCTCCACCTGTTCTGACATGACAACACCTAGGTCTATACAAGACACCCACCAACCTAAACTATGTCATATCTTGATGAATGTATAAAAAAAACTGTGTATTTATATACCTTGCAAACTGACAAGTTTATCACTGCCCTATCTAAACACTAATTTTACTTTCTACCTTTGTAGTTTCTTGGGGTTTTATAGTCCAAAAAATTTTAGATATTAGCTTATTTGCAACTATAGGATTTGGTTCTATTTTGCAGCTCTAATTTTAAAAATTCCACTGCATTTCCTTTTAAGTTATGAGGGAAATGTAGCAGTTGTACTCAAACACTACATTTTTTACATAAAATAAACACAGTCTTGCTTATTTACTAGCATTTCTCAAAAGCCACTCCTGTGTCCACAAGCTTATCACAGCTTTAAAGGTACTAACAATTGCATATCCACTGCTTAGAACTCTATGTGCAACACAAAAAGGATGACATGCTTGGTGTAATGCAGTGGTTAAAAGCATAGTAGGAGATTATTTGAAAGAAAATATATGCTACCTAATGTCATCTTAAAAAATCTCATAGCCTCCATTAAAAAGAAGAATAGAAGTTGCCAATATGATGTCAGCCAATGGGACAACAGCTCTTTATTATGCTACATTTTCTATTCCTCATGCTGTCTTCTTCAGTAGGAACCACAATGTATCATCTCAGTAGGTTCCCTAACAGCACTCAGGTAAAGAAAGATATGTGGAAGTTAGAACAAGAATAATGCTCAGATAATCCAGACCTGATTTTCCATTGCATATCAAAATATATATTATTTGAAGATGAATAATGTAGACCATGAGTAACTACGGCTAAAGCGAATGCAAGCAAGATCCCCATGGCAAAGATGACAAAAGGACAGTTGGGGAAAGATTAGACATTGGCCACTTTTTAAAAAGTAGTTTGGCATTATATTCTTGAATGCAAACATTTTCTAACAGTCCAGGTAGCCAGTGCAGACTTCATTCAGAAGAACTTTAGCACTCCTGAGTAGAGTGTATGTGGAGTGATCTCTCCCTCCTCCACTGCATGTAATGCACTCTGAGCCCACAAGTTACTACAATGATCTATGTCCCCAAAGCTACATGAATACACTTTCCCCAAATCTGCATGGAGTGAGGATTTACCTTGTGTATAGATCTAAGTGAAAAATGTCCCCAAAATGTCCATGTATTTAAAACTTGGTCCCCAGTTGGTGGTGCTATTTGAGGTCCTGTAGCTTCTAGGGGACGGAGTCTTGCTGCAAGAAATACACCCCTGGGAATGGGCATTGAGAATTGAGTTTGTCCACTTCCAGTTCAGTATCTCTGCCTTGTATTTGCTATTAAGAGCTGATCTCTCGGATCTATCCTCTAACTGCCTGTTTCCATGCCTCCTCACCATTATGGACTTCTCTCTCCCTCTGAAAACACTTTCTTCTGTAAGTTGCCTTGGTGATCATATTTTTTAAGAACAGAAAAGTAATCTCCTAACACAATGTGGCATGAGCTCTGCTCCCATTCCTAACTGCCTGGTGTAGAAAATGAATCATGAACTTTTTAGGTTACCCACTGATGCTTCCACTGTGCAGGTGAGTATAGCTCTGACTATTGACATCTTTGGAAGAGAGAGCTAGAGCCTTCTGTCCCTTTTAAAAGATTATTTATTTTTATGAATATGAACCTTTTTTGCACATAGGTGTGTGTATCACATAAGTCCCAGAAGCCACTGGAGCCCATAAGAGCATATCATTTTCCCTAGAACTAGAGATACAGAGAGTTTTGAGCTATCATGTGGCTTCAGGGAACTGAACCTGAGTCCTTTGCAAGAGCTACAGTACTCTTAACCACTGAGATGCCTCTACGGCACCTAAAGCACTCGGAAATGAAGTACATTCTTGTACTATACATTCTTATCATTATCCACTGCAGGCAGAAATTTTAAGCTGTAAATTTAAAGGTATATGTGAATTTCATTTTACATTGTCTACTTCAAAAAATGAAAAAAACCCAAAATTTAAATAAAATTGCTGAACATGAGGGCATGTACTTATATTCTGTTGCAAATGAAGGTAATAATTATTTATGATCTTGCTGCTGGAGAACAAATCTGGGGCCTTGAACAAACAGGTAAGCAAACCAACAAAATGATCAAAACACTATTAAAACTTACCATTGATGCAAAATGTATAGAGTAATGGATCGAGATTTTGTGACATCATGGGTATCGGGTTTTAGATTTAAAATACATTCTTGATTGTTTTAAATGTAATAGACAGTTATTATAGTGGGAGAGTAAAAAAATAAGAGGTCAGCCTCAGACTTCAGTCACTGCCCCATCAGCTCTGAACTGCAGTCAAAAGCAGAGGAAACGCACATCTGAGTGGGGCCTTGGGGAAGGAAAGGATTATCACAAAAGGAGATGAGTGACTAACAGTAAATTATGCAACAAATGATGAACAAAAGTAAACACATAATTCCAAGGTATATGAAAAGAACCATGAACATAGAATATCAATTAAGGGGCATTATTTGAAAAACAAGCAGAATCAGTGATTTCCAAGAAACACCATGGGGAAGAAAATTCTAGCTTGACAGGCCAATACCAACAGTATAAATTCGGATAAGTTTCTGTTCCTGGACACGTTATCGATAAGTGAGCCGTATTCTTTAATGCAATCCTATAGTCAAAATTAATATGTAAATAGAGTGAGGATTGAGGATAAATCTATTTTTAGAAATATTTTCAACTCTTTTGGTTGACTAGGAGAGACTAGAGGAACCCTCTGTGAAGTACTTAGCACATAAGCTATTTTCAGACATCCCAGCTATGAACAGACTACTGGGGATCTAGCACCATCTAAAAGGTCTATGGAAAGAAAGTAAAATTTATTTTTGGAATCATTAGAATTTAGAATGCCATGGACTTAAAGGGAGCTCAGAGAACTAGGTGAGCAGGGAGATCTCTCACTGTGTATCAGCCAGTGCAGAGATGACACTGATAGTAATTAAACAAAGATGGAGACAGATGGGCTTAGAACAAGAATTATGCAATTTGCCTAGCATATAACTTAATTTTGCCAATTAGGAAATTCATTTTATATTACTCAGGAAGAAAATTCAACACATTATATGGTTTTCAATTGCTTTTGACATTTAAAGCTTGAGGCTACTAATATAACAGGACTCTAAATCCTGGTCTCTCTATACCATCACCTTGAAAATTATGCCCTCCTCCCAAATGTAGCGAATGACATCAATGAACTATCAAATCTAATGAGAACAAAAAAGGTCCCATCAAATCAGCATTGTCAGTTATTCAAGGAACAGGGGGAAAGCCGCCAATAAGTATTTAAATTTATCGAGACAATCCAAAGATGGCAACAAGCCATAGTGCTCAAAATTATATTTCCTACTAAGTCTGGCTTGCACTAAATAAATGTGGGCATAGCCAGATCAAACTGCAATTACTTCTGCTTATTTGGGCTCATTGAATTTCTGTAATAACTTTAAATAATTAACATTCAGACTTCTGACAAAAAAATAAGCATCACAACTCCCATATTCATTAATTGCTGTAAAGTGCACTTTTATATCTTAAAATTTAGTAAAAATGGGAAATAGTAACTGAGTGAGATTATTAGTTACCCATTATCTAGTCTATTTGCAGGTTTCCAAACTATAACCTACTTTGTTTTTCATTGGCTTGATGCCTACCCCAACTCTAACAATCTAGTGTCATTACTCTCTAGGAGAATCTTTTAGACTTATCTTTCTTAATCAAAAATGCATCTAAGGAGTCTGGAGAAAATACATGTATCATGGAAGGGCTTGTCTTAGAAGCATGAGGAATTTGAGTTCAAGCCCTAGCACCTACATGAAAAGCAAAATATGTTGGCAAAGGCTTAGAATTCTGCTGCCATTGTGGAATCAGAGTCAGGCAGATTCTGGGGTGAGGAGTCATCCATCTTAGCCTATTTCCTTAGTCCCAGTATATTGAGAGACCCCACTTTAAAAGACACATAGGCAGCACTTGAGGACAAAAGAAGAACAGCAAATCTTGCCCTCTGGTCTCCAAATGTGTGCATATATGTGTCTACACACATGCATTAAAACACACAAATGTACATCCGAAGTATATCATTTACTTTATCAGTCACTATTTCCACTCTATTTCCCCATGTTATGGATAAATATATATTCATTTTCTATTTTGTCTTTGGCATTGACCAAATATTAAAAGCCAAGGTCAGTCACTTTCAAGAAAGATGCAGTAAATCAACTCAAACAAATTATTCACTAGCAAATGATCCTTCTTTCTGATGCTTGTGGGAAAAGTGGAGAATGGTTGGCTGTGACCATAAACTAGTGTCATAAATAAACAAGATGGCCAATTGTCAAGGGGTAAAAATTACAGTACTGAAAATGCAATTGGGTTTCAGGGACCATAGTCCTCACACTGCTCCCACTGAGAGAAACAGTATTTTATAGTTCAGCCTTGAAGGTCACTTTTTCTTTTCGTTCACTATAATTTAGAACTTGAGACTAATCACTGATGCCTGTCATAACAAAGTAAGAAATAAATCATCAATTTAAGCTTGTATTAAGCAGTAAAAATGAATTTCATTTAATACACTACAGAAACTGTTTAGTACAGAGAAGTGTCTAGCCTTGTTGGCAAAATTGGTTACTTATTTAGGTGTTGACATCATTGTTATATTTATACATGAGCATTGTGAAATAATATGTTTTGGAAACACGGCTGTAATCAATATGATAGTAATTGAACAGGTTCACTCAAGTTAGCAAGCAATTAATATATTATCATATTAAGTTAGAATGATTAAAATACCAAAAGAAAAAAAAAAAGCCGATGTTGAAGGCCACAAACCACAGCTCTTTGAACAAATAATTAGACACAAGACATTAAAGAAATTTTAAATCTACATTTGTTACAGTTTATTTCATTCTGATTGAGATTTTAATATGGGAAACTCTAAAATTAGACCTCATAATTCTGAATCAAAGTAACATGGTAGTAACCAAGGAGTTTCACATGAGATGTAAAATAATAAAAATCACTGAGAGTAAAAAGCAAAGTTCTTCACTTTGAGGAGAGGCAGTATAGCAAAACAGAAGTCCACCATTCCTGGTTAACAAAACAGAAGAAATCAGTCATTCCCGACTGAGCCCACACAAAACCTATGATCCCACAAAAATGTCTGTATCTAGACAGCAGTATTTGATCTCAAATAGAAATACACAACTACCAGCATCTCATCTCTTAGTAGTGATTTTTCTTGCTATAAAGGCATGTTCCTGAATAGAGAGGGTTATTAACCTGGAGCACATATAGACTGTCTTCATTTTTACACATTTATTTATTTTGTGAATGTAAATGTGCAGTCACTCATGTCCCTTGGAGCGTGTGTGGAAGTCAAAAGACAACTTGTTGGAGTCAGTTATCTTCTTTTAGCATGTAAGTATTGTGTTAGTTTAAACACATCTATGGGAACCTCCGAATGCCCAGAATGTGTCAGTGTTGCATTTAGGAAAGGGAATTAGCAAAGCATTTTTCCTTCATGTCTTTTAACAAAGAGAAAGGGCAGATTTCAATTCATTCTTTGTCTTCCTGTGTATTGTGTAGATCCTGTATGTCTTTTGTAGAAGAATGAATCTATGCCTGCCTGAATGCTACCTTGTGAATGTGTTTCTCCCTGGCTCTATCTCTAACAAAGAGCTTTGCTCTCTCATTTACTGAACAGCACAGAAAAACTCAACATGAGAAAGGTACTGTATAGCAATCTTTAACAGAGTTTACAGGGTTGAGATAACTGACTCCAATAGGCTACAACCAACCCAGAAAATAAAAAGTACTACAAACATTGTTCATCAAATGATATGCATATGCTGAACCCAACATTTACAGTGGATATTCATTTATTTAGGGTATTTTTTCTTACCAAGTGGTTTTAAGCAAATATTAACACACATAATCATGCATTGATCTCCAGGCCAGGGGCATGAAAGGGCATATAATTTATGATTGAAGTTATGCATTACCTTAGGTTGTAAAAGGTGATAACACAGAAAATCTAAAGCAAGTAAGCTCAGTTGTTTTCTTAAAGGTAGGTTAAACAGCTTGAATACACAGTAGTAGGATATCAGTCTTATGCCTTAAGTGACCTCAAAATATACAACTAGCTTTGGCTGTGAGGTCCAGAAAAAAAAATCTGCTTTCTTTGGGCAGAAGGGGTATTTTCCTGATAATGCATCCCACAGCATCAGGGTGAAGGGGTAGGGATGGGGCTCAGGTCCTCAGCATCTTTTTCTATTGAGCCATTTCACTGACCTGCAGAGTGATTTATTTGCTTTCTTACTCCAACTTTAGCCTGACACTGCTCTAATTCCATGGCTTCTCTACCTGCTCAGGCCTGGATTATTTTGCCTCTCATACCCTGTCTATGACTGGGCCCAACAGAGTAAAATGAAAGGTTTCTAATCACTTCCCACTCTTTGAACAATAATAACTCCTTCTGAATTGATGCTTGTCTAATTTTTTTAACAACTTAGTTCTCAGTTAATGAAGTACAAGAACAGGATAGTCTCTGTGATCCTCTTTATCCTTTATCTTAAAGAAGAATACAAAGAATTGTATGACCTACCTCTGAGAGCACTGATAAGAATTCTGATAAGGACTTTGAACTGCTATCCTGCCCATGCCGAGAGCTAGGAAGCTCCTTATCTCTGTCTCATAGGAATGCGTCTACTATAGAACAAACTGAAGCAGCAGGATTGTCAAAGTTAGCGTAAGTCACACACTTCCAACATTTACGCTTCCTCATGATTGTTTACTCTTTACTAAACTTCAGATTAAAAAGTAAGTATTGTTCTCCACTTCCCTGAATCTCAATTACATAAGTCTCTTGTGTATATACTATTTATGTGAAACAAATATGTTTGTGCAGTTTTGCTCTGAGTCTAATGGTCATTCTAAGGAAAGGGACGATAATTGCTCTTATCCATATGTACAACTCCATCTGAAGATACAAAACTGTATAATTGTGCTTAATTATCTCCTTTACAATATGCATTTATTAAGTCACACATTCTTCCTGGGAACTCAAAAATATCTAAGAAATTGTCACACTTTCATAGCTCTCTCATCTTTGTCCCTACACAATTACAATATTCTTTATGAATAAAGACACTTGAGAAGATCTTACATGACTACATTTGCCATCTACCATAGTCTATCTCTTTCTTCACACTTTAGAGACATATTTTCTACTCCCACTTTGGTCTGGGTGCTTGTGCTCTCTTGATGTTTATGTATGTGATTCTAACCCCCAGAGAGATTGCATTATTAGCCTGTCTGGTTTTGGGGAAATGGCTAGGTTGTCAGTCCAGAATTCTCAATTATGAGATAAACACCCTCATAAAAGAGGCCTTCTGTCTTGTTGAGGTTAGAGAAAATCACCTGCATCTGAGTACCATGATGCAGAGACTGAATATGATGGGCCTAGGTCTTGGTCTTCCCAGTCCTAGGCACCATGAACAATGAATCTCTGTTGTTTACCTAGTCTGCAGCTTTTATCACTGTGTCCCAAATGGGCCAATGCCCATTTTAACCACAGCAAAGCCCTCAAACTGAAGGTGTGTCTCCTTCAAGAAAATCAGGCTAGTAATTAATTCCTTCTTTCCCTTTTGAAGAAATTTTGTCCCCCCAAAAGACCCTTATCATCCAAACAAAAAATATGCCAACCTACCTGACTGTCTGCCACCACATGTCCTTTGTTGGTTCCTATCTGCCCACTCTCCTTTAAGTCCTTCTATCTGTGCTTTTGCACAAACCATTGATCTAAGCTGTTTTTTTGGAGGTCACATTGACATCCAAATTGTTCCACCCAGTAGTGAATGTCTGGCTCTTAGTTTTCTTGTGGTTTGAGCAGCATGTAACAAAAGTGATATCTCTTCCTCTCTCTCCCCCTCCAGTCTTGTGAGATAGGCATGCATATATATTCAGTCAATTTTTAACTTAGTTAATGAATGATCATAGGAGACCCTGTGAAGTCCAAGGGGGTTTCATTAAAAACAATTTGTGATGCTACTTCTCTTTGGAGAAAGATGAGGCTTATATTGAAAGGGATCTTTGACTCCTCACCAAATCTAGATTAATAATATGACTCTCACTGTGGATATTAATTATTTTTGAGGACTAGAAGTACCGTATATTATCAAAATGTTAGTAGCTATTATAATAATAAACCACTGGGCCTAGTTGAAGGTATTTTAAAATAAAATTAACTGTTTAAAAACTAACCAAACGAAATTTAAAATTGTTTTGTTAACACTTATGTTTTTTATTTCCTTAATTTCTTTAACCTTTTAAAATGTAACTCTACTTGTTTTCTGTCAGATTCATTGATAATAGACAGTTTTAACTCAGAAAGAAATTTGTTTATAATTCTATTATACAATGTTATATTTTTAAGTACACTGAGATTCTCTCGCATGCATGATACTTCACAGATAGAGAAGGATTTCATAACGTAAAAAGCCTCCTCTTTTGTTCTCTGAAAGTTTTAAGTACTATCTTCCAGACCAACAGAATTTTATAGAGGATAAAGCTCAGACACTAAGAAAAAGGAAAACAGCCTCCAGAATAAATGAAACCGATTTTTTCAAAGCTAAAATTCTTAGAGAAATGTTATCATTCACAGAACTATTTATTTTCTGTACTGTTCTATGCTTATTTTGTAAAATGTCATTGCTTCACTACCTGATTCCCGAACTCCAAATATGCTAGAAATAGAAAATATGAAGTGGCAACGGAGTGGCACAAGTAGCCATAGCAACCTTGGAGTGATGCAAGTCTGGTGGAAGCATGGAAGAAGAGAACTACAGAGATAAACAAGAATAGGTAAACAATAACAACAAAAAAAGCTGAAAAAGTCATTGTTTTCATCCAGTATAAAAGACACTCATAGCCAGGCCATGGTGGTGCATGACTTTAATCCCAGAACTTGGGAGAAAGAGGCAGCGAGGCCAGCCTGCTCTACAAAGCTACACAGAGAAACCCTGTCTTGAAAAAACAAAAATAAGTAAGTAAATAAATAGGAAATAAACTCATAGTAAATAAGCAAACTTGGATAATTATCTGAGGAAGTATGATTTCAACTTAAAACAAATGTCTTTAATTTCAAGTTATTGGAAATCTTTGGCTCTGGGGCTGCTCTGTTGTGAAAGGATACTTAAAGTACTACAGTTAAAACACTGGTTTTCTCATCAATTGAGCAGTTTCTATCACTGACTCATTAAAGATTTGCTAGCAGAATATGTAACTCAGGAAGATGATGACAACCTTAATCATAATCTCTCCCTTTGTATTTAGTTGAAGATAAGCAAGAACACAGTTGGAAGGTGGGGGTCTGAATTCTACAGGTATGTTTATGTGTGAGGGGCTGAGATGGAAACTATGGAACTGATCCTCTGATTGCCTCAAACTGCCTTTGAAACAAACAAGGAAAGCGGTCCACATCTCTTAGGCACCAGTCCCAAAGGAGAAACTTGGCATTCCACCTTGTGCAGAATGAATGTGTTAGGTACAGTGCTGGGGAAAAGTTGGATCCCTGCACTGCTAGTTCACAATGAATCTGTAAATAGTAACAAAAGCTCTGAATTGAGATTCAAGTCTCTTTGATGAAATAGCACTCACACTCCTCCAGGCTGTGACACACTGCTTTCTGTCACACAAAGTCTGTCTCATTTCTGTCTGCAGGGTGGCTTATACATTTTTCAAGTATTCTCATTTTCCCCTCAGAGGAACAGAGCCGTAGCATTGGGACTGATTTTCATACAGTGGATACTTTATCTATTCCTTGTTGGAAGTATTTGAAATCTTTTTCACTTATTAAAATTAAAACAATTTAAAGGAGAATTACCTTTAAGACTGTTTTGAACTCCTAAGGCTATATCAAGGGCATTGAAGGGCAGAACAGGTTCACTGGCAATTTGTAAAATTACTTCTCCTGAGAGCTGAAATGAAAAGAAAAAAATTAATTTGTAGCATTTAATAATTAAGATTGCCATTTATTTATTTATTTATTGGATAGTTCAAATTTTATTATATGCCCAGAGCAATAACAAAAAGAAGCAAATTTAGTTTTGTAAAATCCTCTTTCTTTCAAATTCTGAGTTTCTATTTCTGTAAAGAAAAAAAAAAAAAAAAAGCCCAGATACCTTTCTCATGTCATAGGATATTAGGAGGATACAAATGGCCCATTCATTTTTGAGCTAAAATGTAGAGAAGTTAGAGAGTTTAAAACAATTCTTTACATTCAAAAAGGATCAAACATTATAGAAAAATGATAAAAATCTGGCTATTGAGTTAAAACGTTCCAAACACAGTTAACCATTGCACCATTGTTGTATTTCATTTAATGCATAATCAACCTGATATGTTTGTTTGTCCCTTGGGTATGCCTTTCTTGATGCTTAACTTTATTCCTAGCCCCATGTTTCTGAAATTTGTCAAAACTAATGCCCTCTCTCTCTCTCTCTCTCTCTCTCTCTCTCTCTCTCTCTCTCTGTCTCTCTCTCTCTTTTGAAAACTGACCCTGTGCTACACCTGAGATAGTTTATGGTGGTCATATTCTGCTCATCATTTGTACACACAACTATCACAGAACCTTAAGGCTGCCAGCAAATGCCAAGACTACATCTCTTTCTCCCTGTTAAGTGATATTCAATGTTTTCCAGGGCTACACAAATGTCCCTGTGTCTCCTGTGACCCTGAATCCAAGCACAGAGGGAAACAAGACTATGTTGGTATTACACAATTCATTTTATGTTAAGAATGCAATTCAATCTGCTCTGTCCAGGCTTGAAAAAAATATGTTTCTGAGAAGTAAAAAGGAGATATTCTGTTATTTCTTTGAGGTATTTTACTCCCAAATGTAGCAATGGGTTTTCCCCAATGACCAAGATATCTTTGTGGAGCTTGATCGCCAGCATATCTGTTTGAAATCCTGTGGAAAGCTGCCTGCCTGATCACACAGAGCAGAACAGAAAATTGTCTGCAGCAAGTTGATGGGAGTCATCCTTGTACTCCACCTGCCCTGTCCAAATCATTCACTGAACACCAATATTTGGAAATATATTATTTGTAAAAGAAAATTTTAAGGGTTGTTGGGAAATAGGAAGGTTCCTTTTTCCAATTTGCACTGGATAATAGAACTACAGAACAGACAGGCTTTGTTGATGCTTTTGGTATCTGGAAGCTGCACTTTACAAAAGATTCAAATGAAAGGGGCTGGGGAGGAGAAGGATGACTGTGCTGCTAGAGAACATTGTTTTGTTCAGTTTTTAAAAGAGTTCATTTGGCAGTACCAACAGCTGGAAAGTATGCCAGACACCCTGCTACTTCTTTGGAAAAGAACCTGGCAACAAAGTGGGACTTTGTAGGCACCTGGGCCATGATAGATGCTAAACCAGTATCTTTTGTGACTTTCTAGGCAAGAGGGAGAGTAGTGTTCCTGGTGCCATGTAAGAGGTGAGCTGTGCTGTAGGGATAGCCTTCCTCAGACACAAGAGTATAAGTCTCCCTGATGCTTAAATGAGGCTTGGGTTTTTATTCTACCTAATATATTTCATTATAAGGAAACTCGTAGAAACTGGCAGTGGCAGAAATAATAGCCATTTCCATGATTGAAAGAACCCACACTGAGAAAGCATTAAAAACAATGGTAAGAGCTAAAATACCAATGATCAAAATTTATCAAGAAATTTTGGAAGACATGCTGTTCAGAAGTTCTTACACCACTTACTTCTCACTATACTACAGTTCAGCAGAGAAGCTGTCCTAGAAAATGAAATCAAATCTCAGAAAGCTTAGTCAACCTTCTCACATCACTGCATTAAGTCTCTTTTGAAGTCAATGCCATTTTGTTGTATCTTAAGGTATATGGAAGAGTCTTTCAAAGAACTTTTAATTGTAAAGAATTAAAAGTAGACTCTAAATCTCCTTGTCCATACTCCTATAACATATACATATGCTTTCGGACATAAACACATTAGTTTCTTTTAATATTGGCTGATACTTGCCAGATTTCAACAACCAGACAGTGGTGACACCTAGAGCCCCATGTGGTATTGTTTGACATATCATCCATGTGGGTGTTTGGGAAAGTGAATCTATAAGTCATCTGTAGGTGTGAAGAGGCTACTGGGAGGTAATTAGGGTTAGGTTTGGTGATGAAGGTGGCCCCAATAAAGGAACACAGAACAGAAAAGAGGATGGTTGATGCTTACTTGTTCATGTGTCCTCTCATCATGAGCTCCCTACACATTCTGTTATCATGAAGGCTGAAGGGTGGAGCCTCTCACCTGACACTGGCCCCTTGCTATTGAACATTTCAGCCTTCAAAGCCATGAGCTGAATGGACTTCTATTGTTCACAAGTTTCATACAGTGTGGGAGACTGTTAGCAATATAAAGTATATTTAGACACTGCAGTACACAGTATTTGTAGATGGCAATTGTGAGATTCCACAGAATAACTAGACACAGGGATGTAGTGACATTTGGTGGATAAGAGATGGGATGCTGTCATGGAGACTGATGCTCTTTTCCAAGCACCCACAAGGTGGTTCAAAACCACCTGCAACTCCAGCTCCAAAGGATCTAAGGTCATTTTTGGCATCCTTGATCACTGCACTCATGTGCATATATCTTCACTACCCCCAGGCCAGCACACACATATTCCTGTAATTAAAAATAAAAAGATAACTAAGCATGTAATCTAATCTGCCTTCATCACCCACAAGATGGCACAGAAGTAAAAAGTACTTGCTATGAAAACTTGATGATCCTAGATCCTATGATGGAAGCAGAGAGATGAATACCAGGAGTTGTGTTCTGACCTCCACATACATACCTTGGCATAATCAATAGACCCACATATCACACACACACACACACACACACACACACACACACACACACACACACACAAACACACACACACACACACAGAGATAAGTCCATACTTGGTCCCAGGACACCATCTCCTTTTTCCTTCTTTAAGGCTAATCTTAACTCTGAATAGAAGATGATGAAGAATTAAATAGAATAAAAAACTTATATATGAAATTAACAAAATTTTAAATATGTAAAATGAGTCATTGAACACTACAGACTGCTTTCCTCCTTCAATAAAAACACTGTTGTTCATAACTGATGACCTGGAATTGCTGACTTTAATCAAAATTCAATATCCAAAGATAAAACCACAAAGCAGCGTCTTCCAAGTTATAAGGAGAATAGAAGCAAATTGCATATATTCCATATATAAGCTCATCTGTGTTCATGCTGAAATAGTTTTTGACTATTTAAAAGTTCAAAGGAGTACTTTAAATAAATTTAATATGGGGACTATATATATAATATATATATATATATATATATATGTATTCTACAATTATAATTATCATGAAATATTATAATTATATATAATTATATAAATATATTAAATATTCATGTTCATATTCATACACATGTTTTTCTTAGTTTCTAAATAATATATCTATCCCCTTGTTACCCTTTAATATTTCATTTTTATTTCTTGACTTGCTCCAAAAATTTTCTCTTGCTTATCACACAAGTCTATAAAGGAAAACAAAACAAAATATAAAACAGCAATTTTTCTTCAAGTTTTTAATATCTAGATATTAGAGCTCTTTCTCTCCCCTTTATTGACCATTGTATTCATTGGTCAATGGTGAGCATATTTTATAAAACAAGTTTTGAGCCGATTCAGCAATAAATGATAACACAATACTATAGTGCAAATCTATGATGCAAATTTCATTTATTTTCAGGCCAAGAAAATTAGTGAGCACTGTTAGGCTTGTTTAACTTTATATATCCATATTAAAGTGAACACAGTTCATATCATATATATAATATTTATATATTATATATATATATATTAATCAGAATATCATTATGGAGTTCATTTTAAATATCCAGTCAAATTTATAATGCCCTAGACTTTAGAATAACAGCTGCCATTGTGAGATAACCATAGTACTTGCTTTATGTCAGGGAGATACATAGAGAAATAAACAGAAATTTTGAGGGACCTTGGGTCTCATGGACATGGTGAGACAAGTAGTAAAGTAAATAAAACATAAGCTAAGATATATTGATTTTTCCAATATTATCTTTACCATTTTAGAGGCTGTAGAACAAAGCTAAAATCTGTCAATGAAATAAGTCATGATACTTTTACATTAGGGAACAATATACCAGCAATGTTTTAGTAAGAATAACCTCTGGTTTCCTATAAAGCACTACATTTTACTTTTTACCATGCCCTGTAAGTATGATGCATGAAATATGTATTTGGGGCTCACGAAAATAAAGAAGAAAGGTCAAGTATGTAAATTGAAAGAAGCATAAAACGCATAAATGGGACTGAGGATTTAGCTCTGTTGGTATGGTGCTTGCCCCACATGCTCAAAGCTCTGGGTTCAATTCCCAGCATCACATAAACAGAGTGTGGTGAATTGTAATTGCAATTACATGACACAGGAATTAGAAGAAAGATTATCAGTAGTTCAAAGTGAGTCTAGGATACATGAAAGACAATTAAAAAAAAAAGAAAAGAAAGAGAAATGAAAAAAGACAGACAGACTAACACCAACAAGGTAAAACACAAATGCAAAAAGAGGTACAAATATTTAAGAGCAGCATGTAGAATTAGAACTATGGCCTAGCGAAAGTCTTCACAACAGCAGTTTGGGCACCTAGCTACTGCCAGTACTGAAGTACTCTGATTCTCATTTATGTTCTTTTTTGTCAGAAACCCCCAAATGGACAGTAAACTGGCTATAGATAATATATCAGAGGGTAGCCACTCAGAGGCAGGACGCTGGAGAGATGGACCTACACATCCTCATGATGTATTTAAAAACCCATGATGAAGTCCTTAGAAGAAGGGAAAACATGTGTCACACCTAGACACACACTTACACACACACACACACACACACACACACACACACACACAAACACACACATTGGATTTTCTAGAATATGACAATAAATTATGTGTTGTTACACATGATCTGTGTACCCCTAACACAGCTATAATTTTGCTTTGAGACGGCTGGTATCTCTCATCTGGACAGTCCTAACAGACTCACCATATTTTATTAGAACTACAGTTGATCAAAATTCTGCTTTTTCTGATCCTCTATTGGACAGATCTGCTTCTTTTCTTTTGTTTCCCTTAAACTATAGAAAAATTGATATCTGATAATCAGCTCAAATACCTGTGATACAACAAATTTATTTAAGAAAATAAAGCTTTAAATTGAAATGATATTAGGATAATCAAGTATTCTTGTAACCTATACAAATACCCTAACAGAAGCTAGGAAATGAACTCTGAACTACCAGACCTGCCCCCATTCACACCAGTAGGAACCTGTATGTAAAGGGGATACATCTGGAAACTGGATAGCGGCTCCAATCCTTGCCACTGGGTTCTTTCTATGGAGTGACCTGGAAGGGATGCTTAGCAAGTCTTCTCAAAGGCCTGTGCATACTTCTTACATGTGTGTAAGTCAATATTAGTGAGAGAGAGAAAGAACAATTGCTACAGAAATTCCTTCCACCTGAAATTTCAAAAATAACAGAATACTTTGTGTGGACTGGTAGTCTCCAGTGTAGTAGCATGTGATCAAAGGATTTTGAAATCACTGAAGATTTCCAAAATAATTCCTAATTTTAAATTTTAAAAGTATTTTTACTCTAAGAAACACATGGGACATCTGACTTCAGTGGGCATGTGACTAGGAACTCCAAGTAAGCTCTTGTCTGGCAATAGACTACCTACAGGAAAAGTTTGCATGAAACCTAGAATGATAGCACTTAGGATGAGTGAAATAGGGCACCTGGCAGTGAAACTATCACAGCTGTAGATGTCTATCGTGGAAAGCAAATCCTTACTCCCTAGTGTCCTCAGGGAACTGATGCTCCCATCTCTACCACACTGATGGACTACAGTTGTCAGAATCTGAGAAAGGATCCCAGGACACTAAGTTGGGAATGGTAAACCTGCCCACTGCAGAGTAGTTTCGATGATAGACCACCACATTCTCTGATTCTTTAGACTGATGGGAAAAAGAAAGAAGGCATTAAAAAGTATGACTGCACAAAAATTTTAATTGATTATGATCCTTGCTGGAAAAATTTAAAAGCCCTTACAAAACAGGTGCCTAAGAACATCTGCATCTAAGAAGTGAGGAGGCTGGGAACTGACTGCCTAGAACCCATCACACAGTGGAGCAAGATTGTTCTGTGTAGATGCTACAGCTTCCATATTTGCATACTATCCTTGCACTAGTGCTGGTTGTGGTGGTGCTTGCCAGTAGGGGTTACTGAAGAAGTGGAGGAAAGACGATCTTGAGTTCAAGACCAGCTTCTGCTACATATCTTTTTTCTGTAATGGGACTTCCCATAGCTAAAAAAGCCTCAGGTTGAGCAATAAGTTTAATATTTGGGAATGTATTATGAAAATCAAATACTTTCTTCATTTTAAGACCACAGGTAAGACAAGTCTACTATTTAGTCTATGCCAAGGTCTTTTCCTCTGTCTGTGATTGTCATCTGACTTCTGCCATTAAAGTAGAGTGGAAAAATATAATAGCAGAACATCAACTTGGAAACAATCCAGTTTATTTTTCAGTATTTATGTGATGCTTGAAAGTTTAAGAATTGAGTTTGAATTTGATAATTATGTTGTTTAGAGAAGACACTAGTGTGTTAATATTTCCTGTTGCAGTAGAAAGAGAAACACCAAGACACAAGCTTTTCTATTTTTATTGTCAAGCACTATATTCCCTGGCCAATGAATGATTAAATATCTTCATTAATGTTCACTAATAACTAACTTCAACATGGCATTAGCAATAATATTAAAAACTAACATTTTAGAGCTCTTCCATTGTGTCAGGCAATATTCTAAATTTTTTACATAAGTTAATTCATTTAAATCACACAATCGTATTACTATTTTTTTTTTTTTGTTTTTTCGAGACAGGGCTTCTCTGTGGCTTTGGATGCTGTCCTGGAACTAGCTCTTGTAGACCAGGCTGGTCTCCAACTCACAGAGATATGCCTGCCTCTGCCTCCCAAGTGCTGGGATTAAAGGCATGCACCACCAATGCCCTGCAGTATTACTATATTTTGCAGATGAGAAAACTAATATATTACACAATTAATTAACTATATCAACTAGCACATGGTCCTTTTGAGATCTGATTGAAAGCATTTTGGTTACAGACCCAAGACTCCAATTATAACACTAATTAGCAGACTATTCCTCATTTTTGAATGTTAACAAATCAAGAATACACGTGACTATTGACCCAGCATGTACTGAACCAAAAGATATGACTCTAAGGAATGACCATGGGCTTCTTATACCCATCACAAATGTTTAAAATAAAGACCTGAGCAAGTCACTCTATCAGAAGCATAATTTTTATACTTCTCAGTACTAATTTTCATGTATATAGATTCCAGTTTCCTATCTCCAAAGAATATGTAGAAATTTATGAAGGAAAGTAATTTCCCTTGAGGCAGATAAGTAAAGATGTTTTTCACTTCAATTTCATTGAAAGGTATAGTGTTGATTATAAAGACTTACGTAATCAGATAACCTGGAAGAACAAGAACAAGAAAAGAGAAGGAATCAGTGCCTGGGGACCATGTCTGTTTAGAAGACTACAAGTTAGGACTCCAACTTTAGCATCTTTGAAAAAAGCTCAGGGAAATCTTCTAATAATGAATATAGCCACTGTACAAATGGCTATGTGTGATCAGCTGCCCATCCTCATCCATGCTGCTGGAGGATATTGCTGTTTGTAAATCAACTTTCATTCAGCACCAGCTTTAAGTTAGGAACTATGCTGATTTCCTGGGACTATTGAAATGTTGTTCATAAAAGCAGATAGACACTGACTATAATTTTAAGCTACATTTCACAAGGCACCATGAAAAGGTTTACAGGGATAGTTGCTCATTAGAAGGATTATGACATGCTTCCTTCCGGAAAGGTCTTCTGTGAGGAAGGTACCATCCTAGACTTGGGATCAAAAAAAAAAAAAAAAAAAAAAGAACTAAACTGGTTGAAAAGCAATTCTCCCTACATCACATTTCTCCCTACATCACATAAACTTTCTTATTTGGGTTATGATATTTAAAAATTTAAAACTATTTTTAGTGTTTATTTAGCATACATGTCTTGAAAATGTGAAGGAAAAGTCATGGGTTGAGAGAAATAGCTACACATCCCTATCACTTCCACTAAGTTTTCTGTTATTGCACAAGTCACCAGAACTGTGGGTTAGCAAACAAAAGGCATTGAGATATTGTCATTGTGTCTTTATTTCATTGAGAACTCCATCAATTATCCAAGTTCCAAGCAAAAGAGGGCTGAATTAGCAGCTTCTAACAATGCTGACTTAACATGTGTCAATTATACTAGATGCAGGAATACAGAAATGACAATGTTTTCCTATGCAAAGCCTTCTCTTATAGCTGAACAATGCTACATGCAAAGTAATGATGTATTTTAACAATATAATAAAAATTCCTTAGTCAAGAATAAAGACAGTATTGGTCTGTGACACCCAACAAATGATATTTTGACAATAATGAATGTAATCATGTTCCAAGACAATCCTTTACTGTATTATTTTAAATGTTGCTAAGACAAAAAACTGGTAAAAGTAACTTTAGGAAGAAAGGATTTATTTTGCCTCACATATTGAGGGTAGAGTTCTTTATGTTGGGGAGTTATGGTTGCAGAGCCTTGGATAGGCTGCTGGACAAATTGCACCCACAGGTAAGAGGCACAGAGAGAAATGAATGTCGGGACTCATGTCATAGTCTTCAATTGCTTCAGTCCAGGACTCTAGTCCAGTGCCATGCAGTCAGAAAGGTCTCCCACTTCAACTTACTTTCTCAAGATAATCCCTCCCTTATCACTAATTTAGAAACTCTTACTGTCATGGGCAGAGGCTTATTCTTTGATGACTCTATAGCCTGTCAAACTGACAGCCAGTATTAACTATCGCATTGAGGTAATTGACCGATGCTACTTTTTTCATAGAAGTTGCTCATACAATTATTTTCTTTTGAATATTTTCAGTGAGAGCCACCAAAAACTAAGCCACTCTTGATTTAATGTGGTTTGGATACCAGGTGAAATTTTGTTCTACAAAACCATGTTATAAAAATTAAATAATTACATGTTTTCATCATAGAAGCAGTAGAAGCATTGGAGAGGTAGGATATGAGTGGTAAAGAAATAAAATATTGTTCTTTTGAACCAACTGCTTTACTTATAGAGACTTTAGATTTAAATAATGGTCAAAATATGTGAGAACTGGAAGGTATGCTATTACATTGCTAATGCAGTTTCTTTTTCTTTCTGACTTTAAATGCAATACATGATGCTGTAGACTGCTTCCTAAAGAGTGAGACTTGACATTTTAAAAATAGTGAAAGAAACACACAGACTTCATATCTTTTGATGTGTGATTATATTCTTTACAAGTTTCCTCTAGCAACTTTCTGGGAAGCAGAAGCTATTGTTCAGTTGAACCTGAAGTATAGGCATGTAAATAAGAAGCTGCAGACGTTGAGTGCACTGCCATGCTCAGGCATTCTGGGGCTATCTCTTTATGTTTCATGTGTTACTTAGAAAGACAGGACTGAGCCAGCCCTGTGCTTCTTTAAATATATCTTGATTTTCCACAAAACAGTTAGAGAATTTGAAAGACTTACTATAGTTCACCAATTAGCCCCTGTGACAAGGGCAATTCATTGAACAATTTATTTCTTTCAGAGCAATCCTGTAACTCATTTCAAATTTTTCAACATTATTATTTAACATATATATATATATATATATATATATATATATATATATATATATGCAACCCTTACCTTAGAAAATAATTCTAGCAGTTCTAGTGTTCAAGACTTCTGGTTAGTGCTAGAGAGCTATGAGTTCAACACATGCCACATTAACATGAGAACCTGAATTGAAATCTCAATACCTAAAGTAAAAGGTTCAATAACAGTTCACATCAGTAATCTTAGTGCTCTTACAGCAAAACTGGAGGTAGACACATGAAAACCCATGAAAGTTCCTGCATTAGCCAGAAAGGATTTTCTAGCACTGGCAAGTAACAGTGACACCTTGCCTTATAGAAGTTGGAAAGTAAGGATGGACTCCCAAGGTTGCCCTTCAAACTCTACACATGTCCCTGCCTTACCACATATACAGGGGCACATATATAGAGATGTATACACACACACACACACACACACACACACACACACACACACACACACACACACACACGTGTTGGGTTAAGGGTTAGATATAAAAACATAAAACAGTTACTACTGGGAACCACTTCTAGAAGAAAAATGACACTGATCTGAGAGGACACATGCCTCTCACTACAGAGACACTACAGAGAGCAATCATCCCTGAACACTGGCTGAAGATTCAAACTCCACTGGACTTTCAAGAAAGGGTAACACTTGGAGAGGCTGGAGCAACAAGAACATTCTAGTAAAAGGAAGGGACAAGTGCAAATGCTGTCTCAGGCTCTGAAGAAGTCCACTTTGGTAGACAGAGGAGCCTTTACAGAAGAAAAGGCAGGTGGGCAGAAAACGAAGACTCTCCTCGGCGGCGGCGAAGTGCACTTCAGATACACTGCAGTGGCTTGCCAAGTCAGCTAGATTTTGTAATGGGACACTACGGGATTTCTAACAAATTTACCTGGAAGCTAGCTCTCACCATGCAATGTAAGATTACAAAGAAAAGCTTCATTTGGAAAGATGGAGCAGGCTCTGCTCATGCTTTCACTTTCTGAAAATCGATACCCTATACCTCCATGATACCAGCATCAGCAACGTTTATAATATGTACATAAAATTTGCTGAAAATACAACAGCCATTGATGTAGAGTGTGTGGATTTAATGGGTGACTCACAATGCCTGTATTAAGACCTTTCTATCTCATGTGCTCACAATAAAAGGATTCACCACATGGTTGGTTTTCTATGATTAAATTGATTGGAAGGCTTTGATGCTGACAGAGGTCATCTAAAGGGCTGATGAATATGACTACTTTCTAGAAATAGAGGAATGCTAGCCACATACCATCTTACAAATCAAGATCCGTATGCAGCTCTTACTGAAGACAACCTGAACATTCTTTCAAAGCCTACTTTACTTGAGAAAGTTCCATGTTCAAATGGAACCTGTCTCTCAACCAAGAAGCATATGGTGAATACTGGCCCACACATTTTGAGCAGACTTTCATTTTCTCAGTATTCTGTGAGATCTTAGCAATTTTAGGTCCTCAGACAGATTAGTTGTATTCCCCTTTTTATCACTAGATTATGAGGACCGTCTCACCACAATATACAATGCAACACTGATTCTATTTAAAAGATAACCTGGGACATCTCTGTTTCTGTTATGTGAGGGAGATGGAGAAAAGGATGAGCATTGTGACTCAAGCCTGAAATGTAGGACCAAGAAGATAAGAAGTTAAGGTCACTCTCAGCTATAAAGCAAGTTTGATGGTAGCTTGGAATAGACATGTTACTGTTTCAAAAACAAAATCGGAAATACCCCACCCCTAATCCAGCCTTCCCTGTGGCTTTTTGGCAGAAATGACAACCTCCCTTTGAGACTCACTAAATCCCAGCCCCCTACCCACCACATACCCTTTAGCCTACCCACCTGTTATAGAGACAAGGGATACCACCTCTGCCCCACTGGTACAACCACAACCCATTGTGGTTGCTGCTCCTTCCTTTGGGACTCTCTATTAAGACTAACTGTAATCCTGACAGCTGCCTAACTTTGACATTCCCATCATTCTAAGCAACACTGATACCAAGGACCAGACAACACTCCTGGTGAGAACTTATTGACCAAGCTTCTGAAGGTACCAGACATTTGACAAGCATTTCATTGGAATTATTAAGGCCTTATTATGGAATATTTGGAATAAGGAATTATTATGACATTGCATTTCAGCTTGTACAAACATGTCAAGTTATAAAAAAACAGTGAGGTTAGCAATATAGTGAGGACTATGAAATGTTTTGTAATTTACAGTAAAGTGTCTGGGCTCTGCACTGAATATTGGAATCCATGAATGAAGCTATTGGACAGTTAGCATCAGAAGAACTTGTGGAACTTTACAAAGATGCAAATCCCTAAGCATGACTGTGACACACAGTAGAGAATCTAAGGTGATGTGGGTAAAAGGTGATCAGAAGACATCCACCATTTCATAACAAACATCTTGGTTGCAGCTGTATTTAGTTGGTAGAGCCCCTCTACCACCCAGAAGGCCCTGCCTTACACTCATTGTACATCATGAGCCAGCATGCCTATGGTTTCACCTCTTGAGAGGGAGAAGCAGGATGATGAGAAGTTCAAGATCATTTTTAGCTTCAGGGAGTTTAAGGTCAATCTGGGCTTACAGGAGAAACTGACTCAAGAAAATAAAATAAATAAATAAATAAATAAATAAATAAATAAATAAATAAATGCAAGCATCCCTAATGATGGATGGCTGTGTGTGAGGAAGCAGATTTTTTTGAGCCAGTGTCTGCAGTTGTGTGTTTCACATACACCACAGATCATCTTTTGGGAGTCAGTCTTCACCTTCTACCATATTGGTCCAGAGACTCATTTTCTTGTTGTTCATCTTGGAGGCAAGCATTTTAAACCAAAGAACCATTTGTCTGCTTAAAAGCTGTTTTCCATGATATATATTCAAAAGTCTGAAAATATGAATCTGATGTTATCAAACTTTACCTTTAAAGTATAAATACAAATTAGGTGCCATGCTCATTTATGTGGAAGTATAAAAATAGAAAATACAAGTCAGGAGAGAATTTGATGGTGAACAAAAGCTGATCAAATCAAGCAGCTAATTTGAAAATGGACAAAAATGTGTCGCGTAACAGACACCTAGTTTCTTCATTTAAGGTACTATTTAGAGGAAAACAGCAGCTGAAATAGGTATTTTTAGTAATGTGTTTTATTTTTTTCATTCATATGTCATAAGTTTCTATTTCTCTTTTTTTAAGGGTGACAAGGAGCATAGTGTACCTCTATTCAACCTATTCAGACACTTGGGGACACCTCTAAGCCACGAACTCTTCTGATTTAAGGCACCTATGTAGGAAGATTAAGAGGTACCTAGTACCAATAACTTCATCCTTATTTTTTTCATTTTTATTTTTTTGATTTTATTTTACATCCAACCACAGTTCTCTCTCCTACCCTTCCTCCAACTCCCTCCCACTTTCCCCAGTCCACCCCCAGTCCACTCCTCCTCATGGGTAAGGGCTCCCGTGAGAAGTCAACATAGTCTGGTACAATAGCTTGGGGCATTAAGGCTGAGCATGGAATCCCACCAAAGGGAATGGGCTTCAAAAATCTAATTCATGTGCCAGGTTTGTATCATGGTCCTACTGCCAGAGGCCCCTCTGATAGTCCAAGATTCACAACTACAACTGTCTTACACATATGGAGGGCCTAGTTAGGTCCCTTTTATCCTTATTTTTAATGAAAGATTAATTGCTAGAAATACACTCTTATGAAATATATAATGTAAATACACATTTATAGGTAACAAAACTACTTCCAGAGGATCAAATAGTTTGCATAAATTTATAGGGGAGCAAATAATGAGAAAAGTCTTCCTGTTGTCTTATCTCATTATCTCAATTTTCAGACAAGGAAATGGGATCTACATTTTGAAATCACTTTCTGAGCATCACAGAGCATTTTCAGAGACAGACCAAAAATGGAATTAAAAGTCTTAAAATGTATAATATCTTGTTTTAACACATAACAAAATGCTACTAGGAGAACCTAAATTGGTCAGTTGCACATGTTCTTGTCATGTTTACGGATACATTCTAAAAATATAAATAATGCAAACTTTGGTGAACACAAATAGTAGACTATGAGAGGTAATTTCAGGTGTGTGTGTGTGTGTGTGTGTGTGTGTGCACGCCAAAGTACAACCCCAGGATACTACCCACCCTCTTTGAAACAGTCTATCTCACTGGCTTAGAGCTCATTAATTATACTAGGCTAGGATGATGGTGTGGCAAGCCCTTTGGTTCCTCTAGTTTTTATTTCCCCAACATCAGATAATAAGCATATGGCATGAAATCTTAATTTTTACATTGGCTCTGTAGGTGGAATTAAGCTTCTTCTGTAAGTGCTTTATAGACTGAACCATGTATCCATCCTGAATTAAAAATATATTGCAACAAAAATAATCTTTAGGACTCACTACTATCTTACTTCTGTAGAGTAGGAAGACATTCCTCCTAAGACCCCAGTTGGCCTCATCTTTGTTGATTATGCTATCCACACAAGCCACCTCATCTCCCTCTGTTTGTCCTACACCAGGTTATGCTTACTTCCCTTCTCCTGATAGACAGTGTGCAAAATCCTACATTATAATTTTTGATCCTTGTTTTACAAGAATGCTCATTGGTCATATATCTAAAGATGACATATTATGGTGATCATTTGTCTTTTATATTCCTTTACTAGATGGTCCTCTAATTAGACCACAATCCAAGGCTGTGCCTTGTCATCAAACCTACTGCTTGTGATTTGGTCCTGCTACATTGGTTTCCATTGGTTAGTATTCTCACTTCAGTCTCTTTATTTTTTTATTTTCAATATTTTACAAAATGTAAAATTACACATGTATTTGAATTATCCTATTGCTTTGTCTTTTCTCTTGATTAATTTTCTTCTTTAAATTGCAGATTTTTCTCTTTTCCTTAGTTTTGTTTCTCTTTAGACTTCAGAATTATATTTTAAGGTGTTCATAAGATAGCTCAGCAGTTCAGAGCAGTGGCTGCTCTTCCAGAGAATACAGGTTCAATTCCCAGCATTCTCATAGCAGCTTACATTTTGTAACTCTGTTTGCACATATCCAATGCCCTCTTTTGTCTTTCTCTAGCCCCAGACACATGCACAGACACACGAGCAGGCAAACCACCCCTACACATAAAAAATAATTTTATTTTGTTATAGTTTTGATAAATATATTTGAGAACAGCACTGCTTGCTATTTGATTAATCAATGGACACACCCACTTCCCTGCTATGCAACTCAACATGGTCATCAGAATGCATTAAAGCCTTATTCCTTTCCCTTCATTCTCTAGGATGTTAAACTCACTTTTGTCCTTCTTGTTAGTGGGATTTAAAGTCAGTTATCACTTAGACTTACCCATGAGGTAACAGTTTTTATTGGTCTGCACTGTGCTTCCTCCCTATGCCTTCCTTAAGATTTTATTTCCTTCTTTGTGAATATGCTGAATATCTCTGTGCTAACTTGACAAACAAGTTATCTGAAAAGAGGAAACACCAATTGAGAAAAAGTCTCCCTAAGATCTAGTTGTAAGGTGTTTTCTTAATTAATGATTGATGGGGGAGTGTTCAGTCCACTGTGGGTGGTGCCATCCCTGGGCTGGTGGTCCTGGGTTTTGTAAGAAAGCAGACTGAACAAGCCATGGAGAACAAGCCAGTAAACAGCACTCCTTTATGACTGCTGTATCAACTCCT
Source organism: Cricetulus griseus (assembly GCF_003668045.3). NCBI lineage: Eukaryota > Metazoa > Chordata > Mammalia > Rodentia > Cricetidae > Cricetulus > Cricetulus griseus. The sequence continues at coordinate 124,790,760 of NW_023276806.1, read as the reverse complement.
GCCTCCAGGTTATTGCCGTGTCTGAATACCAGTCAGGGCTTCCTTCATTGACAATTTGGAAGTGCAAGTCAAATAAACAAACTGTGTCATCCCCAACTTGGTTTTCGTCATGGAATTTTGTCGCAGCAGTTGTAGCTCTAGCAATACAATGAACCATATTTATTTCAGTTAAAGCTTGTGTACGAACTTGTTTTACCCTTTCTCTAATAATATTTTCTACATCAGACAATCTATTTATGTGTATGTGCATCACATACTTCCAGGTACTGGCAGGGACCAGAAGAGGATGCCCTGGAACTGGAGTTAGAGACAGTTTTTAATTTCCAGATGTATGTGTGGTGAATCCACTCCATGCCCTCTCTAAGAGGAGCAATGTTCTTAGCTGCTGAGCCAACACTCCAGCTCCTTTTGTCACATTTAAATACTCTAAATGAGCATACAATTCTAAGTTGAGAGTTACACTCCTTTAGGACTTGGAATTTATTCCTTTCTATTCAGCTCTATTTTGTTGCTAGTAAGGAAGCTTTGGATATGGCTTAGTTAATATTTTGCAGTTGCTCCAATTCTAAGGAAAGTTTCAATTGTAACAACACTGTTTGGATGTAGATTTAGTTTTCAATATAATCTACTTATGACTTGATAATAAAAATAAAATTTGAGAAAGATGGATAAATAAATCAGTACTTAAGAACACTGATTGCTCATACAGAGCACCTGACTGATTTCTAGCACCCAAATCTTGCTGTTCACAACTTCTTATAACTCCAGTTTCCAGACATGTTTTTGTCTGTGGGCATTACACACACACACACACACACACACACACACACACACACACACACACACACACACACAGGAATTGTAGAGTAGTATTTCAACTATGCAAAGATGTGTTCATTTTGTTTATGCTGCATTTGTAAGGATGTATGCTTAGTTATGTAAACATATGTTGCATCTATTCACCTTGCCTGCCTAAGGCACATGATTGGTTTAATAAACTGCTGAAAGGCAATAGTTAAACCAAAAAAGGATAGGTGGGACTAGCAGGGAGAAAGAGATTAAATAGGAGGAGAAATGTAAGCTTGAAAAGAACACAAGAGGAGTAGTAGAGAGGGGAGAACTAGAAAGATGCCTGGGGCAAGAAACAAGGCAGCTGCTGCCAGGCAGATAAAGAGAAGCATTGAAAGTAAGATATGCAGAAAGAAAAGTAAGAAGCCCCAAGGCAAAATGTAGATCAAGAAAATAAGGTTAATTAAAGTCAAAAGAAATGTGCTGAAGGTAAGCTGAGCATTCAAAATTAACAATTCTCTGTGTCTGATTTGGGAGCTGATTGGTGGCCTAAAAGAAAAAGTGAGGTACACACACACACACACACACACACACACACACACTTGCATTTTCAGATACTGCTAGGAAACCATCATCACCCTTTTCAGGTAATTTAGAATGAAAAGGTCCAAGTAATACAGTTCTCATTTATTAATCTCTTTATTTTTATGAACTCACTGTACAATTTTTTCTGGATTACATCTTCAGATTTAATTTCAGCTCAGCAATGATCCACCAAGATTTTAATATATATATATATACATATATATATATGTATATATATATATATATTATACATGCATATGTACATATATATGCATACTTATGTACATACACAAATTTATATTATACATATTTATGGTATAATATATTCTAATATGTATAAAATATCATTATAACAAAATATTTATGATATATTTATATATCATATATGTTGTATATAGACACATATGTATACTTTTTAATCACTCACTGAGTTTTTGTTTTCACTGTTTATATTATTTTCAGAGAGCCATCATTATTTTTGAGTAATGTTTTTCTCATTATGATTTATTACTTTATTGTCTCCAATGTTTACTTTTTCCTATAATTATTTCAAAAAATCTTATAGTTTAATTTTGAGATGTTGGGTACATACCAAATATTATACATGCTTAATTGGGTATATCTATTTCAACTATTAGTCATTGGTAATTGTGTATGTCTAGGTGTATCTATAACTTTGTGAATGTAGTTCTAAGTAATAAAAAGGACTGGAGATGGGCCAGCAAGATGGCGTCATAGGTAAAGGTGTTCACCATTAGGCCCAGCAACCTGGGTTTAATTTCCAGGACCCACATGACTCAAAGAGAGAAAAGACTACTGTTAGTTATCTTCTCACCTCCAATTGCATGCTGAAGACTTGCTCTAATATACATTAAATAAATAAAATTGAAAAAAATAAGGAACTGAGAATATTATGATCTACATTGTGACCTCCTAAAATTCATATATTGAAACTGTATACCACAAGGAAATAATTTTAAAATATTAGGATATAAATACTTTGGTTGCATTACAATGTGAGAGTAGAGCCTTCATAATTGAAATCCGGGTCCCTATAAAAAGACAAAATAGATAATCCCATAAATCATATGAGGAGATACAGTAAGAAACTGCAAAAATGGTGTGTGTGTGTGTGTGTGTGTGTGTGTGTGTGTGTGTGTGTGTGTGTGTGTTTGTATACATGTCTTGGTGGTTCGAATGAAAATGGCCCCCAAAGGTCCAGAGAAAGTGGCACTATTCGGAGATATGGCCTTTTTGGAGTTGGTGTGGTTTTGCCAGAGGAAGTGTGTCACTGGGGGCAGGCTTTGAAGTTTCAGAAGCTCAAGCCAGCCCCAGTGTCATTCACTCTTCCTGCTGCCTGCCAATCAGCTTCCTCTCCAACATTATGTCTGTCTGTGTACTGCCATGCTTATTTCCATTACAATAATGAACTAAACCTCTGAACTGTAAGGCAGCCTCAATTAAATGCTTTATTTTATGAGTTGTGTGGTGATGCTGTCTCCTCACATCAATAGAACATTGACTAACACACATGGGATGCTAGGAATCAAAGCCAGTGCCTTGTGCATTGTAGGCAAGTCATCTTTCACTAAGCCCACACTCAGCCATCACAGCACAATTTTTGAATCCTGGATCATCTCTCCTCAGACATGAAATCTGTTAGTGGCTAATCTAGGCTTTGTAGCCTCCAGGCCTAAAACATAAATTTCTTTTTTTAATGTTACCCACTTTACAACATATGACATTGCTACACAGATGAAGATGGGAATAAATTTTAACATGACACTACATATCAAGGTGGCCTAAGGCTTGAGGATGCTGGCTGGTTATTAAATACAATGGTGAGTCAAAGTTTAAAACAGATAAACATGAACTCATCTGTCTAAAAAGATATAAAGAACAAAAGAAAAATCACCTTGGAAACATTCATAAGGAATTCTGTAAAGCAGCTTGCATCTGTTTTTCCCACACAAACTCCAACTCAAGCTTTGTATGTCGTTAACACTGAGAATGTCCCATCAGGAATATAAATACAGATACCGCTGTTCCACATTTGGTATCAGGAAGCAAACATGCCTTAGTTCTGCTTCCAATGATGATATATTAGCCACCTTGAACAATTCTATAGATACTATCTAGAATGTTCTTCCCTTCTCTGAACTATAAATTAGGTAATACCACATGTGTTTTAAAACCCTGTTTTACTGTAGCACTCAGATGCCAAGCAGCACTCTGGAAGCCAATGGGAATCTCTTCTCCAAACCCATCGAGCCACTGTTCCTCAACTACTTGTATTTCCCCTGCTTTCTAAGACTTTTCATGTTGTTGTGAATTTGCATGTGCTTTTATCACTCAGAAGAATATAGAGATTTCATTTCTCTGCAGATTGGGCACTTTAGGATCTTCTATGATCAAATGCCCTCTGAAAGGCCTCAACACATAAGGCTATCACATAGGTATGTAGGTTTCAGTAAATTAATCTGGAGGACACAGATATTCAGAGCATTGCAGTCTGCAACCAAGAATGTTGTTATAATGATGTATGAAGAGAAAGAGATTGAGGGTCTGCCACTGGCTTGCAAGTGCTGCCCTTCAGGATTGGCCTAAGTCATAGTATTAAAAGTTTTCTCTTATATTTTGGTTATGAGCCTAGCTTTTAATGATTGAGCCATCTCAGGATGAAAGAAAGAAAGAAAGGCCCTTGAAAAGCACAGGTTTCCTACAACATCAATCTTCTCAGAAAGATGAGTTCAATGATATTTTCTTACTTTTGTGTTGTGTGCCCTATCACTTTTCTACCATGTAGCATCAAGACTGTTACCAGATGCCAGTGTCAAGCAAGCTGTTAGCATTCCTACCCTTTCAATCCATGAGTCAAATAATTTTAATTGTTAAAATTTGCCCATTTCAATGTCAGAACACTAATTAAGCCATGGTGAAGAAGCTCTTCTTGTTTCAGGTCTGTCTAATTGGCAGCTCAAGGACAGCTTATAGGAAATGATGGCTATGAATGTGACCAACACGAAAGCACAGACTTAAAATAATATGAGTGGGTGCTTCTTTTTTGACATTTTTCCGTTTGTCACTTATTGTGCCTTTCTTAGCAGATAATATTGTTATTTCACATTATCAAAAGACTGGAGACTCTGAGTAGACCCATGACTTTTCTATGGTTTCCTGAGAAGTATACATAGTACTTGGCATAGTAGCTTTCAACATAATGTTATAGAACTAAGCTTTGTACAAGATAAACAAGAATCATTTAGCTATGTCGGGCACAGTGAGAGCAAATGTGTCTATGTATAAAACTGCTAGTAAACTAATTAGCATCATTGGCCTCTTTGCTTCTGGGTTCAAGACCATTAGAATATTTTCCTTATTTTTGACATTGGACTTTTGTGTGCTTCAAAACTCAGTTGATTTTGACTTTCTGGGAGTCCCAAAGGGGTTTTTTCCCACCAGTTCTTTGTAAATTTACTTCCCTTCACCATTTTAAGTTTCCTGCATAAAAATTCTCATTTTTGTTCAGTAGGAAGATGCACAGTCTACAGATTAATCATTTATTGATCCTCTTGGGGGAGATTACAGGAAAGACAAGAGTATGCATTACTTTTTCATCTGGATTAATGACATAAATATAACTTTGCCAATTTCATTGACTTGACATGGTAGAAACAGTTTAAGTTAAACCTTTCAATAGTTTGTACACTTTCTGGTGTTTTCTTGAAGTTCTGAGGTCAACTTCAGTGCTTTAAGCATGCTAGGCATGCATCCTATCACTGAGTCAAAAATACAGCCAAGCTTTTACATATTTATAATTTGATAATTTAATAATAGTAAATAACTACCACTTTTATTTACATGCACCTTCTGATGTAGGCATAATGCATTTTTATATTTATTCTACAAAGCCTATCGTGTCTCTATAAATTCAGATCATGTATCTATAAAATATTTTATAGACTTTATCATCATGACAAATCGATTTTATCATAAGATTGTCTGGGTGGAAATAAATAGTGCAACTTTTAAAGGAGTAAACCTTTTGTGCATGCATATTTCTTTAGAATGAAAGGCATTTGGGTAATGTTTCACACTATATATCATCACTACCAGAAATAAATGTACACTGGAATAGGATTTGGGATAGATTTAAAAATAAACACTATCTTCTATTCTCAGAATGTGAAAGCTCTGTATCCTTGAGAGCAAGTAAGTATATAACATTTTACCCCATAATCCTTTATTTCGCTTTATAACTAATCACCCTTCTTCTTTTCCAGGATAAAGCATAAACAAGAGCAATACAAATCAGAGAATCCAGATAAATGACATACACTTTATTTTTAAAAAGGAAATTTCAAAGTTAATGGGCTTTGGATGATAGGGAATAGTTCATTTCTACATATGCTATACCATGTGACTTTTAAAGCTTGTCTCTAATTACAAGGCTCACTAGCATACATGGTTTTCCCTTGAATATAAATAGAAAATCTTTAAATCCACCAGCTGCATTAAATCACAAACTGATTAATGCATAATTTAATCACCTTTAAAATTCCCACATTGATTTGGAATTTGAACTATTACCATGCAAACTAACCTCAAAAATTTTAGAAGATAAAATAGATTCTTTAAATGATGACTCAAGGTGGAATTCTGATAAATATTTCTCTAATCACTCACCATTATTGAAATTCAGCTGATTTAATTGAACCTGTAGAAGAGATTTCATTTGCTAATCAAATCTCATTGGTAGATGATTATTATTCAAAGAAAGCCATATGTATTTTCATGCATGCCTAATTAAAATAACACATACAATCTTGAATGTCATTCTTGATGTTGATTACTGCAAAATGATTCTCATCTTTCCTTCATGTCCAGAACAGAGTGAACATTTTTTATAGAGTTAAGCAAATAAAAATTTGAAAATATTAATGCCTTTATCAATAGTCTACTAATACTATTGTATTTGGCTATCAGACATAAACATTAAAATTCAACAGTGGGGTAGAATTTGCAAAGGAATTCACAGAAACACTGAAAATATTTCTGGTTTGTAGTCATTCTTGAACATAAAAAGTAACTGAACCTTGCCCAATAAAATGTAAATACCCAAAGCCTTTTAATTGAGTGCCACTATTAAAGCATGTTTTAAAAGTGTACCTAAGATACATATATATGTGTATAACTGTATACAACTTGAATTTGAACACTTATACATGTACACATACAAGTGATATATATAAATGTCTTAAATATATGCATATATATTGAAATATCCTGAAATTATACATACAGATGCACACACATATAAACATCATTCTGCATACTTGCTAATCTTTTTATATCTATATAAAATTACTTATATCTATAAATAATATTTGACCTTATACATATATGTTATATTTTATATACATATGTATATATGTACAATATATTTAACAGAATATAATCTAGTCATACTAACTAAAACATATTTAAAATAAAATAATACTTGTCAGACACTTGTCTGTAGATAAAAGCAGGTTTCATGCTGGTATAATTCTATGGTTACCATTTTCACTCTAACCTTTATACAATGTCAATTTTAGCCACTTACTCCTTTCCATCTGCTTTTAAGTGTTTTATAATAAAATTAACTACAAGGAACTATTTCCATTATATTGGGCTTACAGTGTATCTACTATTCCTTCCTAATTTCCTGCCCCCTCCCCCGTCCTTTCAATGTAAAACTGATATGCCTTGAAAATAGGTCTCATTTATCTCTTTAAAACTCTTTCTTTTGTTAGCTCTCCATTTAATATCTACCAATTATCTGTCTCACACTTAACTTGAACATCCCTTCCTCTCTCTGCCATATAACTACTAGAACATATTTAGGCCTCTCCCTATTTCAAAAACAAATGATGGATAATAAAGCAATAATTTTATGTGAAAGAGTGAGCAGAATTAATTTTTTTGTCTCATTCCTACCCTTAGTATGCTCCAACTTCTTGAAAATATTCTTAAAGCTATGGCTGTACCTCAAAATAGTGCACTATCATATACTGCCACTAGTTTGCTCATGAATATGATTGTCTGTGTTCTTCTAAACCCCATAATCCCTTAAGAGATCCTGAGAAAACATATCCTCATTAGATAGGCTGAGTTAGACTTCCATAACTGCTAGCTATTAACTATTTTTCAGTTTCATTTGTAAATAATTTAATTTGAAATGCTAACACTTCCCTGAACAATTTCTCTAAGTAATTCTGTTTAGTACTGTCATTTCAAATAATATACAAAAATAAAATGTACCAGGTCCATTACTTCAAACCCAATGCTATACCTTCGTGTTCAAATGAGTACATAACTGCCTGATAGAGATGTCCACTGGCACTGAAGGCTTGATACAATCAGAAAATACATCAATAATAAAATGCTTGATTTCACTTTGTGCACATTTAAGCCACGCTGTCCTCCTAATTATCTCTGTTAACTGTAATAATCTACAGTTCTCTCATCCCATTCCTAGACTTCAGTGGATTATTTTATTCCCATTTTCATTGCATCTAAAGGGCATGCATAGTGAATTGACAGACTATGCCATATAGTTACTTCTGGAAAACAACAAATTGGCAGTACACCAATTACATAAAAATATTTTTAAAGTATGGACTATATTATTGAGTTAACTATCATCCTAAGGAACATGCCATATAGTTACTTCTGGAAAACAACAAATTGGCAGTACACCAATTACATAAAAATATTTTTAAAGTATGGACTATATTATTGAGTTAACTATCATCCTAAGGAACATTATGTTGGGTATTTTTTTATCTGTGCATGGCAAAAGAATGTCAGTTGGCCCCTGTGAGACTAGAGGACCCTGCAGAGGATTTGCTATCTCATTAGGGTTTTTCTTGAATGAGAGTTATTCCTTGAACTCAGATTTTTCAGTGTCAATGTTACACTTGACTAGGATATAAAACCTTCAGGCAAACAATTTTAAAGTTGGAAGATATGCCATCACCTACAGTGGATGAGTATGAGTGAACCACAAAGCCATCTGTTTATATTATCTATACTTGCTCCATGGCTCCATTACACATCTTATTCCCATCTTATTTTTTTATTGACTCATTATATAGGTTTAGAGGGAGTTTAAAGAATAACAGAGAGCTGGAGAGATGGTCCAGCCATTAAAGGCTAGGCTCACATCCAAAAATAAAAGAGTAACAGTCATATTTCACTGAACTCAAACCCAACTATCTATTCATTTTTGCTTTCTGACTCTAAATAGCTATGGAAGAGAGGGTATTAGGGATATTTAGTAAGTACTTTAGTCAGTTTTTAATGAACATGTAACAAGTTTACTGTCAACTGTTATAAATATGGCTTAGGTGGGGGGTGGATCCCATGGCAGGCAAGGGACAAAGACAAGAAAGGAAAGAAGAGAGCAGGGACTTTTCTTGTCTACCCCTTCAGAGGAACAGTGAGAAAGGGGAGGAAGTGGGCAGAGCTTGTCTCTTAAAAGGGACCTTTGCACCTGCTTCAGTCTACATAGTGACTTAGCAGCTATAGATGTAGCAGCCATAAGACCCTGGGATGTCCAAGGTAATGCCTCAGTGCATCCTGCCAGGTGACGGGAGCAGGCCAGCATAATGCCTGACTCTTAACATCAACTTTGATATCATTCATTCAGCCATCACCTACTAGTTTTTGCTGAAACACAGCCATATCCATTCCCTGACATATTGTCTATTAGCTTTTCTGTCAGTAATGTTAGATTATTGTAGTAAACATGGTCTGCAAAGACAAAATAGTGATAAACTGGCCTGATGTAGATCCATGCTTGTAGTCTTTCAATAAATTTAATTATTATTAATGATCAAAAATCATGAGAAATTTACTTCCTTTGTGTCGTAACATCTTATCTCAACACTTCTGACCAATAAAACTATAGCAATGAGCTTTTTTGTTTTTCTACACAGTGTTATACACATATAGTCAAACAACAAATTTCAGCAATAATAATCATATATAATATAAGCTGAGAAACTGAACATGATTTCAAGTATGGGGTTTGCAGAAAGGGTTGGTTGTCTATAAGATTTGTCTCACTTTTCACCTTTGATTAATAAACACACTCTAGAAATAATAGGAATTCCTCACTCACAATTTTTCTCCTAAGATCCCATCTTTTTTATTATTAATTTATTTTTTACATTCCAATCCCAGTTCCCCCTCACTTCTCTCCTCCTGCTCCCCACACATGCTCCCTTCTCCCAGCTGGTCCACAGAGAAGATAAGGCCTCCCCTAGGAAGTCGACTATGTCTGTCCCATCACAAGATCCCATTCTAATTCGAAGTGGATGAGTATTGATGACTTGATTTCTCCTTATTTAGAGATATGATTAGAATAGTTTCAGGAGGATATTGAATTATCTTCTTTTCTTGTTGAGCAGTTTTTTATACATTGGTGCTTTCCAGCTCAGGAACTAGAATTAAATATACAAATGTTTTCCTTTGTCCAAGTCCTATTTCTGTGAAGAGATACCATGTCCATGGCAAATCTTATACAAGAAAGTGTTCCACTGGGGCTTGCTTACATTAAGATGTTTAGTCCATTATCATTATTGTGTGGAACACGGTGGCACACAGGCAGACAGACAGAGCTGGAGAGGTAACTGAAAGTTCTACATCCAGACTGGTCAGCAGCAGGAAGAGAGAGTCACTAGACCTACCTTAATCATTTGAAACTTCAAAGCCCACGCCTAGTGACACACTTCCTCTAAGAAGTCCACACTTCCTAATAGTGCCACTCACTGGAGACCAAGCATTCAAATATATGAGCCAATGGAGGCCAAATTTACTCAAGCCATCACTCCTGTATTAAAATATAAATATGTTTTAGAACTTTGTTGGTCAAAGTTTTAAAATGTATAGCTTCTTGGAATTTGGGGATATAAGGAGATAATGTGAGACATCAATCCTTTGGTAAATATGGCTTCTTGATATGCTTGCAAACCCCAATAATTTAAGTAACCAAGTAAAACATTTAAGGCCATATAGCTTGTACGTGTCTAGTAGTATAATGTGTATTTTCCTAATCCTTCTCTGGATTCTACATGGTGGACAGATTGCAATTTATTACTGATGTTTTCTCTAGGCTTTGACATTCTTTAAAATTAGAGTCCAAAATCTTTTTACAATGTATTTGCATAGGTGATGGTAGGGATATGCATGTATGCATGCATGCAAATGTGTATATTTAAGTTGAAAGTACCCATTCACTCCATTTTCTGTAGAATATCTACATTTCTGCCCTTTGCTGATGTTTGAGTTCAGTATTTGGCCTTGTATTCAGCTTCCTACTACATTCATTCATGAGAAGTTAAGTTGGATGTGGTGATGTAATTTTGGCCTAAGTCCACAGTTTAGATTACAGACTAAAGTTAGCACTAGTCACCTGACTTAGGACAGTTACTAAGACAGTTTTGTTTTTAATCTTGATTTCTGATTTATCCTATTTTAAAAATGAATGAATATATAACTCATGGAACACCTGTGATCATTCTAATAATTAAAAATGGAAACATCTTTCAAAGAAAAGATAACAGATATTCCTCATGGGGAATGATGAAGACTTATTGTTAGTCTTCTGAGATGGGATGTTCTTGTGTGCTTTGTTCCCATGTTTACCAGAGATACAGACTTCCATGTGTTCCATCATAGAGAAATTATCATTTCCTCAAAGGACCCAACCTGAAAGATTGCAGGGCTCATTCATATATTATATCTGGGTTAACAGACAAATCTCTTTCCAAATATGCAAAGGAAGTATGTACATGTTTGGAAATCCTTGAAGTTATCAAAATATCCAGTTTTAAAGATAGCCTAAATTAGGGCAGACTTTGCAGCTGGGTGATGAGAGGTTCTCTTTACATGGTTGCAACATCATATTTTCTCTTCAAGGATCTAGGCTAGTGTTACAAATGTGTATGTGGAAATAAAAATATTAATTTCAACAGACCTTTAAAAACGGGAAAATGAGTTTTTAAAAGTTTGTCTATAATTTTTAAAGAGCTAATTAGGCCTCTTGCCATCTTTAAGAGTAATTACTTTCTCCAGGACCTAGGATTTGTTCTCTTTTAAATATAGTCTTGTAAAAAGATAAGAATCTTACTTATCTTTCATTCTCTGTTAGAGCTTGACAGATCTCCTGCAGCTCAGGGACATCTAGAAGTGTCCGGGAAGAATTCTAGAATCACAGTACTTGTTGTCAAGGTATACTAAGTCACCTGCACTATAAATTTCTCTCTATTTAAGAAACCATTACATGTTCAGATACATGGAATATAAGAGTTGAAGAGGGTTTTCTACCTAAAGCAATGTCCAAAAGAAATCACCTGAGGCTGGTACATATTGACTGAGTGTGGTTCTAAATTCATGTTACCTCTCTAATGGAAGAAAGCTTTCCAAAGTTTTCAAAGACTATTTGATGATGGAATGAAGTGTAATTGGAATAATTTGTTCAGTAGCAGATAAAACAAACTAAGCATATTACAGTGGGTATTTAATAGCATGCCAGTGGATTTCTTGCCCTCTTCCAGTGATGAGATAGATCAACCATTTGATCAATCACTTTTCATTAAGCTTTCCTAGGTAAATTTCTTCTCAGGGTTAAACACATGATATGAGGCTTTATTGCTTAGACTCAATCAATCCTCTCCCAGGGGAGTTTTTTTCTGATGTCAGGCTCACTAGCACATATTTAGCTGGCATATGGGGGTTGGAATCACCTGAAATAGACAGAAAGGTTGCTGTTTCTCATTCTCTAACCACTGAGAACATCTAGGGTATTAACAGATTTGCTTCTAAAATTAGGAACATTTTGATAGCATATATAAGAACCTCACACAGGCTGGAAACAAATTCTATTATGTGTCTCACAAAGGGTTATAACTGTGATGCAAAGGTCACATTTCTGGGTATTTTTTAATATACTGCTATCTTTTTTCTTTTTATTCAAGTGTGCTTTGTTATTTTCTAACTTTGTGGGCAGCAGTTCTGTTTTAGGTCCTTTCATGTCTACCATAAAACATAGTGACTCCACCACAGCCTGCTTTAAGATGCTTTCATTAAGTGACTTGGCAACACAAGTAAAATCAACACTTTTAAGAGAATGTTCTTTGAAAGAGACCCTAGCGTGTGCCCTGTAGACTCATGGGCCAGAATTCCTTTTAAGGATAGATGGGCAGATTTCCATCTACCCTTAGTCACACTGTCCTCTGAATGTTTTACGACCTGCACAGAGAGAACACCAAAACTTTAGCTCCAGACTTCTATAAATGACTGTTAGCACAGATTGCAAGATTAGCCTCGTATTTCTTTTCATTAGTGTTGCTTTATAACACCATTTGTTATCTGGCTAAATGTTAGAACCAGCATGTTTGACTTGTTCATAATTTATTTTCTCAAGAAAAGGAACTGCTGAGGAAACCGTAAATAAACTTTGGAGTTTAGAGATTCTGAAATATTTAGTTGAATCCATTAGTTCTCATGGCAGACTAAGTCCATTTTTCAGGAAGTTAAAATTTGGATAAATTAGTGCTATACTCATCTAGTTTCTAAGAGTGGAAACAGAATAAAAGTGAAATTCATTCAGTTTTACAGAAAACAACAGGAAAGTGAATAGTTACTTTTACCTAAATAGAAAAGGTAACTCAATTACAATGCCATTAAGCATGTTTGAAAAAATGTAAGACAAATAGAAATGTTTCACGAAAATCTGTATGTAAGTATTACTTCATTGTCTTTTAGCAGCAAACACAGTCATAATGTCCACACTAAACTGTCTGTAGAATGAACTGTCTGCTCCTGATGGGTTTTAATTTTTCTTGACTCAGCTAACATGGTGGAATCATAGCCAATTAGCCATTTGGTGCCATTTTTGTCCTGTGTTCTGTTTCAAGAAAAGCTGTGGCATTTCTGGGTAAATATGTATGCACATATTGGCAGGCAAGAGCTGTGCATCTGTAGTGAGAGACAGAATATACAAATGGAGAATGATCAGAAAAATATTAAAGTAGAACTCTGAGGGCCAGAGATGTAACTCATCAGTTTCAAGTTTGTGTTGCTCTTGCAAAGGACTCAAATTGGCTTCCCAGCACCCATGTTAGGTGGTTCACAACTGCCTGTATGTACATCTCCAAGGGGATCCAACACTTCTTGCTTCCATTTGCACAAACAGACACACAGATATGTACATATAATTAAAACTTAAAAAATGAACTCTGACTTATGATCAGTATCAAAAACAATGCCAACCCCAAACTTATGCAACTATCAAGAGAAAGCAGACAGACTCAAATATCAGCTAATAGCCTGTTGAATTTCCATGTCCTAGTTCCAACCAGAAGAAATATATGCTCTGACCTTCTTAAGCTACTCTTGTTTCTCTTGTTTTGCTTAGCTTGTCCATAGCTAACTAAAATCTTTAGGCCCCAACAAGCATATATACCTTTTCTTTTACCTAAAAAACCTATTTAAATATTTTATCTGCCTTTGGGTCTCCACCAAAGAAAGCCATGGTGACAGGCTTCCCAATGAAATTTCTAGATAGACAGACTTTATTTTTTCATCTGAGTGGTCTTTATTTTATTATGTTTTTAGCAATATTCTATCAAAATATATCATCCTGAGACTTCTGCTGTGCCTTCCTTTTGTGTATATGACTGATTGTTAGATGACAGAACATGTATCAGGATCTAATACCAATAAACACTGTCTTTTTCTCACATACTTTTCCAAGATAAATATATACATCATATATTATAGTTGGTTTTGATGTCAACTTACTTCAGTAAAAAGCCTTCTGTGAGGAATTGTTCTGCTTACCTTAATTAGTGTGGGAAGGTCTATGCCACTGATGGTAGCAGCCCAGATAAGAAGAAGTATCTGGAGAATGATGATCTGGCCTTTTCCTCACCTAGCAGTCCCTCGTGCCACTGAGTTGATTTGCACTGTTGTTGTTGCTGATCCTGATACATTCCTGATAACATAATCAACATTTCCAAACTTTCATCCCAGAATAGGGAACTAGTGTTCCCCAAGAGGTGGAGTTCCACTACTATTACAACAATCAGCCTGTGGACTATATAATTAAAATGACAAGTCAATATTCCCCAGTGAAAGACAGCTACTCAAGGACTACTCTGCCTGCTGAAGCACCCAGACTAAAGGATGGATACCAGTTTCTCAGCTTCTCATTACCTTATAGCTCACTTAATAAGTTTACACATACAAATATATACAAATACCCACATACACATACACACACATACATACATATTCACCCTTTTATTTCTGCCCTTGTAATTCTATTTATTATATATTACTTTATATATATTTAATTATATTAAACTAGAATTAAATATGGAAATCTAAACAAGAGTCAAGGTATGCTGAAAGACTGGTGTTTATTTTCCAACACTTCCAATCCTGTCTTCATTTGGTAAATCAGGAGAGTAAGCCACTCTTCAGGGTAGCTCTAAAATCTCATGATCCCTTACTTTCTCCTAACAGACGTCATATAGCCACCTGTAAATATTTTGTATCATACAAGTTCTGGATTTTCAAATGTCATGTATATGGAAAATCTCACATTTATTGCACAGACAAAAAAGGAACTTTTATACAAGCATCTTCCAGAAGTGGTTTTGAAACAGGCCATAACCTTTATGGCTCAGCTTTGAATGCCTCAGGAAAGGAAGAGCTGACTTCAAATTACAGTTTCTGCAGGTGTCTTCCTCCCTGAATATGTGAGCTTCGTGATCGTCAGCCTCATTGTAGAAGATAATGGAGATTTTTCTCTTCTCTCATCATCCTCCTGACCCTTTTCAATTTAGTCTTTTTACTTGCCTCAACTTAGTCAGGGAAAAACTTACCACTTGGCAGTTTTTCAAATACAATCTTTTTTTTTAACATACAAATGACCTAAATTTGGATAGATGTAATTCCAACTCATGATATTTATAATCAAAGTCTCCACAGGTTAAAAATAGAGACTTCAAAAAATAACCTAGAAATCACAAAAGTTCACTATTTCTGGTATTTTACGTGAACTATGGGAAATGCCGTTGGCACTCCATTAACTCTTTGGATGGCTTATCCTCTGACATTACAAGTATACCATTGTTTAAAATGTCTTGAAAGTAGGTTTTAAAGGTTTTGACATTTATCAATAATTTACAAGTCCCTATTATAATCATGACTAAGCTGAGAATAGAATCATATGATGCTTGTTATAGTATATGAAAATATATTTCTTATAGTTAGTAACACACCTATGTTCACTGATATGTGTTTTTATCTCTCTGTGTGTGCATGTGCACACATTTACACACACACACAAACATACACACACAGAGGTATGTATCTTATAGCCCAACAGTGTGTTTAACTCTCAGCTGTTTCATAAGTACTAGAATAGACTTTATTGTCATAGGCCAATGTGAAGGAGAATTAGTCTCATGGCATGTAAATTTCATGCCAGTAAATTTCTGACTTTTCAAGTAGAAATGAAGGGTAGAGAGCTAGAGATACACAGGCACAAAGGCACTTAGTATAGTCTCAGCAGGAGGCTTCATACATATTCCTCAATGAATATAAGGCATTCTACTCATCTGAAAGAAAGATCAAGCAATGAGCAGCTGAGTGTTTATGTTAGCATACCCAAGACAAAGGGATACACCAGAAAATAATTTAATTTTTTGATAGTTAATTATCATTCTATCACGATCTAGAATCATATAGCTCATATACTTCAGTGTCTGTCCGTGAGGAGTTTTCTAGATTGGGTTAACTGAGCTGCCAAGACCTACTTAACTTGTAGGTGGTGTTGTGATTTTAAAAAGCAGTTTGAGAAAGAAAGATATGACAGAGTTTACATGGAGGGGTTTTTATTAGGAAAAGGGAATGGGAAAAGCAGGAGGGGAGGAGGAAGACCAGCCTCTGGAGACAGGAGCAGCAAAAAACAAGAGAGAGGCAGAGGGGTGGGGGGAGACAAGGACACACACACGCAGAGAGAGAGAGAGAGAGACAGAGAGAGACAGAGACAGAGAGAGAGACAGAGACAGACACACACACACACACACACACAGAGAGAGAGAGAGAGAGAGAGAGAGAGAGAGAGAGAGAGAGAGAGAGAGAGAGAGAGAGAGGAGAGGTGGGCAGGGACCTTTTAAAAAGGAATGTAGCTTTTAGTGGCTGCAGCTGAGGGCAAATGCTGTCAGAACCAGAAGGACAGATGCCTGAATAGTAACAGGTGGCACCATTCCATTGGCTAGGGTCCAGGACTGAACAAAAAGGAAAAAGGGATTTGAACACTGTACTTCCATTCTGTGGATGCAATTAGAATAACTGCCTACATTCTCTGCATGCAAAATTTTCCTGTTTCATGCATTGTGTTTTTTTTTTCTTTTGTTTTTTAAGACAGGGTCTCTCTGTGGTAAGTGTCCTGGCTGTCATGGAACTCACCTTATAGACCAGGCAGACCTTGAACTCATAGAGATCCACCTGCCTCTGCTTCTCCAATGCTGGGATTAAAGGTGTGTACCACCACGCCCAGCTGCTCTGTGTTCTTAGACTGCAAGCCAAAACAAACTCTTAGCTCCTTTAGTTATTCCATCATGCATTTCGTCACAGCAAGGAGAAAAGTAATGAATGCTTTCTTTGTCCTTCATCCCTTGCTGCCTACCCTTTATATGAATAACAGTGGAAATCACAAAAGACTGGTATCAGATAAACATATATCTAATGGCTTCTGTTAGCATTTTCTCTTCTGGATAATTTTTTTTCCAAATTTGGATATTAACACTCAAATCACTTGTTATATCATTAGAGTGAACTCTGCATCACCACCTCTTTTCAGGGACACAAAGCTGCTTTGGGAGAGTTTATGTCACTATGTCTGGCTCCTTTTCTACTCAAGGTGCCAGACAGAATGCTTTACACATGGTAGGTACTCACTGGTACATGATACATGATTTGGAATGTCTGTGGCAATAGCAATGCTTTCTTAACTAAAAAGAGAGGAAAACAAGCAGTTTTTCCAAGGCTGTTGGGAATGATCTAGATATTTACCGAGTTGCTGTAAAACATGTTTGAGATGACCAATTACTTACTTCCTCATATATATATATATATATATATATATATATATATGGCACTGTGTTGTCATTTTATTTTCAGTGGGGACAGCCATGATAATTATTACTAATAAGTATGCCACCACCTATGGAGTCACAGGTAGTAACATTATTAATTTTAATTATTACAAATCTGAGACCATAACTATTTATTCCTCAAAGGATAGATTATAAAATATCTCCTGGATAGCAAAGCCTATTTCAGAAGGATCATGCCATTTTAATGGAATGTTAAAAAATTGTTTAAACCATTTGTTCAGTAAGGTTGCCTAATTTAAGATGTGGGTTTCACTCATTACAGAAGATTTGGTTCTAAAAGAAGAAACCACACTAGTTGCCCTTTTGCAGACAGAGTTACAATTGTACACAGCTCAGCATACATCCCTAGACTGAGCTGTGCTTTACTTCAGCTAGTGTTCTTTTTAGCATTCCTGTGAAAATCCCTACAACAAATGCTGAAAAGTAGCTTCAACCACAAAATTGCAATGTGGAGTCTACAATTTAAGAGTGTTTGGATGGAAGATGTGGGAAAACACAAAGGCCTTATTCAAAGTCTTGCTGGAAATCATGGTTTATGTATAATTGAAAAAAATCATTCTACATAAAATTGCAAGTGTGTGTTGTAGAAAAATGCCCAATTATCCCAGGGATTGGAGTTTTTCAGGTATCTCTGTATGTCACCACAAGCACATCAAATTAGGTGATGCAAACACGGCAAGACACAGAATAGCAAGCAGCAGCAACATTGAACCTGCTCCTTAAAGGCTGAGAGTGAAATCGAAATTTATGTTGGCCAATTACCTTGTTGAAAACCCACAGAAGCTTCTCCATCAGGGCACTGTGAGGGACTATTGGTGGATTAAATGACTTACCCTACCTGCAGTTCTGGTTTGTTTTGTTTTAGGTTTTCATCCATGTGTGTCTTTGTTTTGTGTTCTTTGTGTGTTTATGGGTTTGAGTAGAGGTACCACAGAGTGTGTGCATGTGCATGTGCGTGCGTGCGTGCGTGAGTGCATGCAGGTCAGAGGATGACCTTTGATGTCAGTCCCCACTTTCAACCATAAGACAATCATTTGTTGGTCACCCTGCATAAAACAGGCTAGCTCACAAACATCCAATGAATATACTGCCTATTTCAAATCTTACCACAAGAGGCTGGGATTGCACATGCCAAACTCACATTTACAAGTGTTCTGGGAATATTATCAGAGGTTCTCATGCTTGTCAGGCCAAGCAGCCCAATGAACCATCTCCCATCCTAATTTCTGGTTTCATCATTTTAGAGATAGAATTGGTGAAGTGGAATATTAGAGAGGGTCATTACCTGAAAAAAGAAAGTAGTTAGGAAGAAGAACTCACAGATGACACCAAAAGAGACTGCCTAAAGCCAGAATTCCACCACTTTCTAATTTTAATACAGGCATACTAAAATGAACAACTCCAAACTATATTCCATATTCTTATATCACTCTGTGATATCTTTAAAAATTAACTATGATTTTATGGTACAACTTTATGTATACTTTGTGATTTAAAAAAATTTAGGCATGTTTTCAGTGATAGAAGTAAAATCAGTTCATTATTTTACAAGCTACTGATTGCTTTTAAGAACTAAGTAAAGAACACAACCAGGCTAATGGGCAAGTATATACTGCACCACATTTTTGTGTGTGTTTGGAAGAATATTTGGAAATTTTTGGAATAAACAAATTACTGTTTATCCATGGAAGATGTAAGTTGAATGATTTTCTTTAAATCAATAAGAGAATTTCAAGGTATATTTCTGTTGGTTATTTTTTTGTTTATACATGGTTCTAATGTTACTTTTTTTATTTTATGACAACAGGCAGATCCCTCAGGTAGGAGACTATGATACAATACTATTTATTAAATGGAGTTATTAATGAATTGGTAAAAGTACAACTTCTCCCAATGTTTACATCATGTGCAGAACATTCAGTTTTATAAGTCTTTTGAAATAAAAGGCAATATATGCAACATTGTAGTGCAGTTAATAAAACATACCACTTTCTTTATGAATATGCATAATTTAATATGTTTATAAAGTTACTATGGCTATTACATTCAATGTACATTTTCTTGACAATGAGCTTAATTTTACTGCTATTTTAGTCTTTTAATTACATAAGCATGTATACTAAATAAATGTAGACTGTGGAGGGAAAGAAATAGGAAAAGTTTTAGGAGACATTTGTGTTCTTCACAAGCTTTTATAACAAGCTTAGTTTCTTTACAGTGATTAGTTCCAAACTTTGTATGCACATGATTCAGGGAAGTCAATCTGAAAGTTTCTTTTACATATCTACAATTTAAAGGAAACAGAATGTAAATCTATAGGCCTTAAATCACATTTTTGTTTCTGATAATCACAAAGGAAAAAATTTGCAACACAATTAAGTGAAAAGAAATACTTGCCCAGAGCAATGTAAATTCCTTAATATATTTTTTCTAGTTATCTTCGAGTTAAAACTTCTGTATGTGTTTGAGAATGACAGACACTATAAACTAGTATAATATCTGAGTTTCATGTAACACAATGTTTCTTTCCTCTTGGTTTAATTTTGAAGGTAAATTGCCTCTGCATTTTATTTTATCCTTTTGCATGTAGGTGTTGTAACAACATGTCTCATGTCATTTCTGGGAAGAGGCCGATGGTGCACGCAGGACAGCTGATTCTTTGTGCTCATTTCCAATTTGATTTTAAAGACAGTGATCACTGAAGCAAGAACCAGAATGACTCTATGGTTACATTTGGTGAGAACCTGCAGTCTATTAACTTGATTTCAAATGTATTCCTAATTTGAATTGTAATAGGTTATCAATACTCTGCCATTCTGCTGAGTCTTTAGTTATTTATTTCTGATTTAATTTTTGTGTGTTTCATTTTGTTTTGAAATAGTTGACTCTGAAATCCACGATTGTTGCTTTGAAGTTACATGTGAAAATGTATTTTGAAGGGTATCTGTAGGACTTTTTATTTTGTTTTGGGAATTTGGGATCACTGTTTTTTCTTTGCTTTGGGCTATCTAATCTAGCATGCTGCAGGGAGGGTGGTGATGCCAGCAGGACTGTGAACAAATGGACACTTCTTAGGGGACTGGCCCTATCGCACATTCCTTTAAGTCTTACTGATCATCCAATGCCAACAACTAATTTATCTACAACTATAGTGAATTTCCCAAGACAATATCACATTATAGTCAATGATTTCTCTATCCCTCATTAAAGTATTGACAGCCTATTGAGATTTCTACAACTGGTATAGCTTGAAATTTTAGATTCATGAGGAGGAGGAGTTCATAGCATAAATCAGGACACTGGGCCATGCTCTCATGTGACACCATTAGGGCCAAGGTTCTCCTCTTCATCTCTCTTTGTTTTTTTTTGTTGTTGTTTTTTTTTTTTGATCAGAATAAAGTTTAATATTGAGCCACTGCTGCAGAACATACACAAGAAAAGAAAATGTCTTTTCATGTTACTGGTTTAGTCTCTGACTTGAAGGGGCTTCTCGCTAATTCATGAGTGACACTGAAGATATATGAGCCTATTAAAAAAATAATACCTAGTATAACAGGGAGATGCTGGAAGCACTAATGATGAAAGGGGAAGAAGTCAAAATGTTGCTACCAGTGCTTTTTTTATTTCCATTTGGAACAATTTTACATAATTAGAAAATAAATTTATATAAATCTGTGATATAGAACTGACAAAAACAAGCAAGATTGATAATAAACTTGTAAGTTTTTTAAATTCAATATTGTTTTAAAAATAGGAGAAATGGGACAATTTTTGGTAGTATCTTTATTAACCAAATTATTATTTTCCTCAAACATGAAAGTCAATCAGGACAAAGCAGGTGTGTGTGTGTGTGTGTGTGTGTGTGTGTGTGTGTGTGTGTGTGTGTGTTTGCATGTGTCTGTGTTTGTCTTTGTAGGAATGTTACACAAACATGTGTTTTTATAAACATATACCTACAGAGAACATGTCATATGCTTTCATTAATTTAAATATATATATTTTACAAAAAGTAATTGAGATGCATTTTAAGAGCTATGACAGTCTACAAATGTAATGTAAATAAATATGCAGAAGGGCTTATAAGAAGTGTGCAATATCTACATGTAAAATTCTTTAAGATCAAATTGAAATCTTAAAAGTGATGATGAAAGTAAGATTAATATAACAGTGACACCCATTCCCTCTTAACAACAAAAGTTCCTTCAATACCAATAAAACAGACAGAAGACTGATTTTGTTTGTTTTAGTAGCTACATGTGCAAGATTTTAAGTTTGTTAAAAGGTCTTGTGACAGCAATGTCCATGTAACGCAGGGAAGTATAATGTATGAGAGGTACTATGTCTTGTGAGTATCCATGGGAGGTAATGCCTGATCTTTCTTTACTTCTGCAGAGACCTGGAGGTGACTGAAAAGGAAGAGCAGCCAGCTGCTGAGAAGGCTGTGACCAAGGAGGAAGTTCAGGGCAAATGGACTGCATCAGCCCCTGAGTTCATAGCTGCTCAGTCAGAGGTGGCCAAATTGTCTGAGGGTGTAAAGGGTCCCTCCATACCCATCCAGCAGTTTCCTACTGAAGAGTGGAGTGCCCAGGCAGCAACTCCCCCAGCACAGGCCACAAAGTGGGTTGGAACTACCACTGAGTGGTGCTGAGCTCCTCTGTAGATACCTAAGTAAAGGGGAAAAAGGTGGAAGGAAAATGAAGTTCTTGCAAGCTACAAAAACCAAACAAACGAAAAATAGGCTAGGATAGGTGGCCCATGCCTTTAATCCTAGCACTCAAGAGGCAGAGATATGTGGATGTCTGTTAATTGGAGGCCAGCCTGGTCTACAGAGTGAGTTCCAGGACAGGTAAGGTAACACAGAGAAACCCTGTCTTGAAAACCAAAACAAAACAAAAAATAAATAAACAAAAATAAAAATGATCAGGGAAAATGCAATATTTTAGAAAGACAAAAAATAATGTATTAAATGATAAGCTAGCATCTAACTACCAGAATAAGTCTGATACCATCAATATCAAATGTATTGTCTTAAAAATACTTTATACTACTGAGTATTCTAGGCAGTTATTTATTTTTCAATTTGATATCTTTTAGAAATTAGAAAATTAAAGAGACAAAGAGAGTAGAGCCAGATAAGAGTATGGCCCAGTCTGTTTGCAAGCAGTCTGTTTCTCAGGAAGGTGGGACGTGGACCCTGGTATAGAACTGCACATCAGAAAGCCAGCACTCAGTAACCTGAGTAAATGATGAGGCTTTCTGAATTCTTTATCAGTGACCAACTGGATGAGAGGGCCAGAATTACACAGCTAAGTTCCACAGATCTCAAAGGTATATTGTGAAATTTTTTAAATTTCAATGAGTTAAATATTCAATCCCTCCATTTGTTAAAAATCTCAAAATATCTCTCAACTTAATTTCCACCAAATTCACCATCTGTATTTCCAACAACAGCTGTAAAGAAAGGGCACTGATGTCCTCAAGCCATGGAGAACACATTGAAAGCTGGTAATTCTTTGAATTTGCTCACTGAGAGATTTTCATAATGTACAAATTTAAAACAAAACAATTTCATTCAAAATAAACATTCTAATTTTGCCTGTGCCTGTTTTCTAATTATTCAGAATACAAGGGTTGGGAGACACCACTGTAGTATCTGCATAGTAGGACTCAATTTGGCTTGAATCTTCATATTGTGTATGAAGATGTCATCAGGCACTGAAACTCCTGTGACCTCCCATTTCCTCATATATTAAATGCAGATATTAATATTTATTACAGAATTATTCTAAAGATTAATTACAGTGACGCATGCAATGGACCTAATTCATAGCACTGAGTCAATAAAAGTAATTCTTGCCATGTGATTCAAGTACAAGCATAAAGGTGAATTTTAAAGGCAATTTGTGAATCAATAAATGCCTTTCACAAACATGAGGGGAAGGAGTTTGAAAAATAGCCGACATAAGAGAACTGACACAGAGACATTTGAGATCTCATAGAAAAAACAGAGTTTGAGGGCCAGGGTAATGAGAAAACATATAAAATGTTTCTGTACTATTTTTTCATGAAACCAAAACAATAAAAAGAGCTTATTCAATAAAATGCCTCAGATGACACTTTCATACACTCCAAATTATTAACGTAATTAATTTCATTTATCATCCCTCCCTTGCTAAAATTCCAAAGAGATTCTCAGACATCTATTATCTAAAGTTTTAGAAGCTCACAGCAAGATGTGGCCTCTAGTCAGCCCATTCCCCATGCCATGGTTTCATCTCTCTACATTATCGTGGACTTGCTATGTCATGGATTCATTATTCAGTGTTCTTTATCCCTCTCTGTAAACGTTGCCACATGCATGAAGCAATACTATTGGAGAACATGAGTAAGACAAAAGCAAAAGCCAGTGACAATTTGGGATGGTCTTTTATTAAGATACTTATACAACCAATAGCTCTTTCCCAAAGTTCTCTGTGTTAGATTTCAGATGCTGACCTATTACAGCCCTTAGACAATATGTCTGACCTTCTTCAAGTGCAAGGAACTCTGAGATTGTAGTGCAAAGGACATTTAGCACTCTGATGGCACATATTTTACATACCTCATTAACAAGTCCATTCTTATTTAAGCCCAATCTAAGAGACTTTTGCATCATAATAGAAATTTAAAAACAAAATTCCCTCAGGTATCACAAGAGACTGAAAAGTCAAATATTTTATGCATATTAATGTCAACAACATATCTTCATATATTTTTTACAAACATTAAACTTAATGCTAAGCAAAGTCTCAGTATATTGAAGTATTATATATACTTGTCCATTCTCCTAAGAGAACTTCAAGGTGTTTATGTAAGATATAATTAGGGTTGGGTTATAGCTAAGTGGGTTATAGATTGGGGTTATAACTATATTATAGCTAAGCTATAGCTCTTGCCTCCCATGTGTGAGTCCATGTGTTCAATCTTAACTCCTAAATACTACACTGTACATATATAAGTGTCTGTGTACATGTGTACATGGGCATGTGTGTGTTTTCATGCATGTGCTTGTATGTATGTGTGCATACATGTGTGCATTTACCTGTAATCCAATTACCTAGGAGGGAAAGGAAGGAATATTGCTGCATGTTTTTAGCCATCCTGGTCCTTATAGAGAATTCCAGCTAGCCAAGGCTAAATAGTAAGATCATAGCTAAATTGAAGAGGGATAGATTTGAGAGGTTCTTACCAGGCACAATCATGAAAGTTTCACCTGACAGATGTTTGAGGATGCTCTTCACCTTACATCAGGCTCAGTGCAGTGTCCAATAGGACTAATAGCAAAACACTGAGACCAATTGTTGGTGACACTTTGCATTATTGTCTTCTTAGTCCAAGTCCTTTAGATTCATATTTCGTTAGATTCTGGCTAGAGATCATTTATAGCTGCCTCTCTTACAAAAGGTAGAGATGGAGAAAACACTTTGAAGATATTTCCTTCTAAGTAAATACAGATTCTTTCAGACTCAGAATCATTTACCCACCCACCTCTCTATCCCAACACTTATAGATCTGCCTAAGCCTTTGGTCCTGGGCTCCCTCTGTAGTTAGATGACCACATGTCTGTACTGATCTACATGACTCTCACCTGTGAACATTCCCATGAGGAATGAGAAGAGAAGAGTCGGCATTTTGTCATTTCATGTTCTTCCAAGTAAGTTGGTGGAGGGTAAATGATTCCTTGTTGCCTTGTTGCTTCCTTTACCTGGCTTTTCAAATACTGACAGTCTGGCTCTTTGACCTCAGCAACTCTGAGATACTGAAGATATGTTGTCAGGATGTTCTACTATAGTGCTCAATGTACATCTTTTTTTTTAAGATTAAATAGGTTGATAATTTATCAAATGAATTTCTAATATTGTGGAAATATAAAAATATCAAGAAATATGGAGAAAACTGTTACTGGGGCCACTTTTATAGCACAAGCACAAAGTTAGTCTTTAATTTTTCATTCTAAGCTAAACAGAATCATCACTATGGCATTATTTATTCTCCTTCACTTAGTTTGATAGAAGATAAGATCCTAACTTTACAGACTTTGTTTTCAATTCCTAGACAGAGTACTAATGGTCACTTTGAGGATCCCTCTTGACCCTTCAGAATTCTATGCAACAAGAGTTAGTTTGCACTTAGAAAGATTTCAGGCTCTAGACTCAGTGCCCTAACTCTTTCTTGTCAGTCCCCCAGCTTAGGACAGGTCACTACTCTAATTGAGCTTTCCACTTTAGACCACTATTGGGAAGACTGCTTAGGGCTTTTATGTCAACTGATAAATATTCTCATTAGAATCTTTTATAGTCCCAAACCTATGCATTAACAATAACACAACAATAGCACATTTGGTAAGTCTGAGACACGGTGCCATGTTACTTCTACTTAGTGTTATTGTTCACAAAGAGTTAGGAAATTTCTAGTTTAAATATGCCTCTAAATTCTATGCAGTAGAAAGTTTTATTAATTGATTATGACATCTCATTTTTAAATAATTTGTCTATTCAGGTATCACCTATACTGTAGGCCAAACATTATTCCAGATTACTCAGTATTATTTTGCAAAAGGCACTCACCATTTGTGCATAGCAAACTGTTACTTTAGGAGTTTAATAAAAATTTTATACTTTGCCTAAAGTGAATCATTTATCTATGACAATCACCTTCTGTTTTTCACACCTCATAATCACGTGCTTTAGTTAGTTGACTCAGTACCTAAAGTCTGTTTCCTTCTTAA
Source organism: Cricetulus griseus (assembly GCF_003668045.3). Lineage (NCBI taxonomy): Eukaryota > Metazoa > Chordata > Mammalia > Rodentia > Cricetidae > Cricetulus > Cricetulus griseus. Next base: position 124,764,378 of record NW_023276806.1, on the reverse strand, counting down.
GCTTTCTTATGGCTTTTGAAAATTTTTATTTGAAAAACCAGCCATGTCAAAATGCCCATGACAATAATTTTAGGAATAAATAAAGCACTATATGAACAACTTTGCTACAAAATCAGCCACCAAACTCACACCAAATTTATCAAAGGAGGTTACTGAAGCAGTAAAGGACCTGACTTACAATTACTGGGGTTATCAACCACAGGCTTTTATTTTAAAGAGAGTAAAGTGCTCTTTCAGAAATTACAAGTGACTCAAAACCCTGAAATACTGCAATTACAGCCATAAGTGGGGTTAAATATCAGATAATACCTGTAAAACACAGAAGGGAACTTTGTCATTATGAATTTAAATGAGTTAGAGCAATGAATAATTGTATTATAGTATTTTTTACCACTTCTGTTTTATTTTGCCTTCCCTCTAAAATTAGCCATCTTACAAGTGAAGACACATTTAAACACAATACGTTGCAAATAGTCATGGGAAAACAGATCTTTTTAAACTTTAAAAAAGTAAATATTACAAGGATAGCCTCTTAAACTGGTTATATAAATCTTCATGATAGAAATAATATGAACCTGAGTTTATATGAATTACTTAGCTAAAGTTAGATCTTAATATTATGCTTTAAATAGCATTTCATATATATATATATATATATATATATATATATATGTCTCCACTAATATTCACAGCAGGAAAGTTTTATTAAAACAGAATTTAATTAAAAATTCTCTTTACTTGCATACTGTTAAATTTAATTAATTTTCTCTTTTTAAATATTGGAATATTTTAGTGGCCAATAGCCAATTGAAAATTTGTATTCTGCAAAGAAATTCCATCAGTGTCTCTATTACAATTTATAAAATTATCTTTACTTAGAAGTTGGAAATTAAGGAATAAAGTTATTACTAAGATAATTGATAATACACTTTGACATTGAAGAATGCATACAATTATTGAATTTGTTCAATGTTACTTGGCAGTGGCTACACTTCTTCTATTCCTGCAATTGCTGTTTATTTATTGTAGCATGACCCTGTTGAAAGCATCTTTTGTCTGCCTTCAGTAGGACTCACGACCAACACAGACTGCCTGACCTAGCCAATGCACTCCAGGGCACACTCCTTCCCACTTCCTCAGATTTGCTGGTGCATCCTGTTGCTGCACAACACCTCAGGTCATGCATACACTCAGATAAGGCAAGCACTTTACTCACCAAGAGATTTCATCAGCCGAGTTTAAAAAGTAAAAATATTTTAATAGTATGTCTTTATTTCTCAGTATTAAGTTCTTCGGTATAATATCCAACTCATGAAGTTCTCTCTGCAATTCTTTCTAGTCAAAGTTTACTAGTTTCATTTTCATTATATGGGTATTTTCTTTTCCTGTCTGTACTTATAATCTATTTAACTGAATATTAAATTCCACAGTAATTGTTTTAAAACAATTATTCTAAATTCTTTTGTTTCCCTTTTTCATAAATTTCTCCACATTTTGAACTTTTCATTCTCGTTTAAAGTTCTCTTGAGTAAACATTACTTATAGTGATTCCTTTCTTGATTTAACAGTCAAAATGTCTAGGTGCCATCCCCCCCCCCCCGCCCAGTGAAAAGTTGTGACTTTTTGACATTATGTCCCTGTCTTGCAAAAACTCAACACTAAGGAATTAGATAACTTGGTTCAGTTATTATCCTATTTAGGATTAAGTTTATAGTAAAACACAATTATATGTAAGTATGGGAATATGTATTACAGGCTTTGTAATGAAAATTTCTGTGTTTCAGAAAAGAAAATCCTGTAGTCATTCACTTGCCCACTTACAATTATGTTAAGTCTATTGCAATTTAATTATAATAATTACCAAGTGTGATAGTGGCTTTGAACTACACTAGATACTTAGAAATACGCTAAGAAATATGGAAAAGGTGTTCCCTTGAGCCACAGTGGATGCATGAAAGCATTTAGACTTTAAGAAACTGAATTTAACCCCTCAGGATAATGATTCTTCACTCATTTTGCAAATATAGGGTATATATCTAAGAATCTTATGCATAAACCAGTTGGTGGCAGCACACGCCTTTAATCCCAGGACTCAGGAGGCAGAGGCAGGAGGACCTCTGTGAATTCGAGACCAGTCTGGTCTACAATTTCAGGACAGTTCCAGGACAGCCTCTAAAGCCACAGAGAAACCCTGTCTCAATAAACCTTCTCCCCCCAAAAATAATCTTATGCATATGTAATCATGAGATTATAACATACTGAAACTATAAAATTTGAAATAGAGATATATCCATATAAGTATAAGACGCACTGTTTGGACATTTTTTTATGTGATAAAACACAATGCCTATAGCAGAAGAAAAGGAAAGCAATGAGGAAAAACTGAAAAAATGGTCTCCAATGGGCCAACAGACATGGGTCTAGGCTTTGTCTTTCATTTGTGATAACCAGCGTCTGCAGTACAGTAACCTTTATTTTCAGTTAACAGAAGAATGAGTAGGCAGGCACCTCATCATAGGACTAATGTAAAGCACTCCTCAATGATAATATTACTTTCAACTGGAGGGGATCTAGCATCACAAATGTAAACATGCCTCCAGGAACAGTTGCAAGATATTATCTAGATCAGTTTACCCTTGGGGCATTCATGTGGGAGATTAGATTAACTGAGTTGTAAATCCCACTTTAACTGTCTAGCACCACCCTCCTGCTCCCACCAGGGTTTTAAAGTCCTGGATTAAATAAGAGATAAAGCAGATTGAAGGCAAGCAGTCATTTCTTGGCTTCTTAAGTGTAAATGCAATGTGACCAGCAGTCTCATGCTTCTGTCACTATGGTAGGTTGTACCTTGAACTGTGAGTTAAAATAAATCCTGCCTTCCTTGAGTTTTTGTAGTGTATTTTGTCACAGTAATGAGATAAATAACTTACATGTCCATGGATCTGGGCCGACACTTAAATAATAATTTGAAAAACATATCCAATTAATGAACAGTTTACTTTTCCCCTGAAATGGTATATGCTTTTATTTCTACTTTCTCCAGAAATATTTAATGTCTATACATCTTTCTCTTGCATAGACCACTGGCTTTTCAACCAGTGGGTCGTGACCCTTTGGGGTGTCACATATCAGATATCCTGCATAATAGATATTTACATTATGATTCATACACTAGCAAAATTATAGTTATGAAGTAGTAATGAAATAATTTTGTGGTTTGTGGTCACCACAACATGAGGAACTTTATTAAAGGGTCACAGCATTACAAAGGCTAAGAACCACTACATTAGACCATGATTTTCCCTAACAAAGTGAATTTGAATCTGCAATACCCAGCAGTTTCTATAGCAGAAATAAGTCAAGGGACATGCACATTCCTTTAGAGTTCTCAACAAAGAAAGAAGCTTTGAAATGACACAGTAGACATTTTGTAGTCAAAATCACAATTGTACATTGTTATGTATAGCAATAAAAGACATTCTATAGACACTCAACTATGAAAAGAGAAGCTTTCATGAAACCTGATGTTGAAGTTAAAATGCCTCTAAGCCTGAAACATCTTTAAGCAACTGCTGTAAACCTGGCACAATTCTGCACTCTTCAAAGAGCTAAAGTGCTTATGCCAATAATACTAATTTTGGATAAAAGTAAAGAATTATTTTTCATTACCATTTTCCTTTTCTTTTTCAATCAGGGCAAAATATGGGTGAGGTCATTCTTTTAAGTTTTCTCTTCTTTCTCCTGTATTCTTAATTCTTTATCTCGTTCTAATTTGTCTGATTACCAAGTTCCAAAAAGTTTCCAATTCTGCTTATGTGTTGTTACACTTTTCAGAGAGAAGTCTTTGTTCAAATTAAGTCTTCTAAACTCAAGACTTGGAACATTTTCTTGGTAAGAGAATCATTAGTGAATATAGCCTTCTCTCTCTTCTGAGGAACAGCAGCTGCTAGGGGTAAATTAAATTTCATATTGATTGGCTTCACTCAGGTATTCGAACTAAGGTCACTGAGACTTAAACTTCAAGTAACAATAAGCAGATGCCAATAGTGTACTCTGTTTCTTTTAATAAACAATTCTGCACTATTGCCATTTCAAGTTCATGCTCACTGAGCCTAGATAATGAAATGTACTTTAGGTCTTAAAAGTCATGTTAAACCACTGTAATGTCTTTCTTTGGGAATCACTCATTTGTGAGTCATTGGGGCTACACCTTACCTCCCAATTTTTCTAAAGGCAATAGTGTTCTATGGAGTGCATGCCTTTAAAAACAAGACAAACTTGGATCTCTGCTTCTACTTCTAGTTATAGACAGGGAGGAATGATGAGCAAAGCCACAGAAACAGCTGACCTGAGTAAGAGGGGGAGCTCATGGAATCCACTCTGACAGCTGGGGAACCTGCAGAAGACTGAACCAGGACCCCTGAACATGGGTATCAATTAGTAGGTCTATGCAGTCTATGGGACATCTGACAGTGGAACCCGTATTTATCCCTAAAGTATGAATGGGATTTTGGAGCCCATTCCCTGTGGAGTGATACTCAGCCTAGATACATGGGGGAGAGTCTTGGTCTTGCCCCAAATGATGTGACAGACTTTGGTGATCCCCCATGGGAGACCTTACACTGTCTGAGGAATGGAGGGGGGTGGGATGGGGAGAAGGTGGGTGGAATGGGAGCATGGGAGGGAGAAGGAATTGGGATTGGTATGTAAAATAAGATTGTTTTTAATTTAAATGAAAAATAAAAAACAAGATAAATGGTAGTAGCAATGCAGCTCAATGCTCTTTCCTGGCTGACTCTGAAGGCCTTTGCCTATACCACCTACTGTGTTCTCCACTGGCATATGTTATCACAGTGTCTTCTCATGCAGTGACCTTTATTCTGTATTGGGGAAAGCAGGAAAGGTAGCACAATTTTTACATTTTAATCCATTTTTAATAAGTTAAAGATCAACTTGAGGCAAACTTGTGTTTCTTGCTATTAAATGCCCTATTTTGAAATACATATATGTTAGACACACACACACACACACACACACACACACACACACACACACACACACACACATATATGTTCACATACAAGCACAAGCATGCACATGCTCACATACAAAGTCATAACTCTACAGACTATAGATAGGGGCATACCCCTTAACAATTAAAACAACGTTGCCATTTATTTCTTTGGCAGTCCAGTTACAAGAATCTCTTTAGCCCTTCACATCTTAAAAGTTTCCCCCAGCATCCCTGAGAGGCTCAGTCTTCTAGTCAATCTAATTTAACTATGAATATGTAAAATCAGCTGAAGACAGCCTACTCAGGTAAAGTTGTGTCCTGAGGCAATTATTAGAGTGATTCAAGCAGAAAAATTTCCTACTGGGGGTGAGATAATGTTTGCTTGAACTATTCATTTTGGCCATTTATAATGATTAAATCCATTAACTTGTTCTTCACTCTGCTTTCTGTGAAGAAACAGACTGGTTTCTATTAAAAATACAATCACAATTCATCTAAAATATTTGCCAGTTTACAAAATATTCTGATTACTTTAAAATATTTTCACACGTTTAAGAAACTACATATTCCTCAGAACTAGACATGAGTCACTGAAGCAAGTAGAGAAGTAAGAAGATAATCAATAAACCACAAAAGTTATTTTGCTTTGCTCAAACTTACTCTTCTATATGATTTTCTTATAAAGTTTATTTAATCATCACTTGCTGTACAATTATCTTCATGGCCTGAAGAATGGCAGCATGCAGGCAGACATGATGCTGAAGAACAGCTGAGAGTCCTACATCCTGATGAGCATGCAGCAAGAAGTTAATGTCACACTGGACCTGACTTGAGCATCTGAGACCTCAAAGCAAGCCTTCTAATGACACACTTCCTCCCACAGGCCACACCTGCTCCAACAAGGCCACACATCCTAACAGTGCCACTCCCTATGGGCCTGTGGGGGTCTTTTCTATTCAAACTACTACAGTGTGTATGCATGTGTGTTACGTGCAAGCAAATGAAGGTGTTCATGTTGGCCAAAGGAATCAAATGTCCCTACAGCTGGAGTTCATGTAGTTAGGAGCTATCAGATGTGGAGCTGGGAACCAAACAAAGGTGCCATGTAAGAAGAGTACATATTTTTTAACAACCAAGCCACCCATCTATCTCTGCACTTTATAGTTCTTGATTAAGGGTAAACTGAGAAGCATCCTCTCTGGGAACAAGTTTGTAAACCCCGATAATGTGAGTTACATTAGAAGAGAGAATCTTGAAAAGAAATTGAAAACTGTCTTTCTGTTCTTTCCTTGTTCTTAACAAGAATATGGTCATTAAGCTAGACTTATCCCAGCAGCTGGGAAGAAACAGAAACAATAGAATTCCAAGTAGAGGGTATAAATGTCATTTCTGAATTTCTGAATTTCCATATACCCAGGTACCATGTAAATGACATGGACATAATTGCAAAATAGATTAATAACTGGAACTTAGTGATTCAAATTCAGGTATGGCCCCCTTGTCAATACAGAACAGATAGTATCATAGTAGAATAGGTTGGTCTTAGAACATTTATTTATTTTCTCCCTCCATCTTTCACATCAACCACCTGTTCCTGGAAGGATGGGTGAGCTTTTCTGCATGTGCTGCTGCCAGCCTACTATCTGATGAACAAGAAAATGCTGGATGTCATGGAGTTCATCATGTAGAGTTTCCTGCATCTCTGCTGATGCCTCCAAGGGATCAAACATGCAGTTCAAAAAAGATGTAGAGAAATATATTATGACACTCAAAAGATTGATCAACATTTAGGATTTAACAAAATCAGTCTGAGAACAAAAGCCACATAATCCCTGATGAAATACAAATACTAGACCTGTAATTTATAACCTCCATAAAATTGTATATCATGTAAGTAGGACTTAATAGACAAACCCTCAGGTAAAACAAAGCTAGCTTAAAAGATATAAAGACACCTGCTAAAGACCTGCTATCCAGTCATATTCAAAGCTATGGTGGCATACAACAATGAAAACTTTAATATTTATTCATTGTGTGTGGCTGGAGATTAGTACAGGGAAAATGAATAGGTTATAATTTTAATAGAGAAAATCTTACTTGAGAAATGCTATTTTATTTGTCACAACCAAAAGATATAATGACCTCGTCAGAAAAATTAGAGGAGACAGATGGCCTACCATGGGTATTCCTAGTGACAAGAGTCAACAGCCATATGTCTGATTTTTTAAATTAATTCAAGCACAGAGATTTTCTTTTTCTAATTACTACATAGGTGGATTCCAGAAAGCTAGAAGTAGAAGAAGTAAATTTTGTCATGAATGAACACTGAACTCCACAGGTAATTATGTCCCTCTATTTGGAAGAAATGCTCTCACTTCTAACTTAGGCACAGCACATACATTGGTGACACGTAACAATGAAGTGACCTTATGTACTGCATTGAGTCAAGCAAGCAACAAATCTCACATTGCTTCATATGTCAAATACCGAGGTTAAGGCATCCCAGGAGATGTATAAAACACTATTATTTTTATCACATACACATAATAGGTGCATTTACATCTAAGAGAAAAAGAAAATTGTAATAGATCATGTTTTTATTTACTTGAGAAAATTTTGGGGGAAAAACTCAAAATAGAACTATAAAATAGGAAAATCCCTTTCAGGGTACTTTGAAAATTAACTTGTTTTGTTAATCCACAAATTCAACAAAGAAAGAACAGAATGGCAATAGCAGAGTTAAGTGAAAGAATGTTCCAGGTATCATGAGGTAAGAACATATGCACATCACACTAATGGTAGATTAAACAATAACCTTCATTCAGCACATACAGTAAAACTCTACAAGTGAACAGAGACATTTACCCATAATCTAATCTGTTATCACACATGATATGACACATGATTAGAAGGTGTGGTGGACTGAAAGAAAATTGTCCTCATATGGAGGGCCAGTATTAGGAGATATGGCTTTGTTGGTGTAGTTATTGCCTTATTGAAAGAGATGTGGCCATATAGGGGTGGGCTTTGGGGTCTCCTATGGTCCAGTTTCACCAAGTGTGGTACACAGTTGGTTGCTTCTACTGCCTGTGAATCAAAATGTAGAACTCTTAGCTCCTTCTCCAGCATCATGTCTGCCTGCATGCAGCCATAAAGATAATGGACCGAAACCTCTGAACCTGTAAGCCCCAATTGAATGATTTTCACTGTAAGACTTGCCATGGTTGTGGCATCTCTTCATTGCACTAGAAATCCAAACTAAGACAGAAGTCTTGGCAAAATCAGACATCACAGAATAGTGGAGCAACTATGCTTTGTTTACTTTTTCATGAGGTGTGTTCTATATTCCCAAACAATTTTTAGGACTTTGTTTCATACTGTGTTGCATGACTTAATTTCCAAATAATATCTGCATAGTATTTTTAACCACAATGATTTTTTTACATTTAATTGTTTATTTGCATTGTGTGTCTTCATGGATGTATGTGGATACACATATGCTATAGTGTACACATGGAAGTAAGAGAATTACTTGCAGGAATTGATACACTCTTCTGACCATGTTGCTTCTGAGCCTTTAACTCAGGTCATGTAGCTTGTCAGCATGCACCTGTACCCACTGACCATCTTTCTAGTAGAGACAACAAAACAAAAATTATTTAATAGGATAACAATATTTGGACATTGGTGAAATGCTAGTTGAACAGCACATTGAGTGAACTTTCTAAATTATTTTATGACTATAATCGATTAAAAATATTAAGAAGTCTGAATTGTTACAAATGAATAGAATTTCAAAAACAAAAGGAAATGTTGGTTAGACTTCATTGGTATAGCTTTTACCTTTTCTAAGTGACATGATCTGTTAGCAAACTAACAAGCACAACACTAATAGACCCACTAACACAGAAGAGGTCAGCTCAAATGGCCTCAACCCTAGACCAGGAACTATGGGCAACTAAGTCATCCCAAGGGAAGAGCACAGCAATTGCTTATCAAATATGAAGTGGTCATCACTAAAAACAACATAGAAGTAACATTACTTGGACTGAGCAGGTTATATTTATGCTTTTGGAATACATACACATCTAAATACATATATATATATAAACATATAATATATATATATATGTAGACATACAACACACACACACATATATTATAACACACACATATATATTTAAAGAAAAACTGGCCATGTATTTGACAGAGAGCAAAAGAATTATACTAAAGGGTTTGGAAGGAGGAAGGAAAGGGGGAATGATATAATTATGTTATAATCTCAAAAGGCTACAAAATAAAAAAAGAAACTAAAATCTAGTTAACTAAATCATTCAAAATAAAACACTAAAAAATGAAAAGTAATGATAACAACTGCAGTTACCACTGAATCTATTTCAGTAAAAACAGATTATCAAACAATTGGAAAGCGCTGCTATACCTAAATGATATGATTTATAGCTCATAAATATATATGTATATATGTATATATATATACATATATGCATAAAAGAAGCAAACATTGGCAATCAGAGCCTGTTGTTGTTGGAAATTGTAATGAGGAGACACAGACAACTAGAGGAAGACAGATCCATAAGGGGAGACATTATTTGATGAGAGAACTTGTATGTGGAACCTGCTCCTGCCTCCCCCACCGGTATACTTAAAACTGACAGTCTTCTATTTTAGTTGGAAAAGAAAAATTAATTTAAATTATCATAGTAATTGTGCCTAATTCACCCAACAATAAAAGTTACTAATAATTTAAATCCAGTTGAAATTTACACCCTAATTTTATCCTTCAAAGTCTATTGCTCCATTTAAACATGGCTCTATCCATGCAGAGACCTTGATGAACTAATTACAAAACACATTCTTATGATTAGAGTGGGAAGATGTTTTTATAAATAATATATTTATCCACCTGTTTCATTTGAAACCATCTAGCTTCCCTTGGTTTAACAGGAAAGTCTATTAAGTACAAGGTAAGATAATTCTATGATGTGAGGAGAGTGAAGTCTTAATCTTAGAAGGAGCAACTGCACACAGATCTGCTTGCTTAAAGCATTTGGCAGGTATGACCAAGTGAGGTGATATTGATAGAACAGATTTAACTTGACATGAAGTAGAGAGCAAAGAGGTGTTACATAGGAGAGACCCCAGCAGGATCAGATACAAAGTACTTATGAAAGAATAATCCTCAGAAACTACTAACAATTCTCAGAAATGATTGATATTCACCTATCAGCATAATGAAGGCAAATGCTTATAAATGAATCTTAAAATGTTAAGCAAATCTGTAACCAACATATATATATATATATATATATATATATATATATATATATCAGAGAAAATTTCTAACCTAAGTCAAAATAGTTTCTTAAGACTACCATTGCTTTTAATAAAATCTAGGTGTATCACAATCATGTTGATATAACCTACTTTATACATATTTTGATTAATAAATCCTTCCTTTGCCACTAAACAATAAAAGTAACAGATTTATAAAGGGGTATTTGTGGACCCATGTCATTTTGATTGGGATTATATTCCCTACTCTGTTGTACTACTTCAAACTTCTTTATAAATCCTCAGTGATTATTCTATTACTAGCTGTGTCTTCTGAAGTTCAGATTTTGTGATGAGGTTAAGCAATTCACTTTGTCTCTCTTCTTCTAAAGCTGAAAGGCAGGCCAAACCCTGCACCTTTTCCTCCTCCTGTAATCACCAATTATAAGCAGCTTTGGTGGGTGGAGATTTCATTCACCAGTGCTATCTAGTTTATTAATTCCCTCAGAAGAGCCCACAGGATGGGGGGAGCAGCTTCCTGCAAATGGTAGACCACCACCTTTGCAGAAAACCAGAAGAGTAAGGGCAAGTGAGTATTTATTTGCACTGCTCATCATCGGGCACTCTGATGCATTTGTTCCCTGATGGGGTTAAGGTCGAAATGTGCTTCTGGCTGTTTCAACTAAGAGATAAAAGTGCTGCACAATTTCTAGAAATGATTAACTCTTGACTCCAGTTCAAGTTTCAGTTTGACAGAATTTCCTTCCCTCAGCAGCTTGTTTTTCAGGCTTCAGTAATTAAAAGCTGTATTTAAATACTGAACTATAGTGCTACAAAGGTGGGAAATGATGCCTCCTGGTAATAATTCAATAAAAGAAATCACGAATTAAAGGTTTACTGCTGTGAGATATTCCCTTGTTTTAAAACACAAGGAGAAATACATAGAGCATAATGAGAAAATTAAGACAAAGCAACATATTTGTGTAATGAAATTTAAAGAATTCTACCATTTCTTTTTTTCAATAATTAATTCCAGAAAAAAGAAAGGATACATTGAAAATAATTAAAATGGTCATGGGGTATATGGCTCAGGTGTTATGCGTCTGTAATTCCAGCAGAGAGAAAACAGAGATCGACAAGCCCTAGGTCTTTCTGGCCATCCATGCCAGACAATTAATGAGCTCCAGTTCAATGACAGACTTGGTGTGAAATACTAAGCAATTGAGAAAGGTACTAAATTCAGCTTTGGCGTCCACATGTATGTGCATACCTATGAATGTGCATACACATATATATAACCCCTCATATAAGTACATACAAATAAATACATAAGCATACAAATAAGAATAAAAATTATTGATATCCCAGTCCATATTTCTTGTGAAAGCCTCCCACTCCATCAAAGGTAAGAACAGCATCCTGAACCCAAGAAATCATGCTAGCTCACTGAAAACAAGGGAGAAGCCTCCTACCCCACTAGAGCTGGGCCAGAATCCTGAAACCCAGAAGACCCCTGGCTTTATGAGAAGACACACACACATCACCAGAATTCCAGACATCAACTTGGGCAGCAATCCCCTGCTGGACCAGAGACCATCCAGGTCATCATAAATACAGCTCCCAACTTGGGCAGAGACCCTCTCCACAATCACAGGTGACCCAGCAAGAAGAACATAGAGGAAACAGAAACAAAGGAAGAAAACATCCATCCAATAAAGACAAACCCAGAAATTGGCATCTAGACTTATAATTACTCTAAATTCAGATGCCTAAACCTGTGTGTAAGAACACAACAGTCATGACAACATATCAACACCAGAGCATAGCCATCCCACTACAGCAATCCCTAAATATTCTAAATCAGCTGAATCACAAGAAAATGACCTTAAAACTAACTTTATAAAGATGACAGAGGTCCTTAAAGATGAAATGAATAAATCCCATAAATAAATCATTAAAAATACAGTAATAAATTTGTCAGAAATCAATACATCCTTTAAAAAACGTCGAGGAAGCCACACACACACACAATCAAAAAAAGAAAGAAAGAAAGAAAGAAAGAAAGAAAGAAAGAAAAAGAAAACAAACAAACAAAAACCCAAACATTTGAAGGAAATAAAACTCAGTATCACTTGAAAATAGAAATAGCAGCAATAAAGAAATACACACTGAGAGAATTGTGGAAATAGAAAAATATAGGTAAGTGAACAACAACCACAGGTGCAAGCATCATCAACAGAATACAAGAGATGGAAGAGAGAATCTCAGGCCTTGAAGACACAATAGATGAAATAGATGAGTCAAAGAAGGGATGATCACTAATTACTTCTACTGCAAATGAGTACTTCAGTTCAAATTTCGTTTCTAAGTATTTTTAGGTTTCTTTTTTTTTTAATTTAATTTTGCATTTCAACCAAAGTTCTCCCTTCTACTCTTCCTCCCGCCAGTCCTCACCTCCCCACACCCCCATCCCCCCATCTATTTCTGCCAAAGGGTAAGAGCTCCCATTGGGTTCCAACAAAGTCTAGCCCACAAGTTGAGTCAAGACCAAGCCCCTCCCCACTGCACCAAAGAAGAACATGGCATCCAACTATAGGGAATAGGCTCCAACAAGCCTATTCATGCACCAGGGATAGATATTGGTTCTTCGTTCAGGGGCTTCAAGAAAGACCCGGCTATACAATTGTTTCCCACATGCCTAGCTCAGTCCCATGGAAGCTCCATGGCTACTGGTCTAGAGTTCATGATTTCCCACGAGTTTGGTATTAAATTAGACATGCTGGAAAGAACGATAAATCTTTCCACCATCTGCCTGGGTGCTGTTGCCACTTTAGGGCCCCCAAATAGCACACAAAATCTTATATTACAGTTACAAAGCTGCTAGCCAATGACTAGGATTTTTTATTTGCTAGCTCAGTCTTAATGATTAACTGTAACTACTAGTCTATATATTTTTATAAGAATTTATCTTGCCGAGGATCCCGGCCTTATGCATCCTCTCTTGCTGGGATCACATGGCGATGACCCTCTTTCCTACATTTCACAGAATCCTCCTTGTCTCCTAGTCCTGACTAACTTGCTTCCCTATTGGCCAACAGTACTTTATTTATCAACCAATAAAACAAACATACAAAGAAAGACCACCCCATCATTCCCCAACAAATTATCTTTCATTATAATTATTAAGAACCTTATTAATATATTTTTAGAAACTTGATAATCTTTTAAATTTTCTTTCTGGAACAGATTGTAAACCTGAGGCACTGATATCTGGGTTCAGGCTTTGGATTTCCAGTCATTAACTCTTTTGGGCAAAAAAGAAATCAAGTCAATTTTCATTTAGGAGGACTGGGCAATCTATGAGGCCTCTGGTAGTGTATCAGTATTCATCCCTAATATACAAATGGACTTTGGGAGCCTATTCCACATAGAGGGATACTCTCTCAGCCTAGGCCTGCTCCAAATGAAATATTTGAAGATTTTCCACAGAAGGCCTTGCCCTCCCAGGGGAGCAGAAAGGTGTTGGGATAGGGTGTCATGGGGAAGGAGAGGAAGGGAGGGAGAGGGAACTGGGATTGACAAGTAAAACAAGGTTGTTTCTAATTTAAATTAAAAAAAGAAACCATGTCAAACAGCTGAATTTGTACTGTGAATTCACAAATCTTCCATTATCTCTTTAGATAACAATAGACACTATGTGTTCACATTGGCTAATCAACAAACCTCAAATTGAGGAAAAAGAGAAGCTATTAATATCTTAAAGAAAAATGAATATGTTAAATACATCCAAAGAAATGCTATTGTTTGGTAAACCATACATTATTTTTTAAGCACTGTAGAAGGTTTAATTATTGATCCAAACTTCAAATAGATCCAGAAAAAAATGTTATCAAGATATTTTAATTTTCTCCAAATAAAGGATTCTCCAAGCACCAAAAATTAAATAGATAAAATAAAATAAAGGAAATACTTAACATTTTCAATTGTCTGCCATGAATTCCTAAGAGGAATCAAAATAGTGTAATTTACATAAGAAGTTAAGAATATTAAAATTGTTCTATAATTGAATTAAATTTAACTAGTAGTCTAAAAACTTTTTTTCTTTTGAGCTTATTTTCTGGAAACAGGAAAACTCTCAATTTTATAGCTAATATTTTTCATATGTATCAGACATCAATAACAATGTTTATACATAAAATAAACAAATTAAAATCAAGCTGACACTGTTTCCACCAGTCTGGGTCATTTCTATGGTTATTGCCATTTGATAATGGCAAAGAAAATTCCAAGCCATTGTCCATAATGCCATTTGGACAAAACTTATGTATCTTACAGGAATTAAAATTTGCTAATGGGGAAAAATGTGTGTTCTAGAAATCCACTTAAATAATATTGTTTCTTGAATACAAAAACAATTTCATGATTAATTTAATTATTCTTAAGCTTTGTTTCACAATCTGCATGAAGTCAGCAGAAACAATTCTAAAAACAGGGTGATAATGAAATGATTTGCCTCATAAATTTGTAAATACTAAAAAGCTATTGCAAAATAAACAGTGCCCACTATAATGCAAGCTTGTGTGTTGGCTGTTGCTACTACATGTCATCTTATTGACTAAAACAATTGCTAACAGTGAACAGGGTACTTGAAACAATAGACTGAGCTGAATCACTGTAATGAATCGTGTTTTGATACAATCACTTTGGAAAGTATTCCCTTATATCATACTGCCTTCCTGAAGAGCATTTTAGATTCTTTCTGTTGAACAACTGTATTTAGAATCATTCCCAACATATGTAAGAAAATTCAGCCAGGCAGTGGTGCTGTTTGCCTTTAGTTTCAGCAGGTGGAACTCTATAAGTTCAAGGCCCGTGTTGTCTGCAAAAATGAGTACCAGGACAGCTATAGCTACACAGAGAAACCCTGTCTCAAACATCAAACAACAGCAACAACAACAACAACAACAACAAAAAAAAAAAAAACGAAATAAAGAAAAGATAAGAAGAAGAAAGAAAATAATGAAAAGAAAATCTATTTCATTATTGCTGGTGCCCCATATTCTTTCCCAGTTTGAGTAATATGGCAATTATCAGATTTGCCATATCCGTGTTAAAAATTAATAACAAAACTAAACCCACTTTTTTGCTTCTTTGATCCATAATTTGAATAAAAGTGAATGCACATCAAGGTTTTACTCTAAGGAAGAAAATGAAATTTTAGAGAGGATTTTGCAAGAAGAGACCACAAATGAGTCCATGACATATCTCATGTCACAGTTATGGGTATGGCCAAGCAAGAAATGCACCTTTGGAGATTGTGTGCTACAGCATCATACTTACAACAAACTGTCATGTGATTCCACAGTCAGTCATCATCAGTACCTAAGAAAACTAGGCCCAATAATGTTGAAAACTGAGATAACTCATAGTTTAACTATGCTGCACATTTTTCAATTTCTTAGTTCTTCTCATGACTGAAAGGTATGTATAACAGTAGATTTTCTTTGGTTTAATGACAAGTAATTGACAGCAGGGCATGCTATACTCTAAAATCTTGTTGAAACCACAAACTACAAATGCTAAGCTTCTGTCCCTTGTTGGCTAAACAAAGATTATATCAAACAAAAAATAAGGACTGTAAAACATATTGCAATTATTGCATGAGTTGTCATCTGAACAGGATCTAGAATCTAGAGACAAATCCCTGGCCATGGTTGTGAGAGTTTTTCAGGATTAGCTTAACCTTGGTAGGAAACACACCCTACCTGCTAGACTGAAGAAAACATGTACCAAGAATCAGTATTCATCTCCCTCTGCTTCCTGACTGCAAAGGAATGTGACCAGTTGCTTCCACAGGCTCTTGTCACCATAACAGACTGCACCCTGGAACTGTGAGCCAAAGTTATCCCTAAGGAATATACCCTGGAATTGTAAGCCAGAATCATCCCTTTTTCCCCCTAAGCGGCTTTGGCTGGTTTATTTTGTTATGGTGAAATTACTGACACAAAGTAAACATGTAAGAAATAAATGCTGTTAACAAATGTTGATTATCAGAAGCCTGAAAATTTGTATCTGAAAAAAAGAATATCAAACCACAAACTAAAAAATCTGTGTTCTTATTACACTGAACTATTTTGTGGTCACTGTATCAAATGGAAAATTGAGGCAACCTTGTTGTTTTGTCAAAGGTAAATGTGTGTGTGTGTGTGTGTGTGTGTGTGTGTGTGTGTGTGTGTGTGTGTGTGAGTGTGTTTGTATATGCATGCAAATACAGCTGATCCTGCTACTAAAGCAATGCAAGTTAAGGAGAAATCATCTTTGCAAAGAGGAGAGCAATCATAGAAATCTTACTAAGACTTTGGCACACAAACAATATAAAGTAAAACGAATGGCTTGACAAATACTTTTCTTTTGTTTCCCTAATGTTTGCTTACACTGAATGATGTTTACTACTCATTCTGAACTGACTTAGGCAAAAGTTAGCTCAGTCACATGTGGTGCAGTTGCAGTTATTAAGCAGACTCATTTTTGTTGTTGAAAACAAAAAATCTGAAAATGCAGTAAGAGCCAAATGTAATATGGAGTTACACTGCAATGCTGTTCTTAAAGTCATCATAATGTAGTGAACAATATCTCATAAAAAAGATTGGTAGCCACAGCACACAACTTATCAAACACCCAATAGCTTTCCTTCTGATAGCTCCACAGGCCAAACTTCAAGAATATTAGGACATTCTAGTAACTTGGCAGCTATGAAAGTTCCTTGTAAAGAATATGAGTGCAACAATGATGAAAGCAATCTGTTTTCTCCATCCCTCTGGTAACTATTAGAATAATAGATTCCAACAAGATATTGCCTATTGTGCAAGAAAATACTTCCTTTGGAGGAATTACAATATTGCACATCAAAGGAGAATGTGGCATTGAAGTAATGTTATTGTCTCAGTATGCGTAGTAAGAAGTGCAATTTCTATACTGCATGCTGAAAGGTCCAGCATGTAGTTGATGTCTGATGAATCAGTTTAAGGATAAATATGTTTTATTATTAAGAATTATGTCTGGATAGAAGTCGTGATAAATTTCAAGGGCAATAAAAACAAAAAAAACCAATGTTTGGAAAGATGTTTTCAATGGCTCCTCCTGACAGATCACAGGTAGAGGAAAGCCATATTCTCCATCTAACTTCATCCTTGCTTATCTGGTACAAACAGTTGTCTAGTTTTGTGTATCTGTGGCTACCAAAAAACCACACATAAAGCTATGTCTATTTCCTCACTTTCAGTTCAGTGACCTCTGCTGCCTGCACATTAGTTAGGACAGTGGCTCACTATGATCACAGTGCACAGTCTCCTTCCCCGACTCCTCATCTCAAGACTTAAAGAAACCATGTAACACAGTTGATTAATTGAAATTGGAAAATTTGTCAGTGTGAATCTTTTCTTGGATATTTATCTTATTAAATAATTGAAGTGTGAAATACTTGGATTGAAGCCTTTCAAGTAAGAAATGTGTCCCCTTAAGTTCTTTTCCTTGGTTCTACCTAGTTAATAGACTATCTGGTCCACAAACTTCTTACATACAGGCAGCACTTGAAAAATTGAAAGTGAATAATTTACCATCACATTAGCTGTATTGTTTCCCAAAACATCTTTAATACTAAATATGTATGTCTAAATTACAAAGACAGTTATGGGAAAATAGTGTTTGTATTAACGAGTTCAAAAAGTATTAAGGTTTTACTTAATTTATCTCTAGACTTCAATTTCCTAAGCCCACATGGAAACAAGGGAGATTACAATATAATTACAACATTCGTACCTTTGCTGTCTATATAATCCTAATATAACCCTCTCATTCCATATAACATTGCTTTTATGTGTTTTCAGGAAGGATGGTATGCCACTGGACAGCCAATTGGCATGCTCTCCTCTGGGGAGGACCACCTCTTCTACTCCTAGTTTTTACTCAGCTGCCTGTGGTTCTTTGTGTAGGGTGGAGGCAAGTGGATTTTTCCTCATGTAGCTTGGCATGTTTGTGGTTGTCTTCTTTGTTTTTTTAACCACCCACTTAACTATGCTATAAAGCTTATCTATGTGACAAAAATTAAAAGTTCCAGATGTATTATCAAACTAATAATTAAAGAAATCACATTCAACAGTAGTCTACATAGTTATATTACAGGGATTAATTCTGTTGTCTACAAAGCTAAGATCAAGAAGAAAATAAAATTAACTCCTTCAACAGGCTTATAATGTCATGTTCCATTTAATGTTCACACTAAAAGCTTTTCAGGCTAATTTGGTGTCTACATGTGACCAAATTTTCAGGGTGTGGAAGTTTTAAAATTTATTTTTATTTTTTAGTTATTGGGATATTCATGTCCATATGTGGATATGTGCATATGAGGACAAACACCTGTGGGAGTGGTTGGAGTTACAGGCACTAGAAGCATGTATGCTGGGAACTGACCTGATGTCTTTGAAAGAGAAGCAAATACTCCTAACTGCTAAATCATCTCTCCAGAACCAGGTTGTGAAGTGTTTATTTAAAGTATTTCTAAGAACTAGGAGATGCTTGTTTGAACAATATCAAAACAATGATAGGGTAGAGTTAATGAGTTTACTTAATCAAATATCACAAAATATCCAATTGATGAATTTAAGAAATTGAGTTTTATTTTTACCTTTTTTTGAATTTCATTTTCTTTCATGAAAAAACAGGAGAATACACTACACTCTGCCAAGACTCGTTTCAGATCTGCTGGTTACTTGCTGGGCTTATTTTACAGAGTGAAACATATGAAACATGTGAGTGCCACACAAGGCAGTCCTCCATTGTGGAAGGAAGTCATGGATGGAAGAGACCTAAATTATATCCTTGGCACTTCCAGGGGCCAGTGTTACTACTATGATAAACTTATTTTCTATTTTCCAAATTCCTATTTCCTTATCTATACAACTGGGATATTATCATCTGTCCACCTCAAGTGCTATGGAGGGGTGGCAAATGTATGAAAACTACACACTAATCTTTAATTTTCCATCACTGAGGATTGAAAACATAGGCTCAAAATTGTTAAAATGATTTCATAATAACAAGTCAGAATTTATATTATTATTTAATTGTGATAGAAACAAGAAAAAATCAGATTACAATATATATTCCCATGTATTTAGCAAAATTTCTCTAAGGATATTATTCCATCAAGCCTAAGACTTTTAAACATATTCAGCTATGCATTAACTATTTATCCCTCATTATATTTGGATGCTAACACATTAATTGTAATGTTTGGATATTGGTAAGCAATTGTTAAATTGTGGCCTTGTAATAGTTGCTCTGTCACCTTGCATGTAATTATGATCACACCAATCTCATTTCGTACTGTAAGCTTCCAATTCCATTGGGCTTACATCGTGAACTTGATGGATGAGCTAGACTGTTGTGTCTGCTTGAGCAGGTGTGAGATAAATTACTGGGCAGGCTATGATCTTTTGGCAAATTACTCTCCTTGACTACAATATATATCGATGAGATGTGTCAGGGCTCATATACACACTTGTCAATTGCATTACCCAGGTGATGAAAATACAAGTTAAGGGACCATCCAAATGAAGAGAAAGAAATTCATTGTGTCATAGGAAATTAGTGAGAGAACCATCACCCTAAGCTGGATATATGACAGGGTAAAACCTTTTATAGATTTTGATAAGGAAAAAAGTTCAAGCCACTTAGTCAAATATATATAATTATATGTCTCCTCTTCATCCTAGATTAGTTTCACTTAATACAAATGAAAGTGAACATGATAATTTAAGAGTTTTATGTGGGAACAATCAGGAGAAAGGCTTATAATTTAATATCAATAAGTTTTGACTACTCATTCAAATTAAGAGTCCTTTCATATTGATTTTTCTTTAATACAAAAATATTGCTGTATGAAAAGAGTCTATGCATATTTGAATATTTTTCATAGTAGCTTGTTATCAAATGTCTAACCTATATGCACAGGAGCAAAAATATACTGCATGTCTTATATGTACAAGAGATTAAACATATGTATACAGCAATAGGAATATTCTCCATGCCTTACATTTATAGGTGACAAAATCAAGACTCAAAATGACTTTCCTAATGATGCCTTATTAGTTTTATAAAGTGTCTGCATTTTTCTGGTCATTAATGCAAACATGAATTAAGTCCAAGCACACACTCAAAAATCTCTATCAAACAGAATAAAATGAAGAAGATAACCAGTGACACTCAACAATTCTGTATATCACCAAACTAACTCCAATCAATACTGTACTTTGATCAGCCTAAAACAAGTCAGAAGACCCTTCATTTATTAGCCTAAGATAATTAGGACTAGTGAGTTACAGTAGAGACACAAAGACAAACTATTGGTAAGCATGAAGGCTTTGAAAAGAAATTTGAAACTATCATAAGATATAGTAACAGACTGATGATAGGAAAAATACTCTAAAATATCCCAATAATGGCTGTTTCTTTTGTGATTGTTCTTGCTCAAAAATTTCATATCTCCAGCTGTGTCTCCCTCAGTTAAATATTATTCATAAACATCAATGATCAAGCTTGCCTCAAGGGGAAACACATGGACTCTCAAAAATATATTCCATGGGCCAGCAAGATGGCTCAATATGTAACAGCTTTACCCACAGGATCTGACAACCTGAACATCATCTGCAGATCCCACATGGTGGAACAAAAGGAACTGTTTTACACCAGTTTTCCTCTGCATGTGTGCATGTAACCAACCATGAATACATGCAAATTTCATGGTGTACTCGTGGTGGGCACATGCATTCACATACTTAGTTAATTGAAATCAATCCATTAGTAAATGTACAATTTTAAGATAGATCATGTACATATTACTTTCTAGTAATATTCAGGTCCAATATTCAGGCACAAAACAATACCATTTTCATATATATATATATTGGAAATTGGGTAGTTTTTTATATTAGAAATATCACCTACCCAAATGAACAACTTCAGAATTGAAAACTATCTCAGAGTTCGATAGGTAACAGGAAGTTTGAAGAGTAGACCCTAGAGAGTCCAGAAGGCATCCTCTGGCTAGCCTAGTCATCATCAAGATAGTTGCACAGCTACAGATGAGGCCCAGATACCACCACAACCATGAGCAGTGCAGAGAGGTCACCATCACCCTGCTGGGTCTTCCAATGACACCAAGCCAGCCTCAACCAGTATCAGTTTCCCAGGCAGTCCCAACTGTGGTCCCTGCCTTTAGGGACAAAGTCATCACAATAAAAATCATGTGAACAATGAAACGGTTCAGTGTATCTCTGCTCACAGACCCTAGTCTGACTTCTGGGGAACCAGCATAAGACCAAACCAGTGCCCCTGAGCATGGGTGTCAGCCAGGAGGGCGCATGTGGGTTGGCTGGGAAGTCTGTGGGACCTCTGGCAGTGGAAACAGTATTTATCTCTAGTCCACAAATGGTCTTTGGCAACCCATTCCCTATGGAGAGATACTCTCTCAGCTTACACACACAGGAGAGGGCCTAGGCCCTGCTCAAATGATGTGACAGATTTTGAAGGTCCCCATGGAAGGCCTCACCCTCCATGGGGAGCAGAAAGGAGATGGGATAGGGGATCTGTGGGGGGCAGGGGAGGAGAGGAAGTAGAGGGAACTGAGATTGACGTGTAAAACAAGATTGTTTCCAATTTAAATTTAAAAGAGGCAATAAAAAAGATTGTTTTTAATTTAAATAAAAATTAATTTAAACATGGTTCAGTGTAAGGAATGGATATACTTTCAGCAAGGGGATGACACAAAGGAAGAAGGATTTGTGTACCAGACCACCATAACAATAACACCAGGAAGTACCTTTCACAAGGTAGATGGAAACACAATAGGGTTTGATGTTGTTAACAAAGAAACTCCTGCAGAGGCAGCAAATGTCATAGGCCCTGGTAGAATCCAAGTTCCAGGTGGCCAATATGAAGCCAGCTATAGCCTTTAGAGACACTAAGCTAATTATGTCATTCTCAGGGTCCTCCACGTATTTACCAGAGTTGGGAAAAAATGATGGATGGGAGAAGACTCTTAAAGCCAGGCCCAACAGCACAGGCCCCGAAGCATATAAGGTTCCCACTCCACTGTGCATGAGACCCCAAGGGTTAGGACAGTGCTGACAGCCAGGGTGCAGGGGAACAAGGCAGACCAGTGAAATGTGATATGTATCCATGTTACAGAATAAATTCCACAGCGGCCCTCATCTCCAAAGTCTCCAAGAGAAGACCACTACAAAGAGGACAAGGAAAATCAAGAAGACACTCAGGTCAACTGACACCTCAGTGTCAGTGATGCTGTAACTTCAGTTACAGACTTCCATGGCCAGAGTACCTTAAACTACAAGACGAACAAGAGACAAAAGCAGCAGGTCAAAGGCTGAGAATTCATCCTCTCCCAAGTTGTGTGTGTTGGGATGAATAGATGCTGGCTTACTGTTCTTACCACCTTCTGCTTACTCATCCAACAAGAAGAAATGATTGGAGCTGAAGACCCCGAGTCTTTATAGTGCGTGGTTTTATTTTACCTAAAGTTGTCTCTTGTGGGTAATGCCAAATGTGGTTTCTTTGTTTGTTTCTTAAGGTTGTTATTTTTTCCTCAATATACATATAAAGGTTTTTAAACTATTTCATGTCCAGTCAAGTTGAGATTATATAAATTTTATTTCCAGTTGGTAATAAGAGCTTTAAACAATCTTTGCAAATCAGTCAACAAACTTCCAACATCTGTCAATAGAGGTCTTAATAATGAATAAATAAATCAATACAAGGCTATCTCAGTATATATAAATCAAGAGTTTCAAATTATATAACAATTGTAATTTTAAAAAGAAATAGACTTTCTTACATTTATATGAAAATTCTTCTGAATTGAATGTTTCAACAAATTTTAGATATTTTAAAGAGGTGAATTTTACTTTAGTTCTATGATATTCTTTTTATGACAAACTATTAATAACTTTACATAATTATTGCTGAATTTTAAGGAAAGACGTTTAAAATCATGAAAGAATGAGCCCAAGTGAGGATAAGAGAATGGTTCAGATGAACATCAATTTACCTTTATGAATGAAGTTGATCAGAGCCTCAACTAAAGTGAACCACAACTGTCTGTTGTGGTTGAAGTTCTTGGTCCTGTCTGCCCTTCTCTCAGGGATAGATAGATAATTCACAGATATAAAGGCAGAATGCAATATTCCTGTTGATACACTTGCTGTAGTTTTATTATATTTTATCTTATTGCTGTATTGCTGATAACCAGGAGCAGTGTAGCTTTTTTATCATATATTACACGCTGAAATAAAGATACATTTTTGACATTTTAGGAAAGTACATTCTCATATCATTGTAAAGTTTTTCAGTAAACATCAATACCATGTCCTGTCTTGATTCATAAGGACACTGGACATTGTTTAAATTGGTCTCTGCTAAGGCTTTAGTCTGAACAAGGATACTCCAAAATTTATGTTAAATCTACTTTTTAAGCAAAATAATGTGAATAAGTGCAGCAATAAGCAGGTCTCCATGAGGATGGAGCCCACATAATTGAATCTAGCTTCTCCATGCAAGATGCCAAAGGCAGCTTGCTCATCTCTCCTACCAGATAAAGCAAACAAAAAATAAATAAATAAAAATTAAAGGGAGGGGTGGGGCCCCAGGCAACACTGTCAAAGCAGAAAGCAGAGCAACTTCTGGGCCTGGATCCTGGTTTTCCAAGCTTCAAAAACTATAAGCAATCTACTTCTGAGATATTTTGTTTTCTCAGGGCATTGGTGGCACACGCCTTGAATCGCAGCACTCCGGAGGCAGAGACAGGCAGATCTCTGTGAGTTAGAGGCCAGCCTGATCTCCAGAGCCAGTGCCAGGATAGGCTCCAAAGTTACACAGAGAAAGCCTGCCTCAAAAAACAACAAAAAAATTTGTTTTCTTTGGTGGAGAAGTACCAAGCTGAAATCTGAATTCAGTTTCTGGAACAATTTCATGAAACCTACCAGTGAAAAAACAAAGAACCCACACAGCACATTAGGACATCTCCTGCATATCTATCTTGTTAGTTGGCTATGATGTAGTGATCTAAAGTAACATTAAACTGTACAAAACGATGAGTTCACCTGATTTATTTCTAAGAATAAGAATGAACCTTCTAAGACAAACCTTAGTATTAAAATACTTAATTTAATCAAGCCAATTGTACCAAGTGGAATGTTTGCCTTTTTCAATTGCAAAATATTGATTTTATTAGTGAGGACTGCTGATGTTCATTTTGTTTGCTTTTGTGATTCACCATTTCAATAACTAAAATGCAAGCAAGGAGAGTCATGGGCATTTGTGGAAGCACAAAACAGACTGCAGAGTTGCTGCTGATTATCAAGAAACGATGAACCCCTTGCAGAGTGTTCTGGATAGACTTGTGGATATCATCTACATTCAAAACTCTGAACAAAAATTAAGGGTGGGGAGAACATAGCAGAGGGCAGAGAATTAGATAATACAAATGTATGCATGAAACTGTGTGTCCAGTTATTAAAGTTTGAATTTTCCTCTTTGTATTTGTAATCAAACTCTGTGAAAGACATTCCTGCTTTTGACAAAAATGATAAATATAAATGTTGATCAAACTTTTATTATGTATCAGACGTAAGATCTTCAGAACAACACAAACTGTAGTTAATATTATGTAAGCAGAGTTTTCCTGTCTAGACCAGATGCTCCCAAATAACTGGTAGCCACTTCCCAGATAACTGACTCAGAGACTTAATATGAAGTGTAAATGCTGAGTCGATAGCTCAAGCTTGTTACAAGCTAACTCTTACATTTAAATTAACCCATATTTCTTATCTATACTTTGTCGTGTGGCTTATGGCTTCTTACCCTATTTTGTTCACTTCCTGCTTCCTCAGCAGCTGGCTGGTGTCTCTCTGACTGCACCCATTTTCATCCCAGCTTCGTTAGTTTGGTTGCCCTGAGTATGCTTCCTAAATGGCTACTGGCCAATTAGCATTTTATTAAACCTTTTCTAGTGAAAAAGTTTACAGTGTACAAGAGGATTATTCCACAGCAATAGTATCATCTGCTTATAGAAAAAACAATAATGCATTTGATGTTAAATTTCCTTCTATGACATGTTCTTACAGGACTTAGAATTCAAGATCACATATGTTCAGAAATTTAGTCTTTCTCTTTCTTGTTGTGAATCCAGAATCTAGCAAAGCATATGTGTAATGGGTTGGGGGCATTCTGTGTGCTTATGTGTATGCATGCATTTGTGATGTGTTTGTGCATATGTGCAGATCTGCAACAGCTTACTTAGTATATTTTGTCACATGCAATAATAAAATTTTATGAGAGGTTTTAAAAATAATTACATGGGTCATGTTTAAAATCATTACTTTCATCATTTTGATATTAAATGAAGACAAGGAACAACTTTAAATAATGATATTTTCAAATTACAATGAATTTTCAACATTAATGTTAATTGCATGTGTAAAACAAATTTCTGGTGTTATATATCTTTTAAATTTTTGTATGTCTTTATCAAATATAAATAAACAAAATGTATTTCTATTAACTTCTAATTATATGTTGCTATACATTTTACAAGGAAGAAAAGCTAGTCAATTTCTATTCTTTCTTTTTTTTTTCCGAGACAGGGTTTCTTTGTGTAGCTTTGGAGTCTATCCTGGCACTCGCTCTGTAGAGCAGGCTGGCCTCGAACTCACAGAGATCCACCTGCCTCTGCCTCCTGAGTGCTGGGATTAAAGGCATGTGCCACTAACACCCAGCTTTCAATTTCTATTCTGTTTCAACTTTTTATATATTAATCTAGTAAATTTCTCTATGGTTCTCAATACCAGCTAACCTCAATCTCTAGAAGAAATGTAGCTAAGGGAGCATAAGAGATTCATCCCCCCCAAATTATAGGAGGTTCTTAATGAACAAAATGTAAAAGTGTGAGATCATATTCCCAAAAGAGAATATGATCACTACTACAGAATAAAATGCTACATATGAGAAAGTCTCTTGAGAGCCCAAGAAGTTTTCATGGAGAGCTTTCTTTTGTGTGGCATGACCCATAGAAGCCACTGACCTTCACTATACAATCCATAGCAAAGACAGCAAGCATACAATAAATATAAGGAAATATATCTTTAAGGTTATAGTGACAGAATAAAATGTTAATTTCACTCAATTTAGCAGTCCAACTACAGAGAGCAATTTTATAATCTATGGTGTTGAAACATTTGTGATCTACAAATTTTCTCTAAGGAGTCACCCTTTTTCCTTCAGAAAATGAGTGACATTTCCAACAAACACACCCATGAGATTGAGCTCCTTGGTTGAGATTGTAACCTGACAACAGTGATAAGCAAAGTAATTTTAATATCTTTGTTAAAAGAAAACGAATATTCTATTCGAGTCCTTGTCAGTATGTCTTCTTATCTTTCACTCCAGTATTCATCAAGTAGAAACTATAAAGACTATCCTTTTGCTTAGTGTCTTCTCTCTACAAACTAGATGAATATGATATATAATAAAGTATAAAAATTATATAATTTTATAACAATTGTATGCTATTTTGATTTTCATTTCTCTCATATTGATATTTGGAGATCTATTGTGTATTTCATTTTACTACCTAATGAATTAACCTTCAAATTACATAGCTTCTTAGAATCACATTATCATTTAACTCCCTAAACAATTATAAAAATTGTTTATTCAAATACACCATGTTCTAAACAAGTATTTGTAATCCCATAATTATAATGAGATTCAAAATAAGTGAAAGAAGGTCAGACTGACTGAATATATACTGGCACTCTTAAGTTAATTCTATGAAGTCAAGGTAAAATAGTAATTCAGATGACCTTGAATAAATTATTAAATCATGTGAGCTTTTACTGTCAATATGTAGGATGACAAATCAGTATTTGTTTCTTAGGAGTAGTGGCTGAGGGTACGAAAATGATACAAGATGGCTCCTAGTGCACTGTACATCACAGTGCACCAGAACGATGTTGGTGCTGGTTTTGAGTAGGCATGACTCTCCTGATGTTGGCAAGAATACATTTATTTAAAAAGTTAACTCTGTTCTATCATATAGAAAGTGGAGTGGCAGTCACATTACAGCAAAGCATTCGCCAATTTGAGAGCAAACTGATTAATTTAAGAGTGAGGGTATTGGATGTGTTACTATTTCTCCTAGGCCACTGAACTTTTAAATTATTCTGGCAAAGTATAAAAAGTCTATTTATATATTTAGTAATTCTCTAAAAATGTATTTATATTTTAAAAAGACATATTTTATGTTACATGATCAACAAAATTAAAATATCAGACTCAATGTTTTTACTTGCGATGTTTCATCTAAATATTTGAAAAATTTGATATTATCCATTGCAGTGAAGTCTACATGCATACATATTTTTATGGCTATTTATTCTCAGAAATTTAAAATATAAATTAATTATCCCTTAATGGAAATTTCTGCTTGGCAGAAATTGTTCATTCACTTCAATTGAGAAGTGAGTTTATTCAGAGTTAGATATTTAAAAAACCCATACATGTTTTATAAATGAATCTCAAGTGATCCTAAAACAGATGTCTGAATTACAGTGTGACTATGTCTGACTGCAAAATACCTATGGACAGTGTCCCTGCCAAAGAGAATTCTCATGTACTATTTAGGATGGAAGAGACACAGCAAACATAATGAATAGTTAATGTGTACTAGTCAAGATTCTGAGAGCTCAGCTCTGCTATTGTAGTAACATACTTTGAGGCTTTATCCAGACTGCTGTGTGACAGAACTTTCCTGGTAATATGCAACGCATGTATCTACTCATCCCAGACAGGGAGGTGATGACAGACCAAAGTATGGGTACCACCGAAGTCCAACTTGGTGAACCAATGAGTTTTATTGGGGTTCCTTATAGGAGAATGGGGGGTTACTTCCAGGAGCATAAATGATTGACAGATATCATCAAAGCCCACCCCAGTAGGGGAGACAACTCACAAAGTTGGGAACCTGGAACATGCTTCACAGCCTCCAGGAAGCTCAAAAGGTTGGAGGTTGTTCCATTCAAAGTGCCTTAGTAAGTCAAAACTTCTTCTAGGCAGTGTAGCTAAAATCTGCTTCTTTCAGGCCTTAGAGCCTTCTTTACAGCTCAGCTTTCTTCACTCTGAGAGGGATTTTCAGCTTTTATTTTTGAATCTGGTAGCAGGAGCCTGGTGAATCTGGTCAGTTTCAGAGACTTATCTGAATCTACCTTTTAGTTGTTTTCCTTTGGCTCAAGGGGCATCATTGCATGCTGGCATGTTTCAGTATCTTAGGAAACTGTTACATAACACTGATATCTCCAAATAGCCATTTCAAATTCTGAATTTTAGATACCTCTATCCATAAAACCAGGGATAGCATGCACAATTCCTCAGGCCCTTTCCTTAAGTCATTCATAGATGGCTTAAGACACACAAGGACTGTTAGATTTCCTGTGCTACAGACTCACCATTTACACCTCTTGTAGAGGTGTCATAATTATTGCTGAATTGCTGTGAGTAGATACCACAATAGAGACAACTTGTTAAAAAAAGCATTTAATAGGTGGATTGCTTATACTTTCAAAGGGTGAGTCCAAGAGTATCATGGTGGGAAGCATGGCAGCAGGAACATAGGTATGGCATTGGAGGAGTATTACATTTGATCTATAAGCTCCAGGTAAGTGTCAGGATACTGGTCCTGCCATGGTCTTTTGAAACCTCAAAGCCCACCTCCAATGTTTAACGACCTCTGACAAGGCCATACCTCCTAATCCTTCTCAAATAGTTCCACCAAACTTTAAAATACACGAGCCAGTAGAGAATAAATCAAACCACCACAAATGGCTCCAACAAATCCCTGAAATACAAATCAGAATATCATGGAAGTCTATATTAACATGGGGAATACAGAGAAGATTCACTGGCTAAGAATTTGTACTATTCTTGCAAAAGACCTGAATTTAGTTATTAGTACTCACCTTCAGTCTCTCACAAACGCTTGTAGTCCAGCACTATGGCTATTGATTTGTTTTGACAATATTGGGCACTTCATGTAAATGCACAAAACCACATATAAATATATATACATATGTGTAATTAAAATAAAAATCATAAAAATTAAAGTAACATGAAAACCCCATCTGAGGCTTTGAAGTATTCCATGAAAATTTCTTTAAAAGTGTAACTGAGCAATCATTGTTTCCTTATATTTCATGATGGAGTACTACATGTCATTGAGATATACAAAAATCTTGATGAATGGTTTACAGAATTTTCAAGAATGATCATCTACTGATTTTCCAAAGCACTTTTAGCCATCACTAAGCACAGACCATGCAATCAACACTTTAATCACATGTGTGTACTTCATTGATTAGAAGAAAACAAACAGAAGCATCACAATAGCTATGATTTCAGAATTGTTTGGTAATCTCCAGATAACATAGATATACATGTAATATGCATATTAATATATATGTATAATATATATGTAATAGATGCAGTGGACTACAGTAAGATGGCTATTTTCTTCTGAGTCTCACCCAAGCCTTCCATCTCCCAATGTTAAAAATGGTATAAGTTTGACCATGAATTTCCTTACCAGTGTTGATATTATGTTTTATATAATAACCTGTGCTTTTGAGTTACAGTGTTTTATATAATCACCTATGTTTTTGAGTTAAGACTAAGACTCCAAGAAGTGGACCAAGAGCCAACAAAAATTAGAGGAAGAAATGGGTAGACACCAATGCAAGAATATGTTCAACAGCCTACAGAGCAATATGGAAATGCCAGAACGTAGTGGTCCTATAACAGGTATAAATGAACATTTTAACCCAGAAGCAGCAGGAGAAGAGAACCTTAAATATAATTTCATGAAGATAATGGAGACTCATAGAAGAAATGAAAAATTCCCTTAATGAAATGGAAGAAAAGACAAAAAAATGGAAGAAATCAATAAATATCTTAAAGAAAACCAAGAACAAAACTATCAAACAGGGGAAGCAAAAGTTCAAACAGTACAATACTTTAAAATTGAAATAGAAGCCATAAAGAAAACAGAAACCTAGGGAATGCTAGAAATGCAAAATCTGGGTAAATGAACAGAAACTGCAAAATACAACAGGATACAACAGAATACAAGAGATGGCAGAGAGAATCTCAGGAGTTGAAGAGACAATAGGAGAAAATAGATTCATGGATCAAAGAAAAGGGTGAATCCAAAAATTTCTTAACACAAAACATCCAGGAAATCTGGGACACCATGAAGAGCCCAAACCTAAGAATAAAAGGGAAGGAAGAAGGAGAAGTCCCAGCTCAAAGGCGCAGAAAATATGTTGAACAAAATAATAGAATAAAACTTTCCCAACCTAAAGAAGGTACAAGAAGCTTGCAGAACACCAAATAGACTGAACCAAAAACAAACAAACAAAGAAACAAAGAAACAAAAAGTTCCCTCACCAAAATACTAAATATACTGGTGGATCTCTGTGAGTTCAAGACCAGCCTGGTCTACAAGAGCTAGTTCCAGGACAGCCTCCAAAGCCACAAGGAAACCCTGTCTCGAAAAACCAAAAAAAGAAGAAAAACAGAATAAAGAAATAATATTAAGGACTGCAAAGGTGAAAGACCAAGGAGGCAGACCTATAACAATTACACACTACTTCTCAATGGAAACTCTGAAAGCCAGAAGGCCCTGGACAGATGTGCTGCAGACACTAAGAGAACATAGATGCCACCCCAGACTACTATAGCCAGCAGAGCTTTTAATCAAATTACATGGAGAAAAAAAAATAGTTCATGACAAAATCAGATTTAAACAATACCTATCCACAATCCAGCCTTCCAAAAAGTACTAGAAGGAAACCTCCAACCCAAGGAATTTAGCTAACCCATGAAAACATAGGCAACAGATAACCTCACACAAGCAAACTCCGAAGAAAGGAAACACACAAGCACTACCAACAAAAAATAACAGGAATTAACAATCATTAGTCATTAATATCTCTTATTCATGGCTAAACATTAGAATTCAGCAACACTAGTTGCAGAAAGGCTAAAAACCACATGGAAATTAAACAATGCTTAATTAAATAACCCCTAGGTCAAGGAAGAAATAATGAAAGAAATAAAGATTTCCCACAGTTCAAGGAAACTGAAAGCACAACATACCCAAACTTGTGGGACACTATGAGGGCAGTGCTGAGAAGAAAGTTCATACTACTTAATGCCTACATAAAGAAAGTGGAGAAATCTCAAACTAGTGACTTAACAGCACACTTTGAGGAAAGAATCAAACTGAGGGAGAATATCAATAAAAGAAACAAAGAAAGCAATACAAAGAATCAATGAAACAATGATCTAGTTCTTACAGAAAATCAATAAAGAGACAAATACTCATCTAAATTTACCAAAAGGCAGAGAGAGAATATACAAATTAACAAAATCAGAAATGAAAAGGGGGACATAACAACAGACACTGAGGAATCCAAAGAATCATCAGGCCATACTTTTAAATACTGTACTCCACAAAATTGGAAAATCTAAAATAAATGGACAATTTTCTGGATAGGTACCACATACCAAAATTAAATCAAGACCACATAAAGAAATTAAATAGAAGGAAATAGAAGCAGTCATCAAAAGTCTCACAACTAAAATATTTGCCCAGAGCCAGATGATTTCATGCAGAATTCTACCAGAACTTCAAAGAAGAGCTAATACCTATACTCTTCAAAATGTTCCACACAATAGAAATAGAAGGAACATTATTAAACTCATTTTATGGGGCTACAGTTACCCCGATACCTAAACCACACAATGACTCAACTAAGAAATAGAATTAAAGACCAATTTCTGTCATGAATGTTGATGCAAAGATACTCGATAAAATACTGGCAAACCAAATTCAAGAACACACCAAATATCACCCACCATGATCAATTAGGCTTCATCCCAGAGATGCAGGGATGGTTCGTTATATGAAAATTGGTCAATGTAATCCACATTATGAATAAACTGAAAGAAAATAACCATATGATCATCTCACTAGATGCTGAAAATCCCTTCTACAAAATCTAACACCCCTTCATGGTAAAGGTCTTGGGGAGATCAGGGATACAAGGAATGTATCTAAACATAATAAAATGCCATAGAGCCAACATCAAATTAAATGGAGAGAAATTGAAAGCTATTCCAATAAAAACAGGAATAAGACAGGGCTGTCCACTCTCTCCATTGTTATTCTTTTGCTTAAATTAGAAATGAAGAAGAGGGGCACAAGATGAGACATGAGATTATTAGACATATTAACCAGTTTATTCTAGGCTGGAACCTTGCAATACCACCTTTACTTATTATTAAAAAGGTGGGGTGTTAGACATGGCAGATTAAGGAATAAGGGTGTTGACTTCTCAAGACAGGCATTATGCTGGCCTGCCTCTGTTACCTAGTGGAATCCACTCAGGCAGTACCCTGGTAAGCCCAGGGTTCCATGGGAACTAAGTCTGCATGCAGGTGCAAAGGACCCCTTTAAAAGACAGAACCCTGCCCAGTTACGCTCTTCTCTCTTCTCCCCTCTTCTTCTCTTATGCTTTCTCTGCCTCTCTACGGCGACGGTCCATGGCAGTCAGCCATTAACCCTGTTCCTCTTCTCTCTTAGTCTCTTTACTTTGCCAGGCCTATAATAAACTGGTTAATATGTCTAATAGTCTCATGTCTCATCTTGCTCCTCTTCTTTTATTTCTAATTTAAGCAAAAGAATAACATCCATATCTATTTAATATAGCACTCAAAATTCTAGCTACAGCAATAAGACAACTAAAGGAAATCAATGGGATACAAATTGAAAAGGAAAAAAGTCAAACTTTTGCTATTTGCAGACAATATGATAGTATACATAAGTGACCCCAAAAGTTCTATCAGGGAACTCCTATAGCAGATAAACACCTTCAGTAAAGTGGTCAGATACAAGATTAACTTAAAAAAAAATCAGTAGCTTTCCTATACACAAATGATAAAAGGTCTGAGAAAGAAATCAGACAACATCATCCTTTACAATAGCCACAAACAACATAAAATATCTTGGGGTAATGCTAGCCAAAGCAATAAAAGACCTGAATGAGAAGACCTTTAAGGTTTTGAAGGAAGAAATTGAAGAAGATATCAAAAATTGGAAAGATTTTTGCCATGCTCTTGAATAGGTAGGATCAACATAATAAAAACAGAAACCTTACCAAAAGCAATATACAGATAAAAATCCTGACACAATTGTTTAGAGACCTTGAACAGTACACAACTTCATATGTAAAAACAAAATCCAAAGAAAAAACAATCATGTACAATAAAGGAACTTCCACTGGCATCACCGTCCCTGACTTCATGTTCTACTACAGAGCTATAGTAATGACAAAAGCTTGGTACTGGCATAAAAAGAGACAAGTGGACCAAAGGAATTGAATCAAAGACACTGATATGATTCCATACACATATGAACACCTGACTTTTGACAAAGAAGCTAAAATTGTACAATTGAAAAAAGAAAGCATCTTCAACAAATGGTGCTGGCATAACTGGATGTCAACATGTAGAAGAATGCAAATAGATCCATATCTATCTGCATGCACCAAACTCAAGTTCAAATGAATCAAAGACCTCAAAATAAATTCAGTGAATCTCATAGAAGACAAACTGGGAAGTAGCCTTGAACGCATGGACACAGGCAAAAACTTCCCAAAATATAGTGCCAGTAGCACAGACACCGAGAACAACAATAAATGGGACCTCCTGAATCCGAGAACCCTCTGTAAGGCTAAGAATACTGCCAATAAGACAAAAAGACAGCCTACAAAACGGGAAAAGATCTTCACAAACCCCATATATGGCAAAATATATAAAAAAAGACTCAAGAAACTAGACACCAAACTACCGAATAATTCAAATAAAATACGGGGTACAGATCTAAACAGAGTTCTCAATGGAGGAATCTCAAATAGCCCAAAGACACTTAAGGAATTGCTCAACATCCTTAACTATCAGGGAAATGGAAATCAAAATGACTCTGAGATACCACCTTACACCTAGCAGAATGGCAAAAGTAAAAAAATAAATAAAAATAATAATAATAATAAACCTCCTTTATATCAAGTCTACTTTAGTGTATCAAGAGATGATTAAGAAAGACTTCATTGTTCATGCCACTGAGGAGTAAATGAAAATAGCTAGCTCTTTCAAAATGCCTGATAGAAAAGTTATGTCATTTCTTCATTTTGTTACTGGAAAATTAATGTTATTCAAAGACAAAGCAAATTAACTTGCTATTGAAATTGTTGGTGTGGTGGCTATCACAAACCATGAACTATGATATAAATCAAGTAGTTGATATTAAATGGAAAACACTGCTGTCAACGATCAGCTGAAGCTGCTCTCCTCAGGGACAGCTTCTCTCTTGATTCTGTTTATTTAGCTTTGATTTGTGCATGGCATACAAAACTCACTGAATAAAAAACAGCTATGAGCCATAAAAAAGTCAGTCATTTATGTGATATTTCACTGGGAGGATTTCTGTTTATTTCATAAAATTTTAAGCTAGTGCAAAAGAAAATTATTTATTAAATACAAATATTTAATATTAAGAAAGAATTAGGAAATATTTTAATTGTGTGTATGATTGCAAGATTATTCTATTCTACTAGAGAAAAGCAAGTTCTTGCCTTAAAATTCTACTGGTTATAATGAAAACACTTGTATAAATTCACAGTGGTTATTTGGATCTCTGTTTGTTTATAGTTTCTCTAAACCCCAAGTGACTCGAGTTGCCCTATGTGTAAATGATTGGAACCTTCAGAGCACTCTTTTCTCTGGATTAGCTGTGATAAAACCTCTCTAGGATGAATTAGAGTGAAATCAACCAGGCAGTTCCCCACAAAGGCTCATGTTTATAGATTGTATCATTTAATCATTAAAGACAATATGTGGGTTCAAGTTCACAGCCTTGTATAAGAACACTTAAAGCATGCAACAAATACTGGACATGAATTGCCTTCTTATTGTAGGCTTGCATGTAACAAGTCTTTCTCTGTCCCTTGAGCCAGCTCCTAAAAAATGACAAGGAGATTTATTATTGATTATGAAAGCTTAGCCTTACCTTAGGATTCTTCCAATAGCTCTTACAATTTAAATTAACCCATTTATTTTAATCTACATTCTGCTGTATGGCTAGTTACCTCATGACTTTTACTGCCATGCTCCTACCTCTGTGTCTGGCTGGTGACTCTGCCTTCTTCTTCCCAGAGTTCTCTCTCCTCCCCAAAGTCTTGCCTATATCCCCTGCCTAGCTATTGGTCATTCAGCTTTTTATTACACCAATCACAGTAATTCACTTTTATATAGTGTAAAAATATCCCACAACATTTAAAAAGGTACTTTTTGTGGTCCTTGTATGTACTTAAATGAGAACTTCCTTATGATGTCCCTATCCTAAACCTTGGTTAGTGAGTTGGTAGTCTTCAACCACAGAAAGAAAACTCACTAAGCTCAAGGTATTTTGAATTTAAATTAGTGAAATAAATGATTTGTACATATGTGAATTGTAATAAAAAAATAGTAGCAGTGCATTCTGTTACTAGTTTTGAAAAAAACAAGAAAATATATTCCCACTAATTTAATAGGATATGAGCAATAGTAAAAGTATATTAGTAATCTTTTCACGTTCCATAGTGAGAGATAACACCATAAGCCCAAAGGAATTAGGAAACTTAGATAACTTCACTTAGGCAGTGTGAAGCAGACCAGGGAAGGTTGTGGACCATCACACCACCACTCTCTGACTCATTAAGTTCCCTTTAATAGGGCATCAGTGAACAATCTGGATGTCTTGGGAGGGCCTTTAACAAGGATTAGAATGTTTCCTGGAAAGAAATACTAAAAAATGTAAGTGTGTATGGATGAGGGGTGAGGGTGATTAAGACAAAGTACTCTTTCTCTGAAAAGAGAGAAGCCACAAGTCATTTGACGAAAAATAGACAGGAATTTACTCAAATATTGCTGAAACTATTTGGGGACAAATTTCTCTTATGCAAGGTGTATTAATTTTGTTTTTAC
Organism: Cricetulus griseus; assembly: GCF_003668045.3. Lineage (NCBI taxonomy): Eukaryota > Metazoa > Chordata > Mammalia > Rodentia > Cricetidae > Cricetulus > Cricetulus griseus. The sequence continues at coordinate 124,727,864 of NW_023276806.1, read as the reverse complement.
ATTTTCTGTGGGGCAGCACATGTGCTGTGGTGGTCAGGGAGGTCACAGGACAACTTGTAGGACTCAGTTGTTTCCGTCCATGATATGAGCCTGGGGAATCAAACTCAGGTTGATCAGAGTTGGCAGCAAGCACCTTTCCCTGCTGAGACATCTGGGACCAGAAGAGACCTGTCATTTAACAAATCTTTGAAATGTCTTCTTACCATGAATTTCCTGCATCGCCTGTATACAATGTTAGGGGTGTGTGTGTGTGTGTGTGTGTGTGTGTGTGTGTGTGTGTGTGTGTGTGTATTTAAGATATGCTTTCACTGTTCAGCCTAAACTAAGTTAAAACCCAGGATGCACTGAGACTCATAATAATACTCCTGCCACAGTCTCACAATAATATTGCAGGTATGAGCCACCATGCTAGCTTGATGGCCTTAAATATATTCATAGGCCAACATTTTTTCATCCCCTCTGAACATTTCTTGAATATTCCTGCCATATCCTCAATTCATTAGTTGCATTTGTAAGATTTTCTGTTCATATCTCATAGGCCTCAAAGCCCAGCTTAAGGTACCTCTGCTTTCTCTATCTATAAATCTGTCTTTTCTGCCCAGAGAAATACAGTTGAGAAGTAGTCTATTGTGCCTGGTCTCTTTTACTTAGTTTCTGAAGTTCATCCATACTCAGGCATACATCAACCTTTCATAGTTATCAACTACTGTTCAGTACTAAGCAGTATGGATATGCTATGTTTTGTTGGACAGAAATCTTGTTAGCTTGAGACATAGGCCAATTTTGAGTAATGTTGCATTGACTATTTGGTATCAGATGTTTCTGTGAACATACTTCTAATTTTTATGACATGAATTCTTAGGAGTAGATTCTTTGGGTCACAGGAAAACCCAGCTTTAAAGAAACTGGCAAACTGATACCTAAATTAATTGTGCCAAATTATAGTGAAAGAGATTTACTTTTTATTTTAAAGTTAAATATATAAAATTTATGTATTATAAATATAGTAAACATTCTAAACTTTCGGTCACAAGGACTATGATAGACTAAGGTTTTGTTTTCACCCCAAATTCATATGTTAATACCTTTACCACCAGTGTGCCTATGTTAGCAGATGGGGCTTTTAGGGAAGTGATAAAAATTAAATGAGGTCATGAGTTGGTTCCTGATTTGATAGGATTGGTGTTTTATGAGCACAGACACCTGAATATCCTGCTGTCTCCCCTCCAGCCTGCTGGCCTATGCACACACTCTGATGAGAGCCTATGCAACAATTCTGTATGAACACAGCATTCTGGAAGCACAAGGCAGATTCCTCACCAGAAACTTCATCTCTTTGCCTACTAATCTTGACCAGCGACATGAGGAGATGCAATAAAATGAATGTCTAGCATTTAAGCCATCCATTCTGTGACCCTTTTTAAAAATGATCCAAGTAGAGTTATATATATATATATATATATATATATATATATATATATATATATCAACTGTATATTAAGTTTACAGCCTGATAAAATGACAAGAAAATGGTGACAGATCTGTTTTCACCAGTGTTCTGATAAGGCATGTGGAGGATTGGAATCAGAAACCTTCCCTAAATTATAATTTTTGTTTTTGTCAGATTTTTTTTTACCCCACTAACCTATTATTAATGTAAAGGAAAAGTATCAGCATAGGGTTGAAGAATTCATGCTAGAATACAGTGAGGAGTTAAAATACTAAAAACAAATTTCTGATGCCAGATCTATAGTTGCGGTCCATGTGCATATTTTTTCATAAATTATCTTGTTCTCCCAGGCATCCAACTAACTAATTATGTTCAAACAATAAGAGTCAAGCTGTTGCCAAAACAGTTAGCTCTGTAGCCAATAGCAACTGTCTTTGGCAAGGAAGTTCTACTCACCAGCATTGAAAAACACTTAGTTTTTATTGCTGAATTAAATATGTGTACCTTGTCTGCAATAGGGACAGCTAAATATGTGAAGAGAACTAGAAGAAAAGGTGACCTTAGGCAAAGTGTTTGATTCTTCTTATCAGAAAACATAAAGGCTTATAGTTATTATTTTGGAGGTTGAGTTTATAAACAGGAATAGAATGTTTTCCCTTTTTCAATTTGTATGGTATTTATCAGCTGCAACAAGGCTTAGAGATGATTTTTGTGCTGTGGAGGGTATAAGATCTGAGGAAAGTTCTCTGGAGAGTACATGAATTGGGCTTGATATTGGAGAGTTTCATTAAAAGAACTGGAGGAAATGAATATTCTGTTTGGAGGCATTTAGTGACAAAGAATAAAAGTAAGTGTGTGTGTGTGTGTGTGTGTGTGTGTGTGTGTGTGTGTGTGTGTGTGTGCATTCAGAAGTAACTTTTCCTTCATAGTTCAATGAGAAGAAAATGAAGAAAATGATCTGAAATTCAGGATGCTTCCAAGAAGAATACATTGGTTTGAAACTATTATTTAGTTTGTATATTTTCAATATAAATCATATTCAGCTTTTAACAATGTTTTATATAGTGTGCACAACCCTCCAACAGACTAAACTTTACAATACATACAATACATACTATACAATGCTATTTTATTTAATCAGTTAATCAATAACCCGCCAGTATCTCCTGTTTCTCCAATTTTATACCTAGAGTATTCTTTAACATGAGTTGGGGGGCACAATTAAAAAGAGAGAAAGCAACACTCAACCTGTAGCTACAACACAGTAAATGTGACAAAAACAGCATGACTATGAAGCACAACCTACTGTTAGCATCCACAATTGACCTCCCGACTCAGCTCCACAATTTCACTGTGCTATTTCTCTGAAAAGTACTTAAAGTGAATATACTCGATATTTTGCTAAGTGAACTGGGATATGACAAGCTATCATGAGGCAGAATGGAAAGCAGAAACATGACTTCAATGCTAGCTACTTTGTGTTGAATGTTATTACAAAGCTCTACTGGGGCATACCACATCCAGACCAAATCAGTGTTTGTAAAGTAATTGCTTTCCTCCAATTGCTTGAAGGGAAATCCATAGACAATAAACACAGAGTGCTAACAAGCACAGAAATGAGAGCTCATGGCTGTATAATTCTGCTTTTCTATGATGCCATAGTAACTGTCAAGAGTTACTCCATGGGCACTAATCTGAGTGCTGTAAGACCTCTCTTGCTCTCTCCGTTCTCACATTTACACAGGCAGGACTCTGGTGCAAAGAATGTCACCAACATCATCTGACTCACTGACTTTCAAAGACTGTGGTGTCTGCTTAATCATAAGGTGAAACTACATCCATACAGACCATTCAGGCTACACTCTCAAGTCTTGTAAATATATTCTTCAAACTTGTAGCATTGAAATAATTATAATCACATACTTAAAGTGAATTCAGTCATACTGGAGATTTGGAAGGGCAGAGGAAGGAGATGAGAGAGGAGAACATGAAAAAATAATGGAGGGGTGAATATGATCCAAGTACATTTTATGTCTTCTCATAACAAATCCCTTCCCTTTGCACAACAAATGGAAACTAATAGAAAAAGTGAAATAGCAGAAGGATGAGTAATCTTAGTTTAGCTATGGCTGGAAAAATAATACACACTTATATTTGATATGGTAGAACTCTGAACTAAACTAGATGGGTATACACTTCCATCACTTCACAGGAGATTTGCTTTACAGTTGAGTTAAATCTGTAAAGAAGGGAGGCCCCTTTGTAACACATGGACTGAACTGCACTTTTTACTTTTCAATGGGTCTTAGGAAAAGTTAACCTCTGGATTTAAAGTAAATTCAAACATGTGATAGTATTGAGTCTCAATTTGATGGGATCTAGAAACATGCAGGAGACAAGCTTCCAGAATGCCTATGCAGTCTGTGTGCAGATTAGGCCAACCTTTTTGCTCATTGATGAAGGGTATTCTACAGGTTAGTAAGGTGCCTGAGTCACCTTAAGTGTGGGTGACATAATTCCACGGGCTAAAATCCTAGACTGAGAATGATGAATGCCAGCATTCCTTGTTTTCTGACTCCTGATGGGGTATACATTGTGACCAGACAGCTTCCTGCTCTCACCACTGTGCCTTCCCAATCAATGTAGAGTGTATGTGCTCAAACTGTAAACCACAATAACATCTTTTTTTCTAAAGTTTCGATTCTCAAATATTTTGTCACAGAAATGGTAAAAGTAATGACTACAAGTACCAATTTTTTGTCTTGAATAATGAAAGTTCAGAATAACAATTTTAAAGATTTTAATGAGCACTTTCTAAAACTAAATACATGGTATTTGAAGTTATGTAATGCACTGACATGCAGGATGTAATAATTAAACTAAGGCTAATATTCCATATTTCATATAAATCATGTATTTGATAGTCAATATTCATTGCATAAATACATGTGTGTCCAATTTCAAATAGTTTATCTCCTTCAGAAAAGACTGCTTTAGGAAGATAATAGAATCACATATTACAGGAAATACAGAAGACCAAATTATTTCACAAAGCATAAACCTATGGCTAAAGATCAGACGCTTCTTACAATGAATGACTTCGCTCTACACACACAAATTCCTTGTTTTGGGGTATCTCTTAGAAAGTCTGTTCAAAGATACAAGACATAGTACATCAGCTCTCTATAGCATCTGCTACAGAATTTTAAAAACTTTGTTTTAAGCTAGTTCATGCAATCTCATAGAATTTTAATATCTTGATTTTTTTCCTTACTGGAATTGAAAGTTCCTGAAAAATCATTATATGGAATATTTTGCTTTTATATATGAATTAAGATGTTAATAATGACCCATAGTAATGAATGTTAATACATACACTGAGCCATAAAGGGAGCTTCACTTTTTACTAGCAGTTCCCAAATGTAAAAACTAGCTCCAGCTGGTGAAAAGTTTAATGGGTACCTTGACTTCCCATCTTCTCCAGGTCTGATTTAATGATGTACTTACTTAACATCATGGAGTAGAAATTCAAAATTTTGTGTGGTAATATTTTATTGTGATTTTAGTAATGACATTTTTGAAATTCTTAATTAATGAAGCAAAACCAAGGAATACTATGAGTATTATTGTCTGGAAACAAGAGGAACATGACTGTATGAGAGAGCTGGTGTGCTTTCACTCTCATCAATTGACCAATCTTAGATGTGCTGATGATATAACAACCAGGTAAGAGATATCTGAAAAATTGTAAATAAATTGTACGTGTTAGATAATGGTTACTCTTTGAGGAAAAATAATGTTGACTACTAGAGAATATTTATTTCTTATGTAAGTATTAATTACAGTAATTAATATTGAACATACATGTAAATGTGCCAATATACATTAAGTAGGGCTTTAAAATGCTTGAATTCCATTCTGACAAACAGAAGTGTCACTGTACTGTTTTTGAAAGTTAAAAAAAAATATGAGATAAAGTATAACAATGTCAGAAGAGGCAAGAGAAAATAGGAATTCTTCCAATTTGTTTATGATTACATGTATATTAATTTTAAGCCAAGCCTCAATTTAAGACTTTAAAAATTAAGTGCCAGTTTGACTGGGATTTCCCTTCTCTGAATCTTTCTAATTTTTAATTTTCAATCATTGTCAGTTACTTCTCAGTCATGACAGCTCTAAGGTCGGTTGCTATTTATTGCCTAATGGAAATCAATACAAGTAGTTATTATTATCTGTTCTAAGAATATGAGTATTAACTTGAGACCCATATCTTCATTTTTGAGATCATTGCATACTGTCTTAGGAACCTGCTTTCCTTCATCAACACTTTGAAACACTATTAGCTGAAAATTATATCATCCCACAATGATTGTATCATAAAGCTGCACTATATATCCATTTTCCCCCTGGGTTCTAAGTTTTATTTCTTTTCTTACTAATTTCTCTGTGTATAAGCAGGAAACTTTTACCCCCATACCCAAAGTAAAAAATCTTATCAGATTGTTCGTAGTCCCTTATCAAGTTTTACCTTAGGAATGTCTTGATTTTTTTTTTATTTTGTACTTGTGATGGCATTTTCTTTATAGACTTATCTGAGAATAAAATGAGAATATATGTACAAACAATAAATAATAATTCTTTTCTCTCTTTTATTTTTGATGTGGTAGGAAAGACATTTATAAATTTGTTTCCTCAAATTAAGTGGGAATAAATTTTATAAATTGCAGTCATTTGTGCTTGCATCAATTTCTATATCATCAGTGACCCATCACTGTTTTCTTAAAACAGCCTTTCTTCATTATTGTCTTTAGTGTGTAACCCAACTGTAGATTCAGTCCTACTAGTAAATGGCAGATTAAGCGTGACCTACAAAAGTTCAGTGACTATCTTGCTAAAAAGCAAAACAAACCCCAGCAATATCTTTTTTTTTTTTTTTTGGTTTACAATGATTTATTACTTCAAAACATCTGGCATAAAATTACAATTTTTTATATTCTGAAATAACTCTTCCTCTAGGCTCTCAGCAGCACTGTTTCCTGCATTACTTCTTGTTTCCACATTCCTACGACATTAGTGGATCCTGTCTGCTGTATTGGCCTGCACTGTGTCCTCCTTCCTGCTGATACCTGAGTTATCAAGAATTACCAATCACTGTATACACCCACTGAATACTTGATCTTTCCTAGATCATTCTACCAAATCAAGGGTTGTCAGACCCCCTCATGAAATCCAGGCAGTTTGGTGCGTTTTCAAGATCTTCACAGAAAGCATCTAAATAATCCCACAAATAAAATATTACAAAATAGAAATAAGTAAAGGTATATATAAAAGAATTACCTCATCAAACACAAAAAGTGTTCCCTGCACTGCATATTAAACAAACAACAAACAAACAAAAAACAAATGGAGCAATGTGGGAGGGCAAAAGGGAGGAAAAGAAGAGGAAAGGTGCAATCTTAAATAAAAAATTGAAATTATCACAATAAATGATGCTTTTAGAAAATTGCTGCAAGCTGAGCCAGTTCATAGAGGTGAAGCAGAGTGTCCACAGATCTAACCAGTTACTAGAAGCTTACTCATGTCCTGACACTCATTATTTAATGTGACTCACACCTGCAGTCGTATTAAAGAAAACAAGACACTTTGTAATGCACCTGAATGAGACACAGAATGTTTGCTGATGAGATACACCAAGAGAGACTCTGGTCATTATTCAGACAGATAGGAAATCTCATTCTAGAAACTGTGAGCCTTTAGCTCCAAAATATATATACTAGAAAACCACAATTTGCTACAAAGCTCCTGCACATTGCCAAAAGTGAAGTTTGTTTGGATCTTTGTTTTTTGGCCCTAGGGACCAAAGGGAAGGTCCTTCACATTGTGAAGTGTACAATGATGGACAACTGTAAGAGCCACCATCAGAAATAACTAAATATATGTTTTCCTGTATACTTATGCTTACTGAAGTTTTTCAAAAGACAATTTATACTTTACGTAGGTTTCTTTTGGCTTGTTTATTGGTTGGTATTGTTTAGTCTTTTGTTTGTTTGACTTCAGGAGTCTTTCTATTGTTGGCCTTATGACAGAAGGCCCAGAGTTGCTCCTGATGGTTTTATCTTGTTGAATTGGCTCTGCCTTGTGTAGCAGCTGAGATCAGTCACATCTGGTAGAATAAGCAGTATCAGTGTTTCCTTCATGACTGTATCTAATCTGGGATGTATCTGATATCTTTATCCATGTCCTTGAAAGAAGCATCTGAGAAATGCTTCCTGGTATTGTGCTAGTCTCCATTTGAGCTGTCTGTGCAACAATTCTCTCCTCCATGTTGTCTGTGCTTCTCATCCTCTGGGACTCTGAGTATCTGCAGGAATGCCTTCAGAACTGAGGGAAGGAGATTGGAGTTCTTGATGGCTTAGCTTTTCATGGACAGAATAGTGAGATTTTTCATGCCACTGTAGTAACAGACATTTGTAGAAACTAGAGTCTGAAACCTAGGGCCTCATGCATGTGAGGCAAGCACTCTCTCAGTGAGCTACAGTCCTAGCCCATAGTGTGTATCTTAAATGCAAACAGTTAGGGTGTCATGTTTCTTTTAGTAATAGTGAAACTAATGAAAAGTAGTATAACTAAGAACTACTTTATATGGATACTCACAAAATGTTGTATACAGACCTTTCCTGGTAGCTGAAAGTTCTGTGGATGACATGGTGTGTGTAGGTTGTTTGGATATAATTACTTATTTCAAAAGTGAAATATACATAATTGAAGTGTAATATATTATAAAGGCTTCTGTATCAGAAAATATCAGTTTATAGTATTTAGAAAAGTCATACTCATTTAGTCTAGGCTTTCAATAGAAAGAATATGATATCTTATGGCAATAACTGAAATTTAAGGTACAAGGTCAGGGATACTTTTAAAGGTACTTTTCTAAAGATACTTACTGCTATTGCTGAAGACATGAATTCTGTTCCCATTACCTACATCTGGCAGCTCACAAATATATCTCTAGCTCTGGGTGTTTGGCACCCTCTTCTGGCATATTGTATTCATGTATCTTCATGTGTATGCATGCATACACACAATTTTAAAAATACAACCCATCTTTTATAAGAAGACATGGGATAAAGGCACCATGTCCATACTGACTGATGAAAATATGGAGTCAAATAGTTGACAACAAAATTAAATGACTAACTTCAGGGATTTCTTTCAAAAATTACCACTCGATTTTCCCCTGGGTCCTGGAAAAACTTAACTGACATCATGTTTACTCATTTCTTTATAAATAGCAAAGAATTTTGCTAAAAAGTAGATTGGAAAGGCATGGTGGAAAGAAATAACAGAATCCATCTTTTCTTTCCACTGTCCTGAAAATGTATCAGTAACTACATTTAGGAAACTTCTCTATGGCAAATGCATGGGGTGATGAAGTTGAGCCTAAAGTTTACTGTACTTTGATTTAAAAATATTTTATGATTCAATACAACAACCACACTTTTAGTATAAAATGTTTTATTTCTTCATGGATTTTATCAACTATTGAGTTGTACCATGTAATTTTATGTTGCCAGAGCAGCCTTCTTCTTCATCATTTCAAATGGCATACATTTCTCCTATCCTTTTTCTATCATTTATTCTCTTTGTTATAATCATCCAAGAATGGACTAGCATTTCTCTAAGCTCATAGTTACTCTTTTCCTACATGTGTTAGATGTGTTTATGTACACATGTTTACATATATGTGAGCACATATGTGTATGTGGGTGGATAAGGAGTTGCCAGGTTGATGCTGGGAATCATTCCATTAGGAGCCATCTGACGTATTGAGGCAAGGTCTTGCAAGTGAACTGAGAGCTCACTGATGTAGCTAGAATTGATTAGCCAACTTTCTCTTAGAAGCTCATGTCTGCCTTCCAAACCAGAAATTAAAGTCAGGTAGACAGTCCTTTTTGGCATTTATGTGGGTACTAGGGGTCAGAATCCCAATTCCCATACTTGTACAGAAAACACTTAAAATAGATGAAACATTTCCCTAATGCTAAATTTTAATCCACAAATCTCAAATATTTTACCAAAAGTACGCATATGAAACTGCTAAACTGAATGACATTATCTTTGGTTTCAGGTATGAAGAAGTGTTTACCTTTATGCGAAGGCATCAGTTGTATCTGAATTCAAGAGATCATATATTATGCTTGGTCTCAACCAATGCTAGATTGGTGGAACCTTATGATGGGACTTCAGGCCAATGATGTTGTGCACCCAGGTTTATTGAAGACCCTAGTCTCTCGGTGTTTGTGTGTGTGTGTGTGTGTGTGTGTGTGTGTGTGTGTGTGTGTGTGTGTGTGTGTGTGTGTGTGTGTCTTGTCATTGGCCATGAAGTAACTGGCTTTTGTTGCACTGTAACTTAAAAGCAATAATGCCAACCCACTGGGGACTGAAACCTCAGAAACTGTGAGCGAAAACAAACTTTTCTTGTTTACATGCTGACCTAAGGCATTTTGTCAAAGTCAAAGAAAGCTGGTTAACCCATAGACGTTCTTATAATTTATACTTCAATCAAGAATTTGAAATCTTCATAAACTGGGCCTGTCACTAAGTCATGTCCCATATCACATACAAACATCTCCCAGACTAGGACATAAGAAAGCAAATTGGAGTGTGAATAAAGACTTGATATGGGATTATGCTCTTGTACACTGTAAAGCTCTGTCACCTGTATTGGTTTAATAAAACACTGATTATCCAGTAGCCAGGCAGGAAGTATAGGTAGGGATACCAGACTAGGAGAATGCTGGAAAGAGTAAGACAGAGAGCAGTCAATAGGCAGATGCAGAGTAACCAAGAGGAGAATGCCTTACTGAGAAAAATTACCAACCCACATGACTAAACATAGATTAGAATTATGGGCTAATTTAAGTTGTATGAGTTTTCTAGTAATAAACCTGAATAATAGAGCAAACAGTTTATAATTACCATAAGACTCTGTATTTATTTGGAACTGAATGGCTATAGGACCAGGCAGGACAAACTTCCATTTACAAAGACTGACACAAAATGAGAGGGTACTTATGGTACACCATGTTTTAACACATCTATGCTTATTTTATTTCATTGGCAATCATGGGTGATTTATTTCATTGGCAATCAGGGTGATTTTATTTCTAATGTAGATCAGTATTAAATAATAATAAATTATTTGAATTACTATTTTATCTATAACAGAGTATTTTCAACATAAACACCTTTGGAAACCTATGGAATTATATAATTAAGTAGGCTATAGTAAAACATAGATAAACTTGGTTATTCTTGTCTATAGTTGTGCTCAGTGTGTGTCAACAGAAAAATGTAGTCCATATATGCAATGGAATTTTATTCAGGTACAAAGAAGAATAAAATTATAAAATTTGCAAGAAAATGGAAGTTGCTAGAAAGTATTATAATTAACAAAATTAGAACACTTTGAATGAAAATATCCCATTTGTCTTATATGTGGGATCTAAATTTATGTGTTTATGCATGAGTTTACACATTCATTTTTGTGTGTGTGGTTGCATGTATGTAGGACATAAAACAGAAAGGGTGCTTGGAAAGTGGCTTGAAAGAACTGTAAAGTAAAGGGAAACAGGAGAAGGCATTGTAGTATATGTGAGACCAAGGCAGAAGGGGATACTATCATTGCCAAGGAAGAGGACCAGCAGGATAGGTAGAGGGCAGTAGGGTGAACAGAATGAAATACAATGATATACACATATGAGCATGCCATAATAAGATTCATTATTTTGTATGCCAACTAGAAAAATAAGATAAATCTAAAGAAATACAACAAAACCTATACACATCCATATACTCTCACATTTGTAACACTGATAAATGCATTAACTTTTTTTGTTGTTGGTTTTGTTTTTTCCAAACAGGGTTTCTTTGTGTAGCCCTAATCATCCTGTAACTTGCACTGTAGATCAGACTGGCCTTGAGTGCATTAACATTTTTATAACAAGCTTTGTGTTTTAAAATGCACTGCATTTTTATCGGTGTCTAATGTTGTGAATGAAAGCTACCACACAAAAAGTGGTTATTAATTCCTTTGGCTAACACAATGGCTTTAGGAACTCATGACATCATTGACATTTCTTAAATTAAGCATTCCTCGGAGCTTCAAGGCCTCCTCTCACTTATGAGCATTTTAGAGCCAGTACAGTATGCAGGTTTTCTCATCTGTCAAATAAAATCAATTTGAGATGTCCATGAAAAATGATGTATTGAGGATAATTCTTAGTGCGGGGTAAATATGATAATTATGCTTAGATGGTATCCACCAAGGAGCAAGTAAAGGCAATTGCTTGAAAATAGAAGTATTTTTTAATTCTTCTGAAATCTATACAAGTCTCCAATAGGAACAGTGAAATTAAGTAACAAATTCAGTTTTCCTAGCTCACTTTATGAATGATGTTCTTCTTTTAAAAATTCACCTCCTAATCCATTTCAGGCACAATCCAAAGTGTATACCAATCTGATATCAGAATTGTCTCCTGTGCCCAGCACTGGTTCAGTATTTTTTTAAGTACTAATTCTTATCCCTTGTGGATATTGATCATAGATAACAGTTTTTTGAAACACTACAGCTGCTCTGTAACTCAGGTTAGTTTACAGTAGACACATGTTGGCATCAGATGAGTCCATTCCCCCATTTTGAATCAAAATTATTTAAAGTGTCTTATATTCTTTCTATAGTAGCTATGTATGTACAGACTTAAATCAATTACCATAGTTAATCACTTTGTCAATCACAAAATAGAGCATACAGTCAACTCAAATGTTTACTATGGATGCCAGATTTGCTGTGGCTTTCTAGAAATGAGCACCCTTTTTTATATGTATGTGTGATAGAGGACATGTGATTATATCTGTGTGCTGATATGTGAGTGGTCTTCCATATGTGGGTGCATGTTGATGTCCATGTATGTGCAAGCCTAGTTTTTTCATGGCTTTCCAATTCATTTTATTTCTTTTTTGAAGCAAGGTCTTTCAATCAAACACAGAGCTCACCCAAACTACCAGTCCCACTTTCCTATCTCTCTATGTATATGCTATCTCTCCTCCTCAGTGGAATTAGGGTTTAGTTTCACTCTCATCCAGAATTAAATGGGACCTCATTCTCAAAGCACAAGTATTTAACAATTGAACTGTGTCTTCATCTGAAGAAATCAAATCTTTGTGTTGGGAAATATACCTGAAAAGAGTTCCTCTCTTGAGTTGATAATGTTGTATCAGTTATATAGTACAACATACAATAGCATCATAGATAAGAGTCTAATGTATATGACAACATATTTTCCTATAGAGGAATTTAACTTATCAAAAGTCAGTATAGAAAAACACAGATATAAAATTATAACAGATAACAAATCAAAAGCAGTATTTGAAACATTAATAAAATTTCTATTATAGACTTACCACTTACATACATTTATATATTTCATTGAACAAGATTGTATATAGGTATTGAATACCACTCTGATATGTACAGTTTTTACAGTTGAACAAAATGGCTTTATAATGGATTATCATATTCTTTATTTCTTTTTATTAAGCCACTAATTACAAGGGTTGCAATTTTTCTGAATGACTTTGGTACATAGCTATGATTATTCATCAATAATTTATTTTCAAAGATAGAGACTTTATAATATAAATCTTTATTAAGTGATGTAAGGCCAATATATTTACAATTTGAGAAGCCCTACAGCTTAATTTTCTAAGAAGAAAAGGATATATTATTAAATAAAATGCAATTGGGCCAAAATAAATATTGTTTCTCTATGATAATATACATTTAAGTATGGCGATACATTATTTATGATTTATTAAAGCTTGTCTGTGTATTCAGAAAGCAGTGATGATACACACTTTCAATCCCAGCAGCCATGGAGCTAGGCAATGGTGGTACACACCTTAAATCCCAGGACTCAGGAAAAAGACAGATGGATCTCTTGAGTCCAAGACCACCCTGAGTTATGGGAGAGTGAATCAGAGCTCATGCCTTTAATGCCAGGATTTGAGAGATATAGTTAGAGGCATTCAGTCTGAGATTGGTCACTAGCCATGTTGAGGAGAGCATAGCAGTCTGAGTGAATCTGAGGAGGAGAGATGTCGGAGCAGTCTGAGGATCACCCCTTTTGTCTGAGCTGAGGTAGATGTAAGAGTTAGTGGCCAGCTGCTTTGCTTTTCTAGTCTTCAGCTTGAAGCTTGTCTCTGGGTCTTTTATATATCTAGTTACATTTAAGCATAATTTTGGTTAATTTATTAGAGTTATATATTTGTCAGTTCTAAAAAAACGATCTATACTATCATACAATATAGTTCATTTTATACTAAATTACTGATGATGATAACTTATAAAATATAGCATTTAAATGACCATATTCCATGATATCAAAAATCTACAATTTGATTAGTTTCCACAGAATTCCAAGATCATGTTCAATTACACAGAACTTAAGTGCAGTACACAAAACAAAACCACAAAACATCTGTATGAAATTTAGAGACCTTAGTGGCAGAGGGCGTTGGGTGGCAAGGAATGAATCTGGAGGAGGTGACAATGAACATCAGTTCCACTGATTAGTTCCTACTACACAAGCTTCTATGAGTGCACATATGGCCAGCCTGCTCCTTCACTCACCTATGGGACAATGGGGCCTGCTTTGAGGACACTGAACTGTTAAGATTAAAGTCTATTATTCCAAATTCCAAAAGGCTGCTCAGGTCATCCTGATATGTTGCATTATATTAGATTTTTTTCTTAATAAGTAGATAGTGCCTAGAGCTATTAAATCTCTTTATTATTTAAGTTTGCTTCAACAGCACTTTTTGAAAAGGCATTTGACCTTACTCCCTTTGGTCCATCTTTTATGCACTAGTTACTATGCTCTCTGTCAGCATACTTCTAGGTGACTTTCAGAATGACATTGTCCAAGACTGGTGTGAAAACACATGAAATCAACTTCAGAGAAAATGACAAATGTGGGATATAAAATAGAAAAATCACTCTCAATTTCTTGGTAGATTCTGAAAATTAGAAACACATATATGCACAACGCACAAAATGAAATTATTACCAAATGCCTCTATATTTAATGGACTAAAGCTTCTGAGTAAGATGTAAAAACTTCCTGTAATACATTTATTGTGATTCAAAGTCATCACATTATTTATAGTCATATATATATGTGTGTGTGTATATATGTATATGCATATTGTCATCATATAGCATCCTTCTGTAGTTTACATGACTCATATGTCAATATTTTGCTACAAACACAGGGTAAAATCAGTATTTTTGTTTATTTAAAGCATTTTTCAATTTTATGCATTTGTGTATATACCCTTTTAGACACATGTGAGGGGATTTGTGGGACCAAAAGATGTTGGGTACCATGGAAATGAAATTATACGTGGCTATGGGTAGGACCTAGACTGAGGTCCTGCTAAAAGAAAAAGCAGTAAAAGATCTAAAACACTGAGTCATATTTATAACAGAGTAAAATATACACTGAGACGGTAACAGCCTTTCTACTTTCATATTTTATAATGCAACAATAACTTTTAACACACTGTAGCATTGATGATAACATCTATGTTGATAATTAACTTTTTTAATAAAGTAAGTTCAATGTTGATACATTTCATATAATAATCACCTTTTAGATAATAAAACCTAAACAAGAAAAACAGATCATCTAAGGCATTCCTTTAGAAACTATAACATTTTTATAGTATAATGAAAAACAATAAATTAAACTCTCTACATAAAGACATCACAACTGCAATGCAATCTCCTGTTTCAGTAAAGGAAGACATTGAATTTAATTATACATTTGTGAAGAAAACACTCCTATAATATTCCATTCTCAAAGAATAAAATGGTTAATACACTACTATCTCCCTTGAGTACCCCCAAACCCAGTTTTCTTTACAATGGGCAGTTTCTGCATTGGAAATACTTCCCTGTGATACTATATGTTTAGTGCCTGTTATGAAGACATGGAGTGCTGCTCTCAACAGAGACGTTCTTGCATTTAGCATCACTAAGTTCATACAACATGAAAAATTTGGTTTTACATAAAACCTTTTATTCCATAGATTTAGAATGACTTCAAATATATACATGGAAGTATAAATAAGGGTAAAAATATAAGTGGGCATATAAATATCATACACTTGATTTTCTAGCATGAATAAATTGTAATTATTATCTTTTTTACAAATATGTATCATTGCTTTTCACACATTGTCACCAACATCTAATTAAAATCACCTTCAAGGAATCTCACGATACTGGAGGTGAATTTCTTAATTTCTTTGAATGCCCTTTTGTTGGTGAATGATTGTGATCTCTTTCCTGTGCTGTGAATGCACAGTGCATAAAACAAGCTGGGTCTTTCCTCCTCTGCTTCTGTTTTACCACACTCATAATTTCATTTCTATGGTATATGACATTAAAATTATTTACAGATATATCCCCTTAGAAAAACCATTGCCAGCTAACAGAAATGCCCAGGCAATTAGTAATAACTTGTGAGTTAATCATTGAAGCTTCAGAAACAGCAAGAAAATTCCTAAGTGTAGAAGCAGAGAGAAGCTTATTTAAAATATAAATCACTGATGATTTCTATATGCTTACTAAAGGGTGTTGCATCTTGGGATTTATAGTAGCATTTATTCATGTTTTATTCTTTAAAGGAATTTGTTTGGCTTTTATGATAACTAAAACTCTGAAGTGCAATTTGTAAGATCACGTATTAGAGAGAGTAGGAAAGCCTCTTCACCACCCATTGCAGCCTGTGTTGCCCTTCAGCAACCTCACATAACTGACAGCTGAAGTCATGATGGATTACTCATTTTGACATCAGTACTAAGTCTCATTCATTACTTTCCTGGGTTCTGTGCTTTATATCCTAAAGAAAAATGCCAAGAGAGATTCAAACAGAGAGAAAAAGAAACAGCCTTAGAGATCAACATTGAAAACTTGCTTTCAAATACCAAATTCATATAACATACATGGAGATAGCCTGTTTATTTTCACATCTTGGTTAAAGGCAGAAAAGCACCAATCATGAATTGCTAACTTTCAAGTATATAGAAAATTCATGTTGATATACAAGCATATTTTTGTTCTTTAGCAAAGATCTAAAATGCAAACAGTTACTTTCAGGGAGATGGTAATCGATTGCTTTACAGGTATTAATACACAATTATCTGTTGTGTTAGTACTGTATGAAAGTCAACTCTAACTGAACAACTTAAAACATGAACCTTGAAAATTGTAGTTACATTCAGTACCTTGAAAATACTGCAATAGTCTGTACCAGGTTGGAGAAACCCACAGAAACAGTTGGCCTGAAAAAGGGAAAGCATATCGACCCCAGAAGCTCTTTGGGAGGCCAGTAAGGGACTAATCCAGCCCCCTGATCATGGATGCCAATGGGGAGGCCCCTGCACTCCTGGGAGCCTCAGGAGGTGGACTGGCATTTTGCCCTGGTGTGTGTGGGGGACTTTGAGAGCCCACCCACTTGAAGGGATGCGCTCTGTCTCTGAACACATGGGGAGGGACCTAGGCCCAGCACAGGAAGATTTGGTGGACTTGGTGGAGCCCCGGTTGGGGGCCCTACCCTGCCTGGGGAGTGGTGGGTGGATGGGGTGAGGGGTAGGTTGGAGGTGGGGGAGAAGGAATGGGGGTGAGGGGAGGGAGAGGGAGAGGGGAATTACATGTGAAACAAGCCTGTTCCCTAACTTGAATTAATAATAATAATAATAATAATAATAATAATAATAATAATAATAATAAAAAGAGAGAAAAAATACTGCAATAATGGCTAGAGTTTCATCATTGACTAATCCTGTTAAAAAACAATATTAAAAAAACAATACTAATCTTGCTTTGCAATTCATATAGCATCCCCTATATATCAATATCATTTTGTCATGGTTAGTAAATAATAATACATATATGTTTCTGTTTCTTAATTCAGATGAGTGTTATTTTTACACTGTCACACTGAATTGTGGAACTTTAGTCCATGGCATACAGTAATCAAACCACTTACTGATACAATATCTTAACAACCTCCATTCTTCAAAAATTACATTTTATACTCAGTTACCATATATTTAACATACTATCAATGTTCATTTAATTAGTGTATCTTCATTTTTCCAAGTCTATAAGCTATAAATGAAAACTAGATGCATAGAAAATCAATAGTGGAATGCTATTCTTTTGGCCATTGCATACAATTTCAATTCAGAAAACACAGATGAATAATCTTCTTTTAAGAAGTTAGCTCTTTTGGGGAGCGCCTTTTGAGGGCCTTACCCTGCATGGGGAGTGGCAGGGGGATGGCTAGGGGCAGGTGAGATGTTGGGGGGAGGGGTGGGGGAGGGTGAAGGGATTGACATGTGAAACAAGCTTGTTCCTAATTTGAACTAATAAAAGAATAAAAAATAGTTACAAAATAAATAAATCATATAATATGCAAAAGAGGAGTAAATAAAGGGAAGAAATTAGATAATTCAAAAAGAATGTCTCCATTGAAGGGCCATGTCATCGCAGGTTTTAAAACTCAGAGCAATGATTAATGCAACACACAGCAGGGCACATCATCATGAACCCTAAGAAAATCCTAAATGGATAGAAAGAATTTTAAACTTTCAAAGAGAAAGAACATGAAAAATACATAGAACTGTGAGACAAAATAACAGAGCTTCTTTCCAGCAATACTAGAAGGTAAGAGAGGAGATATAATTGCAAAATTCTGCAGCAAAACACTTTCAAACCCAGAATTCCATACTTCATGTCAAATATCACAATAGACTAGATACTTCCAGACATGCAAAATCCCAAAGATTAATCAGAAAGAATGATGTAAGCCAAAGATATGATCCCATAGCATCCCAAAACCAGAACTATCAAAACTGACAAGCCAAGTCTGATGATGGTGAAGGGAAGGGGAAAGAGGACAGCAGCTCAGCCGACTTCCCAAACTGTTCAAATTGAGCCAGTCAACGGGAGATTCATAAGCAATTTACTGATCAATGACTCTGGGTCTTCCTATATAAAGAACTTACTCTAGTAGGTTACAGTAGATAATCATGAAATGAAAGCTGTTTTGGGATATTAGTTTAAGATGTGTTATATTCATTTATGCTGTGGAATATTTGTTTAATGATGAAAGATGCGTTGTATTCTTTAAAAAAAAAAGAAGTTAGCTCTTCAGGTTTTAATGTTAAGATATGCTTGATTCTGTGCATATTAACTTTGTTGAGAAAATGCTAACATCATTCCTTTTGGTCTCAAATTCTTAGTGATGATAGATAACATGAGTCTGCTTCTTTTTGTGCTAATAATAATACAAATTCAATTGTAAAATATTAAGATTTGCTAGGTATAATAGAACAAAATATTATTTTGCTCTGTATTTCCAAACTATGTATTAGAATTAATGAATCTATATTTACTAAGTGTTTTTGTTGTTGATGATGATGATGATCAAAAAACTGGATATTTGACTGGATGTTAGTCGAGACACATAATATTAAATGTTTCCTTGTGCAGCTCTCATTACTGCTATTATTTAGTTGAGACTGAACTCCAGCAGCATACTTTCTTCCTTTGGTCTATGTTTTCAATGTGAATGCAGGAACTGTGAAGATTTTGGTAGATAATTTACATTGGGTAAGGATATAAAGTTATGAAAACTTTAATAGAACTCTATCTTCTACATTTCTTTTGCTTAGGATTATTATCAGGCAACGAATACTTCTCAATATCCCTTTAAGGATCTAATGAAATGCATCCTTAGCATCAAATATATTTGAAAACACATGTACAACACAATGAAAGAAATCTGTGTCATTTTCTCATGGACTCTTACCTCAGTATCCCATGGAATACTGGATATATGTAAGGATTCAGGTCGTGTTTTGTTTTCTCACCCATCTCCTGTGGAATATTCCTGAACACTGTTTAAATTATACTTTGATTGTTTTAATAAAGAAGCTGACCGTCCAATAGCCTGGCAGGATAAGGTCAGGCAGAAAAGCCACACTAGGAATGATGGGGAGAAGAAGGATGGAGTCAATGGAGGTGTCAACCAGTTGCCTCGCAATCAGGACATGTGGAAATGAGGTAACAAGGATTTAGTTACTTGGCAAAACATAGATAGAAATATGGGTTAATTTAAATGTAGGAGTTAGCTAATAATAAGCCTGAGATATTGTTTGAGCCTTAGTAATTAATATAAGTCTGTGAACACTTATTTGGAAGAGGCTATGGGATAGTACAGGACAGAGAAACCTCCGTTTATACCCATCTCTTCCTAAAATGCTCTTAGAAGTTGTAGTTGCTATGTGTAGCAAAGCTCTTAGCTACTGACATTCAATATAGATTCATGTTCTAAAATAAGGCTAAGCACTTTCGGTTCTGGAGATTTCATCAGCTATGCTATCTTGTTATATATCTAATATCAATACAGTCTCAAACTGTTCTTCCACAAATTTCCTTGATTCTCTAATCAGGATAGAGCAAGAAATATAGAAAAATATAGAAATATAGAAAATCATTTTATAATAATCTAGCTCTTTGCTTAAAAATGCCAAAATATGCAGAACAAACACCCAGATATTTAAATGAATATCATGCATACACTTATATATACAGATGAAGATGTATCTAAGTATCCATGAAGATGCCTATGTCTTCATTTGTATAACCATATATGTTTTTATTTTAATATATATATATATATATATAATATCTAAGTGATATAAATACAACTCATTTTTTAAATATTATAAAAACTGTGGAATCACTTGGTGGTAACATTTCTCTAGTTATATATAAATAATAATATATGATAAGAAGCTGAAAATAGCGAAACTGAATTCAGGTAACTGGAGTTGATTGTTAAGGAAAACATGATAAATACTTAGAACTTAGAAGAAATTTATGTAGATGGTAATTCCAGATTAACTTATTTTTACAGGTTCAAAAATGAATTTAGGTATTTCTTGCATATAGAGATAGATAGGCTCTCAATTCTGAATTTATTCTATGGCCAAATGATGAGGTTAGTTCATTTTTCCACACTTCTTTTTTTTTTTTTAAAAAGCAAAACAGTCTGTCACTTTTTGTTAAGATTTAAGGATGATTAAATTATTCTAGTAAGCATATATAAATATGGATTATTTTAATGGTGCTGAAATATCAATATATACTGAAAAATCTATCCTGAAGAAGCAAGCTGTGACAGGTTAGATAAATAATTTGTTATGTAAAAATTCATAGGATGCTATTTGATATCCCAAACAATAAATTTATTTTCTCCACACTTGAAAACTTAGTTTTCTTCAAATAATAAAATTATGACTAAAAATACACAGTAGAACGATTCCTTATAAATACAATCCTTTACCTAATAGAGCAATCTCTTCTTTTACTAAAACTAGAATGTGCATAAACCGGGCGGTGAGACAGCTCAGTGGGCAAAAGCATCTACTGCCAACCTTCACAACCTGAGTTTCATAACCAGGACAAGAGGCAGAAGGCAAGAAAAAACTACGATACCACTTACCCTCCACAAGTACACAATGCACCCCCATGTAATATACAAATATGCACACAAATTAAATAATTGAAAGTTCAATAAGTACGTATGTTAAAACAAAACTTTGGACACAAAATTTAGACGACTTATTTTGTTTTATGCCCATGTGAAACAGCCATGTATTAAAATAAAGGCAAACTTAATTTCAGATTAAGGGCAAATCTAATTGTTTTCTGGAGGATAGGTTTGTTTCCTCATAAATCCTGAGTCACAATCTGTATTCCGAATGATTTTTGTCTCTTCTACCATTGCTACTACTTAGAAAAGCATTCTCTTGATTAAGTCTCCTCTAAAACAAACAAACAGCAACATAAAAGAACATTTTGTCATTGTACTTGTAAGTCCACACTTCATTCTCACCTTAGTAATGGCTTCATGGAGGGTGAAAGATGGATCCACTTCTTCAATTTTTGTTGCATGTTTAGGAAAAATGGCTTCAGAGAGAAAACTTGGACCCTGTGACAAATACAAGAGAAAGTCTTCAATGATTTTTGGTTTCTGAGTACTTTTATTGGATTTTCTTTAAAGATGCACAAAGCTCTTGGGTGCTTTAAGGTTTCTGTTGATTCTGAACTTCATCTGGCTGATCGAATTATCCATCCCCGAATATCTGTAAACTAAGATGAGTAGAATTCTATTACTTTTAACATTTTATATACTCACAAATAGTGTTTTATCACCAAAAGATAACTTTTTATAGTCCTCAAATATTTACACTATCATTTATAATTACAAATATAAGGGAGATTTTTAGATTAAAAAATCACTATTGAAATTCTCTTTTCTATTTTTACAAGTTGTGTGTTTATGGCTGGGAGACTACAGTGTTCTTGATAAACATGACTACTTAGAAAAGCATAGAAAAAGTGGGCAGGCTATGGTATTTTAGATAAAATGATGGCATCTTCAAAATACTAAGATACAGGTAGAAATCACATGTCTTTATGGATTGCCTAAAAAGTAATTAAACCTACCATCAAAATCTAAGTGTTTAAGTGAATGAAATGAATTAAAAACTTCATTTCAGTTTAGTATAACCAAGGACTAGGATTCAGGAAGATGTAGAATATTTGTATCCGTTTCTATCTACATCAGTGTTGTTGGAGTAATTGTTATATTATTAATATTCTTTAAGTGTTTTGTCTTAAAGTGTAAATAAAATCCTTATTTAGGAGCCTGAAGGTTAATCAAGCTGGAAACCTTCACATGAACTTGGCATAAGCTGAAGTCATCTGAGAGGAGGGAACTACAAATAAGAAAATGGTTCCATAAAATCAGGCAGCAGGCAAGCCTGTAGGTCATTTTCTTAGTTAATGATTCATTGTGGATGGCCCAACCTATTATGAGTGGTCCTATCCCTGAGCATTTGGTCCTGCATTCTATAAGAAAGCAGACTGAGCAAGCTATGAAGAGCAATCCAGTAAGCAACATCCCTCCATGGCCTCTGCATCAGCTCCTGCTTCCAGGACCCTGCCCTCACTGCTTGGTTATATGGAACTGTGAACAAAATAGTTGCTCCCCCCCCCAAGTTGCTTTTGGTCATGGTGTTTCATCGCAGCAGTAGAAACCCTAAGACAAGTTGGTACTAGGATAGTGGAATATTGCTGTGACAGATCTAATAATATTGTTTAGGGGAGGATTATGGTAGAACTTTGGGAATTTGGGCTAGAAAAAAATGAGTTTTGAGAACATAGTGAGCTGTTCTGTGGGAGCTTGGAAGATAAGAGTGTTGAGAGCAATGTAGAAGAGAGAGGCCTGGTTTATGAAGTTTCAGAGAGAAGTTTAAAGACTATCAGGGCCATTTGTTATTTTCAACTAAGATTCTGTGGTTTTGGTTAGCTGGGGCTGAAAAATAAGCTGTGATTAACAAGATACCATAATTAGTAAAGAGAAACCTCTTCTGTGCTGGGTTACTTGATGCTGGTTGGCTGAAAAGAAATTGGGTGTGATTAGGAAGGGAGCAGCATCACTGAGGTGAAATCAAGGTAATGTTTCCTGAAAGCACACAAAAGCTGTGTTTCAGAGTCAGCCAAGTTTGTACTTTACACTGGCAGCTGAATTTTGTAGTACAATTGTCACCCAGGTAATACCGGTTTTGGAGGCATGAATGAAGTAGCTCAGGCTTGGTACTGTGAGAGTCCCAAAAAAGGACATTGGTGAAGGTGCAGCCTCAGTAGCAGTTGAAGACCCAGGATTGAAGGGGTCATGAAGGGAATTTGACGATTGGCAACATGAAAAGAATCCAGGCAGGCTCTTGGTGATAGTGCAGGCCAGTTGCAGCAGAAGACCCCAGGATTTTACAAATGCCACTACCATGGGATGACCACCAAAGACAGCAGTAGCAATGGAGTAGCGCTTGCCTGAACTTAGAGGATAAACTATCTGTGCTATAGGGGACAGCACTGGAGAAGTGACACAAACCCCTTGAAGGAGCACAGAAAGTTGTGTGTTGATCCCAGAAATTGAACATTGCCTTATTTATACCTATTTTGCCTTGATTTGATTGTGAATGTGTCTTTATTCTGCCCTCTTGAAATAAAGTATTTAATCTAATTTTGATTTTTATAAAAGCACACATTTGAGAGATTTGAATCTTTTAAAAGAAAATTTGGATTTTTAAAGAGATTGGATATTTTAAAGAGATTGAACTTCTAATGTGTTTAAATTAGTAGACTGTGGGACTGTTAATTTTTATTTATGTTTTTAATGTGAGTTTGGATATATATATATATATTTGATGCAGGGTCTTTCAGTGTAGCCTTGGCTGTACTGGAACATTTTCCTTAGACCAGAGTCGCCTCAAACTCACAGAGATCTTCCTGCATCTGCATGAAATCTTAAGGATGAATGAGAAAGGAAAGGCATGGCTTAATGCTGATGTGTTTATGTGTGAAGGTTACAAAGGGTGAATTGTGCTGTGTAGTTTCATGTCAACTTGACACAAGCTAACACCATCTGAGAGGAGGAAAGCCCAATTTAAAAAATAATGGCCTTTGTAAGATCACATGATAGGTAAGCTTATGGGCGTTTCCTTACTGATTAATAGGGGAGGGCGGAGCCTATCTTGGACAGTGCCATCCCTGAGCTGGTAAACCTGGGTTCTATAAGAATTTAGGTTGAGCAAGCCATGGGGAACACTTCAGTAAGCAGTACTCCTCCATGGCCTCTTTATTAGCTCCCATCTCCAGGTTCCCATCCCCCTTGAGTTCCTGGCCTCAGTGCTTTGTTATATCCAACCATAAGTGAAATAAATCTTTCCTTCCCACATTGCTTTTGGTCATGGTTTTTCTTTGCAGCAATAGTAACTCTAAGTAAGACATTTGTTTTATAGAAAACAGAAAAATTGGGACAAGTTTTATTTAAGTATGTATGGAGATAGACAACTGATAGGTAGGTAGGTAGATGATAGTTAAAGACTTAATAGAAAAATAGACCGATAATTGTTGAGAGAGATGTTGGGCCCCAGCCCCCACAGGGTCTCTGTGAGTTGCTTGTCAGCCAATAATCACAAGTGTATCCTGGATTATAGCCCCAGCCATACCACACTGGCATAAAAAAAAAAAAAAGCTCTTACACCTGGGGTTTTCCACTGTTCTGTAAGTCTGTATATAAGGCTGCTCCTTCCCTGCAAAAAAGACAGATGTGCACACATATTCACCTAACACAAGTGGCCAGATGTCTCTGCTTTTAAGTGAATCATTCCCCCCCTGATACTTGGACTTAGTTGTGGTGCAGGCACCACAAGTGGAGGTTCCATTAGACTTAGTCGTGGCACAGGAGCCACAAATAATCATCCTAAAAAGATTTTAAAAACGAAGACCAAAAATGATTGCAGGAAAGTAACAATTTCAAGGAGCTTTTTATTATAGTATTTACTGGTGAGAGCTTATAACAGAACTTAAATTTTTTAAATGTATCTGAGGTTAGGATGGTGTAGTTGGAATGTTTTGAAAGTACACAGATAAGACAGATTGAAGCTATGTATCCTAGAAAAGAATGTGAATTAATTAAACGATATTAAAACCTATCCATACTGTCTGTTCATCTCAGTATATTTCACAGCTCTGTTTACATTTTGTCTGCCGACTGAGGACAATTCTGTTTAAAACTTTGCCTAATCCCAACCAATACTAAGTTTTGTAAGACTTTGCACAAAATATATATGACCAACATACTGTAGCAATTTTCTCTGAATTGAAACAGTCTGTCTTCTAAGAGGAGGAAGAGTAATGAGATTCAGGAACCATACATGACCTGTGACCTGCATAGATTTGGAATTGAAGAGACTGGGGCAATAGACAATGAAGAAATGACAGATATACATAAAAAAGCTAGGATCAGGTGGGCTATACACTCTGATGATGAGCCATCAACAATAGCTGGAAACTCAGCAGGTTTGCTACATCTGGAATAGAGGTAAATCTGAATCTAAATTAGTACAATGATTCATTTGTTGTATTTATTGCAATTTGATAATTCATTTTTCTTCCTCTTTCCATTTTCTCATTCCTTCTCCATCTAACTCATCTCCTTTCTTCCCTCAAATATTCACCTTTGTGATTTCGTGTCTCTTTCTCCAAAATGACAGCGTGAAATAATCTGTCTCTATTTCTTCCCTTATCTCTCTGTAATGTACCCTTCCTTGCTCCTTCTTTCTTTTGCATTGCTTCCTTTCCCATTCTAATCCCTATCAGTTCAGTTCTCTCTGTCTCTCTGTCTCTGTCTCTCTCTCTGTCTCTCTCTCTGTCTCTCTCTCTCTCTCTCTCTCTCTCACACACACACACACACAAACACACACACATGCACATACATATAACATGCATACCTTCATATGTAGCAGTAAATATTTACCTTTTTCAGTTAGCCTGGCTTATTTTACTTATTGTGATGATCTCCAGTTCTATTAACTCTCCTGCAAAATTTCATTTTATTGTTTATCTCCAAAAACAACTCTATTATGTATATATGACTGTTTTTTTCCATCCATTCATCTGTTGATATGTAGACATGTTCTATATATTGGCTAATATGAATAGCATAGGATTGAATGCAAATGTGCTAATGTTTCTATAGTATTGTCAGTGAGAGCCCTTTAGATATATTTATAGGAATGGTATAGCTGGATAATGTGGTGGTTCTATTTTAAGTGTTTAAATAGATATGTATTTCCATAGTGACTACATCAGTTTTCACTCCTATTAGAAGTAGCAGAGGTCATCTTTTTTTCTCATCTTTGCCAGAAAAAAAAAAAAAAAAAAAACATGATTATTGACATCCCTAATAGTTTTCCTCACAAGGAGTTTTAAAAAATATTGAAAGTATTTTATCTTACTTGTTTATTTAGAAAAGCATATTGTAAAATTTAAGAAAATAGTCATCCTCAAATTAATGACCACATAGGGTGCAAATTCTGAGTTTTAATTAATGAGATTTTATTGAACTTTTAATTTTTCTGTGGCATAGCACTTTAATTTATGAAGTATTTCTTATTTGCCAAACTCTTTTTGTTTGTATAAACTCAAGTTCATATACATTAAAAAAAAAAAACCATTGTGTGTACCATGGGGGCATGCATGCATGCCACAGCAGACTTGTAGAGGTCAGGTGAAAACCTTTGGTAGCATCCTGAGAGAATTGGTTTTATCTTACTAGGTGAATCCCAGAGATTACACTCCAGATGTCACGCTGAGCAGCACAAAACTTAATCTGATGAACCATCTCATTATCCCTCCTCATTTATATTACTGTTTTCTCTTCCACTCTCGCTTCCTTGTTCCTTCTTTGCTTCCTTCCTTCCTTCCTACCTTCCTCCTCTCCCTTCCTCCCTCTCCCCCTCCCTTCTTTTTTATTTCTTTGAGACAGACTTTCTCTATGGAGCCTGGGCTGTCCTGGAACTCAGTGTGTAGACAAGACTGGTCTTAAACTCATAGAGATCCACCTGACTCTGCCTCTAGAAGACTAGGACTGAAGGTATGCAACACCACACCTTATTTATATTATTTTAAATGGCTATTTAACATATAGTGTTTGTCATGTTTTATTCTTTAAGTGTAGGATCAAATCTGTATTACAATAGTATTTAACCAATAGAATTGGAGGACATAAAAGACCAGATACTATTTTTTCCCAATATTAAGACAGCAATATGTTTTCCTATGCATGTGAATATAACAGTTACATTGAAAATAACAATCATGTTGAATAAACAAGTATTTATGGAATCTAACATAAAATAAGGAAATGATTACAAAAGCACTTTGTACAACTTTCAATTCTGTTTACAATCACTATGGTTGGTATTCATTTAATAATTTTTGTTACTGTAGATGAAGGGAAGTGAATTGTTGGTCATTTAGAATATATTTTTGTTTGAAATAACTCTCAGATGGATTAATGCTTGGAAAAGTTAAAGCATGGAAAAATTATACTGAAAATAATTTGGAGATTCTATCAAAGTTTCAAACATGGACTAGTGATCATCAGTACCCTTCTAGGATCTAGAAAGGACTTCAGTTTCTTCGAGTATTCTGTAATAATTTAACATGTAACAGTATTGTTTCAACTCTCTTGACTGACTCCACGACTCGACTAACCTATTCTTCATGTGCATATTATTCTTTGCCTGTGATTGGTTTTCTTCTACTTTTGAACAAAAAGTACATGTTATTTATAAACATGTATTTAGGGCTGGTAGGGCTTATAAAGAGGGGTCTGCTTCATCTTGCCTTGAGAACAGAGTTCAAAACTGTTCTTAGTAAGTCAAAAGAACTATAGGTCTAAAGCTTGGCTGCAGCAGGATGTTTCATTCTTGGTAGCAGATGTCTTTAAATAACAGCAGACTTCAGCTCAGGTGTGTTTACTCTTGACTCTGAAGGCCAGTAACAGATGTGGCTACCAAATGCCTGGAGAATTAAGGGAAGCCTGTTTGCTCTTTATACATGATAATAGAAGTATTCTGCCATTGTCCCCACTTTTGGTTGGGCACTTAAGAATGTTAAAGAATAAACTAAAGGTGTTCAGTATTGACAGGATTTGCCCTCCTGACTCTATTTTGTGTCTCTGTCTTCTTTTAATGTCTTTACCTACCCTTTCTCAATCTACACTCCCCCTCTCAGATATGAACCAGGCAAGTTGTCTGTCTCCGACTGCAGCCGCACAAAGACAGCTTCCCACACTGTCCTCAATGTTTGTTTTTAACAGATATCCTGAGGGGTTTGTTGCTTGTCAGTTCAGATTGATAACACCTAAACCTAATTATATTTAGTTCTGTTATTTGGTGACATTTTATCATTTTTGCTTGTCTACAAGATCCTTCAGAAATATTAAATTGTGTATGTTTGTGTATATATGTACATACATGTATGTATTTATATATGTATGTCTATATATGTGTGTATGTGTGTTTATGTGTGTGTGTGTATATATGTGGTTATTTGTGTATGTGTATCTATATATGTGTGTATATGTGTCTGTGTATCTGTGTATATGTCTGTGTGTACACTGTGCATGTATGTATATAAGTATGTATATTTGTGTCTTTGTGTATATATGTGTGTATTTATGTGTATGTATGTGTGTGTGCATATGTGTGTACATTTGTTATAACCCAGCCTATCATCATGTGTGTTTTTCTCGCTTTTTATTTGGAATGACATTTGAATATTGTAAAAATATTAACATTCATCTAACCTTCTCTTTAACTCACCTCATAATTTATATTTTACTTTCATTCTGTACCATGTGTATATCAAAGCCCAAACTAACCTGTATACCATCACACAGCCAAGTCCTAACTGTCATTCTTTAGTCTCTAACACATTCTTTCATTCTTCTGTTTGGAAAAAACTCATTCATCCTTTTTTTATTGCCTGCTTCTACTACCATCTTGGTAGTACTACTTCTACTTCTACTACTATTCTTTTTCCATTTTGGGGGGGAGGGTCTATTCATGGAATTGTTTTTCTCCAGTTCTCAATAATTTATTACAATGTGTCTGCAATGTTTGTCCTAACCTGTAAGCTTACTAAACCCAGGATCATTTTCTCATTAAAGTAGCTAAAATCTTTGTGCAATTCATTGAATGTCTCAGTCTGAGTGATCAAACACAACTTTAAATGCAACATGACATCTAACAAACAAGAGGCATACAAAAACATAGTGAAAGAAGGAAATGGGTATTCAGAGAAAGGATGTTTTTCACCATTATCTCTGATTAAAATCTCACTTTTGTTTGCAGCCATAGGCCATAGTGCTAAATCTTAAATTACCAGAAAATGCCTTCGTAAAATGAATTATGTGTATAATTTTGCTTTTAAAAATGCTTTACTCTTAATGTTTGAAAACAATTTCCATAGGTAGCAAGGTATTTGAGGTGTAGTTGGATGGAACAAGTCACATTTCCTGATGTGTTTTGAAGGGAGGGACATACTGATGTGTTTGTGGGGAATGAAAGAAAGGTATAGTAAGTCATGAGACATAAAACACACTTTTGCAGTCATCAGATAAAGAACAAGTGAATAACACACTATAACAGTGTAGTGGACATCTATCTATGATTCCAGCATTCCTATGGTGAATTGGGAGACAGGCAGAAAATGCCCTGTTGTTCACAGCTCAGCTAGTCTGTGATGTTCAGAGGTGAGCAACAAAGTCTAACACCCAAGGTTGTTTTCTGATGTCCAAACTTGTAAAAGCAGCACATGACCCCAAATCTACATAGGAATACAATGAGATTTATTTAAAAGAAAAATAACATTAACAGATCAAAGGCTTAAAATAGAGGAAATCAAAGTTAAAGTTTCCCAGAAAGCAGAAAGAATTTCAGGAATCATAATTTCAAGTAGAATCAGGTGAGGTGAAGTGTCAAAAGAGACCAGGATTTAAATAAGGTGGAAGATAGTGTTGCTGTTTACACAGAGAAAGGAAAAGATCTGAAGATCCTGTCTTAGGTTCTAGCCTTCAAGGAGCTTATAACATTTGAAATTATCTCTGCATTACAATATTTTGCATTATTTTTTTCTGAAGTGATGATTTCTTATTGTTGTGAACACAGGTTCAGTTCACTGAAGGAGATATCAGCAGAAGCCTTCCAAACATGCCGCCATTGGGCTGGTACTTAGAAGGCAAGACCTTGAGTGGAAAAGTGATCTACAATAACCCCAGTTACTAGTACTACTGTTCCAAGCTTCTAGTCTCACCACCAGGTTTATTATGCAGATATGTCTATGAAGTAAGAGCAGCTTCTACCCATTCTTACAGATGAGAGATAATGAGTTTCTGGATCTAGCCTGACAGCAAACTATAAATAATTGGCACAACTGTATAGCAACTGTGGTGTATCTCGTTCTACAGTCTACACTTTTATTCCTACCCCATGCGGCATCCCCACTGAAAAGTTTCTCAAAAATCAAGGTTCTGTGCATCAAACAAGGATGACTGCTCCTGATTCTGTCCCATGTCTCCTGTCAGCCTTAGTGAGCATCTCTAAGTCATACAAACAGTACAAATGGCTTTAAGGCTGTACTCAAAGTCTCTTTCCTTAGAGGAAGAATACTGAATGAAAATGTCCTGCATACATCCTTCATTGCAATATTCTCTCTGCAATAAAGAAGATACATGTCAATATATAAATTAAATATATGGAATTATAACATGTATTGCCTTTGAATGGCACTGACATTCATTATGTTCTTGACAGAGGGAAGAGGTAATTACAGCCATAATTTTTGAAACATAATGTTCTCATTGCTCCTCGGTATAAAAAAGATGTGAGATAATGCTGAGTTTAAATAAAAGAGTTATCATCCAAGGGTCAAATGTGGAGCAACATTGGCATATTATTTCCTGAATACACTCATTATTTTTTACATTTTAATTATATTTCCAGGTTCTAGGAAATTCTATACATAGTACTGGCATAATTAAAATACTCAGCCTACCTTTATAGTCCTAGTCCTATTGATTTAGTATTCTAATTTCAGTTCTAGGAAAGACATTAAAAATTTTAATTCAACTTAAATGAATGAAATAAAAAATAGGCTCTTCAAATGACTACATGGTCTCACAGAGTCACAAAACATAGTCCTAGAGATCTGTTTTGTGTCACCTAAGTCCGTGTATACTCAGTACACATTTTGGAGTTTTTGAGATCAGGAAATATATATATATATATATATATATATATATATATATATATATATATATGATGGGGGAAGTCCTTCTGTGTATATTTGTCTTGTTGGTTGATAAATAAAACACTATTGGCCAATAGGGAAGCAGGCTGTGCAGGACTAGGAGAGAAGGCGGATTCTAGGAAATATAGGAAAGAGAGAATCACCATGTGATCCCAGGAAGAGAGGACGCAGAAGGCCAGTATCCTCGGTAAGATAAGTCCTTATAAAAATATATAGATTTGTAGTTATGGTTCATAATTAAGACTGAGCTAGCAAATAAGAAATCCTAGTCATTGGCCAGCAGAATTATAATTAATATAAGACTGTGTGTGTTATTTGGGGGCCCTAAAGTGGCCACAGAACCAAGGTGGCTGGCAGAGTTATCGATATATGTAACATTGTGCTCCAAATGTTACTTGTCATAGGCCTGTCCCTTCTTCCCTAAAACAAATAACTTTTACATTATCTTAAAAATTTAATAATTTCAATTAACCCTAGCAAGTTTTGTACCATGTACTGTGTTGATAAAATACTTCCATAGAACAATGCACTTTATATTTTAAACTCCTTCAAGCTCATCTCTCTTATATATGGCTACCTTCCTTCATCTCTTAATCATGGGCCTGTACTTTTTAATTGCAGTACTATAGACTAAATCTAGGGATTGTCACATACTTTGTAAGCACACTCCCAGCCCTCTTATCTACAGGACCACCCTAAACCTCTTATCTACTGGATTTCCCCACTATCTCCCTAACCTTGATATCTATAGCACCTCCCCACTACCTCCCAAGTCCTCTTTCCTATAGCACCTGCTCACTGTCTCCCCAGTTCTCTCTCTTTACGTTGTATTTTGATACTGTGTATTTTGTATTTACCTTGCATTTTGACAAAACTCCTTCTTTAACCCATATTTGTCTTGAATTTATGATCCTATACCTGTTTTTATGATCCTATACCTGTTTCAGTCTCCTAAGTAGATGGATTTACAAACCATCAATTCTAGCTCTAGACTTTGTTTATCTTAAGCATTACACACACACTATACATCAGTAATAAGTATTCTGTTTATTTTGTTTTTACATCACATTTTGTCTGACATCAGGATGTCAGCCTGTAGTTCTGACCAGCTTAAAACTTCCATCAATACTTCCTGCCCCTCTTAGTGCTGGGATTACAGGCATCTGCCACTGTACCCAGTATCAATCTATGGGGTCATCTGATCTATAACAAACAGAGAGGATAGGGGGAAAAAAGAACCACTAACTCAGACTGTGTTTTCATAAATCAAAGTGCATTGTAATCAATAACTGTTCTTTTACCTAAAGATTTCCACCTCCCTTTTGATGTTACAGTATTATTTTATCTTATCAAACATTGAGAATAGACAACAGTTTTGTTCTTTGTTTGTCAGAACATCCTTACTTGGTACGTTTGAATCTACTTCTGTATGTGAGTACCAGTGCTTTATTTTTTAATTCATTTTATTGTCTCCCAAATTAAAGGCTTAAAAGTTTTGAATAAATACTCCAGGAGTATTTATGTGAGGTCTAGAGATGAAAACAATGATTTTGTTTATTAACAATCTCCATGATTTCCTATACTTATGTCAGAGCTAAATTTCCATCCTTCAACATCTGTGTCATGCATACAGCCTTATACAATCCTGAACTCATATGAAACTCTACTGAATGAGCAGTACAGACTTAGAAAGTTTATAGGCAATTTCATGGTTTCAAAACAATAAAAATAAGCAAACAGCATTACAGAATCTTTCCTACTGAAGCAATAATAACAGCATGGCCAAATATTAAGGTAATATAGATTTGCTGGTTAGTAAGAGGCTCAATAGAATTTCTAATATATATGCTAAGTCCGATGTAGAAGGGCAGTTCATCCCAACACTTAAATAAAACTCGAATGCACAAAGACATCTTCTCACTTAAGCCACAGAGATTAACATTTAAAGGATAGTTTCATCTAAAAAGAAACACTAAGAGCCAGCCTGATAGCTCAGTGGGTAAGGCACTTGCACCAATCCTAGTGATCTGAATTCAATGGAACCTATATGTCAAAATGAGAGAACCAACTCCCACAGGTGGCGTTTACATACACACACACACACACACACACACACACACACACACACACACACTACATATACATACACACGCTAAATGAGTAAATGTAAATTTTAAAATAAATACTAAGCATAATTAATTTTGGGAGATCACAGCATGGCTAATTCCTGTGAATATAATATTAAGGGAGAACATAGTGGCTTTGTACAGCACTTTATAATTTCTGGAGTAAAAAAGACATATCTCTACTTAAGAGGTAGTTAACAAAGTAACTAACGGTTGTCACATAAGAATTTCATTATATTTGAAACTTGTCTGCCATCTTTAAACTTATGTCATAAATACTCTGTCAAAAGTAGTCAAATGAGAATAAAAGAACCTAGAACTAATATATTGTGGTTCCATCCTGAAACTGTTGACTTAGACTACATAGATGCATCTCTATTATCCTATAACCTCAGCTCCTGAGTGGTCAATGCATTCTGTTTTCTAAACACCATTTCTCTTTTGGGAGAAAAAAAATCATTCTCCTAAATATCAAAGATAGCAAAAGATGACTCAATCCCATCATCATAGACAAGGACAATAGATAGCTTAGACTTGCAGGTAATTATCAACTCTGGGGATATCTTAATCAGAACTGGCTCAAGAACTTTGGTAAGCAGTAAAGACTCATACCTGCAGGGCTCACACATGACATGGCAACAGAATTTCTTGTGCCCCTATGATGTTTAATTTACACAAATTATTTTTAAGACAGTTGCAAGAAAAGCCCATATTCTCAGATCTCATAGTGGAAAGATGATTTCTAGATGATGAGGATACCAAACTTCGACATGATCTTTTGTAAAATTTGGTGTATTGAAAGTCCCCAAGTTAATTTAACAGCATTTTCAGCGGTCAGAGCCTGTTAGCCTCCTGAAAAGCTTTTTGTTCAACAGTCCCTCTGTACTTTCCTCAAGGATTTACTTAATCAACTGTAGAAAAATTAAGGGATTTGAAGGTCTTAAAGTTAAAGGCAAAAAGTCTCAACATGAGCCTGAGAAGAAACAAATGCATTTTTCAAAACCAGGAAGTTATTTCTTGTCTTTCAGGGTCTTTTATCAAATAAGAATGTAGTACCTTGATAGGATTGACTCTTGTTCCTTAATCTGGGTGAAAATATCCTGGGAAATTTAGCTTGGATAATAGCCTATCAGAGTGTTTCCATTTAAGATACAATTTTGAAATTATTTACCCTTTGTTATCTAGTATTAATCCAATGTAGGCATTAGTTGTGTCAAAAACAAAGAAGAAAATCTAGAAATGATTCCTTCAAATCCCTATATTGTCTTATTGTATAGCCCACCTACTGGTATTTCATTTAGCATATGAATAACTTCACATTGCTAGTATAAGTAATCCCTAGAAATATTAAATATTTGTTTCATCTTCTACTTAGTAAAGGCTAAATGAAATTCTGGTTTTTCATGGAGGCTAGGGACTGCAGGTAGATTCAATTTCAAGGACTAGGAATGATTTCTGGAAAGTCTTACAATTAGAGCAATGGTTTCCTTCAGCTTAATGTATTAATTTCAATCTTTGTTTCCATTTGAGAATCAATAAAGACATTTTAATTAATCCTGAAATAGTTTAAAACAAAACAAAAACATCACATTTAATTGAATAACTAGATACTAAAGAAAGGAGACACTGTTTTAGTCCCAGTAGAGAGAACATGCATGACTACATTTGCCTTTAAAGACCATATTTAGCTCAATGTCCACGATTTATACACTCTCCAATATAGATTGAATATTTCCTTTATCAATTAAAATGCAAATAATTTGTATTCTGTACCACATGCATCTAGTTGATTTCTGATATTACCAATGCCTTAATTCAGTAATATCAAAATTACTTAAGAACAATCAGCTGTCTCCATTTCCTCCAGTCCTGGTGACAGTGAAATCAAAAGGACATCAATGCTCTACTCTCAAACAATAGGTTACTTCTGATTAAATGTCCATTGAATATGAAACTTTCAGACTTAAAACAAATTACCTCCATTTTATTTTTAATTTGGATCTAATTTCCAGCTGCCCTAAAGTCTCTCAGTTGTAATTAATTGATTTATGAATCAATGGAGGAGACATCTACCATGGGGAAAAATGAAGAAAAAATGGGAGGCAACTTTCTTTTTTATTTGTGACCAACATTTTAGAAATCTCTCTCTCTCTCTCTCTCTCTCTCTCTCTCTCTCTCTCTCTCTCTCTCTCTCTGTGTGTGTGTGTGTGTGTGTGTGTGTGTGTGTGTGTGTGTTTGTGTGTGTGTGTCTTTTAATTTAGTGCATTTCACATTCATCAGTTACTTTTAGAAGAATTCAAATTTTATTTCATCTGAGATTACTCATCATGTGCCTTTGGAAAGAGTTTTAATTGAAGTTCTTTAACATATTACACAATTGCTGATTAGCCTTATTGTTGTTTGATAGAATGACCAAAGCCAAAAGACTACCATTCCCACCAGCTTCTCGATATAATCATCAAGGTAGAGTAGCATCAGTAAGAATTTTGGCCTGAGTTTGAATTCTGACTCTATTATTTGCAATGGAAGAGTCACCAGATGGGTTAGCTCGCAGTTTCTCGTGTGTAATGTTGTAGTTGTGATCCAGCGATCTCAGAATCATGTTATGTATTATACTTACATAGAAATAGCATGGCTTATTAAGTATTATAGCAATTATACCAGCAACATTATTAAATTAGATTGAATGATGAAGTAGAATTAATAAAATATTTGTAATGGTAAGTGTTGTATAAATTCTTTTACTTATTATGATGATATTTATGAGTCTGTGAACCCAATTCATAGAATGACTTTAACCTTATGTATACTTATGCTATTGTTTGAATAGATTAAATTATTATCAAAATTCCTACATGAGAACAGTAGCTTTTCTTTACTCAAAAATACTGAAAGTATCATGGAGGAACTTTATGTTATTTAAATAGAAAAACTGTTGAAATAGTAAAGAACAGTGATTCACCTACAGACCAGTAATCAATAACATCAAAGGTTCTGTTACTAAGGTATCATATACTTCTGAATTTATTTGAATGAAAGTGTGATTGGCTGTAACATCCATTAGCTTACTTGTGGCTGCTTTGACTAGCTAGGTGGTATCCCTCCATTACTACTCCTTATAAACCTTTCCAAACTCTATGCACTTGTCAAATAGGACAAACTTCCTTGGTAGGGGAGTCCTGGCTTTTTTCAAGCGTGTATGAGTAGTTGTTCTCTCATGTGAGAACCTCCAAATAGTCTCTAAGAATATGCTTTTTGAGCTACAAGATCAGTACATGCACATGTTCAAAGAAAAAAAAAAGAAATCCAGGCATCGGTTTTGTAAAGCAGGAAAATTAGAAGAGAAACATGAAATATATGAATAGAAAATACCATTTATAAATTAGAGGAGGATGTTATTCATTTAAGGACACATCACCTTAAGCATACACATCCGTGTGCGTGTGTGTATAGAATGGATCTGTCATTGTTAACATATTTTACTTGTGTTTATAACACTGAAAACATGCATTCTGTCAATGTGTGCATGATTTTGTCCTTGTGAGGAGATATATATCTTATGTAAAAGGAAGGAAGGAAGTGAATAGTCATGTAGCAAGCTGTGGTGTCACAGAAGGTAGTTCATAAGTAACTTATAACAATTAAAGAATAAAGGGCCATGATTTTGAAAAAGAACAAGAAGCTGTGTTAGATTTGGAGGTAGGGAAAAAGAATGTGAAAATATTGTAATTATATTATAATCTCAAAATATAAAATATAAATAAATACATATTTTGAGCATAATCAAAGAAAAGGAGCATATTGCCTCATATGCAAATGAGAAGAGGCATAAATTCAGGAAGATGACTGACTTGCTTTGAAGCTCGGTTCTCTTCTCATGATGCTAATTGACTAAAATGCTTAAGTTGGGCAATGGCAAGGACATGAAGCAAATGAGGTCACATAGACTCTAAATTATATAACATGGGACTTGGACCATACTTCAACATAATTAAGGGAAATTATTAAGACTTTGGACAAAGAGTTAGAAAAGATCATTAGATTGTTTCAACAGAAGCTCAACTCTAGCATTCAATGACTATCAGTACTATGCAAGATTATAGCACTGTATTGAAAGATGCATATAAACTCACCTTAAAATACAAAAATTTTTAGCCATATATATTTATCAGTTTTATAGCATAGATCTGGTCCATAATATTATTATAAAATGTTATTTTATAGTTATGTATGCTGGAAAAGATACTTGTATAACAAAGCTGTTTCAAGCATGAACAAGCCATATTTGATTTAAAAATTGTCAAATTACCATTACAACTCAGCCATGCAAACCACCAGAAGCAAAATGTGCAGATAAAATCTGTT
Source organism: Cricetulus griseus (assembly GCF_003668045.3). Lineage (NCBI taxonomy): Eukaryota > Metazoa > Chordata > Mammalia > Rodentia > Cricetidae > Cricetulus > Cricetulus griseus. Next base: position 124,690,057 of record NW_023276806.1, on the reverse strand, counting down.
TACAACCAAAGTCATCACACATGAATTTTTCAGAAAACAAAGCTCTTTTCCTATTTTAGCCAGACTTCAGTAACAAAATTTTGTTTACACAGTTGTATTTGGTAATGTCTAAAACATATAATCCAGCTGAACAATGATTACTTTAGCCTTTATCCATATAATTATCCCTCTTCTATAATGATATGCTATCAGACTGTGTATTGTTCACAAAACAATTCTCATTTCTTAATTGCTAAAAAAGCTGGCAAAATTCTGCTTATATAGTGTAGAGCTCTATAATTTTTGTCTCTAAATTAAGTAAAATATTTTATATTTAAGCCTCTAACAGTAAATGGATGTTGGTAAAACACAGAACTATGATGTTATGAACAAATTTTAATATATAATATATATATAGTTAATATATAATAACACATATATTCTTTTTCAGTTCTTTGTCTTACATAAGAATATTCAGGAATGAAAACAGTATTAGAAATATGGAAGGCTGTCTTTTCAAGTCAAATGTTGAAAAGCAAGGAAACTAATTTACCCACATAGGACCCTAGTTATTGGAATAGTCAGTGAAAGATTTTTAAAGCCTTGTTAGAAAACAAGTGCTGACTCTCATCACAATACTATCTTTTCATATTTCTGTCTTCCAAAACAGCTCATCAAAGTTGTAGCTATTCACACCATGGAAATGACTAGTGATTTTTAGCAGGAAGGAAGAGGAAGGGAAATAAAATATTTTGCTCATCAACATCTACTCAGCTCTCTCTGCAGAACCTCAATTTTTGTTCATCACCTATTTTATGCACTTTAATGAGGACAAAGAAAAGCTGAGCAAAATACAAATGCAAGATCTGAGAATGTATTTAACCATATTCTCCAAATGAAAGAAGCATGCACACAATTGCATATAATCACATCATACGTATGTAAAGTGAAAGATGCGAAGGACGAATTGAAATGGAGTCCATGTATTCAACAGAGTTAATGCCAGAGATAGATAGCATTAAACATAAGGTATATTTATATGCTGATTGTATAAAGATATAGATACACTTTCTTCATTGAAAATCTTTCTTATGCTGCCTTTAATGGACTCATTCTAAATTTTAATAGAGATATTTATGTTTATAAATCTCATAGAAGTCTACTTACTTCATATTTTCACTGTATCTAGGATTTACTACCTCTTGTTTATCATTTGATCATTTACTCCTGGTAGGTCAGTTGAATTGTGATAATCTGTTTTGCGCTATGTTTCTGTCCTTATGCAAGCTATTAAGCCCTTCTCGGAAACTATATCTTATCATGGTGTGTGATTTTGTTCTAGCTGTCCAAAAGAGAAACTAGGTCAACACAGAATCCCGACTTAGTGCAATCACTACTACTACAACGCAAAGGATGTGGGGTTTCCGGTCAGTAGATGTTTCCTTATGGTAGGGGCAGTGGGGAATGGTTCCAATCAGCCTGCATTTTGCTTTGTAAATATTTTAGAAATAAAAATAATCAGTGTCACAAACACAAACTAAAATAAACATAGGGCTATCATGGCTGTCTTCATTAGGATACCCACTAGGAAATCAGTTTATATTTTGTGTAGCACAGATATCCAGTAAAAGTGATGCACAAATGATCATTTTGTTTTCTCTCACCTTAAGTCATTCTAAAAAACTATAATATTGTGAAGTGAACCCATGATTAAAGGATTCTTTACTAAATTTCACACCCCTACACAATAGTTATAAAAATTTATAATGGGTTGTCTCATTTTGAATTCAAGTTATATGCCAAAGGCTGTGGAAGCATGAAGGAGAAAGAAGTACTGGGAGAGAAGATAAAAAAGAAATGCAGAAGGAAAATATAACTTATGCCTGCACTGCAGGCACTCACTGTGAAGACAGGTATTTCCTTCCAATAAATAATGCCTTCAGCATGAGACTCTGTTTGCTCATGAACTGCTTGTGACAATTGATATATTTTTTGTTATATTTCTCTAAGGAAAAACATAAATTTAGAAATAACAACTAATATATCTTATTTAAAGAATTAAAGGGAAGAAAACATTATTGTATGTACCATGGTTGTATGAAATATGCATGTGTGTACCTGTGAGTTCAAGTATATACAAATGCATACCTGTGAAGATGAGATGTTAAAGGCATATGCTTTCCTCTATTATACTCCACCTTATTTTTTCAGGCAGGGACTCTCATTGAATATAGAGCTTACTAATTGGCTAGGGTAACTGACTGATCTTCTCTATAGAACCTTCTATTCAGTGCTGGGGGGTTGCATACACTGCCATTGAATCTAACTTTTTTACTTTGGTTCTAAGGATCTGGAATCAGGTCTTCACTATACCTACTGATGTACCTCCCTGTACTGATGTACAAAATGTTTTATTGTTTGTTTTTTATAGTTTTAATGTTGAGATTATAATTTTAACTTCTTTTTCTTCCCCTTTCTCCTTCTAAATCTTCCACTGCACTCACCTCCTCATATATGTATATTATAACGAGTTCAGTATGTATAAAATGTTATTTGTGTAAGTGTTTTCAGAGCTGACCGTTTGGCATTGGACAACCTTGGCATGCTCTTCCAGGGGGAGGGGAGGGTTTTTATCCCATTCTTGCTTTCCTCAGTTGTCTGTAGTTCTTGGTGAAGGATTGGGCCTGCATGGGCTTTCCCCCTGTCTGCTCTTACATGCTTATTGGTGTTGTCCATGTTCAGTTTACATTTGGGCAGTCATGTTGGTGAGACTTAATGATATAGCTTCTGATATTACTAAGAAACACATTCTCACAGCAGACTCTCTAATCCTCCATGAACTAACACTGTTCCAACCCCCTGATCAGCATTGTTTCTTGAAACTTTGGTTAGGTAATGTTGTATATTTAGTTGATATACCACAATCATAAATGGGAGAATGTAGCCTCTATTAAATGTATAAAATATACATGTGGAGGACTCACCATAAGAGGTAACACATTCTGACAACCAAGGGAAGCAAAAGAAAGAATCTAGATGCCGGGTATTTTAATTTTACTATGACCTCAACAGTGTTCTTCAATAGTAAGCTTCAGTTTTAGTTGATGTGTCATAATTCTGAATTTATTGGATTTTAGATTTGATATTCTTTTGTGTTTTAGATTCCCATCTATTACCACATCTTCCAATTCTAACCACTCATTTCCAAACTAAGTACACACTGAAATTACCCTGAGAGCTATAAAAATGTCTGTACCCAGGTCTTATCTCTAACTTATAAGACTGACTACAAAAGCCTGTTTTAACAAAACTCTTTGGCATGGGGAGACATGACTCTCTAATCAATGTGTGATTAAGAGATAACTATTACCATTATATTTTTCAAAAATTCCAGTTTATTACCAGTTCACCTATATGGTAATTGTTACATGATTTTATAATATTTCACACAATATTTTCTTGATCTTAGAAATACAAGTAGGCAGAGGGATCCTCTCTCAGCCTAGACACACAGGGGAGGGCCTAGGCCCCGCTCCAAATGATATGACAGACTTTGAAGATGCTCCATGGGAGAGGAGAGGAAAAGAGAGGAGGGGGAGGGGACTGAGATTGACATGTAAAACAAGCTGTTTTCTAATTTAACTAAAAAAATCTGAAAAAAAAAGAAATGGTAGATGCTATGGTAGTAAATAATATGTCCTCTCTGACACTTCCTCCTCTGTACTCTTCTAACATTTGCTAGAAAAATAGAGGTTGCTTTTACTGGTGATGATGTATCAACATACCAACACTACAAATACGACAATACTTTTATGTTATTAAAAATGCCTTTGAGTCCATAGAGAAATATGTAATAAATAATCAGAAAAAATAGAAGAATCTTAAATGATGAAAGAAAAAACCTTTAATGAGCAACAAAATATTTGAAGTTAGAAAATGGGAAAAGAACATGTTACATAATAAGTGTATATTACTAAAGCAAAATGCTTATGAGAAAATTATATAATACATTGATGGATATAACATTTATATTTTTCTTTTTATAGTATTATTTTCTACCATTTTTCTGACAAGGTTTATGGGCGACATTTAGAAAAAAATACTTCAATTAAAAATATACAAAATAAGTTTAGTGAAACTCTCATCTGAAAAATATTGGGCTAAATGCTAGAATTTTACTAATTTTTGTAGGCAAACTTCACAATATATCTGTTGCCTCCGTATATTTTTTAAAGTTGTGCTAGCCTGCTACCTTTTGTAGTCTTCCTTTCTTCCCATTTGATAAGGCAGGAAAGACTTTTCAAAGAAAACAAAGTATGGTATTTCTTACATATGTCTGTCTTTTATTTCATAATTTTTGTGGTGTTACTAGACACAGACAATAAGACCTTTCCATATGTACATTCTTGGAAAATGTTATTAAAATTAAGAGCAAGAAAAAAAAACAGCAGATGAAATTAACATTTCCCTTATTCTTTCCAGTAAAGTGAAGGTCTGCTGAGAAAAACTCACAGCTATCTCAAGCCTCAAAATAATAAATAAATAAATAAATAAATAAATAAATAAATAAATAAATAAATACCTTTTAGGATCATTTTTGAAGTTGATAGAAATTAGGATATATTTGAAAAATTTGGGGGAGTACAATGTTGCAGGATATTTGAGCAAACTATTTAAAGATGTGTAACTTTTTATCTGACAAAGCACCTGATTTATTTAATGAAGAGCTGAATGGCCAATAGCTAGGAAGGAAAGGATACGTGGGACTTCCAGAGAGAGAGAACTTGGGCTTATGGATGTCAGCACATGGGAGATACCAGTGAGATGCAGAGCATGTCAGACATAAAGGATGGAACACATATAAAAAGCCATGTGGCAGAGTGTAGTTTAATACAAACTGGTTAATTTAGGTTGTAAGAGCTAGTGGGAGAAGCCTAAGCCAAGGCCAAACATTCATAATTAATAATAAGTCTCTTTGTGATTATTTGGGGGCTGGCCATCTCAAAAGGAAGTCTGCCAAGAACGACTAACTATAGCACAGAGTGTATATAATTTTGTTAAAGTAAAAATCCAATATCTTAGTTACTTTGGTAAATAGCTGAAGAAACCAGATCTTCCCATGGACATTTACTTAAGGCATTGTTCATGGACAAAGGTGTAGAGTTATAAAGTTCAGTATTTGATTTTTAGTTTAAATAGTGGTTTTAGAAGGGATAAAATTAATGAATTAACAAATGAAGGCTGTTTGTGCATCATTTGGTATGTGGGTCGGTAACAAGTCTTTTAGTCAACTGAGCTCAAATTTTATCTAGAAAAATAAATATCTCTGTGGCAATAGTATTAGTCACTTATCCCATTCTATCCACAAATATTTTAAGAGCAAACAGATGTATCAAAAATGGCAGTCCTAATATGTATATCAGTATATTGCTGTGGACTCAGAACTAGCCCTAAATTGCCATATACAATTGTGCTCTTGACATTGATATATTCAGTCAATATATCAAAAGAATGTCATTTGTGTAGCTATATGTCCAAGTTTGTCTTTCCTGAGATGAAAATTCATAAAAACAATCTTTTGTCCAACAAAGATTTTTCCTGTATTATAATTAGAAATGCAGATGGGAAGTTTAATTGGGCACTGGATGACAGGAGGAGAGACATTTGCTTTGGAACTGTTGAAAGTAATTTCAAGCTCAAATCCTTTGAAACGAAACAAGGTCCATTTGTCACAGACTATTCAATGGCTCATGGCATGTTCATTGGCTCAGATTTGGTTAAATCTAAAATTTATTTGTGGGATGAAAAGCTAGTGAAGAGCAAACACTGGTAAGAGAGGTTCCAGGTTAATAAGTGCATTGTAAGCTTGCAAAGGCTAACATGTTAAGGGCTTCCAAATCTCTCCAAAGCCCATCTAATAATGTCACTGGTAATTTCTACCTTGAAAAGATAAAACAACTTCTATTCAGTAAGTTTTCATAGTATCTGAGATATCCATTTAAACATACACATTTTGAATATATATGTCATAAAAATTAAAATGATGTATTATATGTGTGTGTACATATGCATCTCTGGACATTTTTGTCAGTACATACAGGTAAGAATTATTTATATATATAATTTTTTATTTTACATATTTATAAATATATATACATAATTTTTATGGATATATGTGTGCATGTATGTGCAGGTGCTGGTGGAGGGTATTAGAATCCCTGGAACTGAAGTAACAGGCGATTGTGAGCCACTTGATATGGGTTCTGGAACCAAGCCTGTTAGTGTCTGCAAGATCCCACAAAAGACCAGCATCTACAACTGCAATTAGCAAGAGCATTTAATTTCTTGAGAAAATGAGTTCCAGCATGCAGGGGTCAGTCATCTGACACAAAGGCAAAATGGCGACCCCAAAAGAAGCTTGTTCAGGCTCCTTTTATACACAGCTAAAGTAATTTTAAAAGCAGTTAGGTCACTCTATTTATGATTGGCTTAAGCAAGCACAAGTTATATTAGTACATTTCTGACTAGCTAGGGCTATGATGGGTGACTATGGCTGCAATTTTTTGCATATCATATGATATGTAGCTATTTTGACTCATCAGATTTAAAACTTAGGATGTGACATTGTTCTCCACTTACAGAGTTCACATGGGCTTAATAGTTGTCTTCACAAAATAAATAAAATACTTCAAATTCACATAACATTACTTAGAAGTCACTTCCCCAAGCCGTTTCTGTTATAATGTTGAGTTTTAAATATCATAGGTTAGTATCAAAAGCATACAAACACCACTGTGTGGTTGGGGTGGGTGACTCTGATTTTTGCCTGATTTTGGAACCCCTTTCCTCATATTGGGTTCCTTTGGTCAGCCCTAATATGAGTATTTGTGTCTACTCTTATTGAAACTTCTTATGCCATGTTCAGTTGATATCCCTGGGAGGACTGCTCTTTTCTGAAGGGAAAGAGAAAAAAAGTAGAACTGGAGGAGAGGGGAGGTGGGTGAGACTAGGAGGAGGGGAATGAGGGAAGGCTGTATTGTATGAGGGGAGACTAGTAAAAGAAAAAAAAAACAAGCAACATCAACAAACAAACAAAGTACCACTGTGCTTAAACATTGTCTACATTACCACAGATCTGGTCCTGTGTGAAATTACAGTCTACCTTGTTAAGGAGGAAATCAGAGCCTTGCAAAAATACAACTCCATATTTTCTGTTTTCACAATGGTGGTAGTGCTCCTACTTTTCTTTTTTCTTTTTTTTTTAAGATTTTATTTATTATATATACAACATTCTGCTTCCATATATATCTGCACACCAGAAGAGGGCACCAGATCTCATAACGGATGGTTGTGAGCCACCATGTGGTTGCTGGGAATTGAACTCAGGACCTCTGGAAGAGCAGTCAGTGCTCTTAACCTTTGAGCCATCTCTCCAGCCCGCTCCTACTTTTCTTAACCAGGGGAAAGACAATCACACAGGCATACAGTAGAGTAAGAGGAGCACTTTGCTGAAAGTAGGGGCTTGTATTAATTATTTTCTTTTCCCTAATTGCCACTGAGCAATTTGACTGAACTTCTTTTACTGTTTCAATTGCCAAATTGCTGGGGTGCTGCTCCAGCCCAGTTCATAACCTGAGACAGGGAAGGAGCATCAGGACAAAGATGAGTTTCAAACAAGTGGTGGCCCTGAATAGCTTGAGTCATCCTTATTTATACTTAAAAACCACCCCCCCAAAAAAAAACCCACAAAAATATGTTTTTCTTATCCCCACCGAGTGTTAGCCACAGGCAAAAATAAATTACTTTTTTCAGCTTTTAAATTAAAACAACTTTTAAACCAGAAATAACACTCACCGGCCGTTGCTGGCGCTTGCCTTTAATCCCAGCACTTGGGAGTCAGAGGCAGGTGGATCTCTATGAGTTCAAGGCCAGCCTGGTCTCCAGAGCAAGTACCAGGATAGGCTCCAAAGCTACACAGAGAAACCCTGTTTGGAAAAACCAAAACCAAAACAAAACAGAAATAACACTCATTATTTTGCTGGCTTAACCAGTTACATCCTGTCTTTAGAAAGCTAAAATGGTTCTAGACATAGGCACACAATCTCAAGAACATCATTGATGAAAACTTAACAAAGGATATTTACAAAATTAGGGTTCATTTACTATAAGCTGCTTGCATATAGTTAGCTTGGATTTATTGTTACTTGACCTACAGAAGGGTCTCGAATGTCTAAGCCTCTGTATAACAGGGAAACTTTAATAAGGCATCCATTTTCCAATAAGACACACCATTCTTTCTGTTTTCTCCCCCAATTGGGAGATGTAGTTAATGTCCCCTGTGTTGCTTCCTCATGTGTGCCTGTCAGCCCTGAATCAGAAAAGTTCCCAGAAACATCAGTCCTTCCCCCTCCCCCCGGGAATGATTATATCTGTACCATGAATAACGGACAAAGTGAAACTGAAAACTGCCAAGAGAATCATCAATATTATTACAGAGAGGGGAGAGTACAGGCTCTCAACACTAAATGACCTGCCCCTTCTATCTTTCCCCCTCTTTTCTCTTTCTTTCCCTCACCTCTCCCTCCTTTTCTTCCTTCTTTTATCTAAAAAAATCATGTTATATACTCAATGTACACCATCAGAAGATCCAGGAGTCTTATTTTCACTCTTTGATGATGCTTTACCATGTTTCTGAATCATATGCTTCAAGGATGGATTTAAATTAAAAATAAAATAAACAATTATGCTAAAATTTCATTTTCTTAGTGAAAACATTAATTTTTAGCACTACTCTTAATTTGTTCGTAGTAATAATTTTAACACTTTCCAGCTAGGTTCCATCAATTATTGATTATATCTCAATATTTCTGTACATTAAACTTGATGAATTAACATCTCTATTCTCCTGTTTTCTCAAATTATTTATACTTTTATATTAGTGAGATTACTATTACTTATATTCTATTTTGAATTAAAAGCTTATATATATAATATGTTCTAAAGTTGAAAACCATAAAATATGTATTATTTTTATTTTTATTATTATTCACTTCAAGGCTGAATAGCCCATGAGATTCATATATGTTCCTCCACAATGACACTAGATCTCCTCAAAGATGCAGTTCATATAGAAATGCCCATTGACAGAACATTGCTACACTGCCTAGCCAGATCTCCTAACATCTCACTGTTCAAAATCCGGAATACCTTCTTGTCAGTTTCTTACTTTGATAATTGTTTAGTTTTATTTTAGTTTTCAATTTAAAGTAATTTTCTAAGAAAGCATATATACAGGTAACCTTTCTGAGCTTCAGTAATTGATATCATTTTCTCCAAATTGATTAATAAGTTGGCTAGTTTTAGAGCTCGAAGTTTGAAATGATTTTCAATAAACATGGTATAGGCAAAGCCAGTTCGTACTATCATCCTTACTACTTGATAAGAAATTAGATGGCTTTTTTTTTTTTTTTTTTGGTTTTTTGAGACCAGGTTTCTCTGTGCCTTTGGAGGCTGGACCTAGCTCTGTAGGCCAGGCTGGTATGGAACTCACAGAGATCTGCCTGCCTCTGCCTTCCAACTGCTGTGATTAAAGGTGTGTGCCACCACTGCTGGCTTTGATGTCACTTTTAACTCCATATTTTCGGTAGTACAAGCTGGTTTTGTATGTCGACTTGACACAAGCTAGCGTCATCAGAGAAAGAATCCTCAGTTGAGGAAATGCCTTGATGAGATTCAGTTGTAAGGCATTCTCTCATTTAATGATCAATGGGGAGTGCTCAGGGTGGGAGGTACCATTCTTGGGCTGCTGGTCCAAAGTTCTATTAGAAAGCAAGCTGAGAAAACCATGGGAAGCCAGCCATTAGAAGCACCTCTCCATAGTTTCTGCATCAGCTCCTGCCTCCAGTATCCTGGCCAGTTTGAGTTCCTGTCCTGACTTCTTTCAGTGATGAACCACAATGGTGAAGTATAAGCCTAGTAAATGCTTTCTTCCCAACTTTCTTTTTATCCATGGCGATTTTATCCCAGCATTAGAAACTCTAACTAAGACACTATGCTTTGTTGCTTTATATTTTGCTAGTTTTTTAATCTTTGGATGGTTTTACTTTATTGTATTGTAATGTCTAACATATAATATATACTAACAGAACAATTTAGTAATAACGTATTAGGATAGCTTGATTGAATAAGGACTTGTTTCCTTGGTTTTCAGGTAAGAACATTGCCTATATTATGACATATTAAGTGTGTGTTTATATGTTCTCTTCTCACAAAATTTTCCACTACTGGCCTAATATAGTATATATAAACCACTATACATACTTACTTGAGTTGCTTCTATGGAATAGGACAGATATTTTCAAATATTTAGTTTGGTAGAATAGTAAGTTAACTTAGCATTTATTAAATACCTTAGTTGGTAAAATTAGCATGGTAGACACATAACTAAATAAAACAGTTTTTACTGGTGAGAATAAACATAAAATAGTGACATCCACTAGTCTGATATCCAACAAGTTTCTGGAGCTTTCAGAATATATGGAAAAATCAATATAAAGTCATAGTGTAGGTCAGAAAGGAAAAACTAACAAAAGAATGACACCCATGGGTGAGAGTTCAGAATCTGAACATTCCTGAGGTACAACCAGGCAGCAAGGAGTGCAAGACTTGGTTAATCATGTCCAACAGTATCAAGTAGTGACTAAGCTCAGTGAGTACTCTGAAAAGCAATCTGAAATCAGGCATCTGTCATTGTAGTCCTCCTTAATATTATTTACACAGATTGTAAAAGATATTTAAACTTTACAGGAAAAATGGATTAATATGTAATAAACTGTTTGATACAATACTAAGTATATGGTAATCACTCCATTAATGTCAAAGGTTTGTTATTATCATTATGGCCACTAAATATATGTGGAAACTTGCCCCACAGACTAAAAGTTGATCAGTAAGCTGACAGCATAGATTTAGTAACAATTACTATGTCATAAGCTTTCAAATACACATACAACATAGTATATAAAATTTCTTCATAAATGTTACTGAAGACTGTATAGTATAATATATAGGTCAATGAAAATACAGTAATTTTTGCCAATCTAATTTTTATGATAGTGTTTCAAAAACATTTTGGAAGAAGTGTTAGATTGCTACCGTGTTATTTTTATGTCCACTCTCTAGCACTAAGGATATAAGAAAAATATTACTCTTAGGAAAGGTACCTTTGTCATTCAAGGTCTTCCTGTTGTTGAATAACACAACCCAAACAATCAATTTCAGCTCAAATGTGTTCCAACTTGTAAAACATTGAGTCATTGACCTTAACAGTGTCAGTGAGAAGCTCAGCTGAATGGCTGTCCAGGGGAATATTTATGAGCACAACTCATTTGGAGTAATGTACTAAGTGGATTAGCACAGCCTGCTAGAGGGAATGACCCTTAGTGCACTGAGGAGGAGGCAGTCACTTAGTGAGAAAGAGCAGTAAATGTATGGAAAAGTCTTTGAGGACTGAGTATTAGGGAAGTCTCTCACAGCACCTGGTTATTGTTGCTGATTTTGTGCTTAGCCATTTAAAGACCCGTGGGAATAAGGGAAACTTCTATTGTCTGAGTCAGCATTCTCACTAGATCTGTCATTCAAAAGACTTCAATAATTTCTCTGTCTTCAACTTGATAATTGTACCCTACATATTGTAGTTTAGGCAATTATTAAAAACGGGTCTTGAAATCAATACTTGAAATTGACTTATTGTTTTTATTAGAAAATATATTTTCTAAGTCAAGTTTTAAATTTTCCCATAATTCATCACATGTTATACTTTCAAGATAATACAAATACATACAAATACAAAATTTAAGTATATTAGACATTTTGTTTTCTTTTAAAACAATATATTTATGAATATTTGAGAATCTCACACAATGCATTTTGATCATATGCACCCCTCCCCCAATACTCTAAGATCCATACTTTCTACTCTTCCCTCCATACCCACAAAATATTTTCTTACACTTCGTTGCTTCTCCTTACTCCCCCTCTTCCTTCTTCTTTCGCCTCACTTTCCTTACAATAAGCACAGAAAAGTCCTTCCATATCATCACATCCCTTATGACAACTTTCTTTCCTTTCATTTCCTGTCTGTCAATTTAAATTTAAGTCCAAGTTTATTTTCAAATTTCAGTCATTTTATTTCTTTCTTTATTTTGAGACAGGATTTCTCTGAGTAGCCTTGGCTGTCTTGAAATGGTAATTTTTAAAGTCTTTCAAAGAATAACCTAAAATTACCATAGCTTGACAATTATCTATAGATTTTAGCTGTTTTTCTATGTTCCCCATTACTTTTAATTAAATCACCTTAAATAATGCTATATTGAAAAACATATAATATGTATATACACATATATGGAAACAATGTATGTTTATACAGGGAGAGAGAGCAAAGCTAATTCTTGAGTTCCTAAAGGCTATGATTCTTCCAAAAATATAATTATGTATTTTATAAAATAATGTCTAAGTTTCACTTATTAGTTTCTGTGTCAGAACTGTGCAAAGCTCTGAATGGTATAAGCACATATGTTTATGTAATACAGAGATTTTTGATTTAGCAAAATGTGAAGATAATTTTGGTTGCATAACTAGAGGAGAAGGGTCAGCATGCTGGCATTTAATATGAGAGTAGTGGCCTACTAAACATCCTCCAGAGCCTCAAGAGATTCTCCACGATCAATGTGTGTATGTTGAAGTTGGGAGCTTTTAGTGTAATACTCACCATAAACCTGACAGGCATCACTACTACTTTGTCATATAAATGAGGAAAATGCAGTTTTGAGAATCGTCATCAAATGATTCAAGTTAGGAAGAAAAAAGTTGGGATCCAAATCAAGGTTGCCACATTCCTTCTCATGAAAGATTTGAAATTGATTCTGTGGCTCTAATTCTTATCAAACATATTCTTTCAATATTGAGTGTTGAGGATCAACAGAGAATGTAGTTAAATTGCTATGTTTCTGTCCATTTTAGAGTTTTCCCTAAGCTAAGGAAATGTAGGTCTCAAATAAGAGAACAAATAGCTGAATTGTTGATAATCAAACACACATCTGAATTTAAGTTTCATGTGCCCTTTCCTTTCACAGAGATGGAGAAGTAGTTTGAGTAGTGCTAATGAGAGCTGAATGTTCCCTTCAACGAGTTGTGCATACCTCAGAAGAAATAAGTCATTATGTATTCTCTCTAAAGAGAATACAATCTCAACCTGTCAAGTTCCTAAACTCTTCTACATATATTACATATAAATGCCATCTTTTACAAACCTCTTTCCATTTTTTCTCCTAAATTAGCTTAGTGGGCCATGGTATTACAGTATCTTGATCCAGCCTGTGAAAAATGTGACAGGTAATTTCTATACTTCTTCCTGCCTGTAGTTAAATCTGACGGAAGATATGGAAAACAACTTTTATGACTTAGGTGGTAAAAATAAATGTTCTGTAAGCCATCCAGAGCTAGGTTCTGGACAGCTAGGATAAAATATCGCATAGTGAATTTATATATGCCAATAAATAATTTTTAAAACTAGAGAGATTTCATACTAATGTACACTATAACATTTTCCTAAAACAAATTGATAATGTTTGTAATAATCTCAGTGTACCTGTCATATTGCTGGAGTCCATGTTACTCAACATTTTTCAATGCTCTGTCTGGACATGCTCAAAAGATGAATAGCTTTAAAAACTAAGGCATGCTAATTTAAAACTAGTCATATTATAGAAGAGATAGCAGCAAACAAATAATGGCATAGTCATAATATTATGTATCTGTACTGTATGAAGGAATGTCTATGGTGAGAGCTTACAGTTACAAGTTAAACAAAACTTCTCTCTAAAATGGTAAAATTTAGCTTCATTATTTTATTATGACTATGATTAAAACTTAACTATGATAAGCAAGCCAACATCTGGAATCACAGCTAACTGGGATTCTATTTTCTATTATTGATGACCACAATGCAATATTAATATTGTACAGCAATGTAATGAGACAATCACCCAGATTAATGAATCCAGATAACTGGGACATAACTTGAGCACAAAGTTGTATAGTATGTCAACTATCAGTGTTTCTATGTTTTATCAGAGACTTCTGAAATAACTGAAACAGTTATTGCAACACACATTGGAAATTTGATATCAAGTGTTCTGAATCCATATTAAGAGTGTGAAAAATGAAATAGAGAAATTATAGATATTGTATATGATCACACTGATCAGCTCACTTGAACTTATGTGAATGGAATAAGAGCAACATTATCAAGTCAGAGCCTGCAAACCATTCGCATGATCTTGTATTGTTATGGTATGAATTGGGTTCTCATAAAAGACATGAAGAGCCCCCCCATATGATAAATATGATTTTATGGGGGAATCATGTTAAAATGATAAAGATGAGATTTCAAAAAAGTTTTTCCATTCAAGGACTAACAGTTTATAAAAATAGGAATTTTGAACACTAAGGCAGACAAAAAGAACTCCTTGAAAGCTTGAAATTATCCTTTTGCTGATGTCAATACGAAGACCCTGTTGAGACTGAAGAAGCAGCTCTTTTAGAGAACCGAGGTTCAGTTCCCAGTACCCACCAGGTAGTCCTCAACTCTCTGGAACTCCAGTTTCAAGAGATCTGACAATCTTTTTTTGCTTCCACTGGCACTGAATGCCTACGTTATATGGAAATACTACATGCAGGCAAAACACACCAATACAATGGAAATATATATATATATATATATATATATATATATATATATACACACATATTTGGTTTTACGAGACAGGGTTAATCTGTGTAGCTTTTGGAGCCTATCCTGGCACTCACTCTGGAGACCAGGCTAGCCTCTGCCTCCCGAGTGCTGGGGTTAAAGGTGTGTGCAACCACGGCCGGCCATAATAAAAGAGAGAAATTCTTTGATATTGAGCTATGACTTGATCTTTGTAATTTATTTGTTTATGTTAATGCTTTGGTACTCTAAGTATAATTCCTTTGAGCTCTGTGGATTATATAATGGAATTATCTGTTCTAAAATCATAGCTTGATCTTCTGCACAGTTTGTGCTCAATTAAACTTAATTGATAATAATTATTAATTTAAAAATCTTAGACTTTATTAAGTTGCTTTTATGTCACCACAACACATAGGTTTCTTTCTATTGTTTCACACTCTGGAATTTTTTTTCACAAATATAACTAGTCTCATGTTTTTGGAAAAGATGTGAGCCTATAAGTCTGTTGCTTCTGTTCTCTTCCTGGTTAAACATTGAGAGTTGATTGTGAAAGAGTTCTCTTGGAGACCATTGAGAACTTAGCTTACTGCCAAGGTTATAAGCCACTCTTCACAAACTGGTAAATTAACACTTATATATCTTATTGAACATGGAGAATTTAATGAAGACACCACTTATCTATCTCATTTACCACAATGAAGTAGAGTTGGTGCCTACCTACAGCCTTCAGTCCTCCTGGTTTGTTTGTTTTCTAAAGAGAAAGCAAGGGTATGGATTTATGTCAGTGAGGAATTAGGAAAGTAGGGAGGTGGAGAAGTGGGGATCTGAAAAGGTGGGGGGATAGGGAAAGTGGGGAAATGGGGATTTCGGGCAAGATGGGGGAAGGGAAACAATGATTGTATATTGTATAAAGTTTTTCAACAAAAAAATGAAAATTATTGGGGAATATTAAAAACAAAGAAAACTACCATATGGCTACCAATGAATAATGCAATTTAGATTATAAAAAACCTCGCAAACATAAAAACCAATGACTTTTACAAGAAAAATTATACACTGAATTTTATAAATTCCTCTTCCAGGGTTGCAAGCTTGTTAGAAATCATTCTGGGAAATTCTATATTATGAAAAGACTTACAAATGGCTTATTGTCTTAATTTCAAACATTTCGTAAGCAAGTTATCTTCCTTTTTGTAATCACAATGAATGTGGTTTTAATTATAAAAATATTATGTTAAATGTAAATTGTCACTATTCCAATATATTTGTTTTACAAATGATAACACAGATACCATTCAATAATAACACAAATGAAACCATAATGCTATGAAAAGAATTTAGTTTGGGAATCTGTCTCCACATTAACCTGTCAACTAACTTAACCTACCAAAGTGGAAGTGGCATTTTCCTCCAACAACCACAACAAAAATCTCAGAGAATGATAGAGTGTACCATGGTTTGAGTCTAATTTTCTGTTACCTTATAGGTTAATCATAGTGTGGAAACAGCAATCGATGTTTTGAAGGGGTAGCAGGCACACTAGATGGAAGCATTAATCATGTCTGCTATTTCCTAACAACCTGAACCCTTGTCTCTATGCACAAACATATACCTTTGTTCAACTTTAAGAGCAAATAGTTGTAATTTTAGAATTATGCCCTTGAAATCATTAACTCTGATTTATATGCAATTTAGCACTAATTAATTTCATTGTCACTTTTATCCCACCTTCATGGAAAGTGGTATGACCTTGTTGAAGGAGCTCTTTGCCCATATTCCTTGGAGTAGTTTGAAACAGTAGAGAGGGACTTTTATAACGCAACTCTGACAGCTGTCAAGCTGCATGTCATGCGTTTTGTATTTTTCTGCTTCAATACTTCAAATGTTTCAAAGCTTCTTGTGTCTCACTTTAAAAAATGTGACTATGCAGAAAGATTTATGCCTTTAATATAGATATTTTCCCAATGTCATCTTTAAATCAATTATATATTCATAATTTGTTATGGTTGTTTTCAAATAAAATATATACCATATCATTTATATTTTGCACTGGTAAGAATATTCAAACTTATCATCAAATAAATTCTAATATATTTAGAAAAGTGGGTAAAAAATACAACAGCAAAGATTTGTCTAAATGCCAGTAGAAAACAAGGATGGTTTTGAGTCACACACTGAAAAAACAGTGCAGGCAAACCTGATATCCAACAGGAGAATAGTTACATTGATTATGATCACACACACACACACACACACACCCACACACACACACAAACACACACACGATCATTGGGTTTTAAAATAAAATGAAAGGCTCTCTTTACTGTCATTTAAGATAAATATGAGTGATACATGTACATGACTAAAAATGGATGAAAGAATAAACAATGGTGGAAGGGAAGAATGAAAGGAAAGAGAAAAGGAGGAAGTAGGGATGAGAGGGAAGCTCTAAGAATGTAAATATAGTAACTCTGATTAAAATAGAGATAAAAATATGATTCACCTTTTGATTTCACAAATGTGCTGAGCAAAGGATAGAATTTACATTTTGTTTTATTTTTCATATACGATCCTATATGACTATCTTTTTTCACAATATATAACTTAAAATATTGTGGCTACATATCTAATATAAAAAGACTGAAATATAGAAGTTGAATTGTTACCTAGTATACTTTAACTTCTTTATAAGCTTTGGCTCACACCTTAATTTTCCCATTAAAATTAAAGATGAAAATTCTAGTATCAAGAGCATCCAAAGACATTTCTTGCCTCAAAATACTTAGCATAAATATTCATACCATCATGATAACAGCACTGTTCATACAGTATTGCAGTATCAGTTACAATATCTCTAATGTAGTTGAGAACAGTGAATCTGCTCTTGATATTTGCTTGCATAGGCTCTGTAAATGGTTTACTCAATCATTACCCTGTTTCACTGTTTGCTAAATGAATCCTTCCTTTCAAAATGACTTCCCAGATACTATGTTTCCATTTGCGAAGATTCTTCACTTTGAGGATGTGAAAAAGGGGAACACTCCTCCACCTATGGTGGAAGTGCCAACTTGTATAGCCACTTTGGCAATCAGTATGGAAATTCCTCAGGAAACCGGGAATCAGTCTACCACAAGATCCAGCAATTTCACTCTTAGGCATATACCCAAAAGAAGCACCTTCATTGTTGCTTGTTGTAACAAGGACATCTGTTCAACTATGTTCATAGCAGCATTATTCATAATAGTCAGAACCTGGAAGCAACCTAGATCACCCTCAACTGAACAATGGATAGAGAATATATGGTACATTTACACAACTGTGTAGTACTCAGCAGAAAAAAAAAATGGAATCTTGAAATTCACAGGCAAATGGATGGAACTAGAAGAAATTATTCTGATTGAGGTAACCCAGTCACATAAAGACAAACATTGTATGCACTCACTCATATATGGATTTTAGACATAGAGCAAAGGATTAACAGACTATAATCCACTCCACCAGAGAAGCTAGGAAACAAGGAGGACCCTAAAAGAGACATACATGGTCCTCTGGAGAAGGGGAAATGGACAAGATTTCCTGAGCAAATTGGGAGCATGGGGGAGGGGAGAGGGAGCTAGGAGAATGATAAGCGGAGAAGAGGAGATGTAATGAGGACATGAGTGAGCAGGAAGGTTGAGTCGGGAAAGAATGTGTTAATCTTTAAAAAGAAAAATATGACTTCTCATCAGTTGGCTCAGATTCTATATTTCATAGTATCTACTCTGACTGCAAAACCAAGGCATCTAAGAAGGGTAAGTCACTTTGTGCACATGCTCACACTTATTTTTGAGATTATTATATAATTTCAATATCCCCTTCTTATTTTGTCCCATCAAACTCTCTCATATACCACTTATCACTCTTTTTCAAGTTCATATATATTTGTATGTATTTTTCTAAATACATAAGTACACCTGTTGAGTCTGTATAATATGCGTCTATATGTTTTCAGGGCTGATGATTTGTTATTAGATAGTGTTCTCTAGGGAAGACTGTGTCTTCTGCTCTCAGCATTCCTTTGCTGCCTGTATGGTTTATTGCTACTGAATTTGGTTAGCGTCAGAGGAGGAATATATGCTTTAAAAATGTTTCCACATTTTTGATATTAAATCAACACAGACAGATGTCTTCCTTTAGAGTCAGGTCTTTCTAGACACCCGCATACAGATTCCCTGTGATCTAGACTCAGCATTCCTAACAATGTGGTCCTCTCTTCCATAACCACCCTCTGCTTGAAGTTTTTTCTGCTTTTATATTATTCAAATCTCAGGTGTGGGTCAGTATCAGTTATTTCCATGGAAGCATAGGGTTGGGTTATGTGTTATGGTCAAGTACAAAGTAGGATGTTTACATATGTATCCAGAGTCCTGTATCATCTGAGGTATAGCCTGGGGTGGGTAGAAAAAGAAGACATTAATTGTAATATAGTCAGGGGAAGGGAGTCACCTTTTATGTTTCTATTCCTTTGTGTGGTATAGGGAGGAATTTGAAAATATCTAATTTCAGTGGCATCTCCTGATTTATGTTCAATGGACATTTTCCAAGGCTGAAAGAAAGAATATATTTTATTTGACAGACTTTTTCAGTTTGATATGTACATTTAAATATTGAGTACTTAATCATTTACCAAATACTTCTCCATATTTATATTTCCTCCTACCAAGAGATGGTGCCTTCTATGAAGAAGATGGCAAGATGAAACCTCTACCTGGGAATAAACATAAAATGCAAACTTTGTCATTCAGAGTCAACTAAACATAATGGAAGATGAGCAGAATTAGAACAGTGCAACCTAAAAACTAAAAAAAAAAAAATGTAAAGAGGCATACTGAGTGAGACTAAATGTGCAGGAATTGGGCATTGAACTATTGAGTTGAGAGAGGGAAAGTGGGAAAAGAAACCAGAGAAAAGACATAACTCGTAAAACATGAGCTTATAGCAGAGTGGCCACAGGCAGTCACACTGGGCAGACAATAGGAAGAAGACTACTGTTATTCATTACTTAGTTAACTTATTCATACACAGGATCTCACTAGGTAGTGAAGACTTGACAAGAATATGCAAGACTACTGTATCAGACTGCTAAATACTAGGTTTACAATTTTGTGACAACATAATGGGCTTACACTTGACTCTTGTTTATTTAGTGTGTGGTCTGTGTTTGTGTGTACATGAACGCATTTGCATACAAGGCTGTGACTACCCATGGTTGTGGAGGTCAGGGTCACTTTCAATTATACTCCATAAACTCATGTGCACATTATTTTTGAGAAAGTTTTCTCAGTGAACATAGAGTTTGCTGATTTGGGGGTCGAATACCACCATTTAGCTCCAGAGATTTACTTGCCTCTGCTCTCCAGATCAGGGATTACAAACTTGTATTGGCAAGCAAGTTTTGCATTGTTATTTAGAATAAGAATTCTTATCGAGATGCTTGCATGGCAAGCACTTTACATACTAAGCCATCTCCCCAACCCAGGGTAACCTTTTTTTTTTTCTTTTTGTAGCCTCGTTGCTTGTTCTTTGAGAGTTTCATTAATATATAATGTGTTTTGATCAACTCCATCCCTCATTAGCTCCCCCTCCAATTCCTTCTTTAACACTCAAC
Source organism: Cricetulus griseus (assembly GCF_003668045.3). Taxonomy (NCBI): domain Eukaryota; kingdom Metazoa; phylum Chordata; class Mammalia; order Rodentia; family Cricetidae; genus Cricetulus; species Cricetulus griseus. Next base: position 124,669,658 of record NW_023276806.1, on the reverse strand, counting down.
CTGCATTCTTCATCCCAACTTTATTTGCTCTTTTAATTGTAAAAACAAATGAAACTGGCTGGAGAGATTCCTCAGAGGTTAAGAGCACTGGTTGCTCTTCTAGGACACTGTGGTTTAGTTTGCAGAACCCACATGGTGGCTCACAACTGTCTATAACTCCAGTTCTGGGGATCCATGCCCATTTCTTGCCTCTGTAAGAGTCAGGCAGACATATAGTCAAAATACCCATACATACAAAATAATATTTATTTTAAAAAATTAAAAGAGAGAGCAAAAAACCCAGAGTCTACATAGTGCTACCTATATATACAGGGGTGTAGTAGATGGGTTAAAAAATAAATTCCTTCTGCTAATTTAATTGTTATAACAGTTACATTTTTGTTCCTAAAGAATAATAAAACCAAGTTTCATGATTCAGTGATTAGTACCTCCCTAAAAGTCAATAAATTTGTTATTTTTACCCATTAGGTCATCAAAAGGAACTGGACCATGCAAACATGTAGACTCACAACCCCAGTATTATGCTCATATTAGAGCAGCTTCTGGTTTTATTTTGACCATGTGAATTCCCTAAAATCAAGAAGTAGTAGGATTCTTCAAGTCATGGGTAGCCAGTTGGTCACCTGACCTGAGAAGGTAGCCACTGAACAGAAACAAACTAACCTCAATTTAACTCCAATATTTTGTCAAGAGCTTGTCTCTCAGCATCATCAATACAAATTTGTTCTTAATTGCAAACTGCCATCTGTCCTAGTTAGTTTTATGGTAACTTGACACAAGCTAGACTTATCTGGGGAAAAGGAAGGAGACTCAGTTGAGAAAATGTCCCCACCAGACTGTCCTGTGATGAATATTTTTGATTGATCATTTGAAAGGCTGAGCTCACTGTGGGTAGGGCCATCCTGGGCAGTGGTCCTGTGTGCTTGAATGAGAGAGCCAGTAACAATTCCTCCATTCATTCTGCTTCAGGTATTAATCGCAGGTCTCCAACCTGCCTGAGTTCCTGGTGTACCTGTGATGGTCTATGAGCTACACAATGAAATAAACGCTTCCCTCCCCAAGTTGCTTTATCTAATTCTATTTTATCACAGCAACCCTGAGAGAGTTCCCAGGAAATTTCACTTTTGAGACTTCATAAGAATCACTCATGAAGGGCACTATATGCAATGACTTTAAATTTGTGCGCTGAAAATATGTCTTCTGTCATACTTTAAATTATTTCTAGATCATTGAAATTACAAAATACAATGTAAATGTATATGATTTTGCATTGTACTTTGGAATATTGAGAAGAAAATAATATAATAACATATCTAAATATAAAACATGTATACAGATAAATCTTTAAAACATCCTTGTGATTCACTGTTGAATTTTCAAATGCCAGTCACAATTATGACAGACTTGAATATATGTTTCATAAATTAGAAGTTTCCTCAAAATAGGAAGTATTATGAAATTTACAAACCTCAGATAGGAGTTATAAATAAATGAAGATAAAGCAATTATGAAAATATTGAAAGATTGAAAGTTATTGATCTCCAACATATAGGTACAGTTTATCTCTTTCTTTTTCTACTTCTCAACACTACATAAACATTCAAATCTTCAGGATTACAGTGTACTTCACTGATAAGAGAAAATTGGGTCAGAATAATTTCATGGCTAAAACTACAAGAGACTACAGAAATCAAAATGCTTACAAATGTTTTGTTCTCTTTCAGCAGAATTCTATTTATTTAAAATCACAGAGACAGTTGCACCATGAAAGGAGACCAAAGACAACTGGTTCTCTCCTGAGACTTACACAGATTTAAGAACTTCCACAGGGGAGCTACAGAAATCTTTATAAACCAAGTGGCCTTTACTTTCATCTGATGTTTTTGAGATTTCATAAATGTGACCTCCTTTGTAGTTTTTACAAAAAAACATTTGCTTATCAGGAAAGATGGTACAAAATTGAAAGTTCTTTGAAATACACTTGGAAGATCTGCAATTAAAGATTAAAGTTTGATTTAGGCCAGTCTGGTCTACAGAGTGAGCTATAGGACATGCAAGGCTACACAGAGAAAACCTGTCTCAAAAATGAAAAAAAAAAAAGATTACAAGCAAGCAAACCAAAAAGCTATGCTAAAGTTGTGACAGTTGAGAAGCTGGATATTTGTCCACCTTGTGCCACTGTCATCACATCTGCTGAGCCAAGATACGGACTCCCCTCTGTATGTCTTATTGGAACATATGGAGAGCTAAACAGATTTTAAGATTTTAAATGTATGTTTAAAAATCATCTTAATTGTTTTCCCAAATGTTTTTACTTCTAAAAATATTGACATCATTTTAATGTGCCATTAACACAGGAATTAGACAAGGTGAGCATGTCCATTTCTACTTCAACAGAAATTAACTCAGAACTGGAATTAGGAAACATGCAACTAAAGCTGTGAACCTCGTGTGCATACACAATCCTGTGAGCCTCATTCACAGTACTGTGAGATTTGTGTTCATGCACAGTCACTGAGGAATGGGCTTCCCAGTAGTATCATCATGACATCTTTATTTTCAAAATTTATGAAGCAGAAAAGTCAGTGTTTGGTTTTAGCATGCTTTCTATTTTCTTTTATTGGAGTTTGACTGAACTGATTCACCCACCCCCTATTTAGTCTTTCTTCATTTCCTTTCCCATTGCTATGCTCCTTTCTCCTCATCCCCCTTTCTGCTTTCTACCTGTATGCATATACATAAATGGGATTTTATATATGTAAATATAAGACATACAAATGAGAGAAAACATAGTTGTTCTTCTATGTCCAAATGATTTCATTTAATTTTATTTTATTAATCTTTATTGTAAACAAAATTACACTGAATCAATCATCTATTTACATGCTATCTACTTGTTTGTATATCTATCATCTATCTAGCCATCTATGATCACATTTTATTTGTCCATTCATTTGCTGATAGAATCCCTGGCTGATTCCGTAACTCAAGTATTGAGACAAATGCTACAATAACATGAATGTGTAGTTATCTTGGAGCATGTTGGAGTCCTTCAGGTCCTTACCCAGAAGTGATGTGGCAGAGCATATCTGGTTCAATATCTAGTTTTGTTTCTTTTAAGAACTTTCCAATTGATTGGGGATGTCTGGAACAATTTCTATTCCCACTGGCAGTGTTTAAGAGTTCTCTCCCACATTTTCAGCAGCATTTGTTGTTTTCTTAAGGACAGCTCAATTCATTTTCAGTTTCTTTATTCAGGGATTTACACATCATATTGTAGAAGCTTTTCAATTTATTAGATATGTTTAATCCATAAGTAATTTTGAAGCTGTTCTGAATAGAATTGCTTTCTTCACTTCTTCCTTCATTGGTTATTGTTATATTGAAAAGGTACTGATTTTCATTTGTTGATTTTATCTTACTACTTTGCTGAAGATGTTTTCCGGCTCTGGTAACCTTTATGTCTCTATTGTAGAGGATAAGATCATCAACATATATGAATGATTTAAAGTCTTCCTTTAATATTTGCATCAGCTACCTGAAATACACTCCTTGGAAGTTTAGAATTAAATAATTGACTTAATTTCAAAATGGAACATAGCATTAAAATGCTAATATCCAATCATATCATGATAAAGATCAGAACTTCTTATTAACTATTTACAGTGTTGTTTAACTTTGGAAATGGTCAAGACACCTGTACATTTTTGTAGTAAACATAAGCAGGAAAATATGAATTAAGCATCATATTATGGTGGAGTATGGAGATAGTGAGAGATGGAGACTACCAACTTTCAGAAATGGTGCAAGTGGCCAGGATGTGTTGGATCACATCTTTCTTTTTCTTTTCTGCTATTTTTCATTTAATTTCTTTAACATTACATATGCTCCTCTTCTCCCACTCCCCTACCTCCCCCTTTCCTACCCCCCATCCACTCCTCAGAGGAGGTAAAGCCTTCCTTGAGTCAACAAATTCTGGCATACCAAGTTGAGGCAGGACGAAGCCCCAGGAGGAGGGAGGAGGAGGCAAAATAATATCAGGGAAATTATATCTATAAAACACTCATAACATTTGTAGCAGGCACTGTTGTCTTCTAATTCCTTTTCACATGTTGCCATATTAATGTCTTGTATTTATAGCTAATACCAATGAAGAATTTGATAATAACCCTAATTTTTTTAAAGTTTACAAAAGGAGGAGGGAGAGAAGGGGGTAAGATAGAAAGATAGGTAGTACAAGTGAATATGATTGATTAACCCTGGAGATCTTATGACTAAATACTTACTTCAAAGGTTTTACCTTTGAATTAATTGATGACCTTAAGTACTGTATGCTAGGTTTTGTAAACTTTAAAAAAATTAGGGTTATTATCAAATTCTTCATAGGTATTAGCTATAAATACAAGACATTAATATGCAACATGTGAAAAGGAATTAGAAGACAACAGTGCCTGCTACAAATGTTATGAGGGTTTTATAGATATAATTTCCCTGATATTATTTTGCCTCTAGTAATGAAATCGTCATAGAGTCTTTTCTTAGCTGAAGGATTAGCCCCCATTTTATGGGTTAATTAATTAAAAGCTGGATCAAATAATAGAAAAAGAATGTATAAATGTTGTCTTTTAAAGGCTGTGAGTAGTCCCCTTTCACCCTGACTTCTGCTGAAGGAGGATCTCTCTGAGTCCTGAAACAGCTCATTCTCAGTTTCCATTCTACCCTGACCTCTGCTGAGAGCAAGGAGTATACCAGGAGACACAAGAGCATCCAAAGCTGCAGACACTGAAGTCTTGGCCCACATACACCACCAGGTGACAAGAGGAAATAAAGAGACCCCACCTTCACACACTGGAAAAAGAGATGGGAAAAAAGAGAGAATAAAACACAATCAACAACAGAATGACCAATTTGGCACCACTAGAATCTAGGGACTCCACACCAGCAAGACCTGAAAACCACAACACAGAGGAAGAAGAGCTGGACCTTAAAATCTACTTTATGAAGATTATAGAGTCCCTTAAAGAGGAAATGAGAAAATCTCTTAAAAATAGAAGAAAAAACAAACAAAAAATTCAACAAATAAATAATTATCTTAAAGAATCTAAAGAAAGCTGAGAAAAAACAACCAAACAAGTGAAGGAAAAAATCAAAACAGTTCAAGGCATAAAAGGTGAAATGGAAACAATAAAGAAAACACAGAATGAGGGGATTCTTGAAATGAAAGGCCTGGATGAACAATCAGCAACTAAAGAGGTAAGCATAACCAATAGAATACATGATATGGAAGAGAAAATCTCAGTTGTTGAAGACTCACTAGAAGATATACAGTCATCAACCAAAGAAAATTTCAAGACCAACAAATCCCTAACACAAAATATCCAGGAAATATGGGACAGTGTATGTCCTAAGAATAATAGGTATAAAAGAAGGTGAGGAAATATAGCTCATGGATACAGAAAACATACTTAACAAAATCATAGAAGAAACTTCCCCAACCTACGGAAGGATATGCCTATAAAAGTACAAGAAGCTTACAGAACACCAAATTGACAAGGCCACAAAAAGAAGTCCCTGTGAAACATAATAATTAAAAAACCAAATGTACAGAATAAAGAGAAAATATTAAGAGCAGTAAAGGAAAAAGGCCAAGTAACATATAAAGAAAGACCTATCAGAATCACACTTGATTTCTCAATGGAAACATTGAAAGCCAGAGGGTCCTTTATAGATATCCTACAAACACTAAGAGTACATGGATGCCAACCCAGACTACTGTATCCAGCAAAGCTTTCAATCATTATAGATAAAGAAAACCAGACATTCCAAGACAAAACCAGATTTAAACAATACATATCCACAAATCCAGCTGTACAGAAAGTTCAGGAAGGAAAACTCCAACTTAACGAACATAGCTACAGTCACAAAAACATAGGCAATAGATAATCCCACTTTAAAAAACACGAAAAGAAAAAGGAGGGTAAAATCTACACACAATGACACCACCAAAAATAAATCCAAAACAAACAAGAACCAACAATCAATGGACATTGATAACCCTCAATGTCAATGGTCTTAACCTGCCTATAAATGATACAGGCTAACAGAATGGATACAAAGACAGACTCCATCCTTCAGTCGTATACAAGAAACACACCTCATCTTCAAAGACAGACATTACTTCAGAGTAAATGGTTTCGAAAAGGTTTTACAATCAAATGGACCCAAGAAACAAGCTGGTGTAGCAGTCCTAATATCTAACTAATTAAACGTCTAACTAAAATCAATCAAAAGAGATGAAGAAGGGCATTTCATACTCATCACAGGAAAAGTCCATCAAGACGAAGTCTCAATCCTGAACATCTATGTCCCAAATACACAGGCACCCACATTTGTAAATGAAACATTACTAAAGCTGAAACCACACATAAAACCTCACAAACTTGTATTAGGAGACATCAACAGCCTGCTCTCACTAGACAGAAACTTAACAAAGAAACAAAGGAACTAGCAGAAGTTATGACCCAATTGGGTTTAACAGACATCTATAGAACATTCCATCCCAACACAAAAGAATACACCTTCTTCTCAGCAACACATGGAACCTTCTGTAAAACTTGGCAGTAAATACTTGGCAATTTAGCAAACCGTGCAGATACAATAAAATTGGAATAACCTCCTGTATCTTATCAGACCACCATGAATTAAGTTAGAATTTAACAACACAAATTGCAAAAACCCTACAAACTCATGGAAATTTTATAATGCCAAATGGCACCATTCCTGCATCAAGGAAGAAATAAAAAAGAAATTAAAGACTTCCTAGAATTTAATCAGAATGAAGAAACAACATACCCAAACTTATGGGATACTTTGAAAGCAGTGTTAAGAGGAAAGTTCAGAGCACTAAGTGCCTACAAGAAGAAACTGGAGAATAGTCACACTAGAGAATTGACAGAACAACTGAAAGCTTTAGAACAACAAGAAGCAAACTAACCACGGAGGAGTAGACTCAAGGAAATAATCAAACTGAGGACTGATATCAATAAAATAGAAACTAGGATAACATTACAAAGAATTAATGAAACAAATAGTTGGTTCTTTGAGAAAATCAACAAGAGAGACAAACCTCTATCCAAACTAACCAAAAGGCAAAGAGAGAAAGCATGGTAATTAACAAAATCAGAAATGAAAGGGGGATAAAACAACAGATACTAAGGAAATCCAGATAATCATCAGGTCATACCTTGAAAACCTTTACTCTGCCGGGTGTTGGTGGTGCATGCCTTTAATCCCAGCACACGGGAGGCAGAGGCAGGAAGATCACTGTGAGTTCAAGGCCAGCCTGGTCTCCAGATCGAGTGCCAAGATAGGCTCCAAAGCTACACAGAGAAACCCAGTCTCGAAAAATAAAAAAAAAGAAGAAAAAAAAAAAGAAAAAAGAAAACCTGTACTCCACAAAATTCGAAAATCTAAAGGAAATGGGCAATTTTCTGGATAGATTCCACTTGCCAAAATAAAATCAAGAACAGATAAGCAATTTAAGTCAACATATAGCCCCTAATGAAACACAAGCAGTCATCAAAGGTCCCCCTCCCAAAAAAAAGCCCAGGGCTAGATGGCTTCACTGCAGAATTAAACCAGAAATTCAAACTAGAGCTATTACCAGTACTCCTCAAATAGTTCCACAAAACAGAAGCAGAAGGGACATTGACAAACTCTTTTTATGAGGCTACAATTACCTTGATAGCCAAGCCACACAAAGAAATAACTAAAAAAGAAAACTATAAACCAATATCCCTCATGAACATTGATGCAAAAATACTCAACAAAATATTGGCTAATCTAATCCAAGGACATATGAGAAAAATAATCCACGATGACCAAGTAGGCTTCATCCCAGGGATGAAAGGATGGTTCACTATACAAAAATCTATCCATGTAATCCACCATATAAACAAACTGAAAAAGAAAAACCACATGATCATCTCACTAGATGCTGAAAAATCCTTTAACAAAATCCACCATCCCTTCATGATGAAGATCTTGGAGAGAACAGGAAATATCTAAACATGATAAAAGCAATACAAAGCAAGCCAACAGCCAACATCAAACTAAATGGAGAGAAACTCAAAGCAATTCCTCTAAAATCAGGAACAAGGCAAGGCTGTCCACTCTCTCCATATCTTTTCAATACTGTACTTGAAGTTCTACCTAGTGCAATAAGACAAGAAAAGGAGATCAAGGGGATACAAATTGGAAAGGAAGAGGTCAAACTTACACTATTTGCAGATGATTTGATAGTACACATAAATGACCTGAAAAACTTTACCAGGGAACTCCTACAGCTGATAAACACCTTCAGCAAAGTAGCAGGATACAAAATTAACTCAAAAATAAAATAAGAAGTCCTAATATACAGATGATAAACACAATTAGAAAGAAATCAGAGAAACATCACCCTTCTCAATATCCACAAACAACATAAAATATCTTGGGGTAATACTAACCCAAAAATGTGAAACACCTGTACAGTAAGAACTTTGAGTCTTTAAAGAAAGAAATTAAATAAGATACCAGAAAATGGAAAGATCTCCCATGCTATTAGATAGGTAGGATCATCATATTAAAAATGGCAATCTTGCCAAAAGCAATTAACAGATTCAATGCAATGCCCATCAAAATCCCAACACACTTCTTCACGGACATTGAAAGAACAATACTCAACTTTATATGGAAAAAAAAAAAACAGGATAGCCAAAACAACCCTGTACAATAAAGGAACTTCTGGAAGCATCACCATCCCTGATTTCAAACTCTATTATAGAGCCATAGTCTTTAAAACAGCTTGGTATAACAGCTTGGCACAAAAATAGACAGATACACCAGTGGAATCAAATTGAAAACCCTGATATTAACCACACACCTATGAACACCTGATTTTTGACAAAGAAACTATATCTATACAATGGAAAAAAGAAAGCATCTTCAACAAATGGTGCTGGAACAACTGGATTTGGACATGCAGACGATTGCAGATAGATCCATATATATCAACATGCACAAAAGTCCAAATGGATCAAATTCTTCAACATAAATTCAGCCACACTGAACCTCCTAGAATATAAAGTGGAAGATACCCTTGAGCTAATTGGCACAGGAGACTGCTTCCTGAACATAAAACTAGTAGCACAGACACTGAGATCTACTATTAATAGATGTGACCTCCTGAAACTGAGAAGCTTCTGTAAGGCAAAGGACACAGTCAGTAAGACAAAACAACATCCCACAGAATGGGAAAACATCTTTACTAACCCAAATCTGACAGAAGGCTGATATCTAAAATATACAATGAACTCAAGAAGCTAGCCACCAAAACACTAAACAATGCAATTAAAAAGTGGGGTCCAGAACTAAATAGAGAATTCTCAACAGAGGAATCTAAAATGGCTGAAAGACATTTAGGAACGTGCTCAAAATCCTTAGCCATAAAGGGAATGCAAATCAAAACAACTCTGAGATACCTACCATCTTACACCGAGTCAAAATGGCTAAAATCAAAAACACCAATGCCACTCAATACTGAAGAGGATATGGAGAAAAAGGAACACTCCTCCCTCCATTGCTGGTGGGAGGGCAAACTTGTAAGACCACTTTGGAAATCTGTATGGTGGTCTCTCAGCAAAAATGGGAATCAGTCTACCTCAAGATGCAGCAATTCCTCTCTTGGGCATATACCCAAAGAATGCACATTCATATAAGGAAATATGTTCAACTATGTTCATAACAGTGCTGTTTGTAATAGCCAGAACCTGGAAGCAACCTAAATGCCCCTCATCTGAAGAATGGATAGAGTAAATGTGGTACATTTACACAATGGAGTACTACTTAGCAGAAAAAAAAGCAATGGAATCTTGAAATTTGCAGGCGAATGGATGGAACTAGAAGAAACCATCCTGAGTGAGGTAACCCAGTCACTAAAAGACAAACATGGTATGTACTCACTCATATATGAATTTTAGACATAGATCAAAGGATTACCTGCCTACAATCTTCATCACCAAAGGAACTAGGAAACAAAAAGGACTCTAAGACAGGAATGCATAGACCCCAGAGAAGGGGAAGGGGCATGATCTCCTGAGCTAATTGGGAACATGGGGCTAGGGGAGAGGGAGCTGGGAGAATGAGAGGGGGAGAAGAGGAGGGGAGAGAAGGAAATGGGGTAGCAGGAAGGTTGAGGTGGGGGAAGAGGAGAGGAGAGCAGGATTCGAGATACCATAACTGAGGGAGCCATGATAGTTTCGAAGAGAGATCTGGCACTAGGGAGATTTCCAGAGATCTACAAGAATGACACCAACTGACAATCTAGGCAATGGTGGCAAGGCTACCCTAAATGCCCTTCCCCTATTATGTTACTGTTGACTGCCTTATATGCCATCCTAGAAGCTCTCACCCAGTGGCTGATGGAAGCAGAGGCAGACACCCACAGCTAAACACTGGACTGAACTCAGGAACTCAGTTGCATAGAGGGAGGAGTGAAGAGCAAAGAGGTCGGGACCAGGCTGGTCAAGCCCATGGAGACTGCTGACCTGAACAATGGAGAGCACACGGACCCCAGACTGATGTCTGCGAGGCCAGCATGGGACTGATCTAGACTCCTGAATGTGGGTGTCAATGAGGAGGCCTTGACACTCTATGCGGACCCTGCTAGTGAATGAGTATTTACCCCTGTTGTAAGAAGGACTTTGGGAGCCCATCCCACATGGAGGAATGCTCTCTCAGTCTGGACACATGGGGGAGGGCCTAGGTCGTGACCAGGATGATATGACAGACTTTGGGGTACCCCCGGGGAGGGTAAGGAGCAGAGGGGGGATGAAGTGTGGAGCTGAAGTTAGGGTAGAGGAGGGAGAGGGAGGGGGATTGATTTGTGAAGCAGCCTTGTTTCTAATTTGAACTAAAAATTTCTTGGGGAAAAAAAGGCTGTGAGTGTGTACGTACAGCATTTTGATGTGATATTTATCTAAAAATCAGAGTATTTAAAGATATCTGTGAGGCACACAGCTTAGAATGCATCTATTTATGACTAATTTCCTTCCAATTTTAGAGTTACTTCTTTCTTTTCGTGTCACTCTTTTTGTTGTTACTAGGTCACCTTTTATAATGATATCAATAGAGATCTGTCAAGTAAGTTTTCTATGCTCATGTTTTGCAAATTTTAACAAAAATACCTTATGGATAACTAATTTGAAATGCATATGTAGTACAGACATCAGACAAGCATTCTCCTGTACCAAAGTGGACACAACATGTCAAGGCTCAGGCAATATTTCACATGGGGCATGTCTTACCTTCTTTTCCTGTTGCTGTGATAAAACATCCATGAAAATGAACTCTTGGAAATAGGGTGTAGTTTTACTAGCTCACAGTTGGCAGTACTGTCATAATAGCTTGTGATAGTGCCAGGAATTTGAAGCAGTTTCTCACATTATATCCTCAATCAAGGACCAGAGAGTACTAATTGCATACTGTCACTCCATTTACTCTGTCCCAAAACCCATGAACAGCTAAGTTGGGTGCTCCTGGCTTCAATAAACAGAATCAAGATAACATCCCTTGGGAATGCCCAGAGACCCATCTCCTAGGTGATGCTACCCATCAAGCTGGGAGTTCCCACTATCCATAACAGTAAGTGTGGAGGATTGTTGAAGATTGATTATTATGCTTTAAAGGAATCAAAATTATCAGGTAATCCTGCTCTAAGATTACATTTATTGTACTCAATTTATTTGCTTGTATCATTTTCTAATTTTCCTAGACTATGACTGCATGGAGGAAGGAAACCTTTCGTCTATGTTTATATATTATATGTGTTGAATTTCTGACATACTGCCAATGTTATAAAACTGCTTAAAATCGCTAACTAGAAAATTTTATAAATTTTAAGTAACACATACCAAACAAATTATGTAAGACTTGCCATATATTCTGAAGTTTAATATGGCAATCCATTGCATGGTCTACCATTAAGCCCTTGTTAAGGTTGTTAAAAAAATTCATCATGTACCTTATGCCTTCATAAAATGCTAGGCATTGTCCAGCTCAACAAAAACAGCACTGTAGTTAAAGCATAGTGTCTGTATATATGTTTTGATCTGATCATGGCAGTCATCCAGAATAAATGTTCTTACTTAGAATTCCAAAAATAGGACAAACAGCCATTTCAAAATATTAAGCAATTTGAAGCATGACTTTTGAATTATCTATTTTAGTCTTACACTTTCTCTATTCTTTGTTTTTTTTTCTCTACACATCTGTCTCATATTTCAATTTCTTGTGTTTACTCCTCAGGCACTTGGAAGCACACAGCAACTTTAATAGCACTCCCTGTGTGACAGCCATTTCATATATTGTGCAATCAAAGCTTTGCAGCCTGCTTTGGAATTGTTGATTTGTTGATTGGGGTTTAACCTCCTCTTTGAAAGAAATGTCTCTATGAGGCAGACTTTCCTGTAGAGCCACAGTATGACAGTGTTATATTTTCTACTTCATGTTGTTTGTCAGGTGAGTGGAATGGGACTACACAGAGATGACCAGAAAAGACATACACAGGTTTATACTGAATCTTAGCTCATATCCTTGAATGAGGTGAAGTTGAACACTTGTCATGCATTATATAAAACAAAATAGGCCAGCTTAGAGAAGACAGCTTCCCGAGCCAGTATTCTTCCAGTCTAGAGACTTCATGTCTCCCTTAGAGATGAACTCTTTCAAACTGACAGTAATGTAACACCCTTTCTTCCTCTCACTTATGCACTTTATGCAGGCATTATGGCAAGTTCATTAAAATGAACTCAGATTCCACACCGAAATTAATCTCCAGGGAGCTAAGATTTTTGAATATAGAGGTGGCACTGAAGAAAAATATGTTTCTAATGAGAAAGAGTATTAGTGGAAATTTTCTTTATTCATCTGCACCAAGGCAACATATTACAAAGAATAAATGAAGAAATTGATGAAAATAGCACTGTTTTGTATTAAATTGTATTAATAAGATTTACAAAAAATGTAAGGCACACACCATTTTTCTCAATTGCATGAGTTTTTTCCTTTAAATATCTGTATTTTTATTTTTATGTGCTTAAGCTTGTTTGTGTACCGACTGTATGTGTTAATGCATGTTTACACCTATGAGTGCTCATACATGTGGAATCTACAGGATCACCATTGTATGTAGTCATTCAGAGATAATTCACTGTATTTTGAGACAGAATCTCTCATTGAGACTTGGAGATTCACTGGATTAAGAATGGCTGGCCGCACATGGAGCCCTAGGGGTACTTCTGCCTCTGCCTTCCCAGTGTTGTGATTAAAGGCATGCACTACCACACTTGTATTTTAATTTGGATATGGAATGTTACCCAGGTCCTAATGCATGCCAGCAACCAGTAGGCCTAAGACGTAGCCCAATGCTTGATTAATTTCCAAATATTTCAGTTATTTCCATCACTCATATTATAGTTAACTTGATTAATAATAATAATATGTTATATGTTATATGAATACATATTATATCAATGCTAATTAATATATAGTATTAATAATATATTATTTATAAAAGCAAAAGTTATAATGGAGGAGGATCCTTAGTTCCTGTATATGGTTAGTGGACACAGTTGGAGACTCTTCTCTTAATGAAACAAATCTGATGGGAAAATAACAATACCATCTGTTTTGATGTGATAGTATAAGTGGGTTTCCTAAAATAATTTATGATAATGGACAATTATCTAGACATTAAAGAACCCCTTCTTCTTGTTTCCAATAAGGACATTTTAAATAGAAAAGGAAAAAAATACCACTTACTGACATTGCACAAAACATTTAGTTATTAGTATGGATTGCTTCTCACAGATGTTACTAAATATCAGAACATATACAGAAAGAAATGCCATGATTTTTGTTACTGAAGTCTGGAATTTGGAACTGACTTTTGAATGGCAATCATTTTGAACATAGCTACGGCTATGTTCAAAACAGAAAATTGAGTGAAAGCATTATTAGTAATTTATATAAAACATTGCTCTTCTGGTCAGAATAAAGCAAAACTATACAAATTCATATCCTCATTCAAATATGCATACAATTCACTGCTGCATTTGATGCTATATGCAACAATGAGTTCTCAGCTTTTCCCCACAAATATTACTCATTGTTAAAGTTCATACATGCACATATGTATACTATTCCGTAATAGTAATTTAAGAGTCTGATTGGTAATAAACTCATTTAGCTTTAAAAAAACATATTTTCCTATGCCTTTGATGCTTACATTTATGTCTCTGTCTTTCTGTCTTACTAAATGATGTTGAGACAATTATGACATGACACTCACTATTTAAAAGCCATGATATACTCTTAGTTCATTATTATCTAAATGTTAATTCCTGAAATATAGAGATAAATTGGGCTTAAATTGGAATGTTTCAAGCAGAGGTTCGAGAAGTATAAAGTTAAGTTGAGTGAGGAAACAGAGCTTCAACTTGTGCTATAAAGCATGGTGAGCATAAATGATCTTCTGATACACCAAGAAGGGTAGGCCCTCTGACATGCTTTGAAGAGTATAAGTATACTGATCTAGATTAAAAATTATGTCAGGCAGGTGGTAAGTGACAGAAGCAATGTGCTTGGACCACCATTTGTTATAAATACTACACCCTTAATTGGAAAGCATCTGTCTTTTCATTTCCTTTGTGGCAAACTCTGCTTTCAATTTAATTGTGTAGAATGCTCCTCCTAACAGGTGCAACAGTGTTCATGAATTTAAAACTTATTTAAATGAAGCTGAAAACCAGAGATGTTTCAATTAATAGAGCGGTATCTTTTAAGAAGGAATCATTCTGCCGTTTGGCAAATGTGTTGATTCCTGTGCATTTGGGAGTTTTAGATACTGGAATGCTAAAGATTCAAAGAAAAGACAAAGATGAATGTTACATTAAGCAATTTCAGGTGATGTTTTTGAATCCACAGGAACAATGAAGAAAAGATTTACCTCAGAATATGAATGACATGAATTGTTTCACACACAAATTTTAAACCTATATTTCATTGAAAGCAAACCTCATAATATCCTATGTGTGTAAAAAATATCCATTTGTAAGAGCTTATTTTTCTAAAATTAATTATTTTACATGGTTCAACTGCAGTAGCTAAATGAAAAGAGGTCACATGTATGCAGGGTTTGTCTTTTCACCAGTTCAGTTAACTATAGTCACTTGGGAAGTTAACTATAGTCAACCTAGGAGGGAGTTTCAGAAACAAACAATAAATTTTAATTTGCATACTGATCTTTGGAGCTTGACAGAATCCTACACTCCAGTTTTCCATCCTTCTCAAAGCATGAATGTCCTTTTATCTAGTGGATCCATGTTTTCCATGAAACTGTCCTTGTAGTGATTTAGTCATCAGATGTTAAGATTGCCTGCCCTGTTACTGAAGTACATGTGTGCATGCATTCCTTTCTTATTTCATACAAATCCCCATTGGCAAGAGTAGTGACCACAGCATTTTTGAAATGATAGGTTGTTGTAATTATTCTAGTTTAAAGCTCAACATTATTGATCTTTACCTGTGTTTGGTTAAGAACTTATCTTTATTTTAGATGTATTCATTTTTTTTTAAACCTCACAGACTTAGAGGTATTACAATCTATAAAAACAGGAAAAGTACAGGACAGTTTATGGTGGTGGGAATATGTGCTAGAGATTTCTTACATAGCAGCTGGAGAGGAAGCAAAGAAGAGGGGGTAGAAGCACTTACAAGTACCAGCCTGTGCCTACTGTGCCAATCAAGCCAGGCCTTCAAAGGCCTTCATTAATATGTCACAAGATGGGTACCAACTACTAAAATCATGAGCCTATGCAGAAAATTCTAAATTCCAATGATAATAGTGGAAGGTGCTATTTTGTGCCAGTTTTCTTTACTTAGATAGAGGTAAATTGCTAGAGGCACAGACACCCATGGAACTTGAGAAATGTCAAGGACAGGACTTTTGATTGCCAACACTCTGGTACACTTCTCTCTAAAGACAACATGTGAAAATTAAATTGTGGAAGCCAGGCAAATTCATGACAAGATTAATTTCCTTGACTACTTTATTAATTGGTGTAGTAAAATATTTTAATATCCTACATGAAGCTTTTTAATATTTAAAATTCCTCTTAATAGCTGTGTACAAATATTTACGGTGGGTTAACACAGAAAGTAAAGGTTAATATCTCTTCTTTAGAGAGGTTACACCAAATTATCTCATCATAAGTAATCCTATTTTGCTAGGGATGAATCTATTTTTAAAACTCTTCCCCACTAAATCAACAGAAACAACGTTATTTGTCATTAAAGCATGGGGGACTCTTTACTAATTACTTTTGTAGAAACAAATATGATAACAACTTATTTGGAAGACAAGAGTTAGGCATTCTTAGCACAGTTTGAAACACTGTTGGGTCCTTCAGAATAAAGCCATTCTACAGGAGAGATTGGCTTCTGGAGTGTCCCAATGATGACCAAATTCCTTGGAGTTTTCATTGCTCCTCATTTTCAGTCTACTTCCTCTCACCTGTTTCCTCACATTCTCCAGGTGACTATCCTCAGACTACCTCCATTCCCCTTAACAATTAACAGTTCTTACTTCATACACTGATGTGCACATCCAAGTTTTCTGGAAATACTCCACTAATCTATGGGCTCTATGTCCTGACCAAAAAAAAAAAAAAAAAAGTGCTAATCTCTATGGTTGGTGGTTGGTGGATGATGGGACCTTAGTATGAGCACAGTGTTAACTAAACCCTGATTACCAACAATATTATTTAATCTGTAACATGATCTAGAAAGTGTGCTCCAAAGTAAATCCAAGAACTTCATCTTAAAAATCAGTTCAAGAGACTTTATGTAATTTGTCCAGCAGGAATTTACTCAAGTCCCACAGCAATGCTAGAATACTTGTGGCTGAAAACTTCACTAAATAAGTTAGGGTACACAAAACATGAAGCTATCATTCAAATTGAAAGCAATACAGGACTGGAGGATGATAAGAGAAATTCAAAGGTAAAGTGAAATAAAATTTTAAAGTTATTTCTTAATATATCTACCTTTTCCATACTTTTATTGATTACTTGGGAATTTTACATCATAAATCCCAAGGACACTCACTTCTGAGTCCCCCTAGGTCTGCCCTCACAGCCCTTGTGATCCACTACCTCTGCAAAAAAAGAAAAAAGTCCAACTTGTGTTGCCCATATACTCACTGGAGCACGGTTAAACTCCCAGTGGCCAGCCCCTTGAGAAAAACTGAAACCTTCTCCAACGTCACCCTTTCCAAAAGACATCAGCTGCAGATAGCTACACTTCAGCATCCTTATCACTTTTTTAAGTGTTCTATTTGGTGGCTTTCTAAGCTGACACTTTTTTGGAGGGGGAGGTGGGAGTTGTAATAGAAGCCTTCTGTGTGCCTCCCTTTTTCTCAGTGTGGAGTCTGCAGTCATCAATGGTGTGGCAAAGTATCTTCCTTGTCCTTTACAATCAGTGCACTGACTGTGGACTTACACATGGTCTCTGGAGATAGTGGAATGTGCCAAATACCTCAGCCTGGTCTCTGGTAATAGTACAGACCATACACATCAACTCACTCCTCAGTCATTGCATGGACCATGGACACCATCAAAGCCCTTGGTAGCAGCAGAGGCCAAGGACAGCAAAATGGCTTCAGGTGTCAGTGCAGGTCATGAAGTTATTAATGCAAATATACTGAGTTTGGGAAACAGAACCAGCATATCTACATGTGTGTTCATTTTTTAAAAATATGTTGAATGTAGCAGATAAGATGGTAAGCAGATGAAAGCACCTGCTTTACAAGCCTGATGAGCCAGCTCAGTCCCAGATTCCACTTCAAAGGAGTGAAGCTACTCTTGAAATTTCTCCTTGAATCCTGCATGCCTGCTGTGACAAGTACATGCTCCAAATACTTACAAAAAACAACCACAACAACAAAAATTATATTTTAAAGTGTACTTAAAGATGATGGAGGAAAACCTTAACTTAAAACAAGTAAATCTGAAGTATAACTCTACATTACCAAAGAGTTAGTCATTCCACAGTAGTCTCCCTGGAGGTTGTTGCCTCCATGAGTTCAAGTGGACAATGGTCACTATCTTCGTGGAAACACGTAACAGAGAGGAGTGGACCCATATAACACTAAACACTGCCAAGTCTGCTAGAATTTAGAAACTGCATAGCTAGAGATAGGTCTATGTAAACAGAACTTAAACACTCTCTTCTTGATATATCTACATTTAAGGACCATAGTATACTTTCCTCTATTTTGTAGTCAATATGCTAGTGTCCTGAAACAGGGTGCTCCAGAACCTCTCACAGGCACATGAACAATGTGTGCAAGAAGGTTTAGATTTACCCAGAAGCAGTTTGCTGATTCTCAGAAATAGTGAAGGACTCAGATCCATACCATAGAGAAACAAGTTTATGATGACAGATCATGCTTTCACATTACTCTTTGGGGGAAAGGTTTTCAGGCATGCAAACTACTGGCAAACTTGGAGAGCTAATCCACATGAATCAGATTAACACTGAGCACATGAAACACATTTTCCCTTGGACAAGGAGAAGAGGGTCTTCTGCACAGGCCATGTGTTTCTGTGAACACTGAAGACAGCAATTGTTTTGAAGTTAATTCAACAACTGATGTTTTTTTTGTTGTGAAGCTCTCTGAAAATGTGAGCAACAGTGTAAATCTTTCCAAATTGAATCAAACACTCTCTAAAGCACATGTTTTCAAATATAAAATCATGCTTCTGAGTAATAAGATAAATACACAATAAAGCTCCTTCGTATAATGACCTATTTGGTATGGAAGATGACTATGAAGCTATGTTAAAACCAAATCTGCACATCTACTACATTTTATGTGAGTACTTTCTGTGTTTAGAAACAATTACCTCTAATGCTTTCAGATCCTCATAAGCAAACTGTACAGTCGGAACTCCAAGATGGTTGATGAAATAATGTGTGTCACCTTGTATCTGTACAGCGCTGACATTGGCCCCTGGGCACTGAGCTCTTCTGGAACAGTAGAACTTATTTTTCTGAAAAATACAATGTAAATACTATTAACATTTATTCATGCTTCACAGAAAATTTAGAACTCAGTGTCATTCAAAATGTGGCCCAAGAATCAGAGAATCAATCTATGTCACCAAGCTACATGTTTACAAAGCAAGTGATTAGGCTTCACTATGTTCCCTGTGATGGGACCATTTGGAGGTAAAGGCAGCAATCTGTTCTCTAGTTCTTGTATACAATCCTGAAACTCAAAGAAGTATGAGTTGGGCTAACACACACACACACACACACACACACACACACACACACACACACACACACACACACACACAGTGTTAAAGCATGGTTGAAATCATTGGCAGTGTTCATAAAAATTTTAACTTTGTATTGTCAGTCCTCTGACATTCATTTTTCATGTAAATAAGCAAAAAATCTTGTGGATTCAGCCATTTGACTCCTTAATTTGTAACCGTTGAACTCTTTCTTGCTTCCTAAAATGCTTTAAGCAAAATGTCTTTGAGTCAAACAGCCAGCTGTATTAGCCTTCTGCCAGCACCAGTCTTGTTGAAAGCTCCAAGGACGCCTCCAGACATTTATGTAAAAGACAGAAGTTGATTGTTCTGGCTCTCCAAAGCACAGCCTCAGCTAGGGATGTTAGAGACATTCTATAGCAGACTTTTAATCACAAACTTCAAAGAATCATTTCTGTCTTGACCAGAGGCAGAACAGTTTCCTGGTGGAAGGATGACTCCGAGTGGTAATAGGATGACAGACAGTGACTGGTTCAAAATACAAGCTTTAGTGACTATGATTGTTGTAATTGGCCCAATACTTAGGATTGGTTCAAACTAAATGACCAAATGACTTTGATTGGTCCAAACACTCCCATTTACCATCATCTTAGCAGCATGCTGAGCTCCCTGAGTGAGTCATCTGGGAGATACTCTGCTGACCTGTGTCTCTGCTGAGTTGCTTAAGCCCATTAGTTCCTCTACAGGAAGTCTTTTCTTGACTACTTTAAGTAAGATGAGCTGAGATGAGCTTCTGAAAAAAAATGCATTGGAAACTGTATAGGGCAATAGTGAGGTGGTGGTAAAGTTTATCACAGTGTCTTCTGGCAAGCTGAAATGACATTTGCCTCAGCTAGCTGATACAGGCATACTGATCAGAGACATGATCCCATGGGTTCAAATATTGTCTGGCACCCTTTGGAACCGGTGACACTGTGGAGCTATTCTCCAGAATAACCCAGCACATACACTGTACCATGTTCCCAAGCATCAGGCTATCACTTCAAACTCAGAGTATCAGGAAACTATTGTTTGACTGCTGCAGATCTAGCTGGAGATCCCATCTGGCCACCAGGATCCTGTCCACAGCAAATGCCTATGTGTGAGTGGTACTGACTATACCTTTATCCAGTAATTCAGGGCCTACCAGGTCCAACCCCCGAGGAGGAGACCCTTATCCTTGACTATTTGACAGTGCTCTGGAAATCTCTTGGTGTGCCTGGTCTATAAGTGTACTTCTACAGCCCTTTTACAGGCTTTGATCAGTTCACATCCATGTCTTTCCTTTATTTCAGATGTCCTTTTTCTCTTCCTTTCCACCCCTGCTTCTCTGAGTGTGTTCAGGTACCATTTTTTTTCAGAATATTTGTTTCGCTATGCAAAGATTTGTTGCATTTGTTTATTTAAGTATGTGTTGCTGTTTTACCTTGCCTGCCAAAGGCACCTATTCGTATAATGCTGAATGGTGAAAAGTGAAAGAGGAGGTATAGATGGAACTTCTATTCAAGCAGGGAGAATAAGTAGAAGGAAGATTTAAACTCAAGAACAAAGAAAAGGAGACAACAGAGGGATGCCAGGGGACAGACAGACAGACATGGAGAAAGAAGAAAAGTAGAACACATAGAATGAAACAAAGGCAAAATGCCCAGAGGCAAAACATAGATACATTGAAACATATTGAATTAAGTTAAAGGAGCTAGTGAGACAAATATCTGCTAAGGCTGCTAATTCATAATTAATACAAGTCTCCATATCTTTTTTGGGACCTGGTTGGTGGCCCAAAGACAATTCCAACTGCAATACCATGTTTCCAAGCATCAAGCATTTTAGGGTTATTTATTTATTTACTTACTTATTTATTTTGGTTTTTTGAGACAGGGGTTCTCTGTGTCATTTTGTAGATCAGGATGGCCTGAAACTCACAGAGGTCCACCTGCCTCTGCCTCCAAAGTGCTGGGATTAAAGGCATGTGCCACCACCACCCAGCAGCTCAATTCTTCTTGTTATTTTGTATTTCATGACCATTAAAGATTAATTATTGGACATTAATTCATTTGATTTTAAATGCATGTGCATTTTATATGTTTTGCCATTCTTGCTATTTTGGTGGGATACATAACATAATGGGATATATATGATCAAGATACCAAAAATCTATGGAATAATATCAGAAGATAAAGTGAAAACTAAAGGCATACAGAACCCACTAAATGAAATAATTACTTGAAATTTCCCAAATCTAGAGAAAGGAATGGATATCTTAACAGAAGACATTTAAAATATCATCTAGACATGACTACTGTTCCATGATATATTACAGTCAAATGTCAAAAATACAAAGCAAGTAATACCATTCAAAGCTGTAAAAAAGCACCAACTTGCCTATTAAAGTAAACATGTCAGAATAACATAGATCTCTTTTGAAGTAATGTTAGAAGCCAAGAAAGTCTGAATGGTATATTTCAAATACTGTAAGTAAATAAATGTCAACCCAGATTGCTAAATCCAGATGACCTGTCTTTTAAACTTGATAAAAAATAATATTCTAAGACAAACAAAAACTAAGACAATTCATGACAATCAAGCTAGCAATACAGAAGAAAATGTGATAGTGCCAATCATAAGAGCACAGGAAAGAAAACATTTCATGAGAGGAACATCTAAACCAAGAGGATTTGGAAGGAATTCATCATGTCTAACACAGTAAACCAACCAATCCCAATATTAACAGCAGGGAAAGAAAAGCATTAACCCAACCAATTACAAAACAACTATCTTCATTTTAAGGATTACTAAACATCTCTTAACCATTAGCTTGAGTGTAAATAATCTCAATGGGCCGACAAGGAAATAAAGATTTATTGAATGGAATAAACCCAAAATATATATCTACTGTTGACACACACATACATACACACAGAGGGAGAGAGAGAGAGAGAGAGAGAGAGAGAGAGAGAGAGAGAGAGAGAATTTCAGGAGTGAAGACCTCCATAGACTGATAGTTAAAGGATAGAAAATAATACATGAAGTAAATAGAAGTTAAATGAGCTGGCAAAGCTATTCTTACACTATATAGCTAAAGTTAGTCATAAATAAAACCACTACAAGTAGAGTGAAAAATTGATCAAGAAGCTCTAACAAGGCCGGTGAGATGGCTCAGCATGTAAAGGAACTTACGGTCAAGTCTGGTAACATGAATTTGATCTATATAATACACATGGGGGAGAAGAAAACTGACTTTGGTAAATTATATTACAAATTTCATGGTTAAGTATGGCATGTGACCAACCACACACATAAACATACATGCACACACAGATAAATAAATATAAATACCTTTTGAGAAGATCTAACAATTTTATATATGTATAAGTGGTTTCCAATTTTATAAAACAAATATGGATAATATAAAAATGTCAGAGAGTTTATGAAAACCAGGGATGGCAGAGAGGGGGACTTTGAACATGTTCCAGTAAAATCCAGGTGATTAATTAGGATGCTTTGAAAACTTATCTTCATTGACGCTGGAACATTTAGAAGAAATAGATGTGTTTAAGACACATATGACCTACAGAAGTACAGAAATTTTATTAATAAAATACCACCATCTTCAAAATACATAGGAAGGAATGAGATTGAAATAGTAACAGCCCCATATCACACACACACACACACACACACACACACACACACACACACACACACAGTCAAAGACTAGACAACTTTTAAAAAAAGACCTAATATCAATATTCCTCCAACTATTATACAAAATAGAAAGGACTATTACACTGCCAGCATTTGAAGCTTTCTTTGCTCTGATAGTGAAGCCTGATCAACACACAGAAAAGCAAAAGCAAATGACAAAAAGTACCACAAACAAATTACATAGCATGACCAAATTGATTTCACATGAATTGCAAGGCTAAATTAACATGCATAAATCAACAAATGTAAAACAACACATAAATGGGTTTAAGGACAGAAATCACATGAATTTTAGTAGACACAGAAAAGTCCTCAGACACAATTAATTATCTTGGCCTTAAAAGTAAAGTTGTACACATTGTACTCACCACTGTAAGTAGGAAAACCCTGTGCAACCTACCATGCTTCATTGATATGATGTAACTTTAAAAATATTTTTAAACATAATCAATTAAAAGATTTATTAAATATAGTATAAATAAAGATAATTAATTCACACTAAATATAACATAAATTTAATAA
Source organism: Cricetulus griseus (assembly GCF_003668045.3). Classification (NCBI taxonomy): domain Eukaryota; kingdom Metazoa; phylum Chordata; class Mammalia; order Rodentia; family Cricetidae; genus Cricetulus; species Cricetulus griseus. The sequence continues at coordinate 124,646,013 of NW_023276806.1, read as the reverse complement.
ATGTAATCAATTAAAAAAGAATGGGTGTGTTAGCACACACCTATAATTCCAACTCTCATGAGGAAATTTCTTGGGTAGCAATCAATTATTTCATGTTTGAAACTGTAGTCATAGTGATCCAGCCCCCTGAACATGGATGTCAATAAGGAGGCCTCTGCACTCCAGGGAGCCTCTGGTGGTGGATTAGTAATTTTCCCTGGTGCAAGAAGGGACTTTGAGAGCCCATCCCATATGAAGAGTTACACTCTGGCCCTGGACACATGGGGAAAGGCCCAGGACCATCATAGGAAGACTTGGTGGACTTTGCAGAGCCCCCGTTGAGGGTCCTACCCTGCCTGGGGAGTGGTGGGTGGATGGTGTGGGGGTGGGCTGGGGGTGGGGGAGGAAGTTTGGGAGTGAGGGGAGGGAGAGGGAGAAGGGACTTGAAATAAGCTTGTTACCTAACTAGAACTAATAAAATAATAATAATAAAAAAAGAAACTGTAGTCATAGATATTTCAAACACTTAATGTTTCACTCCAAACAGATTTTTCCAGGATTTAACAGAAAATAAAATCTTTGCAATGAAAGTAAAATCTATTCGAATGAAAAGCCACCATAAGTGTTTATAAGCACAGCACAGTTTTAGCTTAAGTTTATGTACAAATGTCATGGCTGATGAAGCTCCTTTGAGCTACAAAGACAAGAGTGTTGTTCTACACAATGTCTCCTGCGGCAACCTCTTTCTCTTCACAGATATAATTTGCTGAAGTGGGAGGTGATTCTCTTAGTCCTGTTCAAAGCCTGGTGCTAATATCCCCTAAAGGTTTTATATCAATGTCACTTGAAGCATGACATTAAATATTTTCAAAGACATACTCCAAAGTAACAAATCTAACAAATCATATAATCTTAAATTAAATATCATGCTAGAACTCCTGAATATTCGTTGAGTGATCCAAATAATAAATTTTTTTAAAATGATCCATAATATATTATTTTTCCTAGTTGAACCTGAGTGCACAGGCAGATGAAATGTTTGCCAGTGCCTGACCACTGATTCTTAAACTCAACCTGATTTACTCTTTCATTTTTACCAAATTGGGGCAGGCATTTTTAATGTGGAAAGTCTGGGTTATTGTGTGTTACTTGGTGTTTATTTTTGCTAAGTACCTACTTAATGAAATATCTGCCATTATTTAAGCAGTTGGAGTCCAGATTGGTAGAACCATCAATGCCTTTTCAAGACAGCAACTGACGCTACACATAACCCATGAAAATACTATTGGGCTTGAATTTTATTTTGGATAGTCTCCTCACAAACTCCATCGCAACTCTCAGTTGAGATCATTAAATAAATATTTCTTTTAAAAAGTGAATTGTATGAATTAAGAATTGATGATTTAAATTATATTTCATATGGCTATTAAAGATTTGATTTTAAATGAACTTATTTATATAAAAATTGATGGTACTGTCATTTGTATATAAACTGCCCTTAATAAAATGTGTTAATTTCCTATATAAGTACCTAAATTTTAGAAAGAACTTGTGCCAATCAACCTTTACTTTTCTTCCTGAAAATTAACCCCTTTATCATCATTCTTTCATTTTTAAGGCAATTCCTTTAGAAAGTTGTACTGATTCTCTTCTGTCTCTCTGTTCTTGCCATGGTCACTTCCATTGCATGGTTCTAATACTGAATGTCCAGTGTGTTCCTTTACATGTACTTTTATTTTTAATATTTGTTGCTTTATTGCTGTGCATCTGATTGTGTTTATGTGCATGACAGTGAAGTATTTGCACAGGCCAGAAAAGGGTATTTCTCCTGGACCTGTGGTTATAAGAGTTGTGAGCTACTGATGACATCAGTACTGGGAATTGATGTTAGCTTCTCTAGATGAACAACAGCCAGCCTCTTAGAAATCTGGACTTCCCTCTAGACCCTCCTTGAACTTCTATCTACATTGTTACTTACATATTTCCTGTGTTTCAGACAATCCCAAAGGACCATGGTCCTACTTTCAAGATTACCCTCTTCAAAGCAGCATCTTTCTATTAACCTGGCTAATTTAATCATTTTATTATTTTTAATCTGCATTCCTGTAGAGTTAAAGATAAAATTGCCTCCTCTATTGTGTATAAACTCATTCTGTAAATCAACTATGACACTGGCCATTACTGAGAAGTGTTTTAAAATTAAATTTTCAGGGTGATAGACTATAAATTACATGCTAAATATGTACTGTTTATAGAGAAGAGATAAGATGCATGGATAGATCCAGAGGGCTTTGGAGACTGTAATGGACAGCACTGAACTCTAGAAAAACTCATCCAAACCTAAGAGCTGCAGGTACTGAGCAAGGTTCCTCACTATCTACCTCAGACTTTGGCCACCTGCTAAAATAAAAAGTTTTACTCCTCCATGTTTCACCACATTCTCATTATTATCTCTCTTTTATTTCTCCTCTGCTCAGCAACATTAAAAAAAAAAAAACTTTACCATCCTGATTCACCTAGATACAAGAAAGTATTCACTGAAATATGAAATATTTCACTGAAAATATGTGTATCTGTGTGCTAGTGTGTTTGTTCTGAAAGAGTTTTACAGTGGGACAGCAAGACTCTGAAAACTCGGGTTAGAGAGTTTCTTCTTCCATGCTGTTTCAGTTAGGGATTTGCTTTAAAAAGAGAACACTTCTAGCGAAAGTCACACTTACTAATCATCACTTTAGAGTCTACTCCATGACTCCAGATTTAATTCAGTTGTCTTATAAAAATGACTCCAACACCATCATCACCAACAGACATGAGCAACAACAAAAGAAAGAAAGAAAAAATGAAGAAAGGAAGGAAGGGAGGAAGGGAGGGAGGAAAGAGAGAGAGAGAGGAATAAAGGAAGGAAGGAAGGAAGGAAGGAAGGAAGGAAGGAAGGAAGGAAGGAAGGAAGGAAGGAGAAAGAAAAAAACTAACTAACTCAAATTCATGGCTCAGATGCTTAATCATATTTCTGCTAAATTCTGTTTTACATCACTTTAGTGGATTATAGCTGATCCATACCAAGTAGTAGACTGCAACAGACTGAACCCTCACAAGAACTAATGGCTGAGAGGAGAGTAAAAAGAAACGCTGTTTTCTTTATTTTACTGGAAGTTAAGCACCGTGGGAGATGGAAGGTTGCTAGCAAATTTGTGCAGGTCAATTAACTTTTTAAATTTATTTACAAGGCTGAGTAAATTCTTATTAAGTATTTTATCTAAGGGTTTCAAAATGATCTAGATTTAATGTTTGATAACAAGCATTTTTATTCCAGTTCATAAAACAAGCAAGTTCAGGCAACAACTGTGTCTGTCAGTTGTTTAATTTCCATGCAAGTTTGCTGACAACCTGAAATGACATCACCATCCCAATCTTCAAAAGTCACAAGGCAAGAGCACATATTCGAAATATATACAAATTAAATTAGCATTTATATTAATTGAGAAGTCACTGACAATTATTTTTAAATACCTTAAAATTTATATTTATCTATTCTTCTTCCACATGTGTATATTTTATCATATCTCATTCCTTTACTGTTTCCTTCCCACATATCCCTCACCCAAATTCATGATCTTGATAGCATTACTAATATACATATTGATATAGATGATATAGATAAATGACATTGGTATGTATAATATGCAAGTACTGTTGTGGGAATCTTTCTGGAATAAGCAAATTGAAACCAAAACGAGAGTAGAAGAGAGGAGATGTCACTAGAGGACCAAGGACCTAAAAGGCTTCCATGTCAAGTTCAATTTGCTTTCTCATTTCTTGTTCTAAAACAGTAAGTTGGGGAGGACTAGCATGCAAGATCATACAGAAGTGTATATGGCAATCAGTAGCCTCTTATGGGCAATGACCCATAGTTTCAGTTATTTCTCTAGGTCATTCTGTTCCACACAGCCTGTAAAGACATACTTGGCACATAATCAGTATAAGCAATTCTTTAATTAAATCACTAAATAAATCAAAAATAAATATTTAATAATTGATCTTTTCTACCATATTTTTACTTCAATATCATTTGCTGAAGCTTTGTTAGCTCAAACTTACAATTACAGAACATGGATGCTGAGGCAGGAGGATCTGCAACATTGTGAGGACAGTCTGGGTCACATGGTGAGTTCTAAGTCATCCTGTACTACAGAATAAAATCAAAATCAAATTTTAAATGCTTTTAAGGGATGTACTTATGTTTAACAGCTCAAGTGTTTTATTTCTCTCACATTCTGCTTTCCCTGCTTGAATAAGCATTCATTTACCAGTCAAAGGAAATCTAACTCGATTGCTTGTGCAAGCAAATTACATTTAAAAGATAAGAATTACATTCTATATTTTACTATTAAATCTTCATTTTTATTTCAGCGTTATCTTCAAACCACAGCTGGATAGAGTGAATCCATCCCACTGGTTTGCCTGGGTTTGAAGCATAGCAGTTTCCCCACTGTAAGTCCTGATGCTTGCTGTAGTGAGAATAACTTCTCACTACAAAAACTATGTCTGTGTCACTCACTGTAGGCTCTGTGTGCCAACCTCAATAGAAGATTGCAAGCCTAAATAAATGGCCCATTGTTGAGTCTACCTGTGAGAGGGGTCTTGGATGAGATTAATATTGAGAAAAGAAAGCCCTCAGCCAGTCAAATGAAGCGTGAATGGAGTGAGCAGGGGGATCCTTCAGTGAGGCAGAGGCAGTTGTGCTCTCTCTTGAGCACAATTACATACATGTATGCATTATTCTTGACAGCAACAAAGGCATAGCAGAAACTGGATAGCTGGAGCAATAGAAATTCTCTTTTAGTGGATCTGGGGGCTGAGAAAGTCATCCAAGTACTGCCATGGTTAAGGAGGCTGAGTATTGGTTAGAGAGTGTAGTTCTCCTGGGTCTTCAAGTAGTAGAGAACAGATAGACCATGTCTATTGCTCTTTTAATGAATGCAAATTCCATTCATTAGGGCTCAACCCTCATGACCCAATTCTCTCCCTATGTGGTTGCGCTGCTTTCAAATCCTCCCACTTTGGGGGTTCCGTATAAAAGGGCAAGCAGGAACTGTCTTCTTAGATTCATTGGACTATCCTGATGTGTCCATGCCAACCTAATGATCATATTCAGTTGCCCAGTTTAGCCAAAAAAGAAGGAATAAGTTCTTCAGGTTATATGCAAAGTGTCATTTGAGTACCACGAAACAAACTGGCCTAAGTTTAAGGCAAATGATGACTTAAAATAATGTACTGGATGACAACTACTCCAATGTCTTTTCTTCTTTGAAAGGCTTTCATCAAGGTTGATGCCAGTCACTCTCATGCTAAACCTATTTCTTCATAAATTGCATACTTAACCTAGATAAACAAAGCCCAGAGCCTTTCCCCAATACTGTACTCAGATTAATTACATCTAAGTAAAAGGAAGAGCTTACTGGAAGCATACGATATCCCTCCCCAGGCGGTCCACTGGCTAGCACACTAGCTCCATACACACTCCCCATAGATACTGTCCCCACGGGATCTCTAATGACCAGAACAGGATATTGATTTTATGTCTTTGTGAAGGATAACCAGTCTGGCTTCACACTTCGCTCCATGCTGAAGAACTGGCTGACATAACATAACTTCAGCTATTATTTCACCAGCCTTCTTGAGCTCTGTCTTAAATAGTTTCCCCAGCCTCCCAGGCAGTGCTATTTTAAATAATATGGTGTCAGCACTTCCGTGATAGATACCAGCTGCCAAGCATTAAAAAAAATTAGCTAAAAAACCTAACTGGCTTTCAAATAAACACTAACTGTCTCAGGCTGCAAATATTTTTAATGAAATATTTAAACAAAATTCTTCTCCAGATGAAACAATTTAGTAACTTCTCTTTAAAAAAAATAAACATTTGGAAGACTAATCCAGAAAGATGAAACAACTAGAAATGCTTTGCATCTATTTAAAGTACCAACAGGGTGTAGACAAAAGTTTACTATTCTGTCTGTGCTCATAGTTGCAGGGCAGATGTAAATCACATAGGTACTGTAAGGTTTCACAGAGGTAATTCATTTAATTTTAGGAGGACACGGGGAGAAAAGGCAGGGAAAAAATGCAGACTTAGCAAGCAAGCGGCCAAAGGATGTGGACAGCATAGTACCACACATTACCATTTCAAGCGAGCGAAGTGCTGAAAGTGATAAATCGGACAGAGGAAAGCACCATCAGCGGGAATATGTCTAACTCTGACAGATGGAGGGACCACCGCAGAGGTTTAAAGCCCTACATACAAAGAATGGCCAGCAAAGAAAGATCTCCACTAGGGGCAACCAGCGGAGACTGGCCGGCAGCCACCGTGTCTAGGGAATACTCAAGGAACACTGTGCACAGGAAATGCCCATATTCTATCTCAACCCCGCCCAACACGGGGGGGAGGTGCCCATATGCTAATCTCGGCCATGCCCAATGCCTCCAGCTTTCACCCTTTGGGTTATCTTTATGTCAGGCACACTCCTGTCTTGGTTCTAACACATCACACTTCACATCATTTATTAGCACTATTACTTTTTTGTATTTTTTCCTTTTCTAATACATGTTTCTGAAGGCTGTTGTTTTTGTATAGGTAAGTAAAATAAAATAATAAATACAAAGGCTTGAGAATGTGTCAGTCCTGCCACACAGTTCTTTACCAATAGGAAGAAACTGTAATAAAGAGAAAAAAACAAAGCACAAGAAATACTAAGAAACACCTGGCCCCTCTGCCAAATGTGACACTGGAAGCTTGAGTTTGACTGAGGTAATTCCATGCATAAAAACAATCCTGAAAATTGTTCTCTTAGCTCTTTTCCTGAATAGAAGTTGTTTTCCAAGTAATCCACAATGGGCTATTCTGGGAGTTAGTGAGTGTGCACAAGGCATATTGCCAGACATGGGTGTTGAAGGGCTATGATAGAGTGGTATATCAAAGCCAGGGTCCCTGAGGGTAATACAGATAAGGTTGGTGGTTTGCACTTTTAATAAGTTTTAATCTTTTCAGATATTCATTTTAAAGAAAGCATCAATGTCTCTTTTTAGGAAAGTGTCTATGTGGCATTTACCACACTTCCTACACCCTTGAGCTACCAAATGGGAATAAATCCTCTAACATAAGAGGGAATGTATCTTCTGAGAGAGTTGAGAGGAGTGCATTTTACTCTGCATTCACAGCCAATGGAGTACTCACATAAGGGTTATAAAGTAGCATTGCTGCTGAAGTAATTAAAGCAAACAGCATCTTCAGTAAATCTCTTTATAAAATTATGTTTTCTGTCTTCCAAGGTAAAAAATGTTCATCCTGAGAAAGAAAAATCTTTTCATTGCAGTTTTCTCATTTAAATTCTCATAGGAAGAATACCTGTAGAAATTTTTTGCCTGCTGTTTTATTTTATTTATTTATTTTTGTTTTTACAACTCTACCAAAGTTTCCCATCCCATCTCTCCTCGAAGTTCCTCTCTCCAACCCTACTTCACACACCCCATACACTCCTGCTGCTCTGTTACTGTTCAGATAATACAGGCCTACCATGTATGTATGTCAGCCATGGTATATCAAGTTGCAGTGAGACTAGGCAAATCCTCTTCTATTAAGGCAGAATGAGGCAATCTAATATTAGGAAAGGGTCCCAAGAGCAGGCAACAGAGTCAGAAATATCCCCTGTTCTCACTGTTAGGGTTCACACAAGAAGGTCCAGCTACAATTGTAACAGGTATGCAGAGGGTCTAAGACAGAGTCCCACACAGGCTCCCTGGTTGTGGGTTCAGTCTCTGTGTGCCCCTATGAGTACAGGTTAGTTGGTTCTTTGATTTGTCTTGTGATGCTCTTGACTGCAGGATTCCTTAAGCTTTACCTTCAACATTTAGCTGTGGGTCTCTACATCTATTTTCATAAGTTGTCTGGAACAATGTCTTAGTTAGGGTTTCTATTGCTGTGAAGAGACACCATGATCTAGAAAGTCTTATAAAAAAACATTTTATTGAAGTGCCATACAGTTTCAGAGGATTAATATATTAATTTTATGGTGGGACATGACATCATGCAGGCAGACTTGGTGCTGGAGAGGTAGTTGAGAGTTCTACATCTTACAAAGGTTAAGAGAAAGTGATCTGTCTCATTGGGTGTCACTTGAGCTCTTCTCCACAGTGACATACTGCCTCAAGCAAGCCACGCCTACTCCAATAAGGCCATACCTCCTAATAGTGCCATTCCCTTTTGGGGGCATTTTCTTTCAAGCCACCACAAATTGTTTATAAATATTGAACTTTGTAAAATATATTTCCCACTAGAATTTCAAAACAAAATAAAACTAGACCTTTTTAAACTTTTCTTTATAGAAAACATAACTATCCAAACCTGAGAAATTACAGTGTACCCTCCCACATTTTTACTCAGATTCAAGACCTTTCATATATTTGTGAATGTGTGTGAACATATATGCATATATATTATTTCTGCTATATAAATTATATTTCCTTAATTCAATTGTTCTTCCTTGATAATGAAAGAATAATTTCTACATCATGAAATAACAGAAATTAGCAACTGCAAAATCAGCATGTATAAATTGCAGGTTTTAATAAATTATACATAGGAAACGGCTAAGAAAAAACAGTGGGAAAACAAAATCCTTTAAAACTAAAAACAAACAAAACAACCCCCCAGCTGTAGTGATATTTTGTTTGTAATCTAACAAATAAAACTTGCCTACAGATCAGAAGTCATGGTTCAGCAACTAGTTAGACACAAATCTAAGCCATTAGTTAGCCATAGAGGACAGGCAGTGGTAGCCACCCCTTTAATCCCAGCACTCAATACACAGAGGCAGATGGATATATGTGAGTTCAAGACCACCCTGAGCAGGAGACAGAGGCAGATGGATATATGTGAGTTCAAGACCACCCTGAGCTATGTGAGAGTAAATCAATCTAAAAGAAAAACAGAGCTCACACCTTTGATCTCAGCACTTGGGATGACATGCTTTTAATCTCAGCACTAGGGAGGAATATAAGGAGGTCAGTGCAGTTTCAGTGCAGTCTGAGGTTTGGTGTAGAGCATTGCAGTCTGCAGTCACTCTGAGGACAGGATCACCTGATTTTTGTCTGAGCCTTAGTAGGGGTAACAGCTCTCTAGTGGGTGACAGCTTTACTTTTTTGATTTTCAGCTTGAACCCCAGAATTTGTCTCTGAGGTTTTTTTACTATTATTTTTGCTACATCCAGAAAAAGTAGAGCTAAAAAGAAGAGATTTAACAAATATGTATTTCACATCTGCTATGTGTCAGGTGTTTTGATACATAGTACTGCTATAATAGCATTTTAGGGAAGAATTAATTATTCTTGTTTAAAAACTGTCTGCTAAGAAAGATAAAGATCATTTGTGGTGAATGAGGCTGTGGAGACCAAATCTCTATCACAGTTTCTTTCCTGCCATAATATATAGTTTCAAAGGTTAAAAAAAAAAAAAAAAAAAAAAAAAAAAAAAAAAAAAAAAAAAAAAACGCAACCTATATACTTGGAATTCAGTGAAACAATTTGAATTTTAAATGTACCATCAGTCACAGTTCCATGAAAATATCTATGATAATATCCTTCTAGTGTATAGTTTCTATTATATTAAACCCAACTCATTTTTCACTGTTTTTTTTAAAGTTATGGTGTATTTTGTTTCTGTTTTGTTTTTAAATTGTCTCACCCTTTAAGTGATTTATACTTTATACCAGACTTTGGCCTATATAACTTTCTATTTTATTGTTCTTTGAAGCAAGTAGGATATTGCAGGTGACTGACATTCCTTGGACTCTGGCCCCTACTCTTGTTTTCTTAATTGCCTTTATCTTTCTTCTCCAATTCTTCTGCCTCATGTCTCTTATAGTGACTTTATTTTTTGTGTGGACTTGTGTCAAAGGAAAGTAGGATGTAGGCTGTTACCTATTTTTACATGTAAGTTGTATTGTTCTGATGACACTTATAGCTCTCAAGTCCACTGCTCAACCAAACTTAAAAATAATAACTTTTCCTACAGTGAACAGTGAAGAATTTGAAAACGTAGCTGCCCAAGACATAAAAAATAAGTAACAAATGTGGGCTTATCCTTAAATCAGTCACTTATGAGCCCTTCAAAGGCTCAGGAAACATTTTGGAAAAGGAGTTGGGAAGTATGTTCATAGATGGAAGATGATACAGCTTCTGTGATCATTAACTCACAACAACTGTAGTTACCACTGCTAGGGCCACTGAAGACCAGCCTTATCAACAATCAGCCAAGCCATGGTTTGTGTTTGTGCTTGGCAGTGGAGGGACACAGGACCCTATATTCACCTCTAAACCTTAAATAAGCTGGGAGAGGGAGCTAACCAACCTCCAAGACTAGCTCCAAGACTGCACTCACAAAGATGTTCTTGGTTGACCTTGCTGGGTCACAAAAGAAAACAAACATGAAGAAAAGAAAGAGATTTGTGAGGAGAGAAGAGGGAGAGTAGTAGTAGCAAGAAAAGGGGGGAAAATGATCAGTATATAAAAACTGAAGCTAAGAATAATAGGAATATAAGAAGGAGAAGGATCCCAGCTCAAAGACCCAGCAGTTTTTTTTTTAACAAAATCATAGAAGAAAATTTTCCTAACCTAAATAAAGGCACAAGAAGCATACAGACACTAAATAGATTGAACCAGAAAAGAATGTCCCCTCACCACATATAATCAAAACAGTAAACATACAGAACAAAGAAAGAATATTAAAAGCTTCAAGGAAAAAATTCAAGTAAATTATAAATGTAGACCTATTAGAATTACACCTGACTCTTCAAAGTAGACTCCTAAAGCCAGAGGTTCTGGACAGAAGTCCTGCAGATTCTAAGTCATCATAGATGCCAGCCCAATCTGTAACATGACCATTACTGGTAAGGGTGTAAACTTGTACGGCCACTCTGGATATCAATATGGAGGTTCCTCAGGAAATTGGGATTGATCTACATAAGATCAAGTAATACTACTATTGGGCTCAAAGGATTCTCTATCCTGCTACCAGTTCACTTGCTCAACAATGTTCCTTGAATCTCTATTCTGGCTAAATAGTCAGAAAATAGAAATAACCTGGATGTCCCTCGACAAAAAAAAAAAAAAATGGATAAATAAAATGTGGTCCATTTACACAATGGAGTATTACTCAGCTGTTAAAAACAATGATCAATAACAATCTGGGTGAGAGATGAATTTTTTTCTGTTTACTTTCTAGAACTTAACATGCTCAGAAAATTCAAACTGAACTGACAGCACAAGCTGAACCAATTTTTATTCATATTTAAGCAGGGACTGTTAGTATTCAATGAACTATCCACAACTCCTTTGTTCACAGGGAATGTAATGGAAGTCATAGAATAAAGGTAAACTTTAAATGCTGAATACTAACATTGATTTAGTGACATTTGATTCAGTCTAGAAACATTTGTTAAAGTGGAAAAGGTGTATAGTGATCACAATTTTGTCACCAGCAGTATGGCTTAAAGTATGTCCACTTGAATTTATATGAGACTATATTGAACTTCCTCCTTATCTCATCCAAATTAAGCAATTGATGCTATGAAATTGCAACATACCATAAGTATCTGTGTAAACCTTCATTTCCATGACAAATATTCTAATCTATTGTATTCATCAGTACATACTTCCAAATTAATAAAGTTGTATAAACATTTAACATAAACAAAGAAAAGATATTAAAATATCAAGTGGAGCATATTTCAATCTTATACTTTTCTTAAATATTTGTCTACTAACATCACTATAAGACCTATGAAAAGAACACACAAGTTAATATAACATTTCTTTTAAAACTTACAAAAAGGAAAAATAAATCAGGTTTGGAGAAGCACAGTTTGATAGATCTCTCAATGATACAAAAGTGATGCTATATATTACAACATGAACTAGATGTTCAACATATTAAAATACCAGTACTTGGAATAGATAATTTAGCAACCACAATTGTGTCTTGTCATTTGCATACTGCTGAAAATTTTCATGTAAAATTTAATATCATATTTTTCTTTTCACCAGAGGCTTTACAGACAAAGGGAGAAAAGTGAAAACATGAAGACATTGTGGTTTAGGGGATTATTGATATTTTGAAAATCTTAAAGGAATAACAGCATAACAGCATTACATTCCACTGCATTTTATTTGTACTTCATTTATCAACCTAAGAAATATTTTCCTCACAACCATTTTAACATCTGGTTAAGAGGTTGGTTATAAACTCTCATTCCTGTAGTACATAGCATGCACTGCATATGCATAGTTTTAAATGACATTGAAGCATTACATCATTTATTATCAATGAGAGTAAGTTCTAAGTCACTCAGTTGATGATACACTTTCCCGAGTAATGGAACTGATGCATAGTGTATTTTTCATATATATATACATATATATGTATATATATGTTTAATAAATAAATCATGGATAGTATAATATTTATATTAATTACTAAAAAGAACTGTAATCATATGCTATAAAATTGTATAAAAAGTGAGTCTCATTGTTCACTGCCTTGTTCTCTCTCCAAATATCTCATTGCAGCTTTGCTTTCACTGACAAGCAATCATCTGTGGCTTCACTTACAATATTAAATTGCCAGTGTGGCTACCCTTGTATTTGGAACATAACAACAGGTACTTGAACAATAACAAAAACAATTAAACATTGTGATGCTGCAGTAGTCACCCTGGAAACCATGATCACTACTAACTACATAGCATGTATCACACATTATCAAGGTAGGGAAAGGATGATTTTTCTTCCAAAAACGGAAGGTACATTTGTGTGTGTGTCAAGAGATCCTATAGTATTCCTCAGAACAGTTGGAAATGTAAAAACTTTTTGTTTGATTTTTGAAGACAGGGTTTCTATCCTTGAACTCACAGAGATCCACCTGCCTCTGCCTCCTGTGTGCTGGGATTAAAGGCGCATTCCACCATCACCCGGCTAAAAAATATGGAACGCTTCATGAATTTACTTAACAGTCATTTATTTCTGGAATATTTTGTTTCATATTTTCATGCCATAGAGGACTTTGGATAACTTAAATCATGGAATATATATATATATATGGTGATGACTACTAGATATTTAAGTATTTAAGATTTAATATTTAAGATTAAAAGTAGGACATGATGGGTATTCAATAACTCAGTGATCTGTATGTACATATGTTCATACACACACACACACACACACACACACACACACACACACACACACTAGATTCTGATTATGAAGATCTTTCAAATGTCCAGTTTCTAATTATCCCAAGCCTCACTTCCTCAGTAATGTCCCTTCTGAGGCAGCTTGTAATTATCTTAGTATTCTCTACTTTCTACTATGATGCCCTGCTGTCTTTGAACCAATCTCCTGCCTGTGTTTCTTGCAAACCAAGTGCCATAGGTCCAATATTTTATAAATTTATGAACTTCCCCCTCAAGCAGCATAAACTAAAGACTTCTGATGAGCGGAACAACATTGGTCACCTCATCTTAAGCCTCCCAACTACAAATGCTGGATCAGAAGCCACAGAATAACTGCGGATGCTTCCCGGTTCTCTCTTACTGCTTACAATAGAAAGCTGGAATTCAGTATTTCTGACAAGTAGATTTAGAACTCAAGTAGTCCTCCCATCTGTAACAATATATTCTATACAATAAGGAATTCAATGTTCAATTACAATTGATAGCCTTTGCTATTTTTTATGTTGTTATTGAGGAATCTTAGCCAGAGTTCTCACCTCTATAAAGGCCCACAAACAACATATGGCATCTTCCTCCTCTTGGTAGTAGTCTAAATAATTTACTACTTTGTGTTGTTGTTGTTAGAATCATCCTACAGTCAAGTAAATTGTTTTTCTCATCTTACTTTCCCAATTCTCTTCATCCTGAACATCTTAGTGTAAAATATTACTTTAACTTGATAAAGATGTGTTATGTTTGTTTATGTTGTATAATAGTACTTTAATTATGTAGTGTATATTACATTTATTTATGCTGTATTCATTTAACTACATAAAGAAGTGTTGTTATTTCACCTTGCCTGCCTAAGGTACCTGATTTGTCTAGTAAAAATCTGAACACCCAATAGCAAGGCAGTAAGTGGATAGGCAGGGCTGTTGGGCAGAGAGAATAAGTAGGAGGAATATAAGCTCAGGAGAAGAAGGATAAGAAACAAGAGAAGGAGATGCCAGGGGCCAGCCAGCAAGAAATAGCATAGGACACATAGAATGAAAGAAAGGTAAAAAGCCCTAAGGCAAAAATATAGATGAAGAGAAACAAGTTAATTTAAGTTATAAGAGCTGGTGGGACAAGCATAAACTAAGGATGAGCATTCATAGCTAATATTATGTCTCTGTGTCATGATTTGGGAGATGGTTGGTTGCCCAGGCTGTTACAAGGAAGACTGGATGTAATTCACTAAGGCTATATTAATTTTCCTATCATATTTTCCAAATTATCTCAAATAATTTTAAAAGATCATTTTTTTCTTAACCAAAATGCTGATTACTTCTTGACTTCTCTCCAATACGAAGCTTATGGTTTGAACTCACAGAAAATAAACTTAGAATTTAAATCCAGTTTCCTAATATTTAAGCTAGAGAGCATGGCTCAGTAATTAAAATCACTTGTTCTTGCAGAGGAACTTATTCACATCACCCACTTATAACTCCATTTCTAGGGGTTCCAAAACCACTCGACAGCATCAATGGGCATATACAGTTAGACAGATACACATAAATAAAAATAATTTTTTAAAATCCAAATTTCATGAAGCTAGCTATATCTTATTATATTTAAACAACACCTAAATAGGATACTTTATTGAAGACATCCAAACTTATACAATTAAAAAAAAATTTTCACTACAATATATATGTACATGTATATATATTATATATTCCTATATTATATAATATATTTGCAATATTATTATATATAATCTTATTATTGCTGAACCTATTGTTACTATATAATGAAAACACTGGTTATTCTATGAATTTAAAAATACATAAAAGGGGCTGTTATGCCCAAAGTCCAGAGTTGGTTCAATGTCAGAAATACTGTGATTCAGTGTGAAATAAGCACCCAGGCCTGTCCTAAATCTAGACTAAATTGGGAACAGAAAACTCTTGTGAGCCTTTATTTAGTTGGGGTGATCCTATGTGAAAATCTGCTCTATGGAAATAATTAGAGGAGTAGGTCTGTATTTTCAGGAGTCATATGTAAGAGTTTCTTGGGTCTAGCCCAGTAACTTTCAGCCGAGATTTATGCCCAGTCTCCTGATTAGTAACAAGGACAAGGACACACTAAGCAGTGATGTGAGAGAGGGGAAAAATTTTATGGTTTTCCAAAGTGAGAAAGCAGGAAGATTGTGGGTGAATTCATATGCTATAAATTTGATTAAACCTCTAAGACTGATATAAATATTACCAGTGTTCAAATACAGATGTTGAAAATATGCAAGCAATGTGGTGCTAAGTTCAGTGGGATACAGTTTTATTAGATGAATCTCTATTATTTTCATTGATTAATTCAACCCAAAAATAAATCACCAATTGTGAAAAAAATTGAAGCCACAAAGAGACATGATTACTGTCATAAAAGTGGTAAATGGGGAAGTGCTGTTGTAAGTTTTAGATTTTATAGGTATCTGCACTAACCACTTGTCAAAGACTTGATTCAAGTTAACTGTGTTCAACCATAGAAGTCTCTTCAAATAAGATGAATTACGTTTGAAAAATAAGCATTGTCTAAAACACAAATAAAATGACAACTATGAATTGACAAAACAAACCTTTACTCTTGACTCTTTGGTTAAATATAGAAATATGGGCCAATATTGTTATTTAACACAGGAAAATGCTAAAATGTAAAGCCAAGTGATTATCACAGAGAGCTTTTTATAATTGTCAGTAAGTATTTGAAACATGGTATAAAAATGTATTAATATTCACCATATGGTCTGTCAGGAAAATGTCACATATTCAATTTTGGTAGGAGAGTTAGGTTTATTTAATTTTGTAGTAGTATTGAGTGACACTTTCAGTTAAGTATTATGCCTCCATAATTTGTCAGTTCTATGATTTGGAGAGAATATGTAAGATATCTGTCAATCCTAATTGACACAAGGAGATTAATGAATAACAGTATCTAATTAATATCAGATATATTAAGTAATAACAGATATAATTCTCTGTGGTAATTTCAGGGTTGTAATGGATACAAATTAAATAGCCCATAAGGCAGATCAAGAAATATTTGTGCCCCCCCCCCAAATTTTAATTATTAAAAGAAGGATCCTCCCTTAAGATGAGGGAGCAGAAAGGTTGAGTCAGGGGAAGAATAGAAGAAAACAAGAAAGGAGATACCATAATAGAGGGAGACATTTTAGGTTTACAGAGAAATCAAGCAATAGAGAAATGTTTGGAGATCTACAATGATGACACCAACTAACAATCTAAGCAATAGAGGAGAGGCTACCTTAAATGCCCTCCCCGGATAATGAGATTGATGACGGTCTTATATGCCATCATTTAGCCTTCATCCAGCAGCTTGTGGAAGTAGGAACAGACACCCACTGAACTGAACTGAACTGGAATCCAGTAGCAGAGAAGAACAGGTGATGAGCAAAGGGGTCCAGATCAGGCTGGTGAAACACACAGAAACAGCTGACCTGACAAGGGGGAGCTCTTTGTCCCCAGACTGATAGCTGGGATACCAGTATGGGACTGATCCAGATGCCAGGAATTTGGGTTTCAATGAGGAGACCTTGAAAATCTACGGGACCTCCTGTAGTAGTTCAGTATTTATCTGACATGGAAACAATCTTGTTTCTAATTCAAATAAAAAAAAGATAGGGGAAAAAAGAAAATCCAAATAAGAACTTTGGAGAAAATAAAAAGCAATTGTTGCTTTGGGATGTCTGTGGAAGAAATACCTAGAAGATGTAGGTCTACTCAAAACAATAATGATATTTTTTGTCAAACAAAATGTGAGTATTTAAAGATCAGTTGCAAATGAATCTAGTTGGGCCAAGTGGCTCATACTGGTAATCTCAGTACATGGTGAGCTGAGACAGGAGGGTAATGTAAGAGATGAAAGTTATTTTGAGTTATAGAGTAAAATCCCATACCCTCGAATTAAAAACAAACAAAATGAGACATCAATGGAAACACAAACTAGCCATGCTGACAATGTTTGTAGTAGCAATGTTGGACATCAAATATTTCTACTGTTCTTAAGAAGGTAAAACTGTAAGTTAGCTTTAAAAGTCCTACGTATCAAAACAGGTAGACAAATGGAAGCATTCGTCTTCTTTTAGATAGAGCAATCCAATATTTTAAAGATCTAACTTCACATTGAAGAAATGTCTGGGTATTATAAAGAAACATTAAATAATGCCCCAAAGAGCCTAAAAAAATAAGACCACATGTTGGTCTTACACAGAACCCAAGCAGGTTCCCAACATTCACATAACACTACAAACATTCACATGCAACTGCAGATTTAGGGGATCCCATGTATTCCCCTGACTCCTGAAGGCATTGATATTCATGTGGTACACAGACATATCCTCAAGCACATATACATCCAATACACACACACACACACACACACACACACACACACACACACACACACACAATTTTAAACTAATACTAATATTGAACAGGCAGTACATAATTCTTTCACAAGACTTCATAATTTATCTACAAAATTAAAAAGAAAATAAACATGATTTGGGATATCAAATGGCTCACCATAGTGCATATGAAGGGACAAGCTTCCCTTTCGGCAGCCATAATGGCCGAACACGTGCTTCTATGACCTTGTCCTAGACACTAGAAAGTCAGATGCCTGCCTCGTGACAAGGAACCAATCAGAAGTTAGCTGGGGGGGTCTAACACATAAAGATTCCTGCTAATATTCCATTGCATTCAGCACTGTGTCCTAGAGAAATTTTGTTTATTTTGTTTTAAATAGTGTCTTCCTATATTACTCAGACTGGTCTACAATTGACTATCTACACTGAGGTGAATGGAAAGGCTCATATTAATGAACATCTCTCTTTATATGACAAAAACTCTGCTACTCCAGTGACTTTGGGAGGCAATCCCTCACCCATCCTGCTGTGCTAGTAAACTCTAGTGCTATTCTTTTGCTTAAATTAGTAATAAGACACAGGATGAGACATGAGAATAAGAGATACATTAACCATAGTTTATTATAGGCCAGGCAGAGCAGAGAGAGTAAGAGAGAAGAGAGACAGAGATAAGAGAGAGGAAGAGAGAGAAATAGAAGAACAGAGCAGTATAGAGAGAGACAGAGTTAATGGCTGACCTCCATGGTCAGTCGCCAGAGAAAGAGACAGCATAAGAGAGACAGGTACAAGCTTTAAAGGGAAAGCCACACTGTTGGGCATCAAGAAAGTTCCATTAAGGAATGTCTTAAGATCCAATCTCTGGTTTCAGTAAACAGGAGCACCCAGGAGCTCCACCTACAATTTCATTGCTAATGGGAGCAAGTCTGCTATTGTATAGCATAGCCTCAGTGTAGAATGCCTCGAGTTTGCATCTCTATAGGACTAAGCATTTTAATAGGCCTGATTGGGTGTGAGATGTTAGGTGTGTGAATAATAAGTGAGGAGAGAGTGAGGTGCTATCAAGCAGAGAGGGGTCAGGAGGAGAGGAATGGCCTCCTTGTGGCCATGGAAGCATGGTTAAGAAACAGCCAAGAAGATGCTGAATAAACAAGACTCCAGTTTTGCAACATGGAACTGAGAGCTCTCTAAAGATAACAAGATGCCTGTGTCAGGTCTTTATCGCTGTTGGGTTGCTAGGAGCTCAAAGTCCATGCTCCCTCACTCAGGCCAAACCTCATGGCTGCCATGGCTTGGGGATGAGACATGCCAGACCACAACAGCACACTGAGGCTTCACGCATGTGCAGAGTCCACATGCGTAATAGGTCATGTGGAGATGACGGACACATCACCATGTGTGCCCCAGCTGTTGTCAGGGGGCAGAGTCTGTCTCTTAAAGAGGTAGAGTCGGTCAGCATTAATGCCTGAACCTTTCATTTAGTGCTTAGTATACCAGCCTCCATTCTCTTTTGGCCCCTTCAGTTAAATCTTTCTGTGAATAACCACTGTTTATCCCATCTGTGTTTTATTTGCTTTGTCAAATCACTAGCAACATGACAGTCAATGAATATTCTACTTCTCTGTTCATTCACTGTTTGTGTTGTACATAAAAGTGTATAGTAAAATTTCATTAAATTCTTTGCTTAAACATCAAGAAAGTGAACTATTTTATGCACAGATCTTTTAGACTTTAATGGATCTGTAGCAACACTATTCTTGTTCATGTAACTCACCCTTCTTCAGTTTGGTTCAGCTTTTATTAAATCAACAAGTCATAGGCTGTAGCATTTTCATTTAATTTATGAATCCAGTCATGTCAGCATCAAAAACACATGATAATAAATATTTAACAGATACTAATTCAAAATGCTTTACATGCCAGATACGATGCTTCCAGCAGCTTATCTCTTATTAAACAACCAAAGAAATAACAATATTATCCAAGCCTAAACTTGTCTATAGACACTGCTGTACTGTGGAATAAAAAGGGAAACAACAGAACAAGCCCACACAGACAGTGTGGAAACCATTAAGTTCTTGACGATGCTGAAAGTGCTTCTATTCCAGAGTGTCTGGTTTAGAATTTTACCATATGAAGAGTTGGGTATAAATTTAATATGCTCTCACACACTTTAAAACTAACTTCACTAATAAGGGCTGCCAGTGCATAGATGATTAGCTAACAAAGCACTGCTTGGATCATTGTATTTGGATTAGGGAATTTCTTTTTATTGCTAGCTGCTAGCTGCTTATATTATCAGCTGGATTCTAGCTGGGTAAATTCATGGGAGTCATGTAAACTCTCTGATCCTGTTTCTCTTACTGGCAAATGTACTTACAACACCTGCTTTCTTCTCTCTCACAATGTAGCTAGAAGAACCCACTTGTCTACTGAAACTTCTTAATATTAGTGACTATATAAATGCTTCAGAATATTATGGCTACTAATATACTATTATTGCTGTGTTCATAAGAAAGCCATCCTACTAGGCTGGAGAGATGGCTCAGCAGTTAAAAGCTCTCCCTGCTCTTGTAGAATACCTGTGTTCAATCCCAGGCCTGCACATGCTGACTCACAAACATCTAACTTCAGTTCTAAGAGATTCAGTGCCCTCTCCTGGCCTTGAAGGGCACAGGGCACACATAGGGTTCACATATATCCATTCAGGCAAAGCTCTCATACATGTAAAATAAAATAAACAATCAATAATTTAAACAAAAGAAGGTCATGATTCTCAAAAGCGTCTTCATAGAGATACATGGTTTACTTGGTTATTAACTTTTTTGGAGAAAGTCTTTCCAGAGATGATGGCTGAATGGGTAAATAATAGATGAATTTCACCTGGACATAACAGAGTGGTTCTCAATGTTCCTAATGCTGTAACACTTTAATACAGTTCCTCATGTTGTAGTGACATCCAGCTATAATATTATTCCTTTGCTATTCCATAATTGTAGTTTTGCTACTTTTATGAATTGTAATGTAAATATATGATATGGAGGGTATCTGATATGTGACCCTTATGAAAGGGTCATTCAACCCCTAAAGGATTCAAATGTAGGTTGAGAATTGCTGCTGGAACAGATCAAGCAGTTTGTGCACACAAAACAGGGAATGGGTCATGACGAATCACCAAAGAGAATACTGATTTTACAGGGAGAGTGATGTGCAATATGATATGGCAGGGAAGTGAAAAGTAGGGCTTAGGGGCACAAGAAGGAGAAAGAAAAGTAGGAGACCTGGTGAAGAGAGAAAGGACATATAAATGATTACCTTATAAGTGGGTGTTAAAGGTAATTCTAATACTTTCAATTCAACTTTAGAGAATTGAATAATAAGAAACTTATAATGGCTCTTACAGAAAGTATTCCATAACCCATCATGCAATAATTATAGTGTTTAATAGGATAATATCTACTAATGGGAAAAGAGGGGAGAGAAAAGATTTTATTTAAAAGGTTATATTTGAGAAATATGTCCAAACACATCTATTTTCTTTAATTCTCATGATTTTGAACTGATACCATCTCAGGAATATTGATATATGTTAGCCTTTGGATCAGAAAAATTCATAGGAATATACCAATAAATCAGTTTCTTTTGTATTAGGCATTCTCTATACAGCTGCACATGAAGATGAAAAATTTGTTGAATTATGGCAAAGAACAGGCTTATGGAGATTACCTTGAAGACCCTATGCTTTGTCTTGCATTCCTAAATTTGTATTCTACTCTAAGTATACATCTTCTCTGCCTTGTCGGAGCCGTATCTACTCTAGAATGTTTTACCAGAACCACTCACTCATACACATACTCCACACACCACACCTCTACCCAATGTGCTTAATCTTTTATGATGTTAAAAGGACAGTAATCACGAAGAACTGCTCTGTCCCTAGATGTTCCTGGCATTCTCTGCAGGCATCCTTCCTAGTGTTTGCCTCTTCAGATTTCATATGCTTTTTCTCTTCTCACAGATGAAGTGCTTCCCATTTCCATGGCCTAGCAAAATTACCTCATTAATGATCTAGTTAATTTGTGATTAATACTCGAAACCATATTAATATCTTCCTCTGACCTCCACATTTTATATGTATGCATATCATTCATATTAATACATATCAGATGTCTATTTATTTTACTACATTGAATATAATAAATGTAGGCTTGCTTAATCTAAAGAGCAGTAATACTGGACTACTCACTGAAACATTTATATGAAGGAGTTTGAGGCTGGAACACTAGTCAGTGAGGAGGAGGGGGAAGGAAGACAGAATGTGTCATCTCTATAATTATATGTATGAAACAGAGAATGACTTCTCTTTGGAAGTTAACCATTCCATGGAACATGGGTGAAATTAAACATATACAGGGAATTCTCTGGTGGTAGAGATAAAGGAGAAGATTAAAGTAATACCACAAAAGACATTAAATGATGCTAAGATGAACAACCCTAGAGGATAGAAGGCAGGAGATACTACAATAGGAATTTTTAATTGCTACTATCCTATTTTGCATATTCCTCAGATTGATCCCTTTTAGCAGATCACAAGAAGAATGAGACTCTTATGGGACTATGAAGACCACAAGTTATTTGAAGTGACATACAAACATTTTTTGAGATGAAATATTTGTATCACATCTGTAGAGAATTCACATATTTTAGACATTGGCTATGTAAATGTGGAAATTAAAAATCATTTTTAGAGTGTATTCTTTATTTCTGGAAAATATATAAACTCATCTGTCAGTCCATAGGACACCATGTCCACTTATATAATTATAAATTTAGAGTTGTAAAAGAGCCTTTCTTTCATTCAGGAGAGAGAGCCCCTGTACAGGATGATGGGTCCCTGAAGCTGTTCATTCAAAGCAACAGGACCAACAGTCATTCATCCTAAAAATATTCTACTCTTACATAGTTGTGACCTAAAGCTTTGCTTGAGATTAGAGATTGCTAACATGGATGGTTTCTTGTCTGTTTGTTTTTATTTTTTGTTTTGTTTTATTTTCACAAAAAGTTTACCAATGAGCATAAATATTGGCAATAGTGGTTTTGGATAGAAAAAAACACAAAAAATGAACTATTACAACATGGACTTCATTGTACTCTTTGGAAATTAAAAAGAGAATAAAAACTCATCTTAAATTGGATTTGGCTATTAGTGGGTTTATTGTTTTATTGTTCCAACTTTGTTTGTTTACAAGTTGACTGGGAATTGAGATACAAGAGACAGAAGATAGAATATTGAAGATATCTACTTGTGTTCCTAGTCATTGGGATTGCCTGAGTTCCTCTTTGCAGCCCCACAAGCTTTTTCCCTCCTTTCCATCTAAAGACATGGCAACCAGCAATCTTCACCTTCCATATTGTCATGTTCTTTCTTAGTATTTGCCATTAAATTCTTCCCTTTGTCTCATGTTTTGATAAGTGATATCACTGCAGTTTCTGTGGTAAGTTTTGGGGTGAATTTCATTTCTAAGCATATCATCTTTCTTAGAATTAAAATTTGATACTGAAGCTGAGGGTTACTCCTTTAAGAGTTTCCCCTGTTAACAATATGGCATGGGTGGGGCATTGGTGGCGCATGCCTTTAATCCCAGCACTCAGGAGGCAGAGGCAGGCAGATCTCTGTGAGTTCCAGACCAGCCTGGTCTACAAGAGGTAGTTCCAGGACAGCCTCCAAAGCCACAGAGAAACCCTGTCTCGAAAAACAAAAACAAAAACAAAACAAAACAAAAAAACCAATATGGCATGGACATCCATTTATCACTACACTGAGTGTTAACACTTTACAGGTTTCTTTACCCACAGCTCACTTTATAGTAAACAGCAAAGCCTGGGTACTCTGCTCTCAAATAACATCTCCCCACCTCAGAAGTATGACCCTATTGCAACCCAATGCCATGTTTATAAAAGTAAAAGGAAGGACAAAGGTGTTAATGTTTTATGCCCCATTTTAAGTTCAGTGATGACAAAGAAATCACTGTGGCTAGAAAGTCTGCTTAGCAATTAAGATTACTGGCTACTCTTAGAGAGGACTTATGTTCCATTTCCAACTCATAGGATGGGGAAGTCCTTCTGTGTATATGTCTCTCTTATTAGTTAATGAATAAAGCACTGTTGGCCAATAGGGAAGCATGATAGGCAGGACTAGGGGAGAAGGAGGATTCTGGGAAGTGTAGTAAAGAGGAGTTGCCATGTGATACTGGCAAGAGAGGATGCATGCTGCTGGTGTCCTCAATAAGATAATTCTTTATAAAATCTATAGATTAATGGTTATGGTTGATATGTAAGACAGAGCTTTCAAATAAGAAATCCTAGTCATTGGCAAGCAGCATTGAAACTAATATTAATCTCTGTGTATTATTTGGGGGCCCTATCATGGCAGTGGAAGTCAGTCAGCTGGGGAAAGAGTTACCGTTACACGTAGGACTGTGTGGCCTCTCCCAATTCTCTAACTCCAGTTCCAGGGGATCCAATTCCCTTATTTGATCTCTATGAGCAATACACACACACACACACACACACACACACACACACACACACACACACACACACACAAACACACACACTCAGTATAGATACATACATGTGGCTAAACCATTATACATAAGATCAAAGAAATCATTGGTGGATTATTATGCAAACGTTAAAATTAAAAATATTACAATATAAAAAATTACAAACCAACCACAGTCAAAAATTATAATCAGGTAATATCTTCTAATACCTAGCATCTGGTATCATCCACATGTTAGCTAACCAGGCATTATCTAATATCTAATGTGGGTATTATTTATGTGTTAGTTAGTAGGGCATTTTGATGAGTCCTCTTTTTCTTTCCTTCCATGTTCTCAGAAATTTTCATCCATTACTGATTCTATTATATATTTCATGTTCTACTTCCCAAGATGAGTTAATAGAGCTTAATGGCAATGACATCATTCTGATTTAGCATTTAATACTTCAGCAATAAATGGGTCACTGAAAACCATTGTATTCAGCTTGACATTCTGGCAAGTCATTGTTTCAATTTCAATTTATTTTTAATTCCTTAATATATGTAATTTACATATGCAGACATTATCAAGCACCTTATGGAAGCTAATAAATAGACAACACCAAAATGAACAGATTTCAAACATTTACCTTTACCAATTCATTTTTCTTCTAATTCTGGATGTGCTGTACTTACTCCTACTCCTTTGGATCTTTAAACTCAGCAGACAAAGACTAAACTTATTAGCTATCACTACTCTTTTATAACATCATTCTGGGTGATGCATCTTCTTTAGAAAATCATGTCAAGATAAGCCAATAGGTCAGACTTGTGGCATCTGAAATTTTGCTTTCAGAAGCACACAATTTTCTAATGAGTCTATTTTTTCATGATTCTGTATATTTTAAGTTAGGCCTAATTGGTTCCTAATTTAAGAATTTTATATATGCATTATTACCACACTTTCAATGTTAAATAATGTTTTCATTTGTATAAACACAAGCACTGAATCATAGTTTTAAAAGTAAGTATAAAACATGAATGCATTTTAAAATCATGCTACACTTCTTGTGGTCATAAATAAAAATCCACATTCTTAGAATCAATTGCTATTCTTCTCACACACATGCAGTAAACAAAACAACAAAATCACTATAGCTATGGTAATATAATAAATTGGCAATTTTATAAGCTGTCTCTTCTATATTACTGATTCATTTTAATGTGTACAATATATATTTGAGAAGCAGTGCTATTCAAAGAAATATGTGTCTTGGGATCAGTCAGATCTTATTTTGGTCTTACTGGTCTTAGTTTACAGCTAAAGTTTATAAGCATTAACAAGTTATGTACTCTCTCTGAGTGTGTTTCCTCATCTCTGAAAGAACTATTGAGTGTCCAATTCATGAGAATTTTTTATAGAGACAAGAGTGCCAATTACTTCAACTAGTGTTTGAATCTTCAGAGTCATCCAATAAATACAACACTTTATTTCTGGGGAAAAGAAGTTGAGAAAACAGCAGACATTTGCTTTAAAATATTCTACAGTCTGGGCTTCTCTCTACATATCCATACACATCTATCAATCACATCTATTTGTTTAGCATTTATACAGTAACAATTGACAATGCATTTACTATGTGCTGGAAGTAAAATTTTTGCATGTTTATCAGCATCAGTCTTTATGATCCTCTCTAATTAAATGAGTATGACTTTACATAGGCAGGATATGAAAACTGGTAGTCATAGGTAGGTAATTTGATTATGGTCAGAAAAGTTCCTAATGAATTTTATACAAAATTTCCCTTGCAACATAATTTCAACATATTCCAACATATTTCCCCAAATACTATTTTATTGATAAAGTGGGATAGAATGAAACAAATAATTGTTTTTTAAAAAGCCTGAATGATAATCATAAATCTCAATATGATTGTCTAAACATGAGTTGAGCAAGGATAACAGCAATAGACATGTTAACATAACTAGGAGAGCTCAAGAGGCCTCAACATTACACAGAAAACTACTGCAAACTAAGGAAAGCTGAGAACAGGAGAAATGGTCTTCCCGGGGGAAGTACACTACACACAAACTGGTTATTCAAAAGAAAGTGGTTATCCCTGAAAACATACATACAAATAACATTATACAGACTAAGAAGCCTGTATCATGTGTTTGGGAATATATATGTATATAACAACAACTAATGGAAAAAGAGGAATGAATTTGAAAGGGAGCAAGAGGGGCACATAAAGAGTTTGGAAAGAGGAAAGGGAAGGTAAAAATAATATAATTCTATTATAATCTTAAAATATGAAAAAAATAATTAGAAAATCCTACTATAATATTTGCTAGATTTGTGTCTAGTTACTTTTGACTTTTATACTGTGCATTCTTTAGAGGTACATGTTCTTGTTTTTTGTTTTGTTTTTTACAAAACATAAAGCTAGAATTTAAACTTAAGTGTAGTTTGTTCAAAATCTTGTTTACCTATGATAGTGAATAGTGTGAAATGTTTAGATTTTGTTACCAAATAATTCTGGGTTATGATACCAGGTTTCCCATGTGCTGATGCCCAAACTGCATGGGGCCTTAAGGTGGCTCTACAAATAAATACATTTCTTATAAGTTTAAGGAATAAAATGGAAAACATATATAAGTATTTAACACACTGCAGTTAGTGTTATTTTAAGGAAAGATGTAAAATCTTAGCACTAAGAAGAATACAACCTGATTTCTGGTGACCTTCTAAAGTAAGGCTCAGGCAGTTCCATTTTCCAACTTTAAAGTGCATGCTCTTTTAATATGAAAGGAGTCCATTTTCCTCCTCTTCATACCCTTTTAGTATCATTGGAGAGATAGTTTAACTTATCACATAACGTTCTATCCTCCTCTGTAGGTATTAGTGGATTTACAATCACTGGTGGAGAATGTGCAGAAGTGGAGTTTCAGTCTGAGGCATACCATGTGTGGCTAGTCCCATGTAGGGCCCTATAAACATTGAGTTTGTCCCTTTGGTCTACCATGTGCTCTCTGTTAGACAGACTCAGAATAAAATCTATCATGCAGAGCATCAGGGGAATGAAGAAGAATGTAGTTAACCTAAGACACAAGAAGGCATTCAAAAGGAAGAGACCCAAAAATCTCCCAGATTTTAGGTTTGTTGGATCTGCACACTTTCCATCTGTTTAGCTAATTTAAGGTACCTGCTATTGTAACCAAATAATGCTTTACATAGAAAAACTTTGAGAAAATGTGAAATAGTGAATGCTTTACTCAGGATTTAATCCTTCTGTCTGAATTACACCGCACTAATATAACTGGGTGAAACTGCACTCCTATGGTTCTAGATGTGGATCCTCAACTGGCCTAATAATTTGGCTCACCATGCTTTCTGAAGAAAAATACCTGGGTCAAGAGAACTTATTCCACAATACTTTCTGGAAAGTGCTATTACAATATTGACAAAGTCCTTACAATATGGGCAAATTTTGGAGTTTGTGAATACAAACATACAATTAAAAACTACTGCAACCACTGTATTACTATCAAGAAAACTTACAATTAAAAAAGTGGAATAACTAAAAAGAAAGGCAAGTGATTGATATAGGAGACGCCTTAACTGTGGCTGCTAGGGGCTGGCTACAGGTCAGTGTAGTTTAGGGACGGTTTAAGACTGAGGGGCACTCACTTGTGCTTCCCTTCTTCCCTTTCATCTTTGGCTTGCTGTACTTACTGCTGTCCTCCTGGTTGGCTAGGTTGCTCTGTAAGTAAGGCTTTTCCCTAATAAATACCTTTATATTTTACCTGACTCAGTATTGGTAAATTCCCACATTCGACTGGTACTGTGTCAAAATATCTCCTTGCCAGCTGATTCAGTACCAGTGTATCTGCTTTATCACTTAATCAGCAAGTTCACTGAGCTTTCTGTTGCTTGAATAAAACTAAAAAGGCAAAGCTGAAAAAAAAAAAAACAGGTATGGTAGTATGTGTCTGTAACACCAGCACTCTGGATTCCCAGGAAGTAGAATCAGGCGGGGACACATACTTGGACCCAGTCTCAAAACAAATGAATTAAATCAAAACCCAAATGATTGCCCAGGATGGGAAAGATCCTGGTCACAATCACCAGCACTGAAAAAGGGCAACCTTGACTATGTGAGGAAGGATTGGCTCTTGGTAATTGGTACAAAGGTGAGAGCTGTCATGTTTCCTCCAACTGGGACTGAAGAAATATCTCAGTGGTTAAGAACACATACCGCTTTTGTGAAGAATCAGAATTCTGGTCCCAGCATTTAATCTGTGTGGCACACAGCCACCTAAAACGCTACAGGTTCCTTCACTCACATGTACCTACACCTACATAATGACACATACATATACATGGAATTGAAAATAATGAAATTAATGTTTAGAATCCATGGAAATCCTATTATGTTGTAAGAAATAAGCTTTGGATGAATTTCATGTTCTACTCTTTATATTTGTCATATGTGATAGAAATTTATGGAATAACAGAAGGAAAGAGTGATTTTTCTGTTTCCACTCTCCATAACTAAATTCACATAAACAACTTGTAGCTGAAGACTCTTTTTCTTAAATTCATTTAATTCTGATCTCTATTTAAAAATAATTTAGAATGTATTATTTTCATTGACAATTAAGCTACATATGTAATTCAAAGCATTGTAAAGGATGGTGGGTTTGGTATTTCAACAGTGCTGAATATAAACACTTTAACTTTTGCCAGCTTTGTATTATTCTTTGAAGTATATAGAAGAATATATTTGACTGAAAGTACCTGACTATTTTGAAAATTAATATATTTTCTAGATTAAAATAAAATGTCATCATCCCCCTTTCCCATTTCTCCCTTCAACTCCTCCTACGAAAGTAACAATCCTACCTTTCTCTATTTTAAATCATGGCCCCATTTTCTTTATTGATGTTACACACACACACACACACACACACACACACACACAGCCCTAAATATATAAACACAACCTGTTCTGTCCATATAATGTGATTTTCACTCAGAGCTGACTATTTGATCTGGATAATCAATTGGGATGTTCATCACTGGGAAGACTATTTCTTCTTCTCTCAGCATTATGCAATTGCAAGTATACTTTGTCTAAGGTTGAGGTTCCATGAGCTTTCCCCCTTTCTTGTATGCATGCCTATTGATGTGCTCCTGGTGTAGGCTTTGCTTAGTCAGTCATGCTATTGAGACTTAATTGACATCAGCTCTCTAAGTGCACTGAAGGCCCTTTCAAAAAGAGGAAACTCATACCTGGTCCTAGAAAGGTTTTCCTGGATCATCGAGAAGAATCCACATCTTCCACTTAGCTGTGCATCGCCCCCCCCACCCCCGCCGCCACTGCTACCTTCTTACTAGACCAGAGGAAGGAAAAACCTCTCTAGAAACACCAAACAAGTCATTTCTAAAACAAAATACAATGTGGGAATGGAGAGAGTGAGCTTTTTAAAGAGGGTGAAAGGAAGATAGTTTATATTAAATGTTTCACTTGTTCATAATAGGAATTCCTGGTACAGAGAAAAATCAATGTATATCTCCATAAAACTAGTCTCTTCATGTTATTAAGATCTGAACAGACTTGTGGCTTGCACCAGAATGAAGTTAAGAATATCATCAGATAATATCTGATTATATATATGTATATATATATATATATATATATATCATTCCTGACAATGCATTTTTAAAAATGCCTTAATTTATTATTTTCTTAATTCTGTTACTGTAAAATTTTTATGAAACTGTTATCACATTGGAACAAGACATCTGGGAGATCCTGAACCTCAGTTCCCTGGTTATCATCAAGTAGTTATCATTCATACATAACCCTCATTAAAACAATACCAACAAAACATATTAATCAAAAAAGATTTTTCAACTATTTTGGGGGTACTAAAATGGGTTTGATAGGAACCACCCAAATTTCAGAACCAAGTTAATCCCACCTTGAATGATGAAGTGTTAACATAAGCCATCACTAAAGGCCAGTGTGACAGGTTTCTACTGTCACCATGGTCTGTTATCATGGCCTGTTTATCTGTCTATGTCTCTGTCTGACTGTCTGTCTCTCTCTCTCCATAATGTCTGCTGGAAGCAGAGGATTGAGTTTTGGTAGTTGTCCCAACTGTGTAAACACTGTAGTGGGATTGTGGGCCACAGGAGGGAGAGAGGAAGAGAAAGAGAGAAAGAGGGAGAAACGTCCTAGAGGCAAAGTCTCCCCTTCTGAAGTACACCATTTGGTGAGAACATTAATGATCTCATTGAGCTAGTGAAGTGGTTTAGCAGGTAAAAGTACATATAGTAGAAGCCTGGTGACCTGAATTTCATCTCTGAAATCCATGGTATAAAGGAAGAACTGCTACCTTAAAAATGCCTCAAAACTACATGTGCCCTGTGGCACCAGGTGCCAGAATTAACACCAATACATATCACAGACACCAACATACAGAAACATAAATAAATAACGCAAAGTGTCTTTTGAAATTTAAGGATTCTTTAACCAGAAGAATACTGATATACAAAACAACAATAAAATCAAAATAATCATATATACTTTCCAGGATTCACACAGTCTCTATGCACCCAAGACCTTAAGTGACTACCATGCAGTAGCAGATTTCATGTCTTTGAGTAACATTTCAGGAATCTCTGTTTCTGGTATCTGATCTGTATATACTACTCTTTTTATCAGGGATATTGAGGAAGGCCATCACCAATAACCTCAAAGGAGAACAAACACTGCTCTGCTATATTTCAGCAAAAATGACTCTTCAATAGAAGTCAAAATGACTTGGATTTTAAAATTTTTTAGACTAAAGCATATTTTAAATATTAATCTACACTGCTTAGAAGACTCTCTCAACCTGTATGCTGATTCTGGAATTGATAATATGGTATATATGTTTTCAAATCAAAAGTATTCAACATATATCTCTCAGTATATACAATGTGTCAGCCAAGATGGGAGCAATCAAAAAGCACATTATGACGAATAGTAAATAAATATATGAATAAGATTTTATTTAATACAATGAGAACTCAGGAAAAATAAATCTACAACAGAAATACAGTATCTTCAAATTGCTGGATTTTATCTTAAAAACTTTAATGACTTGATCAATTTTTTGACTTTTTTCTTTTTTAGGGCACTCTGGAGGTTCAATGAAATCTTGATATCAGGCCGTTAAAGGGAATATTAAATATTCAATAATACAGCATAAAATCTTTATTACATTTGTTACTAATACTGTCTGTGGCTCTTCTTATTTAAAAAAATCTAATGCCAACTATGTTCTTCCTCTCTGAATATATTTCCTAGAGCTGCTGTGAATATTCCAGAAACCAGCAAATTTATAGCAATACCGGCCCATCACAGTAAGTTCTAGAGCCTAGAATGTTAGTTAATATCTGTCTCTGAAAGATTCTCAAACATTGTTCCCTCCCTATTTCTGGCCTCAGAGGAGGCCCACAGTTTTTTGATTTCCCCAGCCTGTACAAACATAGCAGTAGTCCTGACCTCTCATTATGTCCTTATATGCCTCTGTGTCCAAGTTCTCTGCATACGGGAAATAATAGTCATTTGTTCAGAGTCCACTTTAATCCAAGAGGACACTTGACACTAGTACATATTCTTTCCACAAAAAGAACCATTCTTGGAAGTTAGGATTGGAACACAACTTCCTGGAGGACACACAGCTCCTCCCATAAACCTACAGGCTGAAAATCCCATTTGGTACAAAATAAAACATGGTTCAGTGAAAGAAAAATAAAACTAATTAAATAGGGTATACATTGAAACACTAGAACCATTTATTTTGGAAATGTTAAAAATTGTGCAAAAGTATGTTAGCCAAAACATTATTTCAAAGATACAAAAGAATTTCTATTTTTACTCATATTAAAACAATATTTTATTTTACTTAGATTATGAAAATATCATAACCACACAGCATTAAAAATCTATTAATGGGCTGGAGAGATGGCTCAGCCATCAAAGACTAGGCTCACAACCAAAACTACAAAAATGTGTTAAAAATGGAAATCTCAGAAAAACTGGAGACAAATAAAACTATGGGAGGTATTACCATATGTCTTTCAGATAGAGCAGCAGGATAGTTTAAGGGAGAACCATTTCATTATGGTCAAGTGGATAAAAATCTTGGATTTGTGGAGCCTTCTTTCTAAGTAGCCAAAAGCAAAAGCATTAATCAAGATGGACTAGTCAATCAACCGGGCAATAGAACTCTTTAGTACATATTAATGAAATAGGCAGATAGCTGTCCTTTTTAATAAGAAACAGTACTTACTCTCCCAAAGCATCCCAGCAGCCAGTGCAGTCCCTATACCCTGCCCTTGTTTTTGTTGTCTCTACTCATCTTTTAGAGTCTAAAACTATTCTCTCTCTTTCTTCCTTGTCTCTTCTGGATGCTGATGAGAAACTGAATATGCCTTTCTGGCACTTGGAATTTCTTTACTTTTTTCTTAAAGCCCCCTCACTCCTGTGTGACTGCTTGGACACCCTGTGTGACCTCCATGATTAAATTAAACAGCATATCCCCTTTCCTTCTCTATTATCCAGCTCTTGGTATCTGCCTGATTTACAGTTTGCCTACCCCAGGATTCTTTTTCTTAAAAACATTAATAAAATTGTCCTTCAAACGTTCCTGTCTTTTAATATTTTAATCTGCAAAGAAAATAAACCAGTTCCTCTTGATATCCTGGCATTATGGTGACCAGGCTCCAGACAAGTGTTAGGGTACACACACCAGCATTCAGCTCAAAGGGCCCTGTGTTACATGGCTGTGTCATGCATTACGTGGATGCATAATGACTTTGTACCCATGTGCAAGCTTTCCTTTTTAAGCAAGTGCCTCCCATTTGTTAACCCCCTTTCCCCTACCCTTTCCCCCTTCTGTCTCTGTTTCCTGGTTGGCCAACACCTACTCCTCCCTTTGCTCTCTTTCCCCAGTAAACTCCACATGGATTATGTTGAGTTTTGTGGTTTGAGTTTCATCGACTATAGCTGCAGCAAACAACAACAGTTCCTGAATCTCTAGGTGGCATCATTTCTAAATATGAGGTCATTTAGTTTAGATCATTTCTAGATATTTGAAATGTCAATATTATTAAACTGGTTGTATTTAAATATTTTGCTCAAGAACTTAATTAATCAGTGTAGTCTAAAATTGATGGAAGACAGTATTAACATTTTCTTTGATAGTCACCATCACTTTTTTGCAAACTGCCAATGGGTTTTGTTATATTTTATATTAGAATCTAATTCCCATTTCTCTGCCATTGGAAATTTTTGATAAAATATTTGGCTTTTGTTTGCTTGCTTTTAGTTTGACACAATGGTAAATAGAAAAAAAAATAGTTCTTCTTGGCCTATCTACCAATACGCTTTTCTAATATCTCCTATTTGTCTTGCCTTTTAACCTATGAGAAAACATGTAGTTTCCATTTTGGAAGTGAGGGGCAGCTATCTTGTCGACCTTGAGTCCTTTTCCTGGACTCCATACCCTGATTACTTCAAGTGTATTTCAGTTCACACAGTTTACTACTTTGCTCTATTTTCTATGGATATATTTGCCATCATGAATTCTACTCTTTAGAATTACAGAAAATTTTCCTGAGATAGTGTGAAAAGTGTAATAAAACAGAGTAACAACAATTTTGTGTTGTTGCTTTTCTATGTGGGCTGAAATAAACCACTTCTTTGAATTGTTTTTGTCAGGTATTTTATCAGAACAACAGGAAAAAGATAAGATAATTAGTAATTTATGTATTTATCCTTAGTGAAGTATAACTGGTTTCTGTCACTGTTGTTATTGTTTCTTTGTTTTCCCAGTTGGCTTTAAACTCTCTATTTATCCCAGGATAACCATGAATCCCCAATACTCCTGATGCTCTTCCCTATATAATTCACACATTTTGGTGACCCACCCTTTTTGTATGTGGTTCCCTCTCTCCCTTTTCTCTTCCCTTCTCAATCTCCCCACATGACCCACCTCAGTCTGGGCATGCCCACTCTGGACTCTCCCAGATGTTCCTGCTTCTACCTACACTCTCCCTTTTATTTATCTACAATAAACTTTCTCCTCAACCATACCTAGGAGCAGTCATTTCCTTTTTATTTCTTTTCTTTCATTCAACGCGATGAACCTATGTCTATGTAAATTGAACTAATGCTTTGATCATTTTCTACTTCTGTAGGTGCTAACTGGACCGCTCCTGTTTATTTGACTCTTTTTTCTTTTCTTTGCTCCTGTGCATTGCTTTTCTATAAATGCCATAGGCAGTGTCCTCCCTGACTCATAGTTCTTTTCTTTTTACGTTTGCCAGTCTTGCTGTCTCAAATACAACACTTCAGTGATGTCCTTAACCAAACTCTAGCTCTATAACCTCAACATTTACTTCCACATCATTACCCCTTTTTATATTCCTCCCTAAAGACAGGGTTACAGGGACCCACTACGTAAATGAGCAAAAGAAAGAAACCAAACATTCAGCAGCCCTGGGAGCTGGCAGGGTGTGGCTGCAGAGTTCACTACTGAGATAGCAATATATAAAATGAGAGCAAAATGTTTACCCTCCAATAGAAGAGAAAAAGTGTGAAAATGTACAAATCTATCCATCTTAGAGAAATTCTCTTTCGTGATGTTATAGTTAATGGCTTATGAATGCTGATTTTTCAACATCAGTGTTATTGTTCATATACTGGGTAATGTCACTTAAATCTTCAAGTAATGAATAGACATATATGCAAATAGAAGTGTGTGAAAGAAACAAATAACTTCAAGCAGTCAAGATATTAATTGAGTTACAAGCATCATAGAGCTATTAAATTATCATGCTGTAGTTACCACTTAATCTTACAATGACCCCACACAACTGCAAGTGATCTATTTTGTTTCTGTAAAAGCTTGGCATGGAGGTCACTTGTAAAGTCTCATACTCAATGTATTTGAAAGATGCAGTAAGGTACCTGTTCAATGAAATCCATATAGATTGAACCTGGGTTGGTTCCTTGCTCTCAGCTGGTACTTAAGCTCAGCTTTGTTTCTCTAATTTGCATTTTGATCCCTTATCTCCTTAGAAATGTAGCTGCCTATGTTATCACCTATTATAGATTTCTCTGATAACCCTTACATATGACCCCTTGACCTTTTGAGCACAAATTCTATAACTGTTGAATGCTAATGTCCATCTCCCTGAAGCCCTGGGGAATCAGGATGCTGTCTATTGTAGTAACTGAAAGCCTGTACATGCTTACAGTATATCCTTTCCTTTGGTGAAAAAATAATATTAATAGCATCTCTTTTCCATAGACTTTCCATGTATATGTGAAAAGCATACATCAAATTCTTTTTGCAATGGTTGTTTAAAATAAGTCATATTTCTACACAGTGCTGTTCATCATGCATAAAATTAAATATGTTTTACCATAATAAACAAAGAATGAACACATGCAAATCTTTCAACCAGAAAATCACTCTTAGCAATTATCAAGGGCACTTTTTGTTGACCTTTCTTGTAGCTAATGACACAGAGTTACAGAACACTTGAAAGTATAGTAAGGCTAATTGAAATTTATACTTTACTTAATTTTCATTGACTTATGTTCACCCTTAAAATGTTCACATGACTAGTTGCTATACTATTGAGTAATTCAGGTATTATGATGGTTAATGTTAACTATAAACTTGATAAAATCTTGATAGAGTCACTAGTAAAGAAGTCTCTAAGAGGAGTTTTCTGGATTAGCATAGAGTGTGGTAGTGGATGAGGAGGATTGTCTAGCTGGCTTTATTTTGTATGGGATGAGCAGGATTGTCTAACTGGCTTTAATTGTTTTGGGATGGCCTAATATATGGCCTAATATATATGGACTAATTGCAGGCAGAACTATTCCCTGGATCAGAGATGTATGCTATGGAAAGAGTAACCTGAACATAGGTGTTCACAGCTTTCTTCTTGTTATTGGATAAATGACCACTTTCTTCAAACTACTTCTACCTTGACTTTCTCACCATAAAATGTAAGCTATAAAAGCTACCTTCTACATCAAGATCTTTTGGTCAGAGTGTCAGATCCAAAAGAAACTCAGGCCAAACAGTTAACTATGGTACCTTCTAGCATACCAAAGCATATGCTGGTCCTCCAGACCCTCTAGGCTTTCTCCTCATTGCAAATACCTATTACAAAGTCCATCCTGGCATTCTGGCTCCTCTCAGCTCTTCTCACTCAGCCCTCTACCATAAATTTCTCAGACTCATGTTCTGCCTCTTCTGCCAAGGCAGTCATGTCATAACCTGTCCCTAGGTGCCATTCCACCATCAGCACACATGACATGTGTACACTTTATTTTCTTTTTCTCTTAAGGATTATGCCTGGTACACTGAGTATGTTCCATTAATAATGTTTATTAAATTTATAATGGAATATAATATAATTGCGCATGGCAAAATGCCCACAGGTACAGCTCTCTCTCTTGCCTCTCTCTCTTGCCTCTTTCCTCTCTTCTTCCTCTTGTCTCTATCCTGTTCTGTCTCTCTTTGTCTATCTGCCTCACTCATGTCCCAACATTAACACCTCTCTAACACAACTTTTGTTCGATCCCTCTCTCTGGTTTCTTTCTCTTCCTTCTCTGCATTGCCCTGCCACCTTTCTCACAGCATGGTTCAGACTATTGTCCATATTATGTCCACTACTTTCTCTCCCTGCTCTGGACTCATCCAGATGCCTCTGACAGTACTGTCACTCTTACCTACAATAAACCCCTTCTCCTCAACATTGGAGTGGTCAGGTAATTTCCTTACTTTGTACATCTGATGTACAAACCCCACTTTATACGTAGAGATTTTTATTACAGCAGAAGGAGGTGAAATAGAGACAGATACAGCGTGTGTTGTTTCTTTTTTTTCTCAACACACTTTATCTTTTTTTTTTTTTTAATCTCAAGCCCTGTGCCTGGCACACCGAATACTTCCCATTAATAGTGTTTATTAAGTTTATAAGGGAATGAATTATAATTGCACACTCTTTGGTTAACTTTTTAATGTTCACCAAAAAAACCCTGAAATAATAAGCATGTGGAAACTAGGACAGAACATGGATCTCAGAACAGTATATTCAATAAGTAATAAACACATATATATTTTATTGTATCTCCCTGTAGAGTTGCTTTAGAGTGTGACCTTTCCCCCTCTGCAATGCAAACTGGGAAGTCTGAACAATAGATGAACTCTACAAACTAGACAATAGCACTTCAACTCTGAATTTGAAAGAATGGAGAAACAGTGACTGCTGATCAGAAAACAAACAAACAAACAACAACCAAAGAAACAAAGGCAGAGTGTTTGCTCTTCTGGTCACCACCATTATCTACTAGGAAGACTATTCAAAGGAGCAGCATGAGAGTCAGGTGCTCTATTTTTCAAAGCCATGACAGCTGGCAGATTATATCTCATTTGGAAGACTGCTGTTCTTCTCAAGAAAATTACAAAGTAGTTCAGCCATCCCCAGTGACATTTTTTCAGCACACTGACACCACCATCAATTCTTGCTTGTTGTTCTATGCTCTGCCTTTCCAATTATAAAAACAATAGCAATAAAGCACTGGAGTTTTTATTTTTTTCTCTTTGTTTAAAGAGAACTAAGTTGTCTGATTTTGCTTTGCATTTTTTGAGTTTTGTCTTTTCCCTATAAAATTTTAAGTAAAGAGACTGAACATGGTAGTACTTTAATCCTAGCACTTGAGAGGAAGAACTGAGCAGATCTGTATGAGTTCAAAGCCAGCCTGATGTACATAGAAAACTCTTGGCATTCCAGGGCGACTTTGCGGAATCCTCTCTCTAACAAACAAAAACCTTTAAGTTAGAGAAATAAGAGACCTTTGGAAGAGTTAACAATACTACATAAGTGAATTGAACCTAAAACATAATTATTTTAAAATTCTTTTTTTTTCTTTTCTTAAGTTGATGGGACCCATTGATAGAAACTTAAAGCATACTAAGTTGAAAAAACTTAGGTAAAATTTTGATTATAACAATGACACTTTGTACCCTAGATTACTGACATTTATAATTTATTGCTGTATTTTAGTTAGTTTTGTGGAAGCTCAAAGTCTATCTTTGAAGAACTTGGTATGCTTATGGCTCTGGCAGTCTGCCTGATCTGAAGCAAGTTACAAATGACTTCATTCCTTGGTTTGCCTCAGTTTGTAAATTGATTAAACTGTGTGATGGTAATGATTAGGGGTTCTCCCTCTGTATTAGTTCTCAAGAGTTGTCAAAAAGGAGTCCTGTGGATTATTATTTTTAAAAAATGCCCAGTTTTCTCATTGATGGAGACTGGAGGTTCCAGGACAGTATGTTTTTGGCTTGAATCTGTGGATGGCTTTCTCTTTGCTTTCTACGTGAAAAGAGCACCTTCCTGTTTGTCCCCTGATGCCTTTCCTCTGTGTACACACATTTCTGTGATCCCTTTGTGAGTTCAAAATTCTTCTCCTCATTAGAGACCCAACCTAAAAACCCCATAAACCTAACAGTTTCCTTAACAGTACTATCTCCAAATACATTTCTATTTTGAAGTACAGGAGTGGGTAAGGGTGTTCACACGTGTTTCCTGATAAAGCACAGGTTATCCTTGAACAACTACTCTTAATTCTAAGAGATTAGATCATGATAAGATTGAATCATCATGTGCCCATGAGAGTTTTATTATCCTTAGAGATAATATTAGTTACATCTCTCCTTTCTGCGAGAAATAACTGAAAAACAAAACAAAACAAAACACCTCATGTGAAATAAAACCTTCTTTATTCTTGTTAACTATTTGAAAATATAGAGTTCATCACGGCAGTAGAAGTAACAGCACCAGTAAGGTGATAGAGCTGGTCATAATGGTCCATGGTCAAAATAAGAGAGAGATAAATGCTCATTCTCATTTCTCTTTTCTAACTAGCCCATAGATGTATGCATGAACAATTAAGGTAAATCTTCCCTTCCAAGTTAATATCAACAGGATAAAAGCAGATGTGAGTGCTTTTTCTTTTTCAGAGGTTATAAATACTGAATATTTATAGAATGTTAGCTATCTGACTACTAGACTACTAAAGAGGTACAGATACATTGCTCATTTATCATCTGCAAAGATCCCTGTTATAGGTGCCACTGTTTTCCTGATTTTATGTGTGGACAAAGAAACAGGAAGTTACCTGGTATGTTACAGTGGGAGAGGATGGTGATGGGATTGAAACTGAGGAATTGTGTGTTTACTAAATACACACAGCTTACATAAACAAAATCCTTAGCAAGTTCATAGTTCTGACACTCTGTTGTATGTCCTTGAACATTTACATTCACTTTTACTTCTTGTACTTTCTAGTAATGGTACCCAAGGTAGAGTTTTTACAAATCAAGGCATTTACTATATAAACAGACTAATTGAAAATAACAAAATGCATTATGCATTCTAGGTTTTTAAAAAATACTTTCAAGTGTTCAGTTCAACTGAAGCAGTAGGTGGTCATATTTTCTTTGAGAGACTTGAAGACATATTCAGACTACCCTAGGACTAGGCTTATACTAGTCATGACATCTTCCAAGTATGTTGGAATGAACAAAGCTGAGACACAGAAAGAATCATATATTCTGACTCATGCACTCATCTATATGTTAATTAACAATGTAATTCAATATTTAAAAACATTGTCCATGTTATTACTATATCTAACAGGACACAGCCCAATAATTTATAGGAGGTTCTAATTAATACAGTAAAATCCACAAGAAAGAAGAAATTCATTTTAGGGTAATTTGTAATAATATCAGGGAAGACCTCATGAACCATTTGACACATGTAGGGAATGATAGGAATTTTGGAAAGAATGAGAGGCATATACAATGGAGCCATGACTGACAATATCAAAGGCAAAGAATATTCTTGCATGGATATCACTCACTCAAGGTTGAGTTCAGGAAGCCTGGATAGAAAGAGGTCTGGTAGGAAACCTGAGGGTGCCTAACACTGAGCTTGGGACAGCTGTGCAGATTTAAGACACCAACGAATGTTATGATACAGAAAATACATATTACAATATGAAACAGGTAAACTACAATGAGTCTTTTCTTTGATCTAATCTAATGCCCAAATTCATAAAACTATCAATTTGTAAGTGAACAGACCCAAAAGGATCAATTAAGACATTATATCAGGCTAATGATACAGATCAGTGGCAAAGTACTTGCTTAGCATGCATACATCCTAGGGTTCTATTCTTAGCTTGAAATAGGAGACATTTTATAGTAATGTAGATAAACAGAGAATCTTTTAAATTAAGGAAGAAAAAGGAACTTTGGGTTAATGTTAATGGAAGGTGGTAGTTAACTTACTAAGAAAGTTATAGGGGCTGAAAGGTAGTTGGCAGAAACATGAAAAAAATTGTCATTTATGTATGTCCAATATGAAAGGGTGGCAGCAAGAAAACTTAAATATATTTTTGGCTATTGTGGTATATGAATGTATAGTCAAATATTGGGAAATAGACTAGATCCTGATGATTCATAGAAAGGGTGGATATTAATTTAATAGAAGCTAGAGATCTTGCAGATATTCAAGTGTGCAATAGATACTAAGGAAAGAGGTTCCTTCTGGAGTTTAATAGGATGTAATAAGATCATACAGATAGAATATAAACAACACAGAGAAAAAGAGATCTGAGTATTAATCCATTCATTTGTGAAAGATGTAAGAGAGAAAGGGAAGTGGTGAAATCAATAATAGGGAGAAGACAACACATAGATGTGAAATAGGTAGGGAATAAAGGATAAAAAAGATTTCCTTCAGTCTGAATGCTTAAGAGTAGAAAAAGACACTTGGATATGAAAGTCTATTAGGTCTCTTAGCCCTTGTGGAAGCCAAAAGGACCCACTGACCTTTTTCCTTTTGATATGGAAGTGATTTCTACACTGGACCTAAAGTACCAATTAATATGGGAGGAGGAAATGGACACACTGGACATCTCTTTCTCAGTGTCCAGAGGAGGAGATCTGGTAAAGTGGGGCAGATTTTTCAGAAAGGAATCAATGAAACAAGAATTTGCCTGATGTTGTTCTTTTGCTCAGGGCTGATGTTTTGCTTTTC
This sequence comes from Cricetulus griseus, assembly GCF_003668045.3. Classification (NCBI taxonomy): domain Eukaryota; kingdom Metazoa; phylum Chordata; class Mammalia; order Rodentia; family Cricetidae; genus Cricetulus; species Cricetulus griseus. The sequence continues at coordinate 124,604,618 of NW_023276806.1, read as the reverse complement.
CCTGTGAATGGGGAAAACAATGTCTTTTATATCTGATAGGAAGATCTTTAATGAGCAATGATAGAGATGGAGAGGTATGCATGGTTACTCATAGTGTCCTCAGTGCTATAAAAATGATAAAGCCCACTATACAGCCTCATGAACGGTTCTCATCCACATGAAGGTGAGTGGGCAACAGGGATATGATCAAGAAGGCAGGACAAAGGAGATTGGTAACATCTTCAACAATTACTTAAAATGTGAATAGCATAATTCAGGTCACATAAATTGTATAAATGTCTATAAAGTTATTATATAATGATGAAATTCATTTAAATAGCCTGAGATTATGACAAACAAGCTTCAAATGAACAGAACAAGTGTGGTGGCTTGAAACAAAATGGCCCCAAAAGACAGTGGCACTATTAGGAGATTTGGCCTTATTGGAGTAGGTGTGGTTCTGCTGGAAGAAATGTGTTACTGTGGAGGCAGTCTTTGAGGTCTCATATATGCTCAAGATATCATCCAGTGTCTCCAATCACTTCCTGTTGCCTTCAAGATGTAGGATTCTCAGCTATATCTTCAGCACCATGTCTGCTTGCATGCCACCATGTCCAACAATGATGATAATGGACAAAACATCTGAAAATGTAAGCCACCCATTAAATGTTTTCCTTTATAAGAGTTGCCATGGTCATCGTGTCTCTTCACTGCGATAGAAATCCTAAGACAGCTGCCAAAGAGAGAATGACACTCTAAATTCTGTCTACTTTTTCCTATCCCTTTTGCACTCTTAAACGTATTTTTTCTGTCACAGTCTTTAATCTAGTGAAATATGGCTGAGAGGAATTAAATCTTCCAAAGAAAAGAAGTAGAAGAGCTTACATTTTTTTCAATCAATATTTGAATATGATTTTTCATAGGCAATGTCAGGTGTATGTTCCCAGAAGGCTGATAACATATTTATCTTTAAATTTATTAGATCAAACATCTAGAGAGTGAAAGTTGATAGTTCCTAAATGTTGTATGATATTATCTAAAATGAACATAAATTGCGTGAACCTTCAAGTTTTCATGCATTATACAGAGTGACCTTCGGAAATTACTTCTATACCAATAAAATGAAGCATTCAAGGATGATACGTGTTCAGAGCCTAAAAGTTATAAGTGTTTACACCATGCACACTGCAGAAGATAAATTGGCAGATCTGCCAAGGTACTGCTGCAATGCCAAAATCATATCTGTGACTTTTTTCCATTTCACCTGAGTAAAAAGCAATGAGGTAACTGTGTTAAATGATTCTTTAAGTGCAACAGCTCATAACTGCAGTGCCTGAGGCAAGAGGTAAGACAGGAAAGCACTGAAAGTAGTCAATGGAATTCTTGGCTTAAAAATGACCTGAAGCCTGATGAGGACTGTTGAAAATTTTGCATTTCCATGTATGCTAGGGGTGATTACAATCACTAGAATCCAGAGAGGAATAAGTAGACTTAAGTGAGTCTTAATACTTTAAAACGTCCAATGATGCACGCCTTCAGAATTTGATTCTAAATTAATAGGATATATATATATATATATATATATATATCTTACATAAATAGATACCTCTCATAGTTTTAGCTCCATTACTCAGACTTTGTACTCCCTATGTCCATTTACCCTTTCTGATAGATGGAGGTAATTACCCTTCTGTCCAGGACAGTCTTCTTGCATACATTTTCTATCATGTAGTCCAGCTTTTGCCACATTTAGAACTGGAAGGCTTTCTTTCTCAAATACAAATTCACAGGCCATGTAAACTTCAAGACAACTTTCTAAATTAAAATGAAAGACAACAGAGAGCTAGATGACAGTATCTTATAGACTCTATCATCCTCTTCCAAGATGTGTGTTCTCTATATGCTTTGTCATGCCACAACAACACAGAATTAAATATTATTACTTTCTATCATAAATTTGCGGGATGACTGTGTTCAGTGTGAGATTTCCACTCAGGGGCTATCTAATTGTTTGTTTTCAAATGGTGGTTGTCCCTAGTCATGAAGGGTGATCTGTGTAAATATGTGCAATCTTTCATTTTTACACTCATGCAGGCTATTCCTATGTTTGTCTATGCTTTTCTCATAGATGGCATCTCTGTGCAATCAAGTGCTGTAATAATTAATAAGAGCTTCAAGTTGCCAGTATCATTGGGGAGGGGTAATCTGGACATTACAGTGACGGATTATCTAGATTAGGTTAAGAAACGTAGGAAGATCTACCTTAGATATAGATGACAGCTCTCAATCTGCTAGGATCTTAGACTTCATGAAAGGATAAAGCTAGGTGGGTCCATGATTTCATCTCACTCTGCTTCCTGACTTTGAATAAAAAATACACACAGAAAGAGTTGGGAGTCATACGAGTACCCATGTAGAGATAAACACATAGACATAGACATAAGTAAGTCAGTGTACTGCACAAGTGTGAGCAGACAAGCACTTTCTCTCTCCTCTCTCTCTCTCTCTCTCTCTCTCTCTCTCTCTCTCTCTCTCTCTCTCTCTCTCTCTCTCTCTCTCTCTCACACACACACACACACACACACACACAGTTATCAGGACATGATTCTTGCAATTATGGAGGCTGTGAATTCCTGAGATCTATTGCCAGGAACCAGGTGATATGGGGAGCTGATTTGTAATCCTAGTTCAAGTTCAAATGTCTGAGAAAAAAGAACTGACAGAATCCTTCAGCTCTGGGAGCTGATAGGCATGAAAGCCAAGAGAAGCCAAAGTTTAAGCTAAACTCAGAAAGTAATAGACCAACACCCTGGGCCAAAGCATCCAGGCGTGAGGTGCTCCTTCTTGCATAGGGTTGGGTCAGCCTCTCTCTTGAGTTCAGCTGGTCAGATGATCTGATGAGGACCAGGTACCTTACACAGAGCAATGTGCTTTAATGATTTAAGGAAACACCTTCGCTGACCACATATCTGGGCATGCTTTGACCTGATCAAACAAAGAAAATATTACATTATAGGGCTGGATATATGGGATGTTGGCCTGGAATCTATGGCCACTCTTCTTTCATTTGCTTATTTTTTAGCTCCTTACCACAGGATTGTCTTTTACTTGCAGTTGTCACCAAAATGTTATTAATTTATATGAGTACGTAAACACATGTTCATATGTTTATATTCACAGGTATGGGAGTGTAAGGGTATTCATAGAAAAACATCTATGAGCAAACTTGACTGTCACATTGTAGGAGTTATTCACCTTGTTTGATTAAAATAGGGTCTCTCCCTAGAAACTGGGCTGGGTAGAGAGTGAGCCTGGGAATCCTTCTCTCCCTGCATCCTCAGCAAAAAGCAAACACTTTACCAACTGAGTGATTTCCTCAGCCCTGATTGGCTGCAAGTATCCCCCGAATGTCACTCCTCTGCTCCTTCTTGATTCCCACAAGGCTTTTGCTCCAAGGAACAACTTCCTTCTTTGAATACTTAACACTGAGTTTTAATGATATTATTTGACTGTGGGTACCTTCTTATATAAACAATTGTTCCTTTTTCTTAATGCTATTAAAGTTTATTGTTCCAGAAACCATCTGTCTATTTATTTGATTTGTCACTTATTTTTCTACTATATATATTTATGTGATTTTTTTGAGATATGGTCTCAATGTATAGTATAGCTCTAGCTGTACTGGAACTTACTATGTAGACACAGCCGTCCTTGAATTCATAGAAATTCACTTGCCTCTGCCTTCTGTGTGCTGGAATTAAAGGTATGCACTACAAGACTTGGTTTCATATTTTATGCTTTTCATTCTTCCTTGTTTCAAAAATGATTAAAATTTCAAACTTGTCTGAAATAATTTTTATACAAATTTTGAAATTTGGCATATCTTTGGATAATTACTAATTTTACACTCAAACTTGGTGGTGTCAATTCCTTCCCATGCTTACTTCACATAGACAGTATTTATCAACCTTCCTAGGCTCCAGATATTTGTGAGACAGAAAACTATTTATTGTTTGTCTTCTAGATTCTAATTTTAAGAACATGTTTCTCCCTGACCACCAGTCCAAGGGATTCAAACATGACTTCCCTAACCTCTAGCTTTGAATCTGGCCATTTGATCTAAGCCAATCCATTGAAATTATCTGCAAAACTATATAAAACATGTGGAAAAGATGCCCCCCTTTTAATGGAAATTTCCAGTTCCCAGATAATGTAATTTTGGAAGTACCAAGAGACTTCTTCACTACTACATATATAGAGCCTGTCTGAAGTTGAAACCCTTGAGAGGAAAGCAAATCTCAGAAATAGTAAGAGACAAGATTGCTTTGATTCAAATATATGAACCAATACATTTTGATTTTGTTATGTGAGTATGAGTTGGCTTTCTATCACTTGTGATCTGTGGAGTCCTGACTGATGCTTCTGCTGTTATATTTCATTGCTGTTTCTGATCCAATCCCTGTTGATTCCACCCATATAAAACTCTCTTCTATGTATCATTACAGCCACCACCTAACTCAAAACTTCATCATCTGTCATCTGCAGTAAACCGAGAGCCACTCACTTACACAGCTTCATTTCCCAGTCAAAATCAATATTCACTGTTGCTAGGACTATCTTTCTAAATTATAGTTTTGATGTTGTCAAACTGCTTTGCTTGTTATCATTCAAGGCCATTCGCTGTCTTTCTGTATTACCCGAGAGGATGTTTCTCAACCCACTAATGTTTATTTACCAGATGTAGTGCTTAAGACCACTGACTCTGTAACCAGATTGTCAAATTTAAAGTCAGAATCCATCACTGCATAGGCATGTAAATAATCACATTTCTTTATCCACATTTCCACACATGCAGAATCAGCATGGCAATAGCACTTGCCTCAAAAGAGTGTTATGATAATTAAAATAATCAGATTTATTATGGTACGGTGATTAATGCTAGTTCAAATATAAGGAAGCTAAGGGGCTTGATTTAACTTAGTTTGTGTTATTCTGGTGATCATGCTGTAAGGAAAAGCCCCCATTTGAGACTCACTGCATGAGGGAATGGATGAAAGAATGGATGAGGGATCCTTGTCTCTGATACTAACAACTCTTCCTAATTCTGAGCCACTGAAAATACTGTTTTTGAACAACATAACTCTTTTCTTTGCCACCAATATGAAATATTGTTCATACTTCAATGCTTTACTTAAATGTTGCCTCTTTGAAACAACTGTAATGAGTTTATCAAGCCAAAAGTAAATTCATTCTCACCCTCCACTAAAACAAATTTCTCTCAATATGAGTTATCTGTACTTCTCTACTGGTGCCACACTTATTTTGCATTGTCTTCAGAGTCACCATGATTGTATGAGGTGGATGAATGACTCTCACTGAGGTACCTCACTGTACCTAACACAGGTTCTTGCATAAGATAGACATTCTGCATTAATTTTATTGTTGCTATAGATGATTGGCACATATCTATTATAAGATACTGGAAAAAGGAGTCAAGAGGAATATATCACACTAATATTAAAATTGGAGTATAAGGAAGAAATGTTACCATATCAGAAACCTTAAGAGACTAAAGGGATCTGAATAACAGACATCATAGTTGAGTCAATCAGTGTAACGATAAATCTTTTCCCCAGCCATCCGTTTCTGACACCACGTTAGCCCCCACCCCAAATAACACACAGAGTTTTATATTAGTTACAATACTGCTGGCCAGTGACTAGTATTTCTTATATTCTAGCTCTGTCAAAAGTATCAACCATAACCATTAATCTATGTATTTTATAAAGACTTATTGAGGACGCTGGACATGTGCATCCTTTCTTCCTGGCGATCACATGGTGACTCCTTCTTTACTACATTTCCCAGAATCCTCCTCAACTCCTAGCCCCACCTATCTTGCTTTTCTATTGGCCAACAGTGATTTATTTATCAACCAATAAGACAAACATATATACAGAAGGACTTCCCCCATCAAATAAGAACTCACTCAGATGAGCAGCTGTGTATCCTAAAGGAGGAAAGACAATACTGGCGAGGAATAAAAGTAAATCAAGGCAAGAATGCTTTCAAATAATGACTAACTTCATGACAAAATGAAACTAATATGTCAGATGGAATAACTTGGGCAGTAGCTGGTAATGTAAGCATCAGTGATTAGTAAGTAGAACACACCCATCTGGAAACAGAGTCAAGGAAATTTATCCTGTCTACAAATAGACATGAAGCATGAAAGCAGATAGGGACTTGTTTAGGAACAGAAAATGGGACAGTGTGAGTCAACAGGGGTAACTATGATCAATCAATATGATAGATATGTATGAAAATAATGAAGATTGTCATTTTATAAAGTAAATATAGTCTAATAAATAACAATGATTCTGAATTTCTATATATAATTCTCCTGTCAATTTCTTGTTAGTTTATTTCCTTGTGGGTTTTTGTATATTTTTTGCTTATATTTTTGAGACAGAATTTCATTATATAACCAGGCTAGTATCAAACTCATTTCATCCTCTATCAGCTTCTTGAAGGCTAGCAGTACAGATGTGAAATGACATTATTGGCTTCCTCACTTTGCAATCCCACATCCTTTGTATCATTTTTACAAGGAGATTGCCAAGATCATTTGTCATTAGGAGACAAAAAAAATTAACAGGAAGACAAAAGACCTAAGATGTTAAAAATAGGACAAGGATAACAAAAACCAGAGACCTCAAACCAGGCCAATGACTCATTGCAATGAACACTTGCAAGTAATAATATATTGACTAAAAAAACATGTGACTCACTGTGTCACACTGCAGCTTCCATATTGAGATTCTTTCTTTGTTTCTTCTTCTTCTTCTTCTTCTTCTTCTTCTTCTTCTTCTTCTTCTTCTTCTTCTTCCTCCTCCTCCTCCTCCTCCTCCTCCTCTCTCTCTCTCTCTCTCTCTCTCTCTCTCTCTCACTCTCTCTCTCTCTTTCTCTCTCTCTTTTAAAATTTTGTCTTGTTTTATCATGGAGGGACAGGAGTTGCAATGGTAGAGGGCAAACAGGAAGTGGTAGTGAAATGAGTGGGACTGAGATGCATGATGTGAAATCCACAAAGAATCAATAACAATTTAACTTTGAAAAAATAAAACATAGGACAAAGAACAGAAGTTATAAATGAATTTAAATGCAATGACTTAGTACATCGGTTTTAATAAAGCTCTGACCCATTTCTAACAACAGTGAAACTGTTAAGGATTTCATTATTCCAAGTTTGCAAGTACAACATAAATGTCTGGTGAAATTACATTAGATATATGTATGCATTATTTGCTGAATTAGTACACTATTAATTTCTAGGATATGGCAAAGAATGTTGAGATAAGAGACTGTGTATTTGTAGTAAGGATTCTTGGAATTGTATAAAATCCCCCAGGGTTCCTACAAGTCTATCACATATTAGAATATGTGTTTTCAATGATACCTGATTTCCACTGGAGATGGTTTTACAATAAATTATAAAGAATTACATTTATACTATCTAAATGTCTCCTTATTGAAAGCATACGGAAAGGAGAAAGTAACTTAAAATTCCTAAGAAGGAAAATTTTGGCGCGTAATCACTTAAAAGAAAATTCCTACATGAAATTAAACATGAAAGAATGCTCAACACCTTTGCAGTGCATTTGGCCATGACCATATTAATTTGTGAGGGTGACCATACTTCTGACCTCATTTTAACTGAATTATATCTTTAATGGCTAAATCTCCCTATTCAGTTACCTTGTATTGTACTGTGAGACATTGTTGGTTAGGCTTCTAATATATAAATTTGAGGGAAAGATAATTTAACCCATAATAATGATGTAAAGACTTTATTGATGGTAAGTTCCTTCTTTATAATACTACTGAGATCTAATATACTGCAAAATACAACTACATACATTATAATAAGGAGGAAAGTTCAAGTCTTTAGTTAAATATTCTCATAATAATCACCAAGAGACAGGCCAGAGTACAAAAAACCTTGTATTAACTTTGGATGAGTTGAAATCAAAGTGTACTTTGGCAGTTTTTTCTAATGCAAATACAAATAAGCATCAAGATTATTGCATGTATTATAAGGTGGGGCAACATTCTTAGCAGAAAGGAAACCTAGATTGCTAGTAGTCTGGGCTATATTCTGTGCGTATGTGGGGTTGAAAACATGTCATTCTAGAACCCAGGTATCTAACTCCCTGTCCCCTGGCCACAGCCTCCTCACTGCAGGGTATAGGTACACAGCATTGACTGTCAATGATTTCACTTCAGGATCATAAAGTCTCCTTGGACAGAGACAGCAGCAATTTGCTTCACTGTTAAAATATTTTCAATTTATACTGAGAAATAATACAAAGAACAATTTCCATAGCTCATCTGATGAGGTATCCGCATATTGACAAACTTATGTGGATCTAGAAATTCTACTCTTGAAATTAATAACCTATTTCTCCTTGAATGTGATGATTCAACTATAGGGCTTTATTGGTACATGGTTATTTGGTCTTAAATAAATAGAATGATCTAAAGTCTGTCATTAAGCAACAAATTAAATACCTATATTAAACCTATATTCTGTGAAACTATATACCTAATAGAAAGAAATACTAATTTTGCATTGATAGACAAAATTATTCATGTTTTATTTTTTAGTGAAAGTAAAAGTAAAATTGAGAATAATATGTGTCTGATAAACACAATTAAAATTCTAAAAGTGAGGAACAATATAAAGAATATTATGTAGACATAGGAAGGCAAAGAGCCCCTCACATTAGAGAGTGTGGCAGAAGCCTCTCACCACCTAGAAGCAAGAATTTCTGCCCAGTCCACATGGACTGGAAGGTTGCAGAGAAAGTGATAATTCCACTGTCATATATCAATGTTAAAGTGTCTGGGCCCAGGTTAATCCTTGAAAGTATATGACCTAATTCCTTTTTTAGATATTGCCTGAGAATCACAAACAGGATTATGAATTTGTTTACAGTAATGATAGCCTACCTTCTAGCATCTTTGACAGAGAGGATGTAATTATATCACTGGCCCCAAGATAAATGATAAATGGATGTTTATTGGGGACAATTACACAAAAAAAATACAAAGAACCACTGGAGCATTTCCATGCTCTTCCTACTGGATCTGCTAACCCAAAAGAAAGAGTGTACAAAGGAAAGCCTCACCTCAAAACCCTCTCTTTCTGCTTCTTTCTGCATGAAGCCACACTCAAAGGGGTGTGGCCAATGTTTCAGGTCTACCAATCAGATATCTACACACCTTTGTGCTATAATCAATTACTATACTTGTCCTCAGAACCACTCAATGACCTCAAAAGTTCCCCTTGGTACTAAAATCCCATGATTAGATCAAAGATACGGGGAACAGTTATTGTTAGAGGTGCTAACAATGTTCTCTGGTGAGTTTCACTCACTTCCCCAGCACCCTTTCCTTCTCTTAGCCCTCACGCTTAAAATCTATTAAAACATATATTGAGTCCCAATCTAGTCTTCAAGTTCTTTCTGTGTAAAAGGCACAAACTCCAGATTACAGGAATTCTCCACATTGTGTCTGGCAGTAGAACAGAGCTGAGCTTCTGACTGCCCTCCAGATGAGAGGCAAAAGAAGCCAATTGCGTGATTAAGCATGAAAAAAAGCAGGGATTGGGGACAAAACTTCCTTAGAAGAATTTAAAAACATATTTCTTACTCTGTCCTATTAGGGAAAACTATACTTTTTCAGAGAGGGTATGTGTGGTTTCACTGTACCTGGAGGACTCTATACTTGTATTCTTGTTTCTATAAAGTTTAAAATATTTGGGTCAGAAGACATGTCATCTAGAAAGTCTACTTTGAACATAAAATTATGCAGAAATTTGAATTATGATCATGACTATTTATGTGGTACAAATAACATGGAGATAAAAATGTCTGTCTTCGTTGTGTACATCTCATTGCATTATAATTCAGCTACCAAGATTTTCATCATTTGAAAAACTTGCAACTACAATTTCATAGCATTAAGTCCATGAACAGTGCTGGGCACCCATTACCACCATCTGGATGTAGAATGTTTTCCTCACCTCAGTGATACTTTTTTTTCTAGAAGCAAATTGTTGCTCTTCTGCATACTCAAATGGGGAAAAAATAGCAGGTGTCACAAAATTCTTACTTGTGAAGTTGGGAAGAGCCAAAAATGACCTTATTGGAACAGAGTTAATGTGTAAAACAGAACTTCGTGTTGGCTGTTTCGCTGAATTTTAGCAGGAAAATTTGGTATGTGTCAGTGGCTATGAGAATCACCCAAGAGCATTGAGGCACACAGCCTTGTAATCTCTTCCCTCAGGAGGAGGAGGCAGAAGGATCAGAAGCCTCTGCTCCATATCTAGTTTAAGTCCAATCTGAGCTCAGAGACCATGTCTCAAAGACAAAAAACAAAACAAACGAAAAGATGAAATTCAAGTTCCTATAATTTGGAATTTGCTAAAGTTGCTATAAACAGAACATAACCAAATTAAATTAATACTTCTTTAAATTATTGGTGTTTACATATTTCTTTTACATAATTCTAGCAGTAGAGAGTTAATTTGAATATTGAAGGACTACTATGTTTCATACATATGAAGCACACACTTCATTATTACATGTCTAACCAAACTTTCACAATGCAGACATTCCCAAACATCTTTTATAGATAAGAAAACAGACTTTAAAATACCAAGTTTGTTAGGGCAATGAGAGTCCATTTTTTTTAAGTAGCATCAAATAACAGGAATTCTGGGGAAAGTGCAAGAGGGAAAACACTGTGTTTTTCTACCCTGTTAAGAAATTTTCAATTTAGGTTTTAATGATGAGGCAAACCTCTAATATTCTTGACCTGAATTTAAGAGTTAGATATTATCACTGGTAACTCTGCTGTCTAGTTATGATTAATTGACTTTAAAGAAATGTGCATTTGTTGTGAACAGGGAAGCAACACCAATTTTAGTTATAATTCCTCCAGTAGAACTATCTGCTATTTATCCCAATAATAGTAAATAGTAAAAATAGAAATCCATTACCATGAGTTCATGAGATATCTACAGTGTTCAGGTAAGTGAATTTATTGAATTCAAAGAACCTCAGTTCTGTCAAATTACATTAAAAGTTTCTTTCTGGTATTAGAGATCTGTATAAAGTCACATTCACTCAGAAAAAGTTAAACTTCAAGAAAACAACTTATTTTTATATGTTGTAGTCGATCCATTAGTTTTGTTGAATTTTAAGGAATCCCAAAAGCTTATTGCATATACGATGACCAGTGAACTACTTTTATTTTTCTCAAGTCACTCTCTCATGAAACTTAGAGATGAAGAACAATGAGTGGATTAGGTTGTTCATCATTCATCATTCTCTAAAAGACACAGTGAACTCCAATGACAGAGCAAATTATTGAAGAAGTATCTCTGTTACAGAATGGAGGTTGTGGATTTTCAATACCTATAATACAGCATATTTCATGCACATCCACATGAACACACACACACACACACACACACACACACACACACACACACACACACACACACACAAACACACACACAGTGACTTTACATACTAGTAGGAAAGCATAATCAGTATTTTTACTCAGTGCATAGAACTTGATTAAGGATTTGTAAAACTGGTAGTTTGAGAGAAGGTTCACTGTATGAGAGCAATTACTGACCCGATAGAGGACACAAGTTCTTTTCCCAGCATGCATATCAGGTGACTCACAAACAATTCTATCTCTAGGTCTTGGGAAGGGAAGCCTCTGTAGTCATCTGTATTACACCTAACACATACTTCCAATACTCATAATTAAAATAACAAGAATATTTTTAAAGATGAGTTTTTAGAAAATGAAGTAAGACCAAAGGGTGGAAGCAGAGACGGTGAATCAGAGACAATGACTCTGAATTGCACAGCCCAAGTCAGATGAAGCTTTAGAAGCCTGTATCCCTGGCTCCCCACCTATACTGCATAATGTTAAGAAGCCAAATGACAGGGTTGGAGTGATGGTTCAGCATTTATTTCTTGTAAAGGGCCAGGGTTCAGTGTCCAGCAACCACATGATGGTCTACACCCATCTCTAACTCCATTTGTCAGCAATCTGAACCTTCTAGCCTCTGAGGGCACTAGGGATGCTTATGGTACACATACACACATGCAAAGAAGATATAAAGAAAAAATCTAAAACTAAAGAAATTTTAAAAAAGAGTCCCGTGTATATTAAACAGTTTAAATGTGAGAAGGTAGAAGCTCATGGCCAATGATACAAGCACATGGCCAAGTTCAAGCACAAACATTTAAAAAATTTTATGTATTGATTTATTTCACATCTAGAATGTACTTTATCCTTCCTCCTGTCCTCCCAGTCCCTTCCCCTACTACCCCTCTGCCTCCCCACCCCCATCATTAATCCTCAGTTTTTATCCAGAAAAGGCCAGGCCTCTCATGGATGCTGACATAACATGGCATATCAATTTGTAGTAAGACTAAGCACTTCAGCAGAAGGCTGGAAAAGACTACCCAGTATGAGGAATAGGGTCTAAAAGCCAGAGAAAGCCCCTCCTCCAACTGTTAGGAGTCCTACAAGAAGATCAAACTACATGACTGTTACATATATGCAGAGAATCCTAGACATGGAAAGAGAAACATTTACTCACTTATAAGTGGATATTAGCTATTATGTAAAGGAAAACCATGCCATAATTCACTAGGTAACAAGGAGTGTTCAAGGAATACACTTGGATCTCCCTGGAAAGGGGAAATAGGGGAAATTTTGTGGGTAGACAAGTGGGGTTAGGAAGCACAAATATTTCCAAACAGCTGTATCACACACAGTAGATAACCAATAGCCTTTCAGCTGTATGGAAGACAGAACTTCTATCTTTCTAAACACTCCATGCTCATCAGCAGTAAGTGAATGCTGTCCATGTAAAACTTCAGGGATTTCTGAGTGTTCAAAGATTGTAGTGGGTGAAAAATAAAAGAAGACACGCCATTTTCTAGTTATTATAGTGGAACTAACTTACTTTTGTTATGATTTATGCTTGTGCCTGTCTGATTTTTGACTTTTAACTGTTATCTGCAGTGTCTAGCCATTTCAAAAATAAGGGCATCCTTCTAATTAAAATAACATTTGAAATTATTCTTCTAATAGGGTATTTACACAATATTCAACTTAAGAAAAATATGTGCTAACATTTAAATTTATCATTGTGACAAATTGCTCATTATTGCTGGTTGGTGGCACACGCCTTTAATCCCAGCCATCAGGAGGCAGAGACAGGTGGACCTCTGTGAGTTTGAGGCCAGCCTGGTCTCCAGAGCGAGTGCCAGGATAGGCTCCAAAACTACACAGAAAAACTCTGTCTCCAAAAACAAAAAAAAATAATGCACATTATCTAAACACATGAGAGATGAATGCCTTTCTTGAAATTACTTCATAAATATACACAACTTTCAAAGAAACCTAAAATATACAAGAAACAAAATTTTAGGGGAGTTATTAAAATCAGTGCAATTATAGGAAAGCCTGCTTTAGGTATTTTTATCTTGAAAAAGGACCAAATTATTACAAATTTAATTCAATATAATTGCTAGTGAAACATGAATTTCTTCATGACCGAAAGAGTTCCAGAAGCTTTCAACATTTACTGCATGTCTCCATGTCTCTTTTACACAAGGAGGGAAAGGACAAGCTATTGATTAAAAGCTGGCCCAAATTTAGGCTTCTTGCTTTATATCCTATTAAAATGGATGTTGTGATTGTAAGCAATTATTTAAATACTTAAATTATATTTTATCATCTGTAATCCATTTTATAATGTGTTTATAACTATTTAGTAATAGTTTATTAAGAGTAAGTACAGTGTACATTTTTGTAACAAAAATATATAATCCTTATTAAGTGTTTAGCATTGCATGGGACATAGAGTATTCAATAAATAATGGTTGCTATTATAAGTATTGCAGAATAGAAAATTTAATGTGAAACTGTCCCTTGCCTGGATTATAAGGAGATGAAGTTCATTTGTTAATTAAAAATCACTTTACATAATTATAATGTAAACATTAACTCAAAAATATGGCACAAAAGATAACATGTACATGCTCAAATTCTTGATATAATAAGCCATAAATTAAAAAGAGTGATAGGGTTAAGCAAGAGTAATGGCTAGTTTTAATTGTCCACTTGACCTTATCTCCCAGAGCAACTAGAAAGGAAAATAAGACAGCTGGCAAACAATGCTTTTCCCCTAACCCTACAAACCCAACTCAGTCTGCAGATTCCATTGTAGAAGGAAGAAAACCAAATTTGAAACTATTCTCTCTATTCTCTCTTCTTCTTCTTCTTCTTCTTCTTCTTCTTCTTCTTCTTCTTCTTCTTCTTCTTCTTCTTCTTCTTCTTCTCTCCCTCTGTCACTCGCACAGAGACACACACATACTTACATAAAACACACACAACCATGCACATATATACAATAGTAAATAAAAAATTTAAAATATGATGAAACGTAGTCCAAATAATAGCAACACAAAATAAAGTTATAAGGGGACTGTGGAGATGGCTTAGTGGTTAGGAGCACTGGATACTCTTCTAGAGGCACCAGGATCTGTTCCTAGCATCCACATGGTAGCTTACAACCTTCTGTAGCTCTAGTTTCAGGGAATCATCAGACACCTAATCTGGCCTATGTGGACACACACAGATACACACGCATTCAGGCACACACCCATACACATAGAAAATAAATCCATTGATAGAAAAATAAAAATAAAGCTATGAGCATTATAAAACTCTTGACCTCTTTTTGGTTAAAAAAAGAGCTTTTATCTGAAAACTGACAATTCTGGATTAGAGTATGAGTCACTATCAACTACCAACTCTCCTATCGATTCATACTTCATCCCCATATTTTGTTTCTTAAGTTTTACTATTCTGCTTTTCATTATCTCATTCTATTTATTATGACATGTTAAATGAAAGAAGAATTTTTTTGTCAGTGGAGAATATGAAAGTCTTGGTAACTTTATAGATGTTTAGTCACAAATTACAGATGTTTAGTCATAAATGAACAAGCAAGTTGTAATATCTAGGACAAAATCATTGGTCAAACTTATTAGTATCTCCGTTATGAATTTATGGGTGAAATATCTTAGCATGCTGTGTTACTACCTTCCTTTTGTTAACGATCATGTTTTTGTTTTCATATATTTCAGTTGTATTTACTCTTGTGACTATATTTCATGTTTTTTTCTTGTGTATAGGTTTGTGTTACATCCATATCTAATATAATTAAGATTTTTTAAAAATTATGTCTTCTGTGTCTTATTTTTCTTTATTTGAATTATGCTTTAAAATTTTAGAGTTGAGAGTTTGTAATCATTTTCCATTAAAATAATTAACCTTTATTTTTATTTTCTGTGCATGAATGTTTCCCTGCTTGCATTTCTGCATTATATGCCTATAGTACCTGAAGAGACCAGAATATGGGAATGGATTCCCCTGACACTGAAGTTAGAGATGTTTCAAAGCTGACACGTGGATACTGGTGATTAAATCCCCATGTCAGGAAGAGCAGCCCTTAAAATTCGCCATTTTATGAGTTCACCCTAAAGGACCACCTTGCAATTCCCAACAAGACTTCCCTTGTTTAGTGGTTTTATTTACATGTCCTTTGCTTTGTTGAGGATTAAAATTATTAGACACATGTATGATTTGCTATTAGCAAAATCTCTAAAGCAAATACAACAGAGGAGAGATAAAAATGCCCATACTGACAGCCATGTTCCTCATGAAGACAGGTAGTGGTCTTGGGTAAACTGTCCCCTTCAGTACTGACAATCTCCTTATTGTGGACACCTGGCTTCTATGGTAGTGATCCACATGATTTTGCTGTTGTATGGTGTAATGCAGAAAGCAGCTAGGAGTCATCTATATTGGAAGTTCTATCAAGATAACTATGAATGACTTTGAGAAGATGATCAGTGGTGAAACATATGACTAATGTGCACAAGTCTGTGGTTTCAATCCACAGCACCTAATAAATTAATTTTAAACATTAAAAATTAGGAAATAAAAATGGAAGATAAGAAAACTATTTGTCAATGAACATTTTATAATAAGCCTAAGGACCGATATTTTGATGTTTTCTAATGTTGAGGATAATATATATATATATATATATATATATATATATATATATATATACACACACACACACACACCTGGCCCCCATGTGTCAACTATGAATGAAAGGTGATATATACATCTCTGAATATAAAATTATGTCATACTCACAGAAGAACACAGAGAATTAAACTGGCATAACTTGTTTAATGTAGGCAGTAAAAAGGTGTTTAAAAAGAATTTCTTGAGTAAAATTTTTTTTTGAGTTTTGAGATAAGAAAATTCTTTCTCTTAATGTAGAATAATGCTGTTCATTTCTTATAGTTGAGCTCTACATCAAAAGTTTCCCCTTCCATAGCATCTTTTAGTTTGGCATGATTGGCCTCAATTGCCTCTCATTCTTTAGTGTATGGAGTAGTCAATCAGGCACCTGTGAAAAGTGATAAATTGAAACTCTTGAAGTTGAATTTATGGCTTTGAGGGATGGGATACATTTCATCTGCATTCCCACTTTCTGTCTTTGTGCTATAACATCTGACATAGAAAAGAACAGTATTAAGACACTTAGAATATAAAATGCTTTCAGGAAAGATGGTAAATGCCATTGAAAGAGAGAGCTGAAATCCACATATTTATGATGGTTATGGGTGCCTGCTACTTCTGCCAACATGCCAATACCTGACAAGGAAAGAATATACTGAGCAAAGCCTGTTAACCAATTGTCTAAAGCAATCAATCTCAAGCACGGCAATGATGCTCACGTTAATTAAAACATACACATGAACATTCACATGTATGCATGGAATGATGTAGACTACACAGGTCTTGTATTTCTTAATTATTTGTTTTGATACATAGCTGTAAAAACACTTTGGGGCTGGAAAATGTCTCAGTGAATAAAGGGACTTGCTATAAAACCTAACCATTTAAATTCAATACCCGAGGCTGACAGGAAAATAAAGTAGGCTCCCATATAAGAAACAATAATGAAGACAAAATCACTAGGACTACTGTGAAATATGTTTCAAAAAATAACTACTGTATGGTAAGAATAGCACCACATTACCTTTATTTTAAAGATTAAGCACAAAATAATGAGGGAGGCAAAGCATAAACTATGCATCTCTGTCCACCAAGTGAAACCACCAGTGTCAGGAATTCTAAGTGAATACTTAGCCAAAGAAGCTTCATGGAAAGTCCCAAACAATTCAGGCTTCTGCCAAAGTAAGTTGTTCTCCATGAACTAATGGTAAGGCCCTATTGCTTAAGACAACACCTACATATCCCACTGAACACGAAGCAGTCCAGCTGGTGCCTAATTAAGTCTTCACCTCTACTAATAAGTGAATGTTCATGGTACTGGTAGGTACTTTACACTCTACTAGAGGAAAGGGAAATACCAACCCAGTCACAAAACCGTCAATGGACAACAGTGACCTGCCTGCATGATATACTGGTGCAATAGTGGCACAAAAGTTGTAGGAGTAATCAACATTAATATGATTGGATTTAAGGCCTAATCCATGAGATGAAAGCCATGTCGGACCCTGCTGAGGTAACAAGGAACCCAAGACTAGATAAATTATGGACCTAGGAGAAAATTAAATATCATTGTCTACTAAAGAAAGATGGCAATAAAATGATTCCTAATGACATTCTGGGGTACCCATAGATCAGTATCTTGTTTGACCATCATTGGAGAGGAACTCCTCCTGCAGCAGATGAGAACTAATACAGAGACTCACAAATGGAGCAATGTGCAGAGACAGAGACACCTTGGAACACTGATTCCTAAATGGGATGTCTCCATCAAACCAATCCCCTCAGGGCTTGAGGGACTCTGATGAAGAGGAGACAGAGAGATGTAGAAACCTGAGGGGATGATTACACTAATTAAATAGTGTCTTCCAGATGCAACAGGACTGATGCTCATATGAACTCACAGAGATTGTGGCAGCATGCCCAGGCTCTGCCTGGGTCTAAGACAGATGGAATCCCAGCACTGAGAGTGGATTGTGAACACAAGCTTACATACCTAACCAGAAAGCTTGCTCTAATTAATGACTGCTTGCAAGGGAAAACTTAAGTTTCTCTAGTAGAGCCTCAATGGGTGTACAAAACACACTGAAGGGCAGGTCCTGTGCCTAGTAGGAGAAGGCTGACATAAAATGTACTCAATGGTATTTAAAGATAGTTTTTAGTGTCACGTTGCCTTGTCTGGGCATTTTATTTAACCTTGCCAGATGTTTGCTTGTATACCATGGATTAAGATTTTATGTTTTTAGTGTGTCTGTGTTTCTCTTGTATTCTCTTTTCTTTCTTTTATTTTACCTGTTTTATTTTTCTAAAGAGAGAGTGAAATAAAGTGTGATGTTGGACAGTTAAGGAGGTGGAGAGGATATGGGAGAAGATGAGAGATAGCAAAATAGGATCAGAACATAATGTTTGAAAAGTAAAGTCCTGGTGCTGCTTGGGTCACAGATGAATCTTAAAGATACTGTACTAAAAGAAATAAGGCAGAAACAGACAGAAAATTATTCTTGTTCTCATATGTAGATCCTAAAAATTACATGGTTAAATATAGATGTGTGTGTGTAATGAAGAATTTAAATACTAGTGCATAATATGAGAGATATACTTCTCAGATTTTTCTCAAATAAGAAGACTATATAGATAGTGTTGCCACAAAGCAAATAAATTGTTAACTTTGCATACACAATACAAATCAAAAACCATTTTTGAATACATGACTAGAATCTAGATAATATAAATTTATTTATTTTGAAAATAGTCATGCTTGTCTTACCATTAAACATATAGCTGTATAGATATATTAACAATAAAATATCATATACATTGAGGTGGTAAGTATAGTGTAAGAGGATTATTTGTGATTTAATTTCTCTTTCCAGTTTCTTATACTTTCTGAAAAATTCTTGATTCAGAAAATGTAAGACTATTTTCATTTTAGAAAAGAAAATTGACATCTGTTCTTCCACACAGCCACATACTTAGACTTTTTTGAGTTCAGATTCTCTTAAAAGCAAGATTAACCATGCTAGAAGTCTAATAAAATTTAAAATGTCTGCTGGTATCAAAATGTGTACAATCCTTAGGGACATATACTAGGCTTAAGAATGATCAATGGGATATATTCATTATTTATAACTCAATAGCATTGTACTCAAGTCCACATTTCTCCAGCTCACTGGGAAGCAACACAACTGTTTTATGTATTTCTGCACATCATTGCTACTTAGGAACCTTTAAGAGCATGCCTGTAAAAGCTATGGTTTTAATCAAGAGACAACATTAAGAACTTATTTTTGGGGAAGAGGATTCACCTTATATATCCATTACTCCCATAAAAAGAGGAACTGTTTTTCTATCTACTTGTACAAATGTTATCATTATGTTATTTTCTCCTCTCTTCTATAGAAAATTCACATCTATTAAACTATTAAATTGAAACTATTAAAGTAGTGGATGCATAAGAAGAGATATAGTCAAAGCTGTAAAATCTATTGTATTCATCACATTTCCCTAGTGTGTGTGGTTATTTTTATCTGTCAACTTGACAGAATCAAAATAATGTAGGAGACAAGCCTCCAGACATGCCTTCAGGGATTACAAAGATGAGGTTAGTTGAGAATGGAAGACTCCATCTAATTACAAAATGGGATTGTTTCTGACACTGGCTGCTACATAACCAGTCTCCCCACACTCACTTTCATGACTTCTCCATTGCTGTTTCTTCATTGAACCCTGCTCTTCTTAAATTGTGCTTTGGTCATATTATTTTATCACAGTCACAAGTCAAGAAAGTAAAAGGCTCTAGTAAGTTCAAACACCTATTTGTAGAATAAGTAGCATTAGTTTGGAATAGTGGTAAAATTTATTCCTCTGGCTCTTTACAAAATTCTTAAAAGTATCCGCATGGTATAAACATTATATACTTCTAAGAGGTAAGTTTATAAATAAAAAGTAAAGTACAGAAATATGTATTATTACTTAGGATAAGTTTGCTCATTAAGAATGATTATATATAATTATATTTGTAAATATTTAAATTTTGTAAAATTTTAAAGCAAAAAATGTATCCATTTTGTAAGATAACATTATATAATTACAGAAAGATATGAATAAAAGATGAAGAAGCATGGAAATATTAATAAATAATCCAGAAACTCATATACCAAGATTTTAACAGCAGTTTAGGTTCTTATTTATTCATTTCCTATTGAATATTCAAAATGTGTGCTTTTCAGGTCGATCAAGATGATTCAGCATCTTGGGTTGAATACTGGTATTCAATCCTTGGGACCCACATGATGCAAGAAAAACACTAGCACTCCACACACATGCACACATACATATGCAGCAACAATAATAAAAAAATAAAAAACTATGTAGTTCTTGTATAACATAAATAACTAGCAAAATACTGCTTTCTTCTTAAGTAGTGCATGATAACACTTTATCAGATTTCTGTTTTCTTTTAATCAAATGACAAAGATTCAATATAACAGCTTTTTAAAACCTAAACAGAACATTATACATTTAAATAATTGCCAGAACTGATGAAGTTGCCAGTACCCAACCATAACTAGAAGGTGCCCCTAATTTGTGTTAAACTAGAAATGAATTACTATCAGTGCCATCCTAGCTCTCATTAATAAATACTAAAAACTGTATTTCTGTAGACTATTCATTTGGCAATGTTGACTTTACAGCAGACTGGCACTGCCCAACCATATTTCGACAGGATGGAAGCAGACTCATGCCTGTGTCTGAGAACTTACTTATTCTAGCACTACTTCGGCATCACAAGGCTCAACTTGAACTATTTTTTCTTTCTTTTGGAGAGCAAAGCACATGTAGGGATCACAAAAGAAGTGTTAAACAAGCACCATTTGATAATCAACAGGAATATATTTTTGAAAATTTTAGTATAATTGTACCCAGAGAAAGAGCCCATTGGAGCCCCTGTTTAAGTAGGTGTTTTATAGGCTCTTGGATATGACACATAAATTTGTTAAGTATCTGATGGTTTGTGGCTCTTTCATGATGAAAAGAATCATATTTTAAAACAAAACAAAACATATTTCATTACTAGTAGCAGTGTTAACCACAATTATCCCTGAGACATTATCATATAGAAGAGACATTTCCTGAATCCAACAATATCACACTCACAATTGAAATTCATTATGACCCAATTCTGTGTTTATGCATGTATCACAGATGAGGTATTATGTTTTGTGTTATATACTGAATGAGGAAAAGTCCTATTTTCCTTAGCCTTGAGACACTTTTATATTGTCACATGAAATATTCAGTAGGTCGTGAAGCACATCTAGATACATGCTGTATAGGAGTATCAAAAAAATGAGCTTAGAAAACAGAGAGATGATTGTTTGCAATGACCTACAACAACCATAAAACTAAATTATTTTCAGTACATTATACTTATAAGGCAAGATACAATACTTAATCATTTTAGAACTGTTGCCACAAAATGGGTATATATTAAACAGTTTTATGTTTACCTTACACTATTATGAAAATTAAATTACCACAGCTCCTCATTCTCTCAAATTCTATCTAATTACAACTTTACTTTTAAGGATATAGAAAAACATTTTCTCCATCATTGGGCTTGGTTTTATTGTCTCAGTTTTCCTCATTTCAGGAGCTATATAAGCTAATGATGTCCACTGTAATTATTTCAATGCATTTAGACTAATTAAAATGTTTCCAAATACTTTTTATCATAGCCTTATGTAAAAAGTGAAAATAATACTAATGTTTAATCATGTTATTAAACTGTCAATAATTTTATCTCAGATTATTTTGTACAAGTGTTCCTTGAACTCCAAGGAGTTCCGATTTGATGTACAAGTCTTTTTTCCCAAATGATATCGAGAACTTTCATACAATATTTTTAGGACCTCAGGAAATAAGTATGAATTAGGCCATTTATAGAAATTTATAGAAAGGAATTTTGCTAGTCTTTATGGTTTCTTTGATCCTGGTGAAATTCCCCTTTTCATGAATTTTCATTGTAGAGGAGTTAATATTACTCCATTTGCAGTTTAAAACTTTCTATTTTGCTATTCACATTAGCTTAATTTTATACCTGATCATTTTGTAGTTTACTTCAATGTAAAGTATGAAGATTCCTTATCTTTGGGACACAGGTAGAATGTTTCCTCCTGAGCACTCTAAACTTTGTATCAACCAAATTGACATCATTGGTAGCAGAATTTTGGACAAAAATTTCTGTGTATGAACAGCAGGAGACATTTCATTTCTCCAGACCCTCCCCAGACCCTAGATGAAAAAAGCTGTATTTTATCAACTGAAATGTCAGGACTGCCTTCTCACAGTTGAGGATAGGTATATTTCAGATATTTCAAAAGAATATCTTAGATTTGATGTTAACTTTTAGACTACTTCTGCTCTTGAGTAAATATATACCTGAAGGGGAAGAAAAACCAGATGTGATGTTGGAGTTCAAATTAAAGTCACGAATCAAATCTGACCTGAGACTTATTATACAAATTTAAAAAAAATTAATTAACTTCAAGTTTTGTCAGTGGATATTTCTCTGGTATGAGACAGCAGTACTTCTCAGGGCACAATAGCTCATAAAGCCACACAACTATTTGGATATCCCAATACATTTTCTGACACCTGTTCCACAGTAAATATGGCTATTTCATATCAGACATATCTGCAAATGTTTTCTTGTTTTACTCAAGGAATTATATATATATATAATATATATATATATATATATATATATATCATCAGTCATTTTCTTAGATGCCAAAAATATATGTTGCAGAGACATTTTATATAAGTATATTATATACAATAATTAATATAAAATAAAATAATTCTTAATATGTATAGATTTACATATGCTTAGGTAGATTGAAATACACAGTTTGTCGAATTATGGCAAAAATATCATTGGCCAAGAGTTATCTTGTTAAATTATCAATTAATATGTATCTCAAAATGCAATAAGGATAATGAACTACCTTTTGGAATTTATTTGACAAATCTGTTGCTTTAATATATGAGGAAATAAATGGATAAATAGAGGACATTCTCCAAGTATTATTTCACACAACTGGGACTTCCATGAGGAGATGCTTTCAAAGGATCATAATCACATGTTTGACTCATTTCTGAATAACAGATGATAGGTTAAGAAAGACACAAGACTTACAAGACAGACCAGTTCCATAAATGAGTCACATTTGTGACGTGAATTACATTAATCACCAAAGCGCATGAAGCAGCCTTTTACAAAGAACTAATAAGGCAGTGATAACAATAGCTGAGGCAAAAATAATGAGGAACAGAGAGAAAACATTCTTCTTTTCAATTTCTTCACAGATCCCCCCTGAGTGAAATCCACTTGGTGAATGTTAACTTTTTCTTCTCTTTTTGAGGAAGTGGTATTAATTTGATACTAGGGGAGACTTTTTATAATCTAGCCACAATGTTTTTATTCTATTTAGAAAGAATGTATAAATTAGACTCAGAGAGCATTTTCATTCCCATTTCTGGGTTTTTAAATTTCTATTAAGGGAAATAAATATATTCACTTACTTGCCTAATATATGATATTTGAATAATGTTCATTCATCCTTTGTATATGTGTATTTCTTTACATAAACTTTGTTGCAAAAAATGTATTTTTGTTTCTTCCTTATGAATATTCAGCATAGTGAATCAGAAACTGTTGAACTGAGGGCAAGCTCACTGGTCTATTCTCCAGCTCTTCCTGTGTGAATCTGAGTCTATGAAGTTATTCTTCTTCCAAAGGATTTAGCTTTACACACATGAACAAGCAGAAACCCCATTCTCATTGAGCCTGGTCTCTTTTTCTAATCCCATTTTAGGAGTTTCTCCATCTTTGATCTGTTTCCTTCCCACAGGCCACACCTCCTTATACAGGAAGACTGGATACCTGGACTCTGAATACATGATTTGGGTAACAGAGTTAGTCCATAATAATATTAATAATATTGTGTCAGTTTCACAGCTTGACAAAACATAAAGGACATAATACATTTGGTCAAATACCCCAAGGCTGGTCTCATCACTTTCTCAACCATGTGAGGATACACAAATATGGCCATTCTTGTGCTGTGTTCACTTCCCATTTGTAGTCAGTGCAGTTGGATAAGAAAGAATTATCCATAGCAAGTACAATTTGATTTTTTCCCTGGAGTTCTTCTGCACACTCAGAGAGCACACAGGTAACAGCCATATCTCCATATGACAAACTACAAAGAAAAAAATGGATACCTTTTTTATGGCATTAGGCAATATTGCTAATTCAAACACTGTAACTTGCTGTTAATATATTTGCCAATTATAGCTATTAAACCTTCCTCCATAAATGGCTTCACAGCTTCTGTTTTAATCAACATCTAAACAATACACACACTAGGGGTTATAGGTCGATTTAAACTGCTTATCTGTTCGTGATTTAATTTTGTTAAGTGATATCTATCCAGGAAACTATCCATTTCTTTTAGATTTTCAAATTTTGTAGAGTACAGTTTTTCAAAGTATGACCTGATGATTCTCTGGATTTCCTTAGTGTCCATTGTTACATCCCCCATTTCATTTCTGATTTTGTTAATTAGCATGTTCTCTCTCTGATTTTTGGTTAGTTTGGATAGAGGTTTGTCTATTATCTTGATCTTCTCAACATAAATCCAGCCACACTGAATCTTCTAGAAGAGAAAGTAGGAGATACCCTTGAACAAATTGGCACTGGAGACTGCTTCCTGAACATTACACCAGTAGCACAGACATTGAGATCTTCAATTAATAAATGGGACCTCCTGAAACTGAGAAGCTTCTGTAAGGGAAAGGACACAGTCAGTAAGACAAAACGACAGCCCACAGAATGGGTAAAGATATTCACCAACGCCACATCTGACAGAGGGCTGATCTCCAAAATATACAATGAACTCAAGAAGTTAGCCACCAAAACACCAAACAATGAAATTAAAAAGTTTGGTGCATAACTAAATAGAGAATTCTCAACAGAGGAATCTGAAATGGCTGAAAGACACTTAAGAAAGTGTTCAAAATCCTTGGCCATCAGAGAAATGCAACTCAAAACAACTCCGAGATACCACCTCACACCTGTCAGAATGGTTAAAATCAAAAATACCAATGACAATCTATGCTGGAGAGGATGTGGAGAAAAAGGAACACTCCTCCATTGCTGGTGGGAATGCGAACTTGTAAGACCACTCTGGAAATCAGTATGGCGGTCACTCAGAAAAATGGGAATCGGTCTGCCTCAAGATCCAGCAAATCCTCTCTTGGGTATATACCCAAATATTGCACATTCATACAACAAGGGCATATGTTCAACCATTTTCATAGCAGCATTGTTTGTAATAGCCACAACCTGGAAGCAACCTAGATGTCCCTCAACTGAAGAATGGATAGAGAAAATGTGGTACATTTATACAGTGGAATACTACTCAGCAGAAAAAAGAAAATGGAATCTTGAAATTCACAGGCAAATGGATGGAACTAGAAGAAACCATCCTGAATTAGGTAACCCAATCACAAAAAGACAAACAAGGTATGTACTCACTCATATATGAATTTTAGACATAGAGTAAAGGATTACCAGCCTATAATCCTCTTCACCAAAGAAACTAGGAAACAAGAAGGACTCTAAGGGATAAAGGCATGGACCCCAGGAATGGGAAGGGGCAGGAACTCCTGAGTTAATTTGGAGCATGAGGGTAGGGGAGAGGGAGCTGCCAGAATGAGAGCAGGAGAAGAAGAGAGGAGAGGAGGAAATGGAGGAGCAGAAATATTGAGTTGGGGGAAGAATAGAGGAAAGCAGGATTAGAGATACCATATTAGAGGGGGCCATTATAGATCGGAGGAGAGATCTGGCATTATGGAGATTTCCAGAGACCTACAAGGATGACACGAACTGATAATCCAGGCAGTGGTGGAGAGGACAACATAAACGCCCTTCCCATAAAATGAGATTGATTACTTTTTATGCCATCCTAGAGCCCTCATCCAGTGGCTGATGGAAGCAGAGGCAGACATCCACAGGTATACACTGAACTGACCTCTGGAACTTAGTGGCAGAGATGGAGGAATGAAGATCAAAGGGGTCGGTACCAGGCTGGTGAAAGCCACAGAAACAGCTGGCCTGAACAAGGGGGACATCGAACCCAGATGCTGTCTGGGTGGCCAGTACAGGACTGATCCAGACCCCTGAACATGGATGTCAATGAGGAGGCCTCTGCATTCTAGGGGGCCCCTTATAGTGGATTAGTATTTTTTCCCTGGTGTAAGAAGGGACTTTGAGAGCCCATCCTATGTGAAGGGATACACTCTTACCCTGGACACATGGGGAAGGGCCTAGGCTCAGCTTTGGATGACATGGTGGACTTTGTGGAGCCCCTGTTGAGGGCCCTGCCCTCCCTGGGGAGTGGAGGGTGGATGGGGTGTGGGGTAGGTTGGGGGTGGGAGAGGAGGGGTGGGAGTGAGGGGAGGGACAGGGAGAAGGGATTGACATGTGAAACAAGCTTGTTCCTAATTTGAACTAATTAAAAAAAACAATACACACACACCTACACACCCATGCATGCATGAACATACATGTATACACGTTTTGTGTTCTGTGAAAATGACTGTGTTACTGTGCATTTTGCTTATTCTGGGCTCAGTGTGAAATGGAATTTTTGCTATGTGTTTTACAAATGATTTGACATTATCAGGCTGTTATTTTCTTTACTAATAAAGGATTTGAATTATGCTATGTTCTAACAACAAATACCAACAATAATTGACTACAAAGAATACTTAATTTGAAATATAAACTATCAATACAGTAGCATTTTAGCTGCAAATGATAACATGATAGAAATTTGTCTTGTAGATGAGATTAGTAACTTGCACAGTGTTTGAAAATAATTATGTCATTTAAGGGAATCTTCAAAAATACATGTTTTCAGTGATTTGAAAGTACTTGTCTGGTATAATTCTTCTCAAATAGGAGTGTAAACTGTCTCCACGAATTGTATATTTTATAAATGTAGTTATGCTTTTCTTCAAAGTATGTTTCCTGGTTAACAAACTTCAAAACTGACAGTAAACATGTTGTCCTTTCATACAGGTCAACATTATTCATAGTAAAGGATTTCTATCTGTATAGTATTCTCTTGTTACATGCAGCCTTCATCCAAATTAAGTATTTGGCTTGAAGTGGTCCTTCAGAGGCATCATTTCACTTTTTGCCTTTGTGATGCAGCTGGTCAGGATTTCATTCTACTTTCATGATGCTGAAGAGTGGGCTGAACTAAATGTAATTTATATATGTATCTGCATGTTTGATCTCTCACGAGAGACAAGCCTTTCTGAAAAAAAAAAAACTGAGCTTAATCTGTATTATCTCAGAGCTGTCATGTTTATAAGACACAATCAAGTAATATATAGACCCATACACTATTAATAAATACCTATTTTATCTTCTATTTCTTTTTTTGTTTGTTTGTTTGTTTTTCGAGACAGGGTTTCTCTGTGTAGCTTTGGAGCCTATCCTGGCACTCGCTCTGGAGACCAGGCTGGCCTCAAACTCACAGAGATCCACCTGCCTCTGCCTTTATCTTCTATTTCTTAACAAAAGATGTCTACAGTATGACCAAATCATCATGCTGGGAATTCCAACTATACCCAAACAGATATTCAGTCATCTTTTCCCCAACCAGGAACCACTGCTCTCAAGGGAGGACACATGTAATTGAATTAATAATCCTTTGAATCAATCATTGAAATATCATATGCACAAAGAATTAAAATTATTACCTTTTATTTATTTGTCTACCTAACAACAGATTGTGTGTGTGTGTTTGTGCACCCACATATGCATGTTTGTGCATGTGCATGTGTGTGTGCATGTGTGTGCATGTGTGTGCGTGCATGCGTGTGTGTGTGTGTGTGTGTGTGTGTGTGTGTGTGTGTGTGTGTGTGTGTGTGTGTGTGTGTGAGCATGCCATTTTGGGCAGGTGAAAACTAGAGGACAAATTGTAATAGTTAGGTCTGTTGCACCACTGTATAGATCCAGGGATCAAATTCATACCATCAATCAGGCTTGGTGGCCAGGACTTTTGTCTGCTGAGTTATCTTAGGGACCCTCAAGATGTATTTTCAATAATTATAACAACAAAGCATAACAGAAGTAGCAACAATAAGTTTTGATGAACTTAGTCAAATGAAACCACAAAATAAAGTTGATCAACATCACATTTTGATAGATACAATGGTTCAGGAAACACTTTAAGTGAAATGGCTCGTTAACATGCATTGAAAGGAAGGAAAAGTACTAAAAGCAAAAAGGAAGAAAAAGTGGGGTTAGAGAAATGGATCAGTGTTTTGTAGTGCTTTCTGCTCTTCCACAGGACCTGAGTTTAGATCCCAGAACATTGTGGCTCACAACTTCTTGTTACTACAGCTCCCTCTTGTGGTCCCTTCTATCACATTTGATAACTGACATAAAACTACAAAAGATTTTCAAGAGAGCTGGATGGTATTGTTTTAAAAAATGTTTTTCAATGGCACTAAAGGATCCAAGACAATATTGCAGACCAAGGACTTCTCTGCCAGTTGTACATTTCCTTAGTGACTTAAAAAGCTTTTGGCTAAATAAACTCTATGTTTGGAATCTACAGTTACTTTGGAATCTAGTAATTTTGTGACTTTTTTTTTTCTCTTGAGATACATTTGGTGATTGGAACTGTAATGCAGAACAGCAGACTCTTGAAAACCTCAGATTCAAGTAGCCTCCTTTACAAACTGAAGAATTCACTGAATATAAAATTACAGTAATTTTAGAAGACTTAGAATGTAATGATTGCTTTAACATTCCTGCTGAGATTTTCTTGATGTTGGCTAATATGTGTCTTTTAGATAAGTATATTTTAGTTCCTCTAATTTTTTTTCTTATTGAAAGCGAATAACTTTTAAGATTTTTCCCCATCAGTATTTTATGTTTAACCTCAGGGCTTTTATGGCAAATGCATTTACATTTCCAAGCAAGGGATGGAACTTTTTGAAGATAATTGTTTTTTAGGAATTATTCTTGGATATATAGGAATTTGTGTATCTGTCTAACTGCATGACAACCCAGAAGTAAATATTAGCCTCTTTTTGTCACAAATTAGCTCTATTAGTAGTATAAATGGAATGATAGAAAAGAGTTTCTATTGGGCAGTTTCTTTCACAAGTGATAATGTTTTTGAGGTTGTCCACCATGCTGCCTGCCAATACATTATTATTTCCTTATTTGGTTTGCATCCTGGTTTGACTAGATCATACATTAATTGTGCATTTTCATGTTGATGGAGATTTGACCTTTGTGGTGGGGAGCA
This sequence comes from Cricetulus griseus, assembly GCF_003668045.3. Lineage (NCBI taxonomy): Eukaryota > Metazoa > Chordata > Mammalia > Rodentia > Cricetidae > Cricetulus > Cricetulus griseus. Next base: position 124,575,039 of record NW_023276806.1, on the reverse strand, counting down.
TGCTCTTGTAGGCCTTGGTACAGGAATATTATCATTGATTTGGAGGAATACTTAGACTCTGGGGTTTTTTTGTAATGTATATGATACATGGTTTGCTTCGTGATAAATCATTAAATCATTTTTGAAATAACTGGACACTTTGCCAGAACACCAGTGTATGAAGCATAAAAGACCTAGTGAATCCATTACCTATAGTATACAGATAACCTTTTGGATTTCATCTATGGTGGTGTTTTCATATGTCTGTGCATATGTATGTGGTATGTGTACCATGTATATTCATCAAAATACATTCCTTTAATATACATTTTTCATTATATTCAAATTTAGTGTGCTTTCGTTCATCAAAACCATTTTTAATATCAGGAAATATTTTTGGTATTTCTGTATAAGGAGTAGGACTAGAATACTCAGTGCCTGCCTGTTCCCATAAAGACATGTCTTGACACAAGGCCTTGTGTGCTTCAATCATTGAGCCTTTAGAATATTTATATCTGGTAATAATGTTTTACACGTCTAAGGGCATAGTTATGAACTATGGATTGCTGGTACAAGCAATTAGACTTCTGTACAATGTCCTAATGAGATCTGATGCCTGACAAAATTCTGGAGGTATCCTTAGGTTTGGCTTTTAATTGCCCAGACACTGAGAAAATCCCTGTTTGATTTACAGCCTAAATGCATTGTACTCTTTTAACTTGGGTCACTTAGAATAACTTTTGCCCTCCAGTCCTGTCTGGTTTTCTAAGGTGAAAAATTCTCTTACTTTCCTATCCTAATCTTCAATGTCTACTGCCTGGTACATCAGTACCTGGGATGTATTTCTCTTAGCTCACATGTTTGGCTTCCAGATCCAGAAACCATCATCTCCAGATGAACAAAATTCTGAGTGCCTCAGCAGAATTTTTTTCAGTTATCTTTCTTGGCCTCAAGCTCTGGAATCCTGTTCTCTGTGGTCTGGTCAGCATCCATGTCTTTGCTAGATGTCCTTCTCCCAAGGAAAGGATGCAGTAGCTCTTTTCTTTGAGATGGGACTTTATTACAATGTAGTGTGAAATAGCTATGAACAAACCACTCCAAGGAACCTCATCTCAAGATACTATCATTTATTTTGGGTAAAGAGGTACTAAAATAATACATTGTATGTGAGGCACTATGATATGCCCTAATTAAAAATGTTTAAAAGGTGAATTAGAGTGGTAGTATGGAAATCAGATTTAATTGAAGCTTCCTAAGACATACATAGATAAAGGCAGTCTAATTGAAATTGCCAAATAATTGGAGGAGGGGAAGAGTCCTAACTGGACATCTCTTCCAAGCAAATGAAGCTTCCAGTAAAATGAATGTGTTATATCTAATTAAGTTGTTGGCCAAAGGGCTCCCATGAGAATCCCAAAGCACCCAGGCTGTTGCCAAGACTATATAGGCTGTTCTCCGAAAGATGATGGCAAGGCCTTATTTGCTGAAGACACCTACCTAGGTCATTGAACACAGAAAGGTTGAGCTGGTGCCTACCTAGTATTCTTGGCACTGTAAGGTACTTTGTACACTATCAAAGGAGAAACAAGCACCAACCCAGCTACAAACTCTTTGATCTACAATCGTGTAGTAAGATATATTAATGCAATGGTAGCACAAACCTTGTGGTAGTAACCAACCAATATCTGATTTGACTGAAGGCCCATTCTGTGAGATGGGAACCCTACCCAATGTTGGTTGTATGACCAAGAGCCTGAGACTAGATAGCACATGAATCTAGGTTAAAGCCACATACTACTGTTCTACTAAAGGAACTTAGCAATAAAATTATTCCTATTGACATTCTGATATACTCATAGATAAGTGCTTTGTTTTGCCATTGTCAGAGATGCTTTGTCCTACAGCAGATGGGGACAAATAAATAGACTCACTTGTTCTTAGTGGTTTCATTCTTGTTGTTGCTGTTGTTTTGTTTGATTTTTATTTTTTTGGGGGGGGCACCACACAGCTCCCAAATAAACACATGTAGATTTACTCTTACTTGCCCATACTTAGCTTGGTTTGTTTCTAGCCCAATTAACTCCATTTTGCCTTTGGGCTTTTTACCTTTCTTTATATATCTTTCCTTCTTACTCTTTGGCTGCCTGTGTGACTGGGTAGCTGCCCCCCTGGAGTCCTCCTCTTCTCCTTTTCTCAATCCTCCTCCACATTCTTCATTTTTCCTGAAGTCTAGATTTCTTCTCCCATTTATTCTCTCTGCTTGGCAGCCCTGCCTATTCCTGTCTCCTGCCTAGCTCTTTATTAGACTAAACAGGTGTTTTGGATAGGCATGTTTAGGCAGATTTACAGACTTAAACCTATGCAACATAAAAGAATGAAACACATATTTTCATTGCATAAATGAACGTAGCATGTATTACACTAATAATCCACAGCACTCATAGTTAGGAAATCTGTAAAGAGTGAGTGACTTAGCAAACTATTGTTTGGGGTAGACTGCACATCCAGGAATAGATGATCAACAGAAAATGAACTCAAAAGCATCTTGGATATTATTGTCTCATAAAGATATGTCAGGTCTTTCTTTTCTTTTTAAATGTTTTCCTTTAAATTATATAGACATTTATTCTCTCTCTCCCTCTCTCTCTCTATTTCTCTCTCTTTTTCACTCTATAAGCCCTTTGTCTATATATTACATCTTCTACTTTTCTTGTAACTTTTCTTGGGTTCCTTTCCTTCTGTTTGTTTGTTTTCTCCTATTCTGATGCATTTGTTTTGCTTCAGCTTATTTTATTATTACCCTTTAGAAGTCTGTTTTTTTCTTATGACATAGAAAGTGGATGGGTATGAATGGAGGGGGTATGGGGAGGTACTGAGAGGAATAGTGGAATGGCAACCTGTAATCAAGATCTGAAACAAAATTATCTTCAATTTAAAAAGAAAAACTTCCTAGGTGACATTTTAAGTTTTAATTGTTGGGGTCAGCAGATTCTTAGTAAGGATATAGGCTTTATTTTTTTCTGTATAAAGATAGCAAGGGAAGGATAAGTCTTCAATTGGAACACAGGACAGTAGATATCTGTATCTCTGTCTTACATTCACTCTGTGGTCTGTGACTATTTACTCAATTGTTCAGTTTCTTGGCATATACAAAATGTGAGTGGACTGGTAGTTTATCTACTATTCTATAAAATTACCTACTTGCAAATAATTGAGAAGAGTAGTAATGCAATATTGTGATATTATAGACTAATATTATTTTACTCATAAGTGTCTTGCTTTGTAATTTAGTTTATGAAATGTTAAATATGTATGTAGATCAACTCTTGCCTAGTAAAAATGACAGTCTTCTGTATCAGTTAAAATGCTTCTAAATAGTTATGTTGATTGATGATTTGAATGTATTTCCCCTCCCTTAAAGTGTGTGATATCTGATCAGTAGTATGTCACAACTTGAAGTCAACTACCTCTCAAAAATGGTGTGAACCTTCTCAGACCCTCTATAAATTACTGACCTCAAATGCCCATCTTCAGAATACCGGTGAACTCAGGAGTCTGGTGAATATGTTAATTGCCTGGGCAGTGACAGCATAGCACTTTGTCAGACACTTCTCTAGATGCAAAAATCTCAGTAAGTGACAATCATTAGGACTATGAGCCCCCAACTAACACAAAGCATGGCCTTTCAGAAGTAAGTTGGCTCTGTCACTATGGAGTGGGTAACTTCTGAGAACAATACATTTACCTTCCAACTTAAAACTTTAATCTAATTTGACTTACCACAGAGTCTTTCATTCACCTCATTAGTTGGACTTTAATAAATTTGGAGGTCACTCTGGTTTGTGGTTGTACACTGAAGGCATTTGCTATGACATTTATCTACTGTACTCTTTTAAGTCCTTTAAGCATTGTGGATTCAGGGAGAAATTTTCTTTGAGGTTATACAATGATAAATCAAACATTGATCAGTCCTTATTTTACAACGTGAAAACAACTTTACCACTTGCTGGGACGAAATTTTCCACATATACATGCATGGGACTAGGACTCAAAATATAACAGGAGGGCAGTCATGTGATGGGATTGTCAGGTATGTGTTTGCTGGTGATGGGGGATGTTACTTGCCTCAGGATATTTCAAGAGACAGAATATGGGGACACTCTATTTTCCTGCATATAATCACTGACACAGCATGGTTCAAAACTTAGTAACTGTGACAGTGGCTTTGTGCTCACAGCACTTTAGCAGAATATATAGTCACAGTATTTAGAATGATATCTTAACACTCAAGATTTCTGGCTGAACAAAAAAGGAAGGATTTTATCACTGTGGAAACAGTGTTGGAATGAGCATTTAAAATATTTGTTTCACAAGAAAATTAATTGGTAAAGGTGATTATATATTATTTCATTATATGAAATTTTATATAATGAAATAATGGAATTAATGCAGTGAACATTTTTATCTATAAAAATTAAAAACCTACAGAACAGTTGTTAGAATATTAAATACATTTCTATTTTTCATATCAATTCCAGTCTACCAACTATAGCACAATGTGTTTTGAGTGATAAGATCTTTGCAGTAATCCATAGGAAACCTTACATGTCACTCTTCCCATTTTTTAACAGTGTAGCTGTGTGTGTAATTCAGTGAGACAGGATCTCGGTTTCTATGAGTAGTAAACTGTCAGTGATTGGTTATAGGATGCTTTACACTTGAAAGATTAAAAGTTTTTCAACTAAGAGTAAAATAACATAATATTGAGAGTTTGAAGATGACTGTTCTAAAATATATAGTTATTTTGCATCAATTCTGATTTATACTATAAAATGCAAATGACAAACATCTTTATGGATTTTGTAGCAATATTCTACTTTGTTAGAGATTGTACAATGGCTTATAACTTTCAGAATCTGAGATGAATTACTGAATGTTAGTAAAACTTGTTTAAAGTTTCTGAAGATAGACTATATATAGCTAGAAAAATTACTACTTTATTTCATATCTGATAAAATTCACGAAAAACAATTGATCAATACCCTTCATTTTATTCCAAATCTTCCAATAAATAATTTAGATTTCTTTTAAGATAAAGATCTTTTGTAAAGCAAAAGTTTCAGCCTTGGTGCTGATTCTAAAATACAACTTTCCATATAATGCTCAGTAAAGAAAGGACCATTTCAGTGTTGCCCATTTCCATTCTTCTAAAACTTGTTCTTTTCATTCTTCTAAAACTTGTTCTTCTGTGATTCTTTGTTGATTTGAGCATGTTTGTATAATACTTACAGAGGACAGGAGAGCAGGTCAGATGCCCTAGGACTAGTCTCACTGGAGACCATGAGCTGCCTTAGGTGAGTGATAGGAACTGTACTTGTCCTCTGGTAGAGTAGTAGGTACTGTTAGCTATTAGCCAACAAGGCATTTCTGCAGCCCTACCAGCATCTTAATCTATTTTTATTTTAATCACTATTGTTACCATTGATAAATGAGTTACATCTATTTCTGGGTGAATCATTATCACAGATAAATGCCTAAGGCTACCCACCATGTTTATGAGCCCACACAGCCTCATAAAGCATAAACATCGATACAGTTCTTAAAATTTTCATGGTTTCTTATATTTCACCAACTGTTAGCATACATATCTTATAGTGTTAGAACCAGAATTGCTTAAGTCATCGTGTAGATAAATAGTAACTATGAAAGCTGTTAGCCTTGTAAACAATAGAACTGAAAAAAATAGGAAGCTCCCTTATGCATTATAAAAGATAGCCAAACAAACAAATACAAACAAACAGAAGATGGATTATGAATGATTTGTTATACAAATAAATACAGGAGAAAGAAGTCACATATATATATTTTTAATCTCTTTCCTTATATGAAAACTACGTTTGAGTGCCTCAATGTAATTCTGCCTATTTGAGAATCATCCTTAGGCCAAAATGAAATTGTTTCTCAACACCTTAGAGATACACAGAAAATTGCTATTATGTTATACAGGAGAACTAATATATCAAGGCTAAACTGTGTTCTACTATTTATTTTATTATCTGTACTTTAAGATTATAATTAGAGACTCAAGAGTTATCTAGCAAAAGTGGCTAAAGCTGGATTGGGGTCAGGTTCACTTCACAGAGCTTATGGCTGTGCATTTGCAGGTGAAATTTCTGATCAAAAGGAAAGAGAATCTACCTCCATGTGTGAGAAGCAGATTCTGAGTGATGTTTCTGAAAAAGTGATTTTGCTTGAAAACGCAAATTCTAGACTTTATCATTTAAGAAAATGTATTAGCAAAGTGAGAGTATTTAACCTCTGCTAAGGATTCTGTACAGAATCTACTTAGTGTTTACTTAAAGTTGCTTTCTCTATGGTCATTTTTTGGGGGTGTATTTTTTAAAGTGATGCAGTAGAAAGACACCATGTTACCGAACTTGGGTGGAGGGGTTTTCTACTGGGGAAAGGTGAATAGATAAAGCAGGGAGGAGAGAGGGGAGATTAGCCTCTGGAGAAAGGAGCAGCAGAAGAGAGGAGAGAGACAGAGGCAGGGAGAGAGAGAGAGAGAGAGAGAGAGAGAGAGAGAGAGAGAATAAAGGAAGGAAGGAAGGGAGGAAGGAAGGAAGGAAGAAAGAGAAGAGAAGAGAAGAGAAGAGAAGAGAAGAGAAGAGAAGAGAAGAGAAGAGAAGAGAAGAGAAGAGAAGAGAAGTAGTGGAGTGGGCTGGGCACTTTTTAAAAGGGAACATAGTGAATGTGCAGAGGTGGTGCACTTAGTGGCTAGAGATGAGGGCATATCCTGTCAGAACCTCAAGGACAAGCCATTACATTCATGCCTGAATATTAACAGGGAAGAATCTGCTTTTTTTTAAATATGTATCTTATTTTTAAAGAGTATTTTTATTAATTTTTTGAGAATTTAAGTGAGTATATTGGAACATGTTCACCCCTTCTCGAGCTCCTCCCATAACTATCCTCACATACATTCCAATATAACTTTGAGTTTTCTTTTTTTTCCTATCCATAAATTCCAGTTTGTGTTGCCCAACTAGTATCAGGAGTGGAGCCTGCCCTAGCTTGTGGCTGATCTGCCATAGGTCACACCATTAAAGAAAATTTCTCTTTTTCCAAAAAGTGTCAAATGCCAATAGCTCCTACTTAAGCTGTGGCAGGATTTCTTCTATTATACCTAAAAGATAATGGTTCTGAGTGAGGTAGGTTTGAAGCAGGCTGTATCACTTCATTATTTTCTGAGTCTTTTGACTGAGAGCAACCGCTTTCACAGCACAATTGGGAATTTGCAAATTGAACTATTTAACCACTTATTTAACATTATCATTGATTTTTTATATTTCAGTAAAACAAATAATTTTATTCAAGAACAAGGCCTAACTAACCAATCAAAATCAAAATCAAAATTTCTTTATCACAACAGCCTTTGAACATGAGAAGCAGCAATAATCAAGGAAAAGTACCATCAGACACTGAATTCACCTCAGAGTTACACCTGGAAAGTGTGATCTTCACTTTTTTGGTGAAAAAAAACTTAAATTTATTTATTTAGCCATAGAAGTATAAAATATTCAAGTTATTAGTGACAAACATCATAGCTGTAAGTGTGGGATAAATGGTAAACTGTATTATTGATGTTTTTTCAAACATGTAAGAGATAATTGATATGCAGATGGGGAAAATAAACCAAAACAAATCCTTAGAGTGAATTTCATTAGGGAAAAGTAGAATCATGTGTTGAGCTGCATTAATTTTTTAACTCTGTAGTTGAACACAGTCATACAACCTGCCAACAAAGTTGGTTTACTGAATAGACTGAATGAATAGATAGATGTTCTTTGAAGTCCTGCCAAGTTAATGTCCAGGATAGTGATAAAAACCCACAAACAAAAAATTACTCATCTCTGGCCAATTTAACAATGGGACATTGATTATGATTGTGTTGATGAATTCAAGCTTAATTTGCTAATACCTCCAGTTGCTTGGATTTCTCTTTGGCTATACAACTCAAACAGTTAAGTAAGCTGTCTTGTGAATATCAGGATTTGAACCAGATCTAAGATTTCCCTTGGTATCTAGACTTAAATAAAAAGTGATTTACATATTGTCAGTGTACACTGAACAGAAAACCTTGTAAAACAGTAATAAACTTGAAAGACTGCTAGCTCTTAATACAGAGCAAAGGCTTGTAAACCTAGTATATATAATCCTGCCAATAGAATTACATTCAGAAATGGAAGACTTTATTGAAGCAGTAAATTAGTGTAAAGAAGGATTTAAATCAGTTTATTAGTCTGTATGGACACTTCAGTTTTCTTGTAGTAGAAGTCACAGAAAAATATATAAATTAAGTAGGATCCACTGACCAGTATTAGAATTCATTAGTATAAAGAAAGTGGAGATATTTTTCTCATCAATACATTGAACAAAATAGAAAATAAAATACACTTATGTAATTTGTTATGAAAGACAAGTAAATAGAAGTGTATTTTAAGCAAATTTACTTTTCTCTTTTATGGCAAGGATAATAAAAACAAGTTTCATTTCAGTATGCCATTTATAATTATCAGAGCAGAGTGAGAAACAACAATGATAATATGGTAGTTTTCACATCATGCCTCCTATCATCTGGCACTAGTGAAAATATACACGTTAAATTAAAGTGTGAAACATGAAAATCATGTAGCAAAGTCACATTGCAATAACTGTGCTTAGTGCATTTTCAAGGCATGTGGAGAATCATGCTTGCCAAAACACTGAACAACCTCATGTATTTTTACCTACACTGCTGTCCACAGTCCTTAGACAGTGACCACTTGTAAGATTTTATGGGAATATGCTAGAAACACCCCAATAAAAAAAGAGCATTTATTTAAAGAGAGTATAACAACACATCCAAAAGCAAGAATGATTTAACTGGATAAGCAGAAGAGTATAGACACAGGAACAAAATTTACTAAGTCCTTACTGGCTGGGTGTGCCTCAATTTGACATAAGCTACAGTCAATTGGGAAGAGAGATCTTCAAAAGAGTGTATATAATCAAACTGTCTTGTAGGCAACACTGTGGTCCACTTTCTTGACTGATGACAGATGTAGGAGGGCCCAGCTCACAGTGGGGAGTGCCACCTCTAGGTAGCTAGCACTGAGTTGTCTAAGAAAAGAAACTGAGTTAGCCATGGGAGCAAAGCCACTATGCAATTTTCCTCCATGGACTTTGCTTCAGTTGCTGTATCCAAGGTCCTGCTTTGAGTTTCTGTCCTGGGTTCCATCAATGAAGGATTTATAAGATGAAAGGTGAAATAAACACTTTCCTCCTCGAGGTTAATTTGGTGATGGTGTTTTATCATAATAATAGAAACCTTAAATAAGGCAGAGCTCATGTGTTTCTGTTAGGACTTTGATTCACTTAGACTGGAAACATTTCAAATGCTCTAGGAATAAACTATACAGGGTTTCTCTTAATGAAATGGTAGGGTTTCAGTTAGGAAAAATTATTTCTGTTTCAAATGTTTCAGATGTTAGCATGGTAAATATCACCATGTTTAATCAACTTTCATTTAAAATTAAGGTGTTACATCATCATGCAAATATGTAAAATGTCAAAAAGTGTTAGAATAGAGCAAAAAACTTGTAAGGTAGTAAGTTCTCTTCTAAGAGATTCCTGATATCATACTCATGCATACAAATGGGGACATGCATACATTTAAGAGATATAAGAAAAGTGAGGATGGTTGCCTGCTATTTATTGGGTTGTGGATTTGTTGACATTCATGTTGTGAAATAAATATCCTCAGGATTGTAGTCAGGTTTTAATGTGGCTCCCAATTTTGGTGTTTGTTACTGAAAGATGTATAGCATCATTTCCCCATTAAGACCCTTTCAATGATGAGATCTCATAGTGAAGTCTTGTTCCCATGATAGTACCTCAAGGGAATACCTATTTGTTACCATAGAATTTGAAAGATTAACCCTTAGATACGACTAATTATTAAATATCAGCATATTAGGACATCATCCAAGAAAAGCTGCTAATAAATTACCTCTAATGTTTTCAGGTCAGATTTCTGCTAACTCTTTTGACTCCATGAAAACTATGGCATGAAGAGGTAGGAGGAACAATAGCTATCCACAGTGAGTTAAAGGGGTGACTCTATCAGTAACACAAGAGATGGATAAAAGACTATAAGCAGCAAGGTGTGCTTATATTGAGCAAGGAAACTTAGATTGAGCAAGGAAGTGAAAAGAGACATTAACACAGCTGGTTGGAAAACAAGCTAGTTGTTTGGTATCATAGGACTTGACTTGCATGACTGATTGGACTTTGAGTGGGATTTGAAATCCTTTCATATTTCATGCCACTGTCCTATAATGCATGTGCTAGAATTCAACCAATATCATTGCCTCATTCCTGTGAATTCTACTGCAGTATATATCATACTGGTATCTTTTTCTTATGTTTCTGGCATAGTCCTAAGCTCCTGGACAGAGTTAATGGAAAAGTATGGCTTTCAGAAACCTCAGAGCCCACCCTCAGTCATACACATCCTCCAACTAAGTCATACCTCCTTCTCTTCCCACAAAGCCACACCTCTCGAAACCCACACCTCCAAATCCTTCAAAAAGAGTTCCATAAACTGTGGACCAAGCATTCAACCGTATGAGTCATTTTCATTCAAAGCACTACACCTTAGCATGAATGAAAATGTAAAATGAAATTCAAAGAGCTTACAAACCTGAAAACTCTCTGAACCAGCTCTATGAAGTTTTGGTAAAAGATTTGCCTGTGCCTTGCATTTTCATAGTATTAATGTGGTCACTTAGTTTTCATTAGATTTTCCAGCTTCTGTCAGGTAATTAAAAAATAGTATGTGATTGGAATATGGCTAGATTAGCTACATTCATGTGCATGAGTGCCTCAGGCCTTCCTCAAATAAGTTCTTAGGAATCTCATCTTTGTTTGAGATGTTCAGAGCACTGACTAATACATGAATGATCATTTTATTTTATTGGGGCAAAATCAACATATTCTGTGATCTATGAAAGATGCTTGCAAAACCTGAGAGAGAAGAAATATATAGAGACAGAGATATGCACATGTTTGTATTGTATACTAATGTTTTTGGCTCCATTTTAGCAGTAATGCTGTAAGTTATTTTATATGAAGCCAGATGTGTTCATCAAACAAGGCCTCTGACCTATCTATGATCTATTATGCATTCAGATTTTACACTAATTTATTCAGAAGAACTAAGTGAATACATATAGATATACACACGCATTCACACAATATACAAATACATATACATACAGTGCATATTTAAAAGTTTGTGAATGACAGAATGGAAAATCATTCTTAATCTTAGAAGTAGGCTAATTTAAATTCACTTTACTGTATATAATAATGTTCTGAAACAGTAATGCAATTTAAAAAGAGATCAAAAATAATAAAAGCTCAGTTGTGTCAACCATTGCTGAAACTTAAATGAAAATACCAAATGATGCTGCCATCCCAAACATTGGTCCTGTCATGAGGGTGCTTGGACATCCACACCTTGATGTTGGGAATATAACTAGTACAACTGCTTTAATGAACGCATTGCCTGTGTAAGCTGAAGTTACTGTGTGTCTACCCTGTGGTAATACATTTCTGTTCCCTGAATAGAAACAGTGTTATTATTCTGTCAACACAGAGAAATCTCCAGGAGAGTTGTACTTCTGGAAACAGAAGATAATGATCAAAAGCTGTCATTGAATTTTTAGTTAACTCATGTGTTAGCATTTAATATTTCAGTGTATTCTCTGCAGAGTTAGGATCCAAGGAACATCTGATTTTTGACAAACAAACCAAATTTATACAATGGAACAAAGAGAACATCTTCAACAAATGGTGCTGGCATGACTGGTTGCAGACATGCAGAAGACTGCAGTTAGAACAAGCCTATCGCCTTGCCCAAAACTTAAGTCAAAATGGATCAAAGATCTCAACATAAATCCAGCTACACTGAACCTATTAGAAGACAAAGTGGGAAATACCCTTGAATTAATTGGTACAGGAGACCACTTCCTGAACATTACACCAGTAGCACAGACACTGAGGTCAAAAATTGATAAATGGGACCTCCTAAAACTGAGAAGCTTCTGTAAAGCAAAGGAGACAGTCATCAAGACAAAGCGGCAGCAGACAGACTGGGAAAATATATTCACCAAGCCCACATCTGACAGAGGGCTGATCTCCAAAATATACAAAGAACTCAAGAAGCTAGTCCCCAAACACCAAACAACCCAATTAAAAAGTGGGGTACAGAACTAAATAGACAATTCTCTATAGAGGAATCTAAAATGGCTGAAAGACACATAAGAAAGTGTTCAACATCCTTAGCCATCAGGGAAATGCAAATCAAAACAACTCTGAGCTACCATCTTACTCCTGTCATAATGGCTAAAATCAAAAACACCAATGACAGTTCATGTTGGAGAGGATGTGGATAAAGGGGAACACTTCTCCACTGCTAGTAGGAATGCCAACTTGTACAGCCACTTTGGAAATCAGTATGGTGACTTCTCAAAAAAATGGGAATCAGCCTACCACAAGATCCAGCAATTCCACTCTTAGGCATATACCCAAAAGAAGCACATTCATACAACAAGAACATATGTTCAACAATGTTCAAAACAGGACTATTTGTAATAGCCAGAAACTGGAAGCAGCCTAGATGCCCCTCAACTGAAGAATGGATAGAGAAAATGTGGTACATTTACACAATGGAGTACTACTCAGCAGAAAAATACAATGGAATCTTGAAATTTGCAGGGAAATGGATGGATCTAGAAGAAACCATTCTGAGCGAGGTAACCCAATCGCAAAAAGACAAACATGATATGTACTCACTTATATGTGGATTTTAGACATAGAGTAAGGATTACCAGCCTACAATCCACACTGATAAAGAAGCTAATAAACAAGGAGGTCCCTAAGAGAGACATACATTATCCCTTGGAGAAGGGGAGAGGTTCAAGATCTGCTGAGCAAACTGGGAGCAGGGGAAGAGCAGGGAGGGAGCTAGGAGAATGAGAAGGGGAGAAGAGGGATGCAGAGGACATGAGGGAGCAGAAAGTATGAGCCAGGAGAAGAATACACGATAACAAGAATGAAGATATCATAATAGAGGGAGACATTTTTGCTTAACAGAGAAACCAAGCACTAGGGAAATGTCTGGAATTCTACAAAGATGACACCAGCTAACTATCTCAGCAACGGAGGAGAGGCTACCTTAAATGCCCTCCCGTTTATGAGATTGATGACTGACTAATATGCCTTCATACAGCAGCTGGTGGAAGTAGAAGCAGACACCCATAACTAATCACGGATCTGATCTGGAACCCAGATGCAGAGATGGACCAGTGAAGAGCACAGAGTTCCAAACTAGGCTAGTGAAACACACAGAAACAGTTGACCTGAACATTCAGGAACTCTTGCTCCCCAGTCTGATAGCTGGAATACCAGCATGGGACTGATCCAGACCCCAGGAACGTGGGTTTCTGTGAGGAAACCTCAGAAATCTATGGGACAGCCTGTAGAAGCCCAGGATTTATCCCTAGCATAGGTGTGGACTTTGGGAGCCCATTCCATATAGAGGAATACTCCCTGAGCCAAGACACATGGGGGCGGGCCTAGGCCCTATCCCAAAGGATACGAAAGGCTCTGATGACACCCTATGAAGGCCTCATCATCCTTGGGGAGCAGAAAGGATATGTGACAGATAAGGTTTTAGTTGGGGGTGGGTAGGGGAGGACGGGTGGGAGAAGGGAACTGGGGTTGTCATGTAAAACAATCCTGTTTCTAATTCAAATAAAAATGTTGGGGGAAAATACAGAATAAAACATAACTATTTTAGTGACGAAAAAAATATTTCAGTGTATTTTGCTAACATTTTGTATAATTGCATACTTTCTTGATGCCTATACGTATACATTCTCACTTCCATTGTAAGTCACTCCACTTCTGCTTCATCTCTTGCACTGAGGCGGTTAATACACAAAAGAGGAAGAGATAAGCTATGATTTGAAAATATAAATGAATGTCTTAAACTGTTTGGGGACTCAAAAATATTACTGTATAAGTTTTTGAATAGGATTTTCCAACTCTGAAACTTATACCAATTTCAAGTGATGTGATCAGTTTTGTATTTGTTAAGTTAGAAGCCTGAATGTAGCAGAAAAGTACACTGAACCTAGGAGCACAAAATCAGAGAAAACAGCTAAGATACTTGGTTCTTGCCTCTGGCTCATATTGATTGCTAAGTCATTGATAGACTATAGATTTTCTGGAGAGCAAATTAATTTGTCATCATTATTATGACTCACAAAATGAAATACTTTAATGAATATTAATAAACACATTAATCAAAGTAAAATGAATTTTTCTTTCAATATGCTTCTAGTTCATTTAATATAAGGTTGCAATATAAGTACTTAAAATACAGAATCAAAAATATTTCTCTTAAATGAATAGAGGAGTGGATCTTGCCATGAGACATTCATTATTTACATAATTTCCTCCATCCCACATAAGTGGCTTCACATACTAAATGTTTTGCAGTTTATATTATGAAAACATTTAATGAAATTTTTAATTTAAGAATAAATGTGTTCTTTAACAAGTTGGCATATATTTAGCACATCACAATCTGATTATTTGCTTATTTTCTTCCAATACACTATTCCCAGAACTAATATTAATGCTGAAAATCATCACAGGTCAAAGTGCAGAGACTGATTATGGAGTATTCAGCCATGGATGGAATATCAACAACACAACCCCACCGTTACCACCATCAAGCTCAGGGAACGCTGTGGAAAATGGATGGAAATGTAGTAAGATGAAGTAATTGTAAAGGACCAAGGGAAAAATTATGTTTGGAAATGACAGTACCTCTGCACTCATGAACCCACAGAAATCGTCATTGCCTGCACAAGACCTGCAGCCAATCAAGTCAGTCAACATAGGAGGAATTGAGGTGCTATTGATGCAAAAGGGAGAGTCAACTTTCTTTAAGGTTATGGCCTCTTGGTTGATTAAGCACACTCTAGTTAATAGCTCCACAGGTATATGGGAAGAATAAGTTACAATTACAGGTTAAGAAAAAATAAAATAAATAAGAGGACATATAGTATAGAGAAGTGAATTAAGAGGATAGGAAGTATCAGGGAGAAGTTAAAGTGATGAATCAGTGGCAAATATATTCCAAATACATTGTATGGATGTATGAAATTCTTAAATAATTAATAAAACATTATATTTAAAGTTAAAATAATAATAAATAAAATTTAAAATATAAAAAGAATATTTACCTAATTAATTCCTAGAGTTGAGTATCTTAGCATCAATCTCTATATATTCGCAATAAAAGAATGCCAACAATTCAAGTCCTTTCTCTATTTCTCAGTATCTGGGCTCTGTCCTAGCTACTCATTTATTTAGGAATATCTGAACTTCTCAGGGAAAAATATGCAGCTGATTTCCTCTGGTGGTTTTCTTGTGAGTCTTGTAAATAAGCCATATAGAATTCATGGCATGCACACTAGGATACAGCTGATCATAAATGTATACATTTTCCATTTGATCATTTTGGATGTCTTTCTTCACTATATGGCACATGAAAATGTCAATGAAAATTATCAAACTAGAAAATATTTATGAAAATCCTGAAGTGTTCATTTGTTTTTAATTTTAGTCAGGAATTATGGTGACTTGAAGTACACTTGATCTCTCTCTCTAGTTCAGTTTCTATGGTACTACTGGAAGCTCCGTGGCCATCAGAAAGGCCACCATGTTCAGTGTATGCCAACCGAGACTGGCGCTGGGCAGAAACTGCACCCCAGTGATGGTGTAGCTGGCTTCATATAGAGAACCAGTACTGCCAACTTCATGTTCAGTAAAGGTTATGAAAATATAAATGGGAGATCAACAAAGAAAAAAATGTCTGCTAAATTACTGAGTTATGTGAGAAATGATTATTAGTGGTGAGATGTGATAAAATTGAGAGTTAACAGCACTTTATTAAAAAATAAGATTTTCCTCTTCTACAAAATTTCCACAAATCTCTTCAATTTTGTTTGTTTTTCCATGTCTCAGCCTGAGCTAGCCTGAGCTAGCTTCATACTCACAGTTCTGCTTCAGCCTCTCAAGTGCTGGTATTACAGGCATGTGCCATCACAACCAGAATTATATTTTATAAATATGTCATATATGTATTGCTGCACTGCTGCCTTTAGGAATGGCGTTACTGTTGTTAAAAACTAGGACAGGCCCAAAATATACTAAAATGCAGACCAGTGGGAAGAAATGCCAAACTAAACATAGAAATGGCATAAATGTAAATTAGGAATTTAAGAGCTAAATTTGACTTTCAAGTAAACTTACATTTTACTGTATATATAACTGAATAATTCATAATTTCTTATAAATATACACATAAATGATATTAGCTGAAGATTTCCAGAGTACGACAAAGTAAATTTTAGGAAGATTGATCAATAAAAAGAGGCTGGATGAGTGGCACAAATCTATAATCTCAGCACTTGGAGGCAGAGGCAGGGATATCGTAAGTTATGGGTCAGTCTGGTCTAACACATGAACTCTACGCGTCTCAATGTTAGATGGAGAGACTCCTTCTCCAAAACAACTGAGCAGACAACTAAAGGAACAAACTGGTGCAATGGCAGGCATTTCTTTAAAATACTTACAGATCATTTTATGAACACTGAAATGAAATAAATCAAGAAACAGTAACTTAGATGAGTATGCAGTCTTGAGTAGTTATTTCCCACATCTGGTCCATCTTACCTCCAGAACCAGTTGCTGGAGAGATGGAGATGCTACTGGATGCAGACTTGTGTTGCCATGGACAGGACTATGGAGGCTAACGTAAGCCACAGTGTTCTTTTGTAGAATCTTTGCAAAATCCTAAAATAAAATTTTTTAAAGTTTTACCATTGGGGCAATTAAGATAACCCATTCTACCTTATTAGGACAATACACACTTGGATGTTAAAATATGATTTTTATCTGAAACATACTTAAAATATCTTTTGTATGTTAAGGCTAACACTTCTCCTGTCATATGTACACTTCCTCCAATCAGATTGCTGCTAAAGTAGTACTTATGTACAGTAACCATTTTAAGGGAGAAGTTGAAAGGTTAGTATAATGTTCAGTACAATTACAGAACATAGATAAGGAATTTCCTTCGATGATGGTGTCTAATGTTATAGCCACTGAATTAGAGAACATAATTGGTGAGCTTCACTGGTTAGAGCAGACAGACGGTTCCTGTGAAGTAGTAAGCTAATTTGCACCAATAAATTCTTAATTTTGAGGGAATTTTGGAAAATAAGAACTGTGAACCTGAAGATATTACCTTATAAAACTCTCAGGAATAATGCATATACTATTGGCATGAAATGACTCAGCTGCATGGTATTGCATTTATGACCCCTGCCATGCTGTATTAAGATATCTGACCACACACTGTGAGGAGAAACAGCAGAGGGATTGATATCCCTGACTTATCTCTGTTTAATGTGGCAAACCCATCTTCAGATTGAGACAGTTGAGTAATTATTTAAAAGTAAATCATCTTTCAAATGAACACATGAGTAATTAAAAACACTTTAGTAATTTCACATATAATGTGGTAAAAGTTGTCCATTATTAATTAAGTTCTATAAAAGCAATTCTTACAACATATGAGCACATAGAAACTTCCTCTTTCAGTTAATGTGGTTTCCATGAGCACCACAGGAGACAGTCATGTACTTGAGGAATCTAATCTCAGAGAAGTCAAGTTTGTTAAAATAACATGTCTGAACTCTTGTTTCCTTAATCTAACATTTGTAATATTTCCAGAAGAGCATGTAAAAAATAGTATTCATGTAAGGAATGGTGCTTTAAAAGGTCCTGCTTTAGGAAATGCCATAATTTCCCACAAGGTTCAATGTAAATGCTTAGTCAATTCTCTATTATTTGCATGGCTACAATTGCCATTTTCAAGTTTATTGAGCAACTTTACTTAATTCTGTTAACCTGGACATAATTTCCAGGGGTTTCTGTGCAAGCAAAATTATAGAAGGCAAGATGAGACATGAACCAAGATTTTTCTTGTTTGCCTCCACTCAAGATCAGTATAAATGAAAGTGTCTCCTTCTCAGGAGGCACAAATTTCATAACAGTAAATGGAATGAACAAACAAGGTTGTTATCCTTTCCTTCCAATGGATGGTGTTGAAATGTTTTATGGGATACAGTAGTGCAATATATTATATAGAAAATTACAGATACATTTTAATTAGCCAATGTGAATTCTGAATGCCCTTGATCAATGTATTACTCATGTCTTTGTCCATCTACTCATTTAAGAGTTCAGAAGGTAACTAAATGTGTAAATTTGATTAACTTCACACACCCCCACACATGCAAGCAACCTACATTTTAATTTTAATTAAATACAAATATATATATATGTAGTTCATTGAAATAGAATTATTTCACTTTCATTCCCTCAGTTCCTCTAATTACCCTCAGTGCAAACCCTTGCATGACTCTAATTAATTCATCCTTAAGTTGATAACCAATTTATTGTTATTATTGCTATAATCATATGCATGCATATATGAACAAATATATAAATTCAACCCACTAAGTTTATTTTTATTTTTTTAAGTAAACAAGCAAATTTCTTATTCTTTTGAACTCACGTATCCTAGGAATTTTTATATTTGGCCTTTGTTGAGAAGTAATAGAGTTGTCAAAAGAACAATGAAATCACAAAGTACTTTAAATGAATTTATATTTTATGAGGCACAAAATATTTATGTAGTTTGAAAAATTGCTCCCATACATGCAAATTCTTATTTATTTAATTTTAGCCTGTGATGACTGACAGCTAAATACTTGCAAAAGCTGTTTTTAAATTATTTTGCTGATCTTGAAGCTATGAAATACACTTTAAAATTTTCTTTCAGGAGCTACTGGTTTTTTTTCTCCTGGAATTGAAAATTTTCTCAAACAAAGGAATGTCTTCATTGGAAGTACACATTTTGAAATAGAACCTTCTCAATACTCACCTGAATAACCTGAGATAATCTCACTTGAGGATTTTGTGAGTCTTGTTGAGCTTGCTTACACCAGTGAAAATTTTCTCAGCTTTAAGATTATTTCCCTTTCCAAAAGTACATGGGGTCTCTCTTTTGCTTTTTTAAAGAATATTTTTATTTCATTTGTATTCTCCCCTAAGTAGAATCATAGTGATCCAGTAAACATTACTGCAAGTGATATGAAGATGTGTAGGTCTCAGAGAAATGGACTAAGATTAGATTTAGATCATATAGAACCCACAAAGAATAACTCAAATTTGCTCTTATCAATTAGCTGATAGGAAGCCCTTTTGAGAAGTTCATTATTTTCTTTGCCTTCAACAATATAAGACTATAATATCTGGAAAATAAAGGAATAGAGGGGAAAAGGAACTGAAATAAAATAAGTATAATTAATGAATGTATTTCACCTCTCCCCATTCATAGGAGCCAATATTGCCCCAGGTCGTTCCTCCCCACGAACAGAAAACAATAGTACGTTCTGGTCTCCATCCTTTCTTCACTCTTAACATCAAGGCTTGGATAAATGCTGTGATTATTGCAGTACTGCTGGCCCAATCTTGTCCATTATAACTGTATCCAGCATGGTGGTTACTGCCAACTATAATATACCGGTCTGGAAATAGAATAAAATAAGAACTATTAAAACAAAATGTAAGCCTCAACAATAAGTTTAATGACATTTGCATAAGCCTATTGCATAAGTAAGCAACAATTAAGCCAAATTGTTCTGATAATTAATACCACTTTAGCATTTTCCACCCCCTTTCTTGATTCGTATGTCTGGGTATATCAATGCAGAAGCAGCTGCTAAAGTCAATTATGAATCCACAGCTTAGGTCCATATTACTGTCCTCTGCAACATGAATATTAATTAATGAAGTATACAAATACACCACAATGAAATTCTTATCTATCATTTTCCCAGCACTATGGTGGGCAGTGCACAGAAAACAATGTGTGTGTGCTTAATGAATAGCAATGAGCTATTAATACATCTCAAAAAGAAGTATCTTAGGAGCTGTGTATATTAAAAATTTGCTAGTCATGTGTAAACTTTGTAAAAAGAGTAAGTATTTAGGGGTATACTTATAGTTTCAATTTATACTTCTAACCCTTCTCCATTCTCTGAAAGAAAATAAAATTCACTGCCATCAAGCCAGGGCTACTGATAATTTAACATTTCACATATTTTATTTCAGGTGGTCACACATAGTTCATTAGATAACTATTAGTTCCTTAGAAAACTTTCCATGATTCATGGATATTGTCATTTCAGTGTGTTTCACTGACTATTCACACCATTAAAAATGGGATCAAAATATAGCTACCGAGATTTCTCCTGGGTTTTTTTCCTATTTTTGTTATTTTATTGTTGGTTTTCTTTGTCATTTTGTTTTGGTCAGTGTATGTTATTCTTAAGAGCAACAGAGCTTACTTTATTTGATCAAATAACAATATGCATTTATGAAAGAGCATTCTCATCATTGTTTGGTTATGAGATGTTCCATAACTATACAGGCAGGGGCCAGGAGGCAGGCACAGTGGATATAGGCAACGTGACTTCAGTTTAATTCTGGGACCTACATGGTAAAAGGAGAGACATGACACCTGTAAATTGTCCTTTGACTTCTATATCTTACTAGTGGTAGCCTCAAATGATTATGGACACAAGAGATATAAATATCAATGTGATTTTTGAAAAGTATGATAGCTTTGAAGGAATCTATATCTGAGTTCATATTTACCAAACCACTAGTTGTGTGGCCACTGGAAGTTTATTTAAATGATCTGTGCCTTTCAAATTTTAATCTCCCTATGCAAAACATTAACAACAACTAATTCCATAATTTAAAGTACTTTATTATTTATAAGCCACTTTGAACAGTATCTGACATAAAGGAGACTCTTACATGGATTAAATGGATTATCGTTGACTACAGTAGTACAAAGATTGGTAAAAGAGTTATAATGGTATAAAATCATTTAAGTTTTAATACTGAAATGGAACCAGTGTGGATTTAAATCTTTCACTACTATCATAAACTGCACTTAATGGGACATAGGGCTATATGCAACATTATATAAGTATATATTCAAACACTAAATGTATGGACGTTTTCCCCTCATCTCCCATAAATGTCTGAAAATTCTGCTTGAGATGAACTGTATCCTTAATAAATTAACAATCAACATATGTATCTTGATTTTTATCATCAGTAAATAAGAAAGTCTCATGCACAAGCAATCTTTTTAATTTTTATATGGAATTCATACTAAGCAATATTTGAGAATTGTTGCATGTTAAACTTTTTTGGTAGATTAAAATTCCATTAGCATGAATCCAGCATATTTCTTGTACAACTGTGTTTTCTTGTGATGAGTTACAAATGGAATAGTGATAATAAATATTCTCATACTTCAATTGGATTTGCTTATATTTAAAGCCACTGAAATGGGCGAGATACAGTCATATAGATTTTCAAGTTCAAGTTCAAGACACAAGTTTCATTTGTGTCTGTGTCTAAGGATGCTGTGATGACAAGTTATACAATAAAGGAACCAGGGAGAATAAATACATTGCATGAAATTTTTAAGAGTTGGTTGTCAAGGAATAGGGAAGAAATAAAACTTGATTTCAAAATTCTCTGGCTCAGCAATTAGGTCAGTTTAACTAGTGCCACAGAGAAAAATAATTCTCCAAGGAGAGATGAGTAAGTGTCCAAGTCATATCCACAAAAGTGGTTTGAGTGCTGTAAAACCTTAATGGTGCCCTGGGGATGGCAGATTGTGAGCGAGTTAAAGTACTTAGCACACACATGGAATGATCTGAGATCAATCCCTGGAACCAGTGATGGAAGGAGAGTAGTAATTCCCAAAAGTTGTCCCCTGATGCCCACCATGGCACTGCTGTGCCCATACCCTCTCTCATACACATACATAATAAATGAATATTTAATGAAATAAAAACAGTAGTAAACTGGATGTGCTCTCATGCCCAATCAGTGATTTGGGATGCAGTCTTGTGATGAGTCAGAGTGTGCTGGCATTACTCTGTTAAATGATAATGTACCAAATACTTTTAAAGATTCCTTCAACAGTTCATAAGAAGGTGCAAGTTATTTAACATCTAATCAGATAATCATTTCCATAAAATACTTTTCAAACTCAAAAGCACATAGACATTGGGAGAACTATGAGTGGACAATACATTCAGGCTAGGGCAGAGATTCACATTGAAAGCTTTTGTTTTGAGACCAAAACTTGATTGTTTTCAACAGCTGCATCATTAAAACCTGTGATATTTTCTTTAAAGTATTTTGTCTTTGAAATAAAATTTTCCATAGTAACATGGAAAGAAAATAAGAAAAATATTGCCTCTTGATTTCCATCTATATTTAACAAATAAACTCTCTCTCTTGTGACCTTTCTTGGCCTTATACACACCCTGCCTGCTAAGCTTAGTTTTCATGAACTGTGGTAGGAAAGAAAGGAAAACATATTTTAGGCTTCCACATCAACCCATTCTTTTAGTCATCTAAACCTCTAGTTATAGATAAAGTAGGATACTGAACTCCATGTCAAAATTATTATGGGACATAGAACATTTTTGGTCATTTCATATGAATTAGGAACTAGATTATAACTACTTAACCCAACTTACCCGGTGATGTCAAGCCTTTTAGATACCCAACAACATTGGTCACTGTTTTAAATTTTGTTACTGTCTGCACTTGCAAACGTACAGTTCTTTTCTCTGCAAAAAAAAAAGAGAAAGAAATTAAAAACACATATACTGTTGTGTTTCCTTCAAAACATTAGTTGCTTATCCAGTATCATCAGTAAAAATAACTCCACATGATTCACCTTTTCCTGATAGCTGAAGTTACATTTTTTGTTGCCAAACATTAAGAATATTTTATGCTGACTAATTTAGGGATTTGTCCTGCTATTGTCACCTTGGCACAACCACCAGCTTCCTGCTCTGAAAAGCATGAAGAGACAAACCTGAATCTCATGTTTGTTCCAGCACAGGGTTTAACATAAGAATACATGGGAAACTGCTGGGGAAATTGGGAAAGTTATAGAAAAAAAAAGAGCAAAAGAGGCAATGTAATTATTTCTGTGAATATTAATACTTTCCTGTCATCAGAACATGATGGTAAGACAGACATTTTCTCTGTGTGACTCACTGTTATATCAATATTGAAAACTGTATATAATATATGTTACAAGTATTATTCCTAATGCCTATTTTCATATAATACAATCTGTTTTCTTAGATTACGTAATAAATCTCTACTGATCGCTCTACTTTTTTATTTTACAATTTTATTTGTATTGATGTTTTGCTTGCATGTGTTCTGTGTCCCATGTCTGTGTGCACTGCCCATGGAGGTCAAAAGGGCAGAATGAATCCCATGGGCAGGTGTTGGTAATTGAGGGTGGTTATTTTGTTTGGTTTAGCTTTGAAAGCACTTTCTCGGGGCTGGCACATGGCCAAGCAGTTTCTTCCTGGCTGATGATCTGAGTTGCTTACATGGGACCCACATGGTAGAAGGACAGAACAGAATTCAGAAAGTTTTCCTATGACCTCATGCATGTAACATGGTCCTTACATGCCACTTCCAATAAATAAATAAGGGTAATTAATCATTTTAAGAAGGTTAAAAGACATCCTTATTCTAATTGTATGTGATTCACATGCTCTTCAAACATTTGAAATACTGAAACTAGATTTTTTTTCAAGTTCATATTGTTGATCCAGATCTTGAACTGTGGAAAATAAATTGCTATTATATAATTTATTCTGTAGTTTGTCTTACTGAAGTTGATAGATTTATAATATATATGGGTCTATTTTTAGCTTTACTGTTGTGATCTTATCATCACCTCATCACTATGCAATTTCTTCCTGAATTTGACTGCATTTATGGACTTCTACTTTCAAATGAAATTTAATGCTAATTTTTTAAGGTTCATGATTTTGGTTTTGCTTTTACTTTTTGTTTTCCATTAAGATTGCAAGGCACCCTGAGTAAATGATACTCATTCTTTACTATACAAACATGGTATAATTCCTACTTGATTTCACTTGTCTTTATTTATGTCTGTCAACAAATTTTTGTGCAGCTGTTATTGAAATTATTTTTATTGTTTCATAACTATTTTTTCTAACAATTTATATTGCAGACAAGAATATCACTTATTTTTATACCTTTGATTTATAATGAATGTTTTTGTTCATCTTCAGTGTCATAGTAGTTCATCCATAGGGTTTTTTTTAATATATAACTATAAATTGATTTTTATGAATTTCCCAGTCTTTCCATTTCTGTCATCCACCCTTGTAGCCTATTCCCAGTTCAAAGAAAAAAATAGAAATAAAAATGTTAAAATAATTACTTTCCTCCTCCAGCTTTCCTGCTTCTCCATCACATTTTAATTGTTGTAATGACTTTGGGAGCTGCAGTGTGTCATACCACATACACTTTGGCCAAAATGTTTTCCTTATAAATGTTTATTGCATTGAGTCACTGTTCTGATTCAAGGCAGCTGGCTGGTACTATACTGGACCCTCAGCAAGACTCATCTTGGGTATTCTGCCATTGCCCTGAATCTTTGAGATCTCATGGCTGTGGTTCCACAGGACCAGTCACTTCAGGCACTCCATGAAGTCACAGGTGGGGTAGATGATGTGGTGGCCCAACTCATATCCTGAAATGTGCGCCTGCATTGTAGCTGAATTGGTAAGCCCAGACTTCCACTAGGAGCCTGCTCCCCATTTCCAGAAGCATAGCCAGCTCTCCCTTGCCCTTGCCACTGGGACCAACTCTCCCAGGGACAAAGACAGACAGAGCCAACTCAGCAAGATTCTTGGACACCAACATGACCTCAGGTGGCAGGCCAGACAATGAGCATTCTCATGGCTTCTGGTGGTAATACAGGTCACAGACATCAACACAGATGCAGCAGGACCATGGAACCAGGCATTGTCCTTGGTAGCAGCACCAGCCTGGACATTACCATGGGCTCTGGTGCCATTGCATGGCTCTCACCTCAACCTGTACATGACCTGCTGACACATCCCCAGTACTGCCTCCCTCCAGAGCACTTGACCTGCTTTGCTTCTCCTTCTCTCTCATCTCTATACTATATACTTGCTCATTGTAGTGGCACTCATTCTGTCTGGCCAATACAGGATGGTGACATGCTGGGACTGTGGCCTCTCAATCCCTAGGGTACTTGACGTTGGTAGTTTTCCATGAAGACAACTCCTTTCTACCCGTTCATATGTATATGAATGAGTGTCTGTTTGTGCACATATATGTGTACTTGAGCAGACCTGTATGTGTGCACAAGTGGAAACCAGAGGTTGACATATGGTATCTTTCTCTATTGCTCTCTTATTTATTAAGTTTCAATGTATGAGTCTGAGGTATGTGCTCATGCTTGTGAGCAAATGTGTGTGTGTTTATGTGTGTGTGTGTATATGTGTCTGACCTTATGTCTGTGCATGTCCACACTTTTGTGTGTGACTGTATGTAGAGGCCTGATATTGATATCAGGAATCCTTCTTAATTACTATTACTATTACTCCTACTATCTACTATTACTAATGTTATTCATTGAAGCAAGGTCTCTCAGTTGAGCCCATGGATACATGATTTCTGGTTTCACAAGCCAGTTTGGTCTGTAGATTCAAATAATGGGAATTCAGAAAACTGGAAAGTTGATACTCCCAATCAGCTTTTACTTGACTTCTGGGAATACAAACTCAATTCTTCACACTTATATGGTAAGTGTTTGGTAGCTCA
The DNA here is from genome assembly GCF_003668045.3 of Cricetulus griseus. Lineage (NCBI taxonomy): Eukaryota > Metazoa > Chordata > Mammalia > Rodentia > Cricetidae > Cricetulus > Cricetulus griseus. The sequence continues at coordinate 124,549,077 of NW_023276806.1, read as the reverse complement.
GCTATCTTTCCAGTCTCCTTTCATTGCTGAGCTATCTTCCCTGCCTCCCTGTGCTTTCTATCAAGGTCTCTCACTTACCTCAACTTCACCAACTAGCTAGACAGGCTGCAAGCAAGACCAAGGGTTCTGCCTCCCAAGGCGGAGATCACATATCTTCCCCCCACTCAGACATCTGCTTAACCTCCTTGCTTCCTGCTAGCAACCTACCATTTTGCCCTAGAGTCCATGCACAGAGAGATGGGAAAAAACAATGTTCTCTGATCTTAACCTTTTATTATTAACTTAAACAGAATATTTTAAACATTTTATCTCTTAAAACATTCTTGACATATGTTTCTGGGAAATTCCTTTTACCAAATTAAGAAATTCACTTCTATTCTTATTTTGCTAAGAGGTTTTCCCACAAGCAGAAGTTGAGTCATTGATGGAGATAGCTGGAAGCTCTTCACTTTACAGTGTTTGCAGATATGTGCATTTCTGGAATGAGCTGTACTTCATCAAGACATGTCCTACACTCGGTAATATTTTTACACAAACTACACATATACACATGTAAGTATTTATTTGGTAACTTTATATCTCCTTTTACTGAATTACTTTTGATATGTGGATTATACAAACTTCCAAATATTTTGGCATCTGTCTTCCTCTTACAGATTTTATTAAATTATCAAAAATGTGGAATATCACTTGCACAAAAGGTAAGATTCAAATATGAAATTTTACTTCATTTTTCTTACTATTGTATCAATTTTTCTGAATATACTGTTGTTATTAACCCAATTTATTTATCTAAATGCTTTGCTCACTACTTTTTACTTTTTTATAATTTATATATTCTTAACATTTCATTTTACATTCCAACCACAGTTCTCCTTCCCACCCCTCCTCTCACCCACCCATCAACTCCCCCTGAGCCCATCCCTAGTCCACTCCTCCTCACAGGTAAGGGCTCTAATGTGCAGGCAAAAAAGTCTGACACAATAGGTTTGGGCAGTGCCAAGAACTTCTCCCATGCCTTAAGGCTGAGCATGGTCTCCCAATATAGCGAATGGGATCCAGCAAGCCAGCTCATATACCAGGTTTGTGTCATGATCCTACTGCTGGGGACCCTCTGATAGTTAAAGTTTCACAATTGTCTCCCACACACAGAGGGCCTAATTCAGTCCACTGTAGTCCCCACAGTTGTAGGTCTAGAGTTCATGAGTTTCTATGAGCTTGGTTTAGCTGTCTCTGTATATTCCTCCATCATGATCTTGACCTCCCTTGCTCATATATTTCCTCCTTCCTCTCTTCAACTGGATTCTGGGAGCTAGGCTTGGTTCTTTTTGGTGAATCTATGTGCCTGTTTCCATCAATTGCTGGATGAGGGCTCTATAATGATAGTTGGGGTATTCATCAATCTGATTACATGTGCAGAGTCTCTCTATTAAGGTATGTTTTTCATTGCTCTTCCAATTAATCTCAACCCCCTTGACCTCATGTTCCCTCATGTTCTCATCCCCTCTCCTCTGTCCCTTACCACCAGCATCCTTAATTAACCAAGTAGATCTCATCTAATTTTGTTTCCCAGGGTGGTCCATGTGTCCTTGTTAGGATACTCCTTGTTACCTGTCTTTTCTGGAGCCATGGTTATAATCTGGTTATCCGTTGTGTTACATCTAATATACACTAATGATTGAACACATACTGTATTCATCTTTCTCAGTTTGGGTTACCTCTCTCAGGATGGTTGTTCCCAGTTCCATTCATTTGACTGCAAGTTTCATGAACACAGTATGTGTATGACATTGCTGAGCAAGTGTCATCATGGTATGATTGAACATCCTTTGGATATATGCTCAAGAGTTGTATCACTGGGTCTTGAGGTACATTGATTTGCAATTTTCAGAGAAACATCCAAACTGATTTCTAAAGTGGCTGTACAAGTTTTCACTCACACCAGCAATGGAAGAATATTCCTCTAACTCCACATCTTCTTCAATATGAGTAGTTCTCAGTATTTTAGATCTTAGCATAACATAGTATCTCAGAGTTGTTTTCAGTTTGCATTTCTCTGATGATTAAGGATGTTGAACACTTTCTTAAATGTCTTTTGGCCATATCTTCCTCCAGTTGGTGCAAGAAGTGTCTTTGCCTCTTGAACCAATCCTCTCAGTTCCCTTTCTCAGTCCTTAGTAGATGTCTATGTCTCAGGGAGCCACTCAGTTCATGAGCAATGTTTGGGTTTGGGGAAGAGTGGGACTTGTAGGTTATGGAGACCAGTGAGGGGGTATTGGTGTAGCCTGCCTACAAGAGCTTCTTCTGCTGACCAACTAGTATAGCTGACATGGGTTGAGGAAGGCCCCAGTGTTTCCCAGGACTTAGGGCCTAGAAGCAGTTTGGTCAAGGTGGGAAGTTTGCCACTCACCTCTCAGTCTTCTCTGTGCAATAGATATCTGTGTCTCAGGGAGCCACTGATGTTACAAGGGATGTGTGGGCTTGGAGGCTGAGTGGGATTTGTAGGTTACAGGTTCTGGTGAGAGGGGGTTGGTGTAGCCTGCCTCTGCTTTCTAATCTTTATATATGTAGTTGTAATATGTCAATATTATATATATACAGTTTTAATATTTGGCAAACACTTCTTTATAACATTCTACTATAAGCTTTTTACATAGACACACACACATAAACATATGTATTTGAAATCTTTTTAATAGCAACCGTTGTTTTGATATCCATATGTGACATAACTATGGATACCAGATAAGGTCCATATTCAACTCATACTTTGGTGTTAATTGAGGTTTTTTCAGTGACCTATAGCTTATTATAGGTGATAGAGAATAAAAAAGTGAGGACAGAGACTGAATGTCATTGCTATATTTATACCATAGTCTTTCCACTAACAAAATAACTTTTTTAAAGAACAAAGAGTAGTTCAAATAAAGCAGTCTCATAGCAAAATGAAACATTTTGTCTAATTATTTGTATGTCATATGTGTGTGTGTCATGATGCATATTAATTCATTATTCTATATCCATATTTGAAAGTACACATACACAGTCTATTTCTTTTCAAACAATACCATGCTCATGCTTTAAATTTTAGTAACAAATCTCTGTAAAAATTTTTGATAAACTGACATTCTAAAGTTCCCATTACCACTGCTGCCATTATTAAAGTAAATAGCTCCCTGTCAAAGCAAAGTGCCTGTATAACAGCAGCAACAATAGTCAAGGAATAGTTTAGCTCTCTACAGCAAAATCTACAGTAGAAATTAGAGAAGGCAACAAAAGTACTCTAAGGGTCCCCTTAGAAGATAATGATAAATATGGGGCTGTGCAAATATGAAAATTATTTAGAAACATGAACACAGCATGTGTGATCACAAATAGGACACATAGATGTATGTAATTGCTCCACTCAGATCACAGGAGCAGATATTGTGAGGAAAGATTCTCAAGTGGGACAGAGATCAGGTTAGTCAGGCTTCCCCATGCCTGCAGGGCTGAAGTTCTATTTCAAAGGGATTTCAACAAACTTTCTTTCTCAGGTATTTATTTTCTCTTCCAAATCTCCAGAGATAGTTGTATTAAAACTCAAGGATATTTTCTCTTCCTAGAACAGCATCTAATAACACTGAATCCCTTGATATTGGAACTGCCTACTGTATTGGCTGAAAGGGAAGATGCTTTAGACTAGTTTAGTAACACCTGGAGAAATTAACTCTTAGCCAATTTACTCAAGAAGGTATAGACTGATTCCTGTCCATAAGCTGTGTCCTCTCATAAGTCACAAAATGGTAAAATTGTACATCTAAGGCAACAGGTACTTAGATATGAGGTGTACATGCACAACTAAAGATGACTCAAAGAATAGCTAACATCACCCACAAACTAGCCACATTGGAAAATACAGGATGCCAATAAACAATCTAACTAAAAACAGAAGAAAAACATCAGAACATATTAACAATGAGGAGCAAATTTAAAATTATTAAATAATTATTAAATAAAATAGAATAATTATGAAAAACATGAAAAGACAGACTAGGTAATGCATTATATGATTCTGAGTAAAGGATGGATACAAAAAGCCTTGATGTTAACACTGAGAAATACTTTCAGAGAACCACAAGGAGCTATAGAGACACAAAGTATGCAAGTACAAACATAAGATATGAGGAATAAAAATGGGAGCTGTGCAAATAATATCAGAGGTAGCACATAAAGGTTAAGGTAAATGGAGAAAATAATTGGAAACCTTATAGAAATAAAGGAAAACACTCATGCATATAAGAGTGAAATTAGACAAGAGAGAAAACCTGAAGATTCCTAGAGTGAAAACGAGTTTCTGGAGACACACACAGGGATAGTAGATGGGACAGGCAGTGAGAGACAGACACAGAGGCGGGTAAAGGCAGATATAGACAGAGAATGAGAAGGAAAACAAGAATCAAGGTATTAATGTGATGAGCAAAGTCAAGGAAGCACATTGAGAACACAGTTGGATGTAAGAGCTAAGAACATGCTATCATTTAAAATTGCAATCTGAGTAGAGTGAGGGTGTTATTCATTCCCATGGAGTAGGAGTAGGCAGAGCATTATATGGAGGAAGAGTTACTAACTGTGCCAGGCATGTCTGACCACAGTGGGGTAAGAAGGTTATCCTTTGGAGACAGGAGGAGCAACATCAACTGATGGCATACAGATGAAATGATTCCATTTCTTAGTTCATGCAATATCATGAGAAGCAGATATCTGTCATAGAAAGGACTTACATGGCATGGAGAAAAATAGGTGACAGATGGAAATAGATGTATCACTAGTAGATGTGTATATAATTAGATGGCATGCATTAAGTTTTCAGTTACATCAGTGTATTGATACATTTCATGTACTTGGGTGGAACTATAATATTAAAAATAACCATTTCTAAGCACTATTCCTTGATTGGTACTGGGAAGAATTTTCCTAAAGCCATAAATAGGCAACATACAGGTCTTACTTTCTAGACAACTGTCTCTGGTCTCTCTCAAAGAAATTATTTTTTTCTTTTTCTTTCTGTCTTCCTTTTTTTAATTTTAAAGAAATAGTCATCCGCCAAGCTGGTGTTGGAAAAGTACAGGATCATTTCGAAAATCCTATAGTACCAGAAACTACAAAAATGTTCAAAGAAAAACAATAGGACTGAGGGAGGACACAGAATCCAGGCTGAGGTTTCATTGCTGGACAATATTTGATAACTGCAGTTTCAGGAAAAATAAAGTCTTTATTCAGTATATTTTATAAAAGAAAACACATTAAGTTTGGAAGGGAAAAACATTGGAAAGACAGGAAGAAATTGAGAGGGAGTGATTTAGAGAATTGATCTGATGAAAATACATTACATAAGTGTACAAAATTATCACAAGTTTAAAAGTTTGGAGAGTTAAAAAGAATATTTCCTGATGCGTACATTAAGTAGAATTCAACTTTTAAAAAGTCTATTAAAAAGGGTAATTGAAAGAAAATCAAGGAAGCTAGGTGAGTTATAGCATGACCCATAGTCACAGAACCTGGGAACCAGAAGTGGAGGGCCAAGTGTAGCAGAGCATCTTGGCCCACACAGTGAGCTCAAGAACAGATTCTGATAAGACCCCAGTCTTTCTCAGCCAAATGTCATCCCTGGAAACAAATGTCTGTAAGCAACACTGGCTAGACTCCACAGCTTGTATTCATGAGTGCATTCATTTATATGAGTAAGTAACAAGGATGGTTCAAGAGGAGAAGGCTGTGAATCAGAGAGGGAAGTAGGAGGGCATGTGGGGAAGGGGACAGGATAGCACTGCATTTTTTAAAAATAAAATATGGCACCGGGCATATGGCTTGGTGGTAGCTATAGTGCTTGCTTAACACACAGGAGACCAGTCAATATGCAGCACAAAAAGTAATGAATTAAAACTAAATGGCAGTGGAAATGGAAAAGCTGTTATTTTTTTTAACAACTTTCAGGGTTTTCAAAGAACTAAGAATCAAATCCAACAAATAGGCTTCAATAAATCCTGATTTAAACAATCAGTACTTTTTAGACAACCAAAAAAATCCAACTTGAAGTAAGTACTAAGTAATATTCAAGAATGCTGACTAATTTTTAACTGTTGTATATGTACTTGTGTGTGATTGCAAACTTTCATAAGAAAACTGTTAAGCTACCCAAGGAAATAGTAGTGTTATATTATAACTTATTAAATTAGGAAAATAAATCCTATCAATACTAATGTTTACAAATAAATTGCAAGCAAATTTTTTAAAAATCTCCACAATACAGTGACATTTGTATATGTAATTCAACGATGTCATCAATAATCGGATCAGAGCTGCAACAATAGTGAAGACTAATAGGTAGAAGTAATAAGAATAGTGGCAGGATGGTTACAACAGTTCAGACTTGGTCTGAGAAAGAAAAATTGAAAAAGGTGGCTTTAATGAAGAAAACAACTTAAGTCGTTGGTCCAGTGGTAGAATAAAATGGCACCATGTGTCATTTGGAAGATGTAATGAGAAAGGCACATCAATACAATTGTCAAAATTCATGTTCTGAAAGAATTAATTGAAAAGTTGCAGACAGGGCAATATGAAGACAGGAAAAGGGACAGCTATGAGCAATGCATGAGCCTGGTATGTGCTTTCTGCCATTGGGACATTATTGAGTAACTGACTCAGCTGAATTAAGCCAGTGGAGTGTGTAGCAGGATGTCAGTAGTTACAATGGCTGTGTTATTTGTTCTGGGAGGGTTCAGATGTGGGTAGCAACTCTGTAGTTTGCTTTTGAATAGCTAGGAGAAAATACTTTTGATTTATTTTCAAGCTTTCTTTCATTAATATTAATTTTATTTCAAAATAATAAAAAACTCAAAATTTGGAATGAGGACATTTTTGAGAACACTGAGCTGCTGTTTATTATTTAATACTTGCTTCATACACACTGTTGATGTCCCTAAGTTTCCAACTTCTTTTACCCAATGGTTTCTGTCTTTCATGTTGCAAAATGACAGTTTTAAAATATGACATCAGAAGTTCAAAAAATTTCAATGAGATAGAAATTTGGTTTACTCAGAAATTTTTGTATTCAAATCACATGAGTTTTGAGACATGAGAGTCCAGAGACATGAAAGAGACTGCCTCTCATTCCTTAATTTCATCAGGTTCCAAAAATTAACTCCCATTGTTGTGTATTCCAGAGACAACAATCGGTTGCATTCCTGCCATTGTTAAGGTCAACTGGTTCTAAGTGTGTCTCAGAACACCAAAAAGGTTTATTTATGGTATAACCAAAATTAGCAAATATTTTGAAAATACCTCAAAGCCATCCACAGAAATGTGAAGAATAATACTTGTTGCCAGCTTTTGTGCCCATCATAATAATTGGGCTTCTCTTGCATTCATAGACACAGTTCTTTCTAGGTTTCCTAATTTTAATCTTGCCCATTGTCTATGCTTGAGAATTTTTTTAAACATTCTTCAAAATGTCTCCTTATTTTTTAAAAAGTTTTATTTATTATGTATACAGTGTTTTGCCTGCATGTATATCTGCACACCAGAAGAGGGCAGCAGATCTTATTACAGGATCGTTGTGAGCCACCGTGTGGTTGCTGGGAATTGAACTCTGGAAGAGCAGCCAGTGCTTTTGACCTGTGAGCCATCTCTCCAGCACTGAGAATTCTTATAAGAGAGTTTAAAGTGCATTTTTTTCTTCTAATGGGGCTTTGGTGCATGTGTACGAATGCACACACGTGTTTGTTTTCAATTTTCCTACATTCTTTGGGGATTAAAGGCTGTTATAATCTCCTGTTTTCAATAATTGGTGTTCTGTAATCTTGTAACACTTTTAAAATGTCAATTATTTACACCAAACCTTTAATATTAACAATATTAACTGCTGTGCAGTGTAGCTAGTACATTTTTAAAAGGAATGTGTCTCACTCTATCTCCAGTATACACATACAAATATTCACACACACACATTCACATATATGGAGGTGTATGCATATTTCTCCTTCTGTATAATTAAAGAGACATTTTGATGAATATGAAATCAGAAAAGGAAGCAAAACTTTTTTTGGAACAGTGAAATTTGAGAAAATTGATTAATTTCCCGTATCATTCTACCAAACTTCTACAACTCACAAATCACAGGACCAATCAGAAAACTAATCTTCTGGAAAATTGCCTGATGTACACAGTTCCCATTTGTCAATCAGATCTATCATTCACTCGTTGACCATGCTAGTGATCCAGGAGAAAGCCTACTGTGGACCACATCATTCTGGCTCCCAGAACTGTTGGATTCAGTTAGGGTATAGACAATGGAAGGCTTCAATAGTGATTAGTAGGTGTGGATGTGAAAGATTAGAGGGTTAATTTTCTAACTCCTTCCTTGGCTAGTTGCCTGCTGGCCAAGACTATATATTGCTTAACCAAAAGTTACACCTTCTCTCTTACAGCTCAGAATCTTGTTATTCCTAGTAACTATGCTCACATTTCTTAGCTGTGTGGATTTAGAAATAGCAGTGTTTACTAGCCCACATTAATTGGTAGCAGCATTGTTGTATCTATTCTGTTTGGCTTTGTACTACATCTTGTACATGGTCCATTGGCTAAATGGTCATGTAGTACACATTTTAAATATTTTATTTACTTTTATAATGTCACCTTATATTCTATGTCAATTAATCTTTGTATAAACATCAACACATGTGTTTTTATTGCTAATACATGAATACACAGAGAGGAGATTTTCGTTACTGGCAATATGGTCACCTGGGAAACTGAACTAAATTTATTAAGTAAAAATAATTTACAATGATAAAATAAAATTTTAATAGGAATATTGAGAAATAGCAAACATTATGACATTATTAGTTCAAAATTTATCTGAACACAGATCAACTATATAGTGGCTCTGTCTAGAAGCTCAGAGAATTTGATGAATCCGAGACACCTTTAATGACAGCCCTGTGAGGTGTAAAGGCTCTGAACTCAGAAAGACATCTTAAAGACTGATGTTGTAATTTCATCAAGTGTCCTCTACCTCATTTTAACTTGCTGTTTTTGAGTGTACCTTTATAAAACTTTCTTATTGATGGCAAGCTGAGCTGCAAGGGTGTTATGTGAAAGGGTGATTAATGAAGTTAAGGATGGATCCCCTTTTCTCCTGTAAATGATTCATTTTAATGAAGAAAATAATGAGTCTTCCTCTAGGAAGCGGGTATTACAGAGGCTGCCTTCTTACACTCAGGAGACAACAAATATAGTTAGTTCTCATGAAGTAGAAAAGGAATGAAGGATTCCAAGGGAGAAATTACTACAGTAACTCCAAATGAGTTTAAGCTCTAATGTACTTGAGGAAAAAATATAATGATAAATCTAAACATGAAAATTAAAAATATGGTGTAAATAGAAACACCAAATTAAGCTCAGAAAAACAAAGACATAGGAATTACACTGAATGTATTGTACCAAATGCTCCAGTTCAAGTACAAAACACTGCATTTGTAATGTGAGTTATTTTCTGTATTGAGACATATTGAAACAAAAATAAAGACTTAGAAAAATTAAAAATGAAATACTATCAAAAAATAAATAAAACCACAACAAAATATCTTAGGCTAAGTAATTATCAGGCTAAACACAATTGAACTAATTTGTTGCTAGTCAGAAAGAATGCCATTTTATTCTATGAGTGGCTCTACTACTCACTAAGAGTTTGGATCGTAACACCTAAAAGGGAGCTTCAAACACATAAGGCATAAAATTAACACCATGGACAAGTCACACTCACTATGTTTTTTTTTTTTTGATAAACAAGATACAGAATATTTGCACAACCTAGAAGAGAAACTTAATCCAAATTCAATAAAATGAGTACTACCTGTAAACCACTGGATCCACATTAATTTCAAATACCTGTAGGGCATATATCAGAATCTGAACCACAAGGGAAACCTCAAAGAATTGAAATATAGAAACAAAGAATAAGCAATGCTTTCTAATGAATTTTAGAGTATTCATCCTGGTCAGAGAGATTTAATATCTTAGTGTCTAGCATCATGTAAGAACTAAAGCCTGATAGAAGGAGTTAACCATGAGCACTTCAACCTGACAGAAGCTTCCTTAACTTGTGAGGGAAGGGTCCGTATTGGGACAGTGACTTAAGATGAGAATGGGGCCTTCACAGCTTAGGCATGCAAGAATACAATATAGTTTCGAACAGCTGTGAAAATAACAGTAACAAAGAATGTTTGAAATATCAGGATGTAAAAACAAGAGCAAGGTATTTCTATTAGGTTGTAACTTTGTAAATTATAACATCTGTCCGTTGTGAAAATCAGATCATCAAAATAGATGGCATATGTTGTATTAGATTTTATCACATATATAAACTCCAAAGTTTAGTTGGAGCTTCTGTAATCTGTCAAGAGTAGAGAAATGCTTAAAGACAATAAGATAAGAATGTAAGAAAGATATAAAAATGGCAAAAATAACACTGAAATACTGGATAGTATAGCTGGAAATGATTTTACTTGAAAGTGTGCATCTCAGATTGCCTTTAGTGGCTAACAAACAAATACTTAAGCTGAATCATTTGTAACAGCTAACTGATGAAATGGAACACTGTGAACTTGAGAAGTTCAAGGCGAATGACAGTTCCGTCACCCTAGGTAAGCCCTACCTTCACTCCCCAGGAAACAGGTCTGACTCTACTGTCTGTGGACTTTGGACAATAGGTCTCACACCTGTGTTCTGTATTTCAGATCCTCCATGAACAGTCCTTCAAAGCGAATTCTGAAACTCTTTTTCCTTTTATCTACGGACTTCAGACTGGCAGCTCATGAATGCTGATCTTTAGTTTCACAGCTTACTCTCTTCTTAGCTTCCAACCTGGACTCCTAGGTGCACTGTGCAATTGGTTGGGGGAGAATTTAGAAAATTAGGTGTCACTGCTAGGAGTACAGCAGAAACTCCTAACATGTAGCCTTTATTTCTGGCCAGACATGTCTTTACTAATGTAACCTAGCACATTGATTCTATCCATATGTATGCCATGTAGAGCAGTGTACACAAATACATTGATTTTTCCTATATGTATGTTGTATAGAGCTGTGTACACAAGCACACTGATTCTACCCATATGTATGCCATGTAGAGCACTGTACACAGCACATTGACTTTATCAGTATGTATGATATATGGAGTTATATAAACAAACAAAATGATTATCCATTTTTCCTGCATATTTTATTTCATACTGATGACTATAAGTAAGTAACATAAGGTATGGATAAGAGCTCCTCACAGACTATGTGTGTCTATTCTTTGGAAATGTATTGGAAGACAATAGAAGTTGCAGGAAGTGAGTTTAGTAGCAGCAAGGTTGATAGAAAGAGAATCATGGTTGGAAGAAAGAGAGCCACTTCCAGGCTTCCTCTTCCTTCTGCTTTCATAAGCAACTGTCTCAGAAGGATTCCTCAATGATTTGTCATCACAGAACTAATGTAACAGGGCAAACTGCCATCAACTAAACTTTATCACTGTTAGCAAAATAAAACAATCCTACTTTGTGTCAAATATTTCCGTTTTAATGTCAGAAAAGTGATTAGCACACCAACCTTACTGCAAAATGCATTTGTAACTTTTCTTATTTAAAAAAAAATAGCCTACTTACATTATTTTCCTTTGTATGGTCAAAAAATTTAGTGACTTATGTTACTAACATATGGAGTTCATGTCAGTCTATCAGTTCTATAAGAACACAATGTTTCAAAACACATGTATATATAGATGATAGCTAACAAATTTTAATGATATATACAGAGTCTCCTTGATTTTCCTCTCCTGGGGCAATGTTGAGGCTAATACTATTAGACAGTTCCATTAGCTTCATATGTAGTAACAAAAATACACTTATTGATCCAACTGAATGAACATTAATTGTAAATAACTATGTTTTGAATAGTTAAATTGAGCTACTTAAGAACTTTTTGCATAATCACAATTTGTAACAACATATTAGATATATTGCAAAATATCTGCTAAAGAAATATAAATGAATTCTTTCAAGTAGACAATAACAAATTAAAAGGATAGCTATTTACAACACATTTGAAAATTGTAAAAAGCATAAATGATGTAATGAATTAAATGTTGCTATATTATTTTCGTGAAGTTAATTTTCAACAGAGAATTTACAAAATTATGAATAAGGAAATCGGGGCTACATCACTGTTAAATTTGTGAGGTTTTTTATAGTTAAAAGAATTTATTTTAGCCAACAAAAAATTAATATTCAGGAATGCCTGATCTGTTGAATATGGACCCTTTGAGTAAGTATTCAAGAATGATGGTGATGAGTCTTGTAGAAAATTGGAAAAACCTGCATACTGTTCTATAACCTGTCAGACTGGGGTAACAGCAACCAAAAAATGGAATACCCACACAATAGAAAACACCCACACACCCATACCAAGAAACACCACAATCATCGTAACTCCAGATGCCTAGATCCCATTGCCAAAACATAAGCATGAACAACCAATATACCTCTTCTAAAACCTAGCACCCTTATTTTAATATGCCCTGAAAGAACTTATTTCAATTAAACATAAGAAAAGTACTCAAAATATCAATTTTGTATATGTTCAAGGACCTTAAAGAGAACATGAAAAAATGTCTTAATGAAGACTATGAAAGCACAAATAGTTAATTGAAATAATGGAATAATTTATGGTATGAGGTCTTCATTTTGAGTTTATTTCTGTTTGATTTTTGTTTAGTGATTCTATTTGTTCACTGGATTTGTGTTTTACATAGTTTACTTATGCACAAAAATTGTTTTCAATGGTGAGTTTGATACAGTATAGAACAAATATTACTCCTTTAAATATTAAAATATTCAAGTTTATCAAATTTCCTCCTTTAAACCTGATGTATGTATATTTTCTACATAAGTTATACTAATCTGTTTTATAGTTTGTCACTTCAATATTTTCACTGCATTTACAAATATTAAACATGATCTCAAATTAATATCTGATCCTGAGATTTCTATGTTCCTACTGAATCTCAAGTGACAAGACTGAGAACATACTAGATTAGTAGACAGACTCTCCAAAGAAAGAACAAATAAAGCAAATCCAGTATATCTCATCATTTGATCAATCTACTTTGTTTTTGTTTAGGCAAAGACAGTTCTTCTGGCTCTTTGGAGTGCTTATTGGATGAGTTTCCACAGGATGCCTTGACTTCTTCCTTATGCATCCTGAATATTCCATTTTACAACTTTTATTGTATATGTACCAATTAGATAGCTTTTGGTTATAAGTAACTGAGAAACAAACACAAATGTATTAGATTCTAAATGAAATATATTTACTTGCATATATGGCCAGTTCAATGAATTTAACTTTAGGTATGACAGCTTTACCTAGTAGTTAAGAGTCATTCTGTCTATTTTGACCATTTGCTCTTAACCTCCATCTCTATCTTTCTCCTTTACTCAGCTAACTCGACTCACCATTGGCTCCATTAACCATCACTATAAACTAACATAGTCCCAGAGATGAAGCAGAATCCAGAGTTACCTGCCTTTTCATTTTCTTCTGGTGTTAAAATGGGTCCTTGCTCAAAAAAAGTTCAGAAAATGAATAAGTCTTGGTTTTGTTGGACTTGGATATGCTTTATAAGATGGAATAGTGATGGGGGATGTCCTTCTGTATATATGTTTCTTTTATTGGTTGATGAATAAAACACTGTTTGGCCAATAGCCACTAGAAGAGGAAGATAGTTGGGGCTAGGAGACAGGAGAATTCTGGGAAAGGAAGGCAAAGAGAAAGAGGAAGAGTCTCCATGTATCTGCCAAAGGAGAAACAGGTCTGCACATTCTCCAGTAAGCTGAGACCATGTGGAAATATTTATATTTATAGAAATAGGTTAATAATTAAGGCTGAGTTAGCCAATAAGAAGCCCAAGTCATTGGACAAAAGTTTTATAAATAATATAGCTTATTTGGGGCTGAAGTGGCATCAACACCTGGTGGGACAAGAAAACTCCAGCAACAAATAGAATAATAGGTTGGAGCAAATCAGGCCCATCTATAGAGTTTATAGAACAACCCTCAAACATACGCACCATTCATTGTTGTAAAATGTTACAAATAGCAAAAAAAAAATATGAAGGGTAAAGATAATAATAAAACATCTATAGTGGAGAAACTTGACTATATTCCCTAGATTTTAGGGAATCCTGATTCATTGTAATAACAAGTTAATAAAATAAATGCTTAATGTGCACATACACTTTCCTATTTTTCAACTTTGATCAATTAAGATATTCTAACTTCAGTTCAACACTATGCTTGCAAAACTCAATAACAGGGAAAAATCCAACTGTAATGTGTTTTACATTATTTTTTTAATTTATAAACTAGTGGTGTGGCTGTTAGTCAAGGTAAAGAACCCTCTTGGTATTTCTATGTTGTATCTTTACCCATACATCAACATGAGCAATTAATAAAATTTTAAGAGTATATCATACACGCAATAGTTAATTATCTTGAATGAGACATAAGTAGTTCTATGAAGAACTTTGGTGTGAAGTGTCATTATCCTCTGTTTACTATGAATTTAAATTTAAGCACACAAGCACTCAGTGTTCTCATTTACTATTATATATTACTATTACTATTATATTTATAAATATAAATATAATAATCTGTTTTGTGAAAAATGAAAGGATCACAAAACACCATATTCTTCTCTAAATTTAAGCACATTTGAGTTTTTTGAAGACACAATAATAAAACTTACTTCATGAGATGAACTTTATATGATACATTTCCTTAGTAGATCTTTCATGTTACTTCTTTAACACTGGAATTATAAAGATTCAGTACTCAATCTCTAATTTCCTTCCAAGCTTTATATATGCTGTGTGTAACTTCATGTTACAAGTGTAGCTAGAGGGCATTGTTTCATGGTGTTAAGACATGTTGGGAAGGCAACTGATATCACCATTTGATAAGAGGCTTACTATTATATACAGCAGTTTGGGGTTTATAAATGTGCTGGGGTGTATATCCACCTTTGTTTCTCACAAATGTGTGGCTTTCTATGTTTCTGTAAATGCAAACAAGTGAACAAGTGCCCTTGTTCACTGCAGAAGTGAGATGAGAGATTATAATGTTATCACAGGAAATGCCAGTTCCTAAAAGGTGGATAGTTGCTGAAATGCATAAAAGGCTCTACTCATCACCGAATTAACAAATTCAGGGCAGCAGAGACGCTCATCAGGAGAAACGCCTGACCACAAGCTGATGAAATTAATCCTAGTACCCACCCACTGGAAGAAGTTAAGTGACACCCAAAGTTTATCTTCTCTTATCCACATATATGCTGTGGCATATGTGAGAGCTCACAAACACACACACACACACACACACACACACACACACACACACACACACTGAAAAGTACATGTCTCTAACATCCAGCAATCTTGACTTTGGCAATGCCTTCTTCAAAACATATTTTAATGCTTTTGCTCTTTGGAGAAAAAGAGATGATGTAACACACTAATGGAATAGAGCCCCCAATCTGGACACACAAACCTGAAGGGCTGAAGTCTTAGTTCACAGTAGCCAGACACCTTTAACAACATGTAAACACCATCTCTTCTTCAGAACTTTAATGATGAAGTTGAAGGCAGAAAAAAAGAGGCAGCCTATGGTGTTCATCCCACCACAGGTAGATTAACTGCTTCAGTTTTATCCTGCAAAGTCCAACAGGGCCTGACAAACTGCTCCACAGAAGGAGAAGCATCTCCCAGGCAATGATGCATATAGACAGAGGGATTTTTTAGTCAATTGAAGGAATTAGACTTTAATGCTTTATACTAAAAGACTTCATACCCCAGATAGCTGCTGGTATTCATTGACTCTTGGCAGGAAGTGAGACTTCCAGAGAGCTTCTGCTACCCACTGAACCCTGGCGAGCAGCGAGCCTTCCAGAGCTGAACCTGTGAAGCCATGCTAAGCAGATTTCCATGCATGTAAAAATGCTGTTTTGTGAAGCTCCTTTTCTTTGGAACAATCTAAACTCCCCTCTTTCTCTTTTAAAAACCCATCCCAGCTTCATTAATCTCTTACATTTTAATCATAATAACCTTTCAAACTCATCACAATAGGAACACAGAATGGGACAGATGCCCGCCTATCAAAAGTCAGTAGTTTTTTACAGACCTTTCAATTTAAGAGATTTACACAAAAAATGACCAAAGTTCTTAAAATATTCAGCAGATGTAAAGAAGCACAATTACTTTACCATTATATGGGAGTTCTAGAGGGCTACAGGCATCATTATCCATTCTCAGTTTCCGCAAACCAATGAGTTTTTGAGCGAAGGACGCAGAGATGGGCTGCACTAACAGGGAGGTGAGGTTTGGTCGGCTCTGTCTAAAGCTTCCCTCTGTATGAAAAAGAGAAAAGACCCAAATCCTTAGCAAACAGAAACTGAAAACAATCATAGACACTTTATTTGTGATCAAGTGTATGAATTTTCAATAGTTAGTCTATATTTGTTTGTTTATTTACTCATATTCAATTACTTAAAATGATTCGAAACACTATAAAATTATTTAGTCCAAATAACATTATATCTCTCCATCAACAACATACACAGGCATTTACCACCAGTTCTACCTCTAGGACTCACTAAAATAACGAGAAACGATTGGAGACACAGAAGTGAATGGGAGCCAAGACAGCAGAGCAGGGCTGGACTCTAGGAGCTGAAAGGTAGTTAGTCAGGTAGTAAAATAGGGAGTGGATCCCAGAGAATGGAAGTGAAGTTATGGTGAGGAGACTGGGAAGTGATGTGGTGTATATCTCAGAATTCAGAAGGCCCAGGAACTGGCAGTTCCTGCAACCTTCAACAGGTTCAAGAAGGGCAAGCCTCTGAAATGCCACGTGTCTATACTTTTAATAAAATGCAGATCAAACAAAACTGCAAGACAAAATGATTATGTACCCGCATACTCAGAGAACAGTGGAGGAGACAATGAAGCAAATGTGCTCAAGCAAACAAGAAAATACTTGGCAAAACTATTTCATTGCCTGAGAAAAGGAAATTTACACTTGAATGCCGACAGTTACATTTTAGAATGCAGTATCATAATTTTCAGAACTTTTATTAGGGAAATGATTCCTGGAGGTTTACTTGGAATTTAATTTGATATATCTGCAGGTGGTGTAGGGCCTGCATGATCCTGGTAACCAGGTTCCAGGAGGCAAATTATACATGAGAAAATATGTTTGTGAACCACTTTTTTTAATTCATCATGTGGATAACCACAAGACATAATATTATACTTTGCTTAAGGCTATGGCTGTCATGGAAACTGTGGTTTTGAGTTTTGCTGCAGAAGCACAAGGCTGGTCTTGCATGTCTGTTACTATGTGTGATAGAGAATTTTGACCACAATGTGCTTCATTGCTCCTTGACAGTTTCATGTCAAAGACCATTGCAAGACATAATTTGCAGAGGACAGAGTAAAGTGACAAATAAGACTGATAGTTGAAAAAGCAGGAAGAATTTTGATATGGCAGCAACATAGGACAAATGAAATGTGGGGCCTTTCAGAAAGGACAGTTGGGGACTGCACCGGTCATATGCTCACAAGCCAGGACATGCATGATTCACAGACACAATGTTAGGAATTGTGTGTCCTGTTGGGTTAATATGACAGTGATATTCAGGTTTCAGGAAGTTGCTCTTAGCCAATACTGATCAGTCCTCTTCTGCTCCAGCCTGTACATTAGGCTAAGACAGTTCTCATAGCCAAATACAGATCATACCTGTGTGGCTATAGCATCTTTAAACATAGTAATATTTGATTTTTTGAAAGCTTTACACTTTATGTAACATATGTTGATAACATCCATCCATCACTACCTCCCTGAACCTTCCTTTACCCCCAGTCTTTTAATTTTTACTATATACCTAGTGAAATTTTTCTTTTTTCCTTGCAAGTTTTCAAATGTGTTTTTTGTTGAATATATATATATATATATATATATATATATATATATATATATATCACATTATGCATATACTCACTTCATCCTCTTTTTTTTTGTCCCTCCTACTTCCACCTTGATTTGTGAGACGATGTCTGTTTTTTCCCATTTTTTTATTTGAATTAGAAACAAGATTATTTAACATGTCAATCCCAGGTCCCTCTCCTTCCCCTCCTCCCCTGCCACCCCCCCCACTAAAACCCTACAAATCCCATACCCTTTCTGCTCCCCAGGGAGGGTGATGCCTTCCATAGTGGGTCTTCAGAGTCTGTCATCCTTTCAGATAGGACCTAGGCCCCCCCCCTGTGTGTCTTGGCTCAGGGAGTATCCCTCTATGTGGAATGGGCTCCCAAAGTCCATACCTAAACTAGGGATAAGTACTGATCTACTACAAGAGGCCCCAAGAATTTCTGAGGTCTCCTCATTGACACCCACGTTCATGGATCTGGATTAGTCTCATGCTGCTTTCCCAGCTATCAGTCTGTGGACCAACAGTTCCTCCTTGTTCAGGTCAGCTGCTTCTGTGGTCTTCACCATCATGGTCTGGACCCCTTTGCTCATGTCTCCTCCTTCTCTGCAACTAGATTCCAGTTCAGTTCATTGTTTTGCTGTGGCTGTCTGCTTCTACTTCCACCAGCTGCTGCATGAAGGCTATAGGACAGCATATGAGACAGTCATCCATCTCATTATCAGGGGAGGGCATTTATGGTAGCCTCTCCTCTGTTGCTTAGATTGTTAGTTGGTGTCATCTTTGTAGATCTCCAAACATTTCCCTAGTGCCTGATTTCTCTTTAAACCTACAATGTCTCCCCTATTATGGTATCTCTTTTCTTGCTTTCCTCTATTCTTCCCCCAACTCAACCTTCCTGCTTCCTCATGTCCTCCTCATCCCTCCTTTTCTCCCCTTCTCATTCTCCAAGCTCCCTCTCCCCTCCCCACATGCTCCCAATTTGCTCAGGAGATCTGAGACAATGTCTCTTAATAGCCTGTAATATTCCAAGCAGACATAGCTTGGCAGCAAGAGAGCCTCAGGGGTCCCACTCCTTACATCACAATCATCCTGGACTTCATCCAACTTTTTATATGCATTCTCACCTTTCAGCTCACTCCCTCTTACTTACAAGGTAAATGCTGCCTTATAACCCTGACAATGTGAAATCTGTGATTGAAAATTTGTCATGGATATCAGGAATTGCTATATTTTCAATAACAAATAAAACTTCTTAAGGTTATGAATGATGTCATGACTACCACATGCAAAATAATCTTAATCAACCTTGGGTTGCCAACATTCACACATCATCTGACAACACCAAGTTAGTCCCTTTGTGTATTCTGTTATCTACCTATACTGTGAATTGATTTAAGCCATTAATTCCTTAATTCAACAAAACCCATTCTGAGGTCATCACACATGTCTAAGGCACTAGCTTTCTGCAAAGTCCAACTGAAAGCCACTTCCTACAGCAAGTTTCTATTGATAAATATCCCAGCTCTAACTCTTCACTATTTTGGTCTGTTTTCAGCTTCTAGTTAATATAATCACTAAATGAAATTACTACCCTTTACCTGTTAAATTATGACACATGGTGCCAAGCATATTGTCAAGGGATCAAGAATTGAGAAAGACAAATGATTTAAGATTTGTTTGAAAATATTGTCTTTCTGGTTCTCAGCATGCCTACAAATGGAGCAGGGGCACAATTAAAGTGTGTGTGTTTCCACTCCACTTTGATTAAGCTTTATTGATAGCAAGCTGTTACCTCCCAAGCAGACACACTAAATATATTTCAAAAGCCCATTTGTTCCCATTAACTCACCGGTTAATCATGTTCTAAAGCAATTATTGGTAGATGAAAGCATTTCAATAAATAAATCATATTTAAATATATATATATATCAGCTAATAAAAGTCAATACTCAACTTCTCTTTTTCTCTGAGATGCTCTATTAAACACATAAAAACAATGGATTTAAAAGTTATCTATGAATGAACCTTAAACCCAAAATTGATCATTCCTAAGTCTTTGATGGTTTTTGTGCTGCATGACAATAGGCTTGCATTAGTTTGGAAATATCCTAAGTAATTGGTTCATTACTTTTTCACTTTCACTTTAATGGAAATCTGACAAACAGTTCACTTCTGAGAGCAGCTACTAAAAGCAGGGCTTTGCAGGACACTAAGACTAAATTATATTCATAAGCTATATTTAAAAATCTGTATTATTAAAGAACTAGAATTTCATTGTCTTATATATTAAGCACTTTTGAATGCGACTAAACATGTATACCAGTTAATTTAGTTATATTTTAAAGTACATTTATGAACTATAGGAATCCATTATACATCACACAAAATTAAGTGGGTTATGTGTAGAGATACAGCAAGTATTAGGTAAGAAAATACATGGCAAAGCACTGAGTACATTTTGTGGTACTGGCTTCTGTTTTCTGACCTGCATTGTCTACATTCAATAATCATTGACATCAGCCTGTAGTAGAGCTGATGGCCAACTGCCTTTATTTTCTGTATCTGTTATTATCTAAAGAGGAAGAAAAATAAATAAAGGGTTCCTTTATTAGTAATTCCACCTGTGGCAGATGCCACATGCATATAAAATGAGAGTTTGAATAGACAAGATACTAAGTTTCACTCTGTCTTGACTCTTAGTTAGAGTGCAGCAAGTATGCAATTTTATTATGATAATATTGTTATTCTGGAACTGGGGAGATGGCTCAGTGCTTAAGAGCATATCCTGCTGTCAAAGAGAACCTGAATTCAGGTCCTAGGACTCACATAGAACACTTCACAACCACCAGTAAGAAGTTCTCAGAGAATCTGACACCTTCTCTTTGGTTTTGCGGGTACTTGCTCTTAAAGGAGCACAAACCCACACACAGACATACATAAACACACAATCCTAAATTTGTTAATAAAAATAAATATTTTAGAAGGTTATCAACCCATACAAATTGCTTTGCTTAAACCACCAATGTCTTTGATATGTTGATTTACTGAAGAAAAGGCTCATTACATCAGACAGTGAAGCCTGAAGACTGCAGTATGAAATGAAAGAAATGAAGTTAAAATTGCTATGTAACTGTGTGTGTATCTAGTTCAATTACATCTTTTGAAACTGTTAATGTCTACTTCAATTACATCAGATTATAGATACAAAGGAAACATTGGTGTCAATGTTCTCTGTTTCTGTCTCTGTCTCTGTCTCTGTTTCTCTCTCTCTCTCTCTCTCTCTCTCTCTCTCTCTCTCTCTCTCTCTGTGTGTGTGTGTGTGTGTGTGTGTGTGTAGTGGTATGATGTTTTTTACTCTTTTGACTTTTCTAGGGGCCCACCACCTAGCTTACCAGTAAATCCTACACAGAATCTTATTATTACTTATGAATGCCCTGCCTTAGCTTAGTTTGATGCTAGCCAGCCCTTCTTAACTTATATTATCCCATCTATCTTTTGCCTCTGGGCATTTACTCCATGACTGGCTGTTTTGCTAGGTGGCTGTCCCTGATGTCCTCTTGCTCTTACCACTTTTCCTCAGTTCTCCTTATATTTATGCTCTCTGCCTTCCAAACATGTATATTCTTACTCCTGCCTTGCTATTGGCCATTCAGCTCTCTATTAGGACCACCAGGTGTTTTAGACAGGCACAGAATCACAGCTTCACATAGTTAAACAAGTGATGCATAGACAAAAGTCATATCCCTTAATATAATATTCTAACACATCTGTGTATTTGTGTTTGAAAGAGAAAGTGAAAGTGTGGGGTAAGACTTAAATCTGACACAAATATCAACACATACAACAAAAGCTAATTATTCAAACAGAAATATCAGACTCTGAGGGTCTCAACATGAGGTACTGAGAGAGTCTAAGATAAGACCTGTGTTGGTTAAATAAAAGACAGGACCCATATGGGTTAACAGGTTCTGCAATTGAGAAGACTATGTGACTCCTTCATCTGTTTCATCTAACTGACCCTTCATATCTCTGTCCTTCCATCACTCTCCATCCTTTTCTCTCATGGTCCTCCACTTCAAAGCCACTGGACAAGCACAACCACATGACCCAGGCACCAGTCACAAATTAAGAACATCATGTCCTACCCTCCAGTATCTATTATCTGACAAAATCACTAATGTGGAATATGCCACATCAGACAGAAATTGACTTAATTTGGTATGTAGTTTTGTATTTTTCCACAGTACAATTTACATAATTTTAACAGGAACAAAAATATAAAAAGTGGGACAATGAAGATGAGCACTACCTTTGCTCCTTTCCTCACATTAATGAAAAGACACTAAAGTAATCAAATAAAAGAAATGGTTAGAGACACGCCCAGGCAGGGTGGAGCTTCCTGAATCTGGCTTGGTTCAGGACACTCTTCCTTCCCTTTCCGGACTCACCGCAGACCAGGTGAGCCACCCCCTGCTTTTACCCAATTCTTGTCCTAAGCGCCACCCACCCAGATCCCTCCAGGCTCGTCCCTGCTTGAAACAGACACGCCCAGGCAGGGTGGAGCTTCCTGAATCTGGCTTGGTTCAGGACACTCTTCCTTCCCTTTCCGTGGACTCACCGCAGACCAGGTGAGCCACCCCCTGCTTTTACCCAATTCTTGTCCTAAGCGCCACCCACCCAGATCCCTCCAGGCTCGTCCCTGCTTGAAACAGACACGCCCAGGCAGGGTGGAGCTTCCTGAATCTGGCTTGGTTCAGGACACTCTTCCTTCCCTTTCTGGACTCACCGCAGACCAGGTGAGCCACCCCCTGCTTTTACCCAATTCTTGTCCTAAGCGCCACCCACCCAGATCCCTCCAGGCTCGTCCCTGCTTGAAACAGACACGCCCAGGCAGGGTGGAGCTTCCTGAATCTGGCTTGGTTCAGGACACTCTTCCTTCCCTTTCCGTGGACTCACCGCAGACCAGGTGAGCCACCCCCTGCTTTTACCCAATTCTTGTCCTAAGCGCCACCCACCCAGATCCCTCCAGGCTCGTCCCTGCTTGAAACAGACACGCCCAGGCAGGGTGGAGCTTCCTGAATCTGGCTTGGTTCAGGACACTCTTCCTTCCCTTTCCGTGGACTCACCGCAGACCAGGTGAGCCACCCCCTGCTTTTACCCAATTCTTGTCCTAAGCGCCACCCACCCAGATCCCTCCAGGCTCGTCCCTGCTTGAAACAGACACGCCCAGGCAGGGTGGAGCTTCCTGAATCTGGCTTGGTTCAGGACACTCTTCCTTCCCTTTCCGTGGACTCACCGCAGACCAGGTGAGCCACCCCCTGCTTTTACCCAATTCTTGTCCTAAGCGCCACCCACCCAGATCCCTCCAGGCTCGTCCCTGCTTGAAACAGACACGCCCAGGCAGGGTGGAGCTTCCTGAATCTGGCTTGGTTCAGGACACTCTTCCTTCCCTTTCCGGACTCACCGCAGACCAGGTGAGCCACCCCCTGCTTTTACCCAATTCTTGTCCTAAGCGCCACCCACCCAGATCCCTCCAGGCTCATCCCTGCTTGAAACAGACACGCCCAGGCAGGGTGGAGCTTCCTGAATCTGGCTTGGTTCAGGACACTCTTCCTTCCCTTTCCGTGGACTCACCGCAGACCAGGTGAGCCACCCCCTGCTTTTACCCAATTCTTGTCCTAAGCGCCATCCACCCAGATCCCTCCAGGCTCGTCCCTGCTTGAAACAGACACGTCCAGGAAGGGAGGAGCTCCCCGAAACTGGGTACAGGCCACTCTTCATTCCATTCCCGGCGACCGATCCACCAAGAGGCCTAACGCCATCAGAGTGAGGAGGCTACGAGGAGAGGCAAAACCATCCAGAGCTCCGGACATTGAATTCCTGGCCCACACACACTACAGAGTAACAAGAGGAGATAGAGAGATCCTACCTGCACTCACTGGAAAAAGATATGGGAAGAAGACAGAATAAGAACCCGCTCAACAACAGAAAGACCAATATGACACCACCAGAATCTAGGGACTCCACTCCAGCAAGATCTGAAAAGCCCAACACAGTGCATGAAGAAGAGATGGACCTCAAAAATTATCTGAGCAAGATGATAGAGACCTTCAAAGAGGAAACAAGAAAATCCCTTAAAGAAATAGAAGAAAAAGTAAGCAAAAAATTACACGATATGGAGGAAAAGACAAACCAAAATATTCAAGAAATAAACAAATCTCTTAAAGAAGCTAAAGAAACCCAAGATAAAACAACCAAACAAGTGAAGGAAGCTCTTGAAACAGTTCAAAACATGAAAGCTGAATTAGACACATTAAAGAAAACACAGAATGAAGCGATGCTGGAAATGGAAAGGTTGGATAAACGAGCAGGATCTAAAGATGTGAGTATAACTAATAGAATTCAAGAGACAGAAGAGAGAATCTCAGCTATTGAAGACTCGCTAGAGGATATACATTCATCAACCAAAGAAAACCTCAAGACCAACAAATCCCTAACACAAAATATCCAGGAAATATGGGACACCGTGAAAAGACCAAACCTAAGAATAATAGGTGTAGAAGAAGGTGAAGAAACACTGCTCAAAGGTACAGAAAACATATTCAACAAAATCATAGAAGAAAACTTCCCCAACCTACAGAAAGATATGCCTATGAAAGTACAAGAAGCTTATAGGACACCAAACAGACTGGACCACAAAAAGAAGTCCCCCCGACACATAATAATCAAAACTCCAAATCTACAGAATAAAGAAAAAATATTAAGAGCTGCAAAGGAAAAAGGCCAAGTAACATATAAAGGCAAACCAATCAGAATCACACCCGACTTCTCAATGGAAACTATGAAAGCCAGAAGGTCTTGGATAGATACACTACAAGCACTAAGGGAGCATGGATGTCAACCCAGACTACTGTACCCAGCAAAACTTTCAATCACTATAGATGGAGAAAACAAGATTTTCCATGACAAAAACAGATTTAAACAATACATATCCACAAATCCAGCACTACAGAAGGTTCTGGAAGGAAAACTCCAACTCAAGGAACATAACTACATGCACAAAAACACAGGCAATAGATAATCTAATATTGCCAAACACAAAAAGAAGCAGGAGAGCAAAATCCACACACAATGACACCACCAACAATAAATCCAAACCAAGCAAGAACCAACGAACAATGGACATTAATATCCCTAAATGTCAATGGCCTTAACTTACCCGTAAAAAGATATAGGCTAACAGAATGGATACGAAGACAGAATCCATCTTTCTGCTGTTTACAAGAAACACACCTCAACTTCAAAGACAGGCGATACCTCAGAGTAAAAGGATGGGAAAAGATTTTCCAATCAAATGGCCTCAAGAAACAAGCAGGTGTAGCAATCCTAATATCTAACAAAATGGACTTTAAACTAAAATCAATCAAAAGAGATGAAGAAGGGCATTTCATACTCATCACAGGAAAAGTCCATCAAGATGAAATCTCAATCCTGAACATCTATGCTCCAAATACGAAGGCACCCACATTTGTGAAAGAAACATTACTAAAGCTCAAACCACACATAAAACCACACACACTTATAGTAGGAGACTTCAACACCCCCCTTACACCACTAGACAGGACCACCAGACAAAAACTTAACAAAGAAACAGAGGATCTGAAAGAAGTCATGGCCCAACTGGGGTTAACGGATATCTATAGAGCATTCCATCCAAACTCAAAAGAATATACCTTCTTCTCAGCACCACATGGCACCTTCTCCAAAATTGACCACATAGTAGGCAACAAAGCAAACCTCCACAATTACAAAAGAATTGAAATAACCCCCTGTATCTTATCAGACCACCATGCATTAAAGCTAGAATTCAGCAACAATACAAATGGCAGGAAACCTGCAAACTTTTGGAAAATGAATAACACCCAATTGCACCATTCCTGGGTTGAGGAAGAAATAAAAAAACAAATTAAAGACTTCCTAGATTCTAATGAAAATGCAGACACAACATACCCAAACTTATGGGACACTCTGAAAGCAGTCCTAAGAGGGAAGTTCATAGCACTAAGTGCCCACATGAAGAAACTAGAAAAAAGTCACATTAGAGAACTGACAGAACAACTGAAAACACTAGAGCAAAAAGAAGCAAACTCACCAAGGAGGAGTAGACGCCAGGAAATAATCAACCTGAGAGCTGAAATCAATAAAGTAGAAACTAGGAAAACATTACAAAGAATCAATGAAACAAAGAGTTGGTTCTTTGAGAAGATCAACAAGATAGACAAACCTCTAGCCAAACTAACCAAAAGGCAGAGAGAGAGCACACTAATTAACAAAATCAGAAACGAAAAGG
The DNA here is from genome assembly GCF_003668045.3 of Cricetulus griseus. Classification (NCBI taxonomy): domain Eukaryota; kingdom Metazoa; phylum Chordata; class Mammalia; order Rodentia; family Cricetidae; genus Cricetulus; species Cricetulus griseus. Next base: position 124,522,662 of record NW_023276806.1, on the reverse strand, counting down.
GGGATATAACAACGGACACTGTGGAAATCCAGAGAATCTTTAGGTCATACTTTGAAAATCTGTACTCCACAAAATTCGAAAATCTAATGGAAATGGACAGTTTCCTGGATAAATATCACTTACCAAAATTAAATCAAGATCAGATAAACAATTTAAATCGACCCATAACCCCTAATGAAATAGAAGCAGTCATCAAAAGCCTCCCAACCAAAAAAAGCCCAGGACCAGATGGCTTCACTGCAGAATTCTACCAGAAATTCAAACAAGAGCTGATACCAATACTCCTCAAACTGTTCCGCACAATAGAAGCAGATGGGATATTGCCAAACTCCTTCTATGAGGCTACAATCACTTTGATACCCAAGCCACACAAAGATAAGAATAAGAAAGAGAACTACAGACCAATATCTCTCATGAACATTGATGCTAAAATACTCAATAAAATATTGGCTAATCGAATCCAAGAACATATCAGAAAAATCATCCACCACGATCAAGTGGGCTTCATCCCAGGGATGCAAGGATGGTTCAATATACGAAAAACCATCAATGTAATCCACCATATAAACAAACTGAAAAAGAAAAACCACATGATCATCTCACTAGATGCTGAAAAGGCCTTTGACAAAATCCAACATCCCTTCATGATAAAGATCTTGGAGAGAACAGGAATAACAGGAACATATCTAAACATGATAAATGCGATATACACCAAACCAATAGCCAACATCAAACTAAATGGAGAGAAACTCAAAGCATTTCCTCTAAAATCAGGAACAAGACAAGGATGTCCACTCTCTCCATATCTCTTCAATATTGTTCTTGAAGTTCTAGCTAGAGCAATAAGACAAGATCAGGATATCAAAGGGATACAAATTGGAAAGGACGAAGTCAAACTTTCACTATTTGCAGATGACATGATAGTCTACATAAGTGACCCGAAAAACTCTACCAGGAAACTCCTACAGCTGATAAACACCTTCAGCAAGGTAGCAGGATACAAAATTAACTTAAATAAATCTGTAGCCCTACTGTATACAGATGATAAACTCAATGAGAAAGAAATCATGGAAACATCACCTTTCACAATATCCACAAGCAACATTAAATATCTGGGGGTAACACTAACCAAAAAAGTGAAAGACCTGTACAATAAGAACTTTGAGACTTTAAAGAAAGAAATTAAAGAAGATACCAGAAAGTGGAAAGATCTCCCGTGCTCTTGGATAGGCAGAATTAACATAGTAAAAATGGCAATTCTACCAAAAGCAATCTACAGATTTAATGCAATCCCCATCAAAATCCCAACACAGTTTTTCACAGACATTGAAAGAACAATACTCAACTTTATATGGAAAAATAAAAAACCTAGGATAGCCAAAACAACTCTTTACAATAAAAGATCCTCTGGAGGCATCACCATCCCTGACTTCAAGGTCTACTATAGAGCCATAGTTCTGAAAACAGCTTGGTATTGGCACAAGAATAGACAGATAGACCAATGGAATCGAATTGAAGACCCAGATATTAACCCACGCACCTACGAACACCTTATTTTTGACAAAGGTGCTAAATCCATACAATGGAAAAAAGATAGCATCTTCAACAAATGGTGCTGGCACAATTGGATTCGAACATGCAGAAAATTGCAGATAGATCCATACTTGTCACCATGCACGAAACTTAAGTGCAAATGGATCAAAGATCTCTCCATAAACCCAGCCACACTGAATCTTTTAGAAGAGAAAGTGGGAACAACCCTTGAACAAATTGGCACAGGAGAACGATTCCTGAACATCACGCCAGAAGCACAGACACTGAGGTCTGCAATTAATAAATGGGACCTCTTGAAACTGAGAAGCTTCTGTAAGGCAAAGGACACAGTCAGTAAGACAAAACGACCACCCACAGAATGGGAAAAAATCTTCACCAGCCCCACATCTGACAGAGGACTGATTTCCAAAATATACAAGGAGCTCAAGAAGCTAGCCACCAAAACACCATACAATGAAATTAAAAAGTGGGGTGCAGAACTAAACAGAGATTTTTCAACAGAGGAATCTGAAATGGCTGAAAGACACTTAAGAAAGTGCTCAAAATCCTTGGCCATCAGAGAAATGCAACTCAAAACAACTCTGAGATACCACCTCACACCTGTCAGAATGGCTAAAATCAAAAATACCAATGACAACCTATGCTGGAGAGGTTGTGGAGAAGAAGGAACACTCCTCCATTGCTGGTGGGAGTGTGAACTTGTAAGACCACTTTGGAAATCAGTATGGCGGTTGCTCAGAAAAATGGGAATCAATCTACCTCAAGATCCAGCCATTCCTCTCTTGGGTATATACCCAAATACTGCTTGTCCATACAACAAGGACATATGTTCAACCATGTTCATAGCAGCATTGTTTGTAATAGCCAGAACCTGGAAGCAACCTAGATGCCCCTCAACTGAAGAATGGAAAGAGAAAATGTGGTACATTTATACAATGGAGTACTACTCAGCAGAAAAAAGCAATGGAATCTTGAAATTCGCAGGCAAATGGATGGAACTAGAAGAAACCATCCTGAGTGAGGTAACCCAATCACAAAAAGACAAACATGGTATGTACTCACTCATATATGATTTTTAGACATAGAGCAAAGGTTTACCAGCCTATAATCCTCTACCCCAAGGAAACTAGAAATCATGAATGACTCTAAGGGATAAATGGACCCCAGGAATGGGAAATGGCATGAACTCCCGAGCTAATTGAGAGCATGAGGGTAGGGAAGTGGGTGCTGCCACAATAAGAGCACAAGATGAAGAGTAGAGGAGAAGAAATGGAGGAGCAGATATATTGAGTTGGGGGAAGAATAGAGGAGAGAGAGCAGGATGAGAGATACCATATCAGAGGGAGTCACTATAGGTCCGAGAAGAGATCTGGAACTAGGTAGATCTTCAGAGACCTATAAGGATGACACGATCTGACAATCTGGGCAGTGGAGGAGAAGTTGGCCTAGAAACCCTTCCCCTAGAATGAGATTGATGAATACTCTCTATGCTATTCTAGAGTCCTCATCCAGTGGCTGATGAGAGCAGAGACAGACATCCACAGAAATACACTGAGCTGAAATCTGGAACTCAGTTGAAGAGAGGGAGGAATGAAGAACGAAGGGGTCTGTACCTGGTTGGAGAAACCCACAGAAACAGTTGGCCTGAAAAAGGGAAAGCATATCGACCCCAGATGCTCTTTGGGAGGACAGTACAGGACTAATCCAGCCCCCTGATCATGGATGCCAATGGGGAGGCCCCTGCACTCCTGGGATTTTTAGACATAGAGCAAAGGTTTACCAGCCTATAATCCTCTACCCCAAGGAAACTAGAAATCATGAATGACTCCAGAGGGAGGTGGACTGGCGTTTTGCCCTGGTGGGTGGGAGGGACTTCGAGAGCCCATCCCACTTGAAGGGATTCGCTCTGTCTCTGAACACATGGGGAGGGGCCTAGGCCCAGCACAGGAAGATTTGGTAGACTTGGTGGAACCCTGGTTGGGGGCCCTACCCTGCCTGGGGAGTGGTGGGTGGATGGGGTGGGGGGTAGGTTGGAGGTGGGGGAGAAGGAATGGGGGTGGGGGAGGGAGAGGGAGAGGGAAAGTATATGTGAAAATATTAATAATTTAATAAAAAAGAAAAAAAAAAGAAAAAAAAAAAAAAAAAAGAAAAAAAAAAAAAAAAAAAAAAAAAAAAAAAAAAAAAAAAAGAAATGGTTATGCATCTGCTGTCCCAGAAGACTATCCATCTGCTGTCCCAGAAGACTATGCATCTGCTGCACAAGAAGGCTATGCAACTGCTGTTCCAGTATAACTGAGATCCTTCCTTTTGAAGACTACCACCTTGACTGATGTTAACCAATAGCCAAGTAGTACATCCATGTTTTCTTTTTCACTTGAGCCCACTCAATTTACAGTTTTTTTCTGAAATGACCAGAACACTAAATGGACTAGCAATTTCATCATCCTTATGAATATAGCCAAGACTTCATTTTTCTCATTATTGTATAGACTACTATTGTAAATACCACTAGCTCTCCTGGAGCCAGTCAAAGTCAACAATGGGTTGTTTAGATTACTATTAAAAATGAAAACACTTAACATGGTTTATGCTCCTTTATAGTCTCTCTCTCTATCTCTCTCTCTCTCACACACCAAGTACAATAAAATAAACATAGAGAGATATTTTTAATCATGAATGACTTTTATTATTGATATTCATACCTTATATTTCTTTAATTTTGTAAGATATTTTTCCTCTAAAACCAATATAGATTTTAGTTCATAGAAGTTACCTGACAATAAAATACTGAAAGTATACATGTCACTCATTTCAGAAAGATTTGTCTTCATTCTCTGGCTCTCACAGAAACCTTTGATTATACAGAATACTAAACTGAATATGTTAATTCCTCACTTCCTTCTTATCACACAGTGGGTAGATAGAATCTCTGGGGCTCATTCACTGTTGTACATGTGAGAATGGACACAGTGCTTGGTAAGAGTTGGATGCTCTGTAGATATTTTTGGGTGAATGGTTGTACTGATGTGCAAATGAACAGTTATGTTGTACACTCTGATTTTGAAAGACCCCTGCCCCTTAGCCCTTTCTTTCTCAAGTTTGTCTCCTCCTCCTCCTGTCGGCGGCTTCCCCGATCCCCACCCCCGGCGGCCTCCACTTCCCCCGCCACCCGCCGCACGCCCGGCCTGAGAACGAGCACCAGGTGGGCCGGCACGAGAATGAACACCAAGTGAGCCGGCCTGGAGCCCTGCCCCTGAGCCCCCGCCCGATGAGAAACACTCCGTCCCAAGGTCTCCGCCCCCAAGGTCAGCCATCTGGACGCAGAGGGGGGGGGAATTGAGTCTGTTGTACCAGACACCAGACCTTGAGAATATGCTGATCTGGAATGGCTCTGTGTCTCATTTGAACCATCCAATAGAAATGATTCTGTATTTCGCCTCATTTGAAAGACTCTGTGTTTCACCTCATTTGAATAACTCTGTACTTCGCCTCATTTGAATAACCCTGTATAGCGCCTCATTTACATTGACCAATGGGAATAGCTCTGTACAATGCCTCATTAGAATTATCCAATAGAATCCCTGCTTCTAGCTTGTGCCTTTTTCCCTATATAAGGACCCCTTTCCCTTGGCTCGGGGCGCTTAGCCACACAGAAGCTAAGTCGCCCCGGGTACCCGAGTCTCTAATAAAGCCTCTTGCTTTTGCATCCAAAGTTCCTGGTCTCGCTGATTCCTGGGTGCGGGTCTCCTTCTACGAAAGTACCTCTTCGGGGGTCTTTCAATTTGATTTGGTTATCTATCCTTTAATCAAAAGTATATTGTCATATTCCTAATCCTTAATCAAAGCTTGTAATAACAGCCACAATTATGCAGTTACTAATGGAAGAGAAAGTAATATATACATTTGTTAATCAACATTTAACAAGCATTGTGATATTCAACAATGTGGTAATGGCTGGAAAGTTCCAAGACCCTTAAGTAGAGCCAACTACTGCCATTTTCCTAATGCATATAATTTCATCATATAATCTAAATACTTGTTCTTACACACAAAGATACATGCAGTACTCCCTCCTCATCAAATATATTAGTTTTTGCCACAGATAGGGATTATTACAGATATCTACAACTAGTAAAAACACATCCTATTTGATTCAACTCTTGCATTTAACATTCAGGCAAAGTTACTGAAGAGGGGTTGTGAAGTTCTTTAGAGCCAGGTGCCCATGGTATCTGCTGCTAGACAGTGTCTCCTAGACATTACTGGGATAACCCACCCATTGAATAACAATATTACCGTTGCCTTATAAGACTAGCATAATAATACTACCAATTTTCATTCAGATGTGTACAGGGAGATTCCATATGGTCTACTGAAGGTGAAGAGCTATAAAGGTGGTCAATGACTCCTGAGAGAGATAGAATAGTTGATTCCAAGCATGATCTCTTGTGTAGGTTGTGCAATCTCAAGTGGTCAGCCTAGGATACATGCACATATATGTAATACTGAATTGACTCATTAGGTTGTATATACATATGTGGATATACACCCCACACACACAAACACAATCAGACAATAATAATTAAAGAATGAATTTGGGATGGAATAAGCATGAAAGATGTAGATGGGAGAAATGTTGACAGAGACAGTACACATGTATGGATTTCTCAAAAATAAAATTATTAAAAATTAGTAAGTTTGTTTCAGCATATATATTTGGATTGTTTGTCAAAAATCAGGTGTTTGTAGGTGTGTGGGTTAATATCAGGTTTTTCAACTCTATTCCATTGGTCTACCTGTCTATTTTTGTGCCAATACCAAGCTGTTTTCAAGACTATAGCTCTGTAATAGAGCTTGAAGTCAGGGATGGTGATGCCTCCAGAAGTTCCTCTATTGTACAGGGTTGTTTTGGCTATCCTGGGTCTTTTGTTTCTCCATATAAAGTTGAGAATTGTTTTTTCAAGGTCAGTGAAGAATTGTGTTGGGATTTTGATGGGGATTGTATTGAATCTGTAGATTGCTTTTGACAAGATTGCCATTTTTAATATGTTGATCCTGCCTATCCAAGAGATTGGGAGATCTTTCCATTTTCGGGTATCTTCTTTAATTTATTTCTTTAGACACTCAAAATTCTTATAGTACAGGTCTTTCACTTTTTTGGTTAGTGTTACCCCAAGGTATTTTATGTTGTTTGTGACAATTGTAAAGGGTGATGTTTCCCTATTTCTTTCTCCACCAATGTATCATCTGTATATAGTAGGGCCACAGAGTTTTTTGAGTTAATCTTGTATCCTGCCACTTTGCTGTAGTAGTTCCCTGGTAGATTTTTTTGGGTCACTTATGTAGACTAGCATATGATCTGCAAATAGTGAGAATTTAACTTCTTCCTTTCAGATTTGTATTCCCTTGATCTTCTTTTGTCTTATTGCCCTAGCTAGAACTTCAAAACAAATATTGAAGAGGTATGGAGAGAATGGACAGCCTTGTCTTGTTCCTGATTTTAGAGGAATTGCATTGAGTTTCTCTCTATTTAATTTGATGTATATATATATATATATATATATATTGCTTTTATTATGTTGAGGTATGTTCCTGTTATCCCTTATTTCTCCAAGACCTTTATCATGAAGGGGGTTGGATTTTATCACAGGCTTAACACCTTTAACAAATGGTGCTGGCATAACTGGATGCAAACATGTAGAAGACTACAGATAGACCCAAGCCTTTCCACCTGCACAAACTTAAGTCAAAATGGATCAAAGTTCTCAACATAAACCCAGCCACACTGAACCTATTAGAAGACAAAGTGGGAAATACCCTTGAATTAATTGGTACAGGAGACAGCTTCTTGAACATAACACTAGCGGCACAGACACTGAGATTAACAATTAATAAATGGGACCTCCTGAAACTGAGAAGCTTCTGTAAGGCAAAGGACACAGTCATCAAGACAAAACAGCAGCCCACAAACTGGGAAAAGATATTCAACAACCCAACATCTGACAGAGGGCTGAACTCCAAAATATACAAAGAACTCAAGAAGCTAGTCTCCAAAATAACAAAGAATCCAATTAAAAAGTGGGGTACAGAACTAAATAGACAATTCTCAATAGAGGAATCTAAAATGGCTGAAAGACACATAAGAAAGTGTTCAACATCCTTAGCCATCAGGGAAATGCAAATCAAAACAACTCTGAGCTACCATCTTATTTCTGTCATAATGGCTAAAATCAAAAACACCAATGACAGTTATGCTGGAGAGGATGTGGATAAAGGGGAACACTTCTCCACTGCTGGTAAGAGTGCCAACTTGTACAGGCACTTTGGAAATCAGTATGGCAACTCCTCAAGAAAATGGGAATCAATCTACCACAAGATCCAGCAATTCCACTCCTAGGCATATACCCAAAAGAAACACATTCATACAACAAAGACATCTGTTCAACGGTGTTCATAGCAGCACTATTTGTAATAGCCAGAACCTGGAAGCAACCTAGATGCCACTCAACGAAAGAATGGATAGAGAAAATGTGGTACATTTACACAATGGAGTACTACTCAGTAGAAAAATACAATGGAATCTTGAAACTTGCAGGCAAATCGATGGATCTAGAAGAAACCATTCTGAGTGAGTGAGGTAACCCAAACACAAAAAGACAAACATGATATGTACTCACTCATATGTGGATTTTAGATTTAGAGTAAGGGATTACCAGGCTACATTCCACACTGCCAGAGAAACTAGTAAACAAGGAGGACCCTAAAAGAGACAAACTTTGTGCCCTGGAGAAGGGTAAAAGTTTACCATACCCTGAGAAAATTGAGAACATGGGAAGAGGGGGGAGGAAGCTATGAGAATGAGAAAAGAAGAAAAGGAAGGATGCAGAGATCACAAGGGAGCATTAAGGTTAAGTCAGGTGTAGATTAGAAGAAAGGATATGTGATAGGTGGGCTTTTAGTTGGGGTGGGTGGTAGGGGAGGAAGGGAGGGAGAAGGGAACTGAGATTGTCATGTTCAATCTTGTTTGTAATTCAAATAAAAAAAGTAAAAAAAAAAAAACTAAAAGGCTTTCCCATATAAAAAAAAATCAATTAGTTTGTTAATCCCAACACTCAGAAGGCAGAGACAGGTGGATCTCTGTGAGTTCCAGGCCAGCCTGGTCTCCAGAGCGAGTGCCATGATAGGCTCCAAAGCTATACAGAGAAACACTTTCTGGAAAAAAAATTAGTAAGTTTGTTTCTAATTTAAATAAAAATAGAAAAAATAAAAATAAAAAGTAAAAAATAATAAAAGACAACAATAACAAAAACCCATCAAAAATATAAAAAAGATGAAAGTAACAGAAGACAATGCCTCATGTTGATAATAAACCGAGAGAAAATAAGCTGTATGTACAAGAAAATTATATAAATATAAAGTAGATTGAAGGAGCTGTAGAGATTGCCCAGTTTTAGTACTGACTGTACTTCCAGATAACCCTGATTTGATTCTCAGCACCCACAGAGCAGCTCAGAATCTTTCAATTCCAGAACATCTGAAACCATCTTCTATGTTCTAGCCTCTACAGGCATGACATGCACATGGTACACAGAGAGAGAGACAGAAAGGGATAGGGAGAAAGAGAGAAGAGAGAGAGAGAGAGACAGAGAGAGAGAGACAGACACACACAGAGAAAAGATTCATACATGTAAAAAAAGTGAAAAAATGTATTGAGGCTCTTCCTTTCTAATTAACTCATTTACAAGTGTTTGTCATAAATATGAAATTGACTTAAAAAGAACAAGATAACTTTTCTGATGACTAAATGTATAGTTTTTATGTTTATATATACAAACTCAATGTATGTTTGGTAAAGTAAAATTATTTCTGGGCCAAGTAAGATAATATATAAATCACCACTTCTCCATTCAGTCAAACAAACAGGCTAACATATGTGCAAAACTGTCACTACTAAGACCAGGGAATTTTCATTATTTAGGTAGTAAAAAGTTTGACAAATTTTCTGTAAAACAAGGTGTGAAACTATGGCATGGTTCATACTTTTAACTGTAATGTTAGTTAACATATGGTATGTTCTATAATTTGAATAGTGTTTATAGAATTAGGAGATTATATTTTCCTGAATATTTCAGATATCCAGTTCTTTGAAAAACATTAATATAATCATTTCAAGACAAAGCTAAGTCCAGTGTTTTCACTAGCAATGTCTTCTTTAAAGCAGTTGAACAGTCTGGTCTACAAGAGCTAGTGCCAGATCAGGCTCCAATACCACAGAAAAACCCTGTCTTGAAAAACAAAAAACAAAAATTAAAAAAAGAAAGCATTTTAAAAAGTCTGGTCCTTTCTCCTGAAGAAACAGTTTTTTTTTTTCTGTACAGCATTTTTACTTCACTGAATAAATTATAAATTTGTCACTTTATGTGAAATTTGGGTTGTGTAACAGCAAGACACTATTGTGATACTGACAGATGTTTTCTTATTTCTATTTTACAAGAATAACTGGCTACATTAGAGCTATTCTCTACTTTATACAATACTAACATCTGTATTCATCATTTGTTTGTTCTAAGACTATTTCATTCCCTAAAGCATTCACAAAATATTAGCATTTGGAAACAGCCATGAAAAACAAGTTGACAAACTATCAAGTTTGTTCTCTACTTCAAGGGGAGTAGTCTTGATTCATAACTGGAATAATTGACCATCTGTACATTCTGGGTACCAAAAGTAAAGCAGTCCTCTATAGAGGCTTTCCCCTGAGAAGCCACTCATCTCAGGCTTGAAGGGTATAAACACTGGGATGATTTGCAAATTTTCTACTTTTAGAAAAAGCATGTTTTGCATTTTTAAATGACAGCAAATAAAGTATGTTTTGCTTGCTTAATTTGTCATAATTGTGGAGGTTTGCAGCCATTAATTGCAATAACAATCTTCACACCAGAATGCAATGAGAATATATTATTTTATGAGCCTGATAATATGAGTGGGCAGAACAGTTATTATTTTGATATTTACATGTTGGTAAAGGTTTCTTAATAACAAATATATAAGGGAACTGATGTTTGATTCCCTGGTAAAGGTATTATCAGAATAATTAACTACCAGATATTAAGTATTTCTTAGATATTCATGGTTTCTTCAATCGTTTCTATTTTTGACATGGTAATATTAATGCAGAGGGGACACCAGCTGATGGTTTGGAGTGCCATTTGGCATTTATCCTCACCCAAAATTCATTCTGGTGGATGGTTTGTGAATTTTTCTGGTTTCAAAATCATAATGTGTACATGGTATTCTTGAAAAGAACTTAACAAAAATATTTCCTACCTTGATATTGAAGGAGTTGGTCTCATCTACTTGCTTATTGATGTCTGTTTCAGAGTTAGAATGAGATTGTAAGAGACTTCAGTGGGATTTTATCATTCATATAATAATGTGACTAAAATGTGTTTTACTATTAATAACACATAGAATAATGACTTATTTTCCATAGTCAGGTTTATATTGAGAGAAGACACATTTAAAGAAAATGACATTTTAAAGAATGTGGAAATAAAGCATAGAAGGACCATAAGGACTAAGACTCCTAGCAACAATAGAGAGGATGCCTGAACTGTCCTACCCTTATCCAGCAATTAATGGAACCATACACAGAGATTCACAAATAAGAACCAGGCCAAGCTCCAGGAATCTCATCAAAGAGTTGGAGAAGGGAATATATGAGCCAGGGAGGTCAAGATCATGATGCATACATCTACAGAGATAGCTGAACCAAATTTGTGGAAACTTGTGAACTCTAGACCTACAACTGTGGAGACTCCAGGAACAGAATTAGGACCTCTGTATGTGGGAGACAGCTGTGAGGCTTGAACTAGCTCTGGAGCCCCTGGCAGTAGAACCACAATACAAATACCACAAAACACAATACCACAATACATGAGCTAGGTTATTAGAGCCCATTACTTAGAATGGGCTGCCATGCTCAGTGGCACTAGGAACGTGATATTTTCCTGGTACGTGAGCTTAGTTGTTGAAGCCCACTCCCCATGGTGGGATGCCATGCTCAGCCTTAATGAATGGGAGAGAGCCAGGCCCTGTCCCAACCAATTGTGCCAGACTATGTTGACTCCTCATGGGAGTCCTTGCCTGTGAAAAGGGGTGGGCTAGGAGGAAGATGAGGGGGATGTGGCTGGAGGTGGGGATGGTGGGGAGGGAGAACTATGATTGGAATGTAAAATGAAATCAAAAAATAAAAATAAGCACATGTAAATGTCATATTCTATTGCATATTCTGAATACATAAATATGACAATCTTACAAAAGTATCTATAGTGTAACCAATGCAATGAGACTCAAAATAAGACAAAAGATTAGTAAAATGTAATAAGAACGCATTATTTTATGAGACTCCATTAAAAACTGTATTAATTTTGCCTATGTTGTTAATATGGTATATTTTCCAATGCTTTGAAAACTCACCTCATTAAAAATGTCTTCCTTGAAGTTAGAACAAAGGTTTCAATGGCACAGTCTGAACACTGGCTCTTCTCACTGTATATGAGTAACTCTGACTATAAGCTACCTTATTGTTAAATGGTAGCAAAGATAGTTTCTAGCAACTGTGTTCAGGACTTGAAACAGCACCTGAAAGGCAACCTTTTGAAACCTTGTGATCTTATGCAACTTGATCCTAATTCAATAAAATTTAAATTGCTCTCAACATTCTTTTTAGTTTCTTTTTATAATTTTATAACAGTTCAAAAATATGTTCCATCTCATGCACACATAAAAGTCTTTTTTTAACTTTTAGACAACATACTGTCTCTTTCATTCTTAGAAGAAACAGGGATTGCTGAGGTCCTTAAATAAGTGAGGGAATTCAAAATGTTATTCCAGAGTAAGAACAGACCGTTGAGAAAAATAAAAACTGAACAAAGTAATTGATAATGAGTGTATCAGAAGTGTCCCATGGATAGTAAAATGTTGTCTCTTCATGGGGAATAAGGCTTCTACAAAGCAAATCTTAGATCACTGCTTATTAGCTCTATCTATTATAGAATGATCCTGGCTTTTACAGAATTCCATTTCAAACCATCAGATGTATAAGTCAACTGGAGAGCACATAATGATAGAGGAATAAATTAGATATTCAATGAATTGTGACACAAAATAAAGAAGCAAAAGGGTGTGCCCCATAGTCCAGGCCACCTTCAGGCTAGCACATACATAATAGGCAAAAACTTTCCTTGCAGTGTGCTTGCTGTGGGGGGATCTTTGGGTGCAGTAAGAGGTGTGGTGAATATCAAGTCAGTAATATGGGAGCTCTGTAGGAGTTTGAAAGGGCAAAGTGACATTACAAAAATGGATTCCAGACGTTTTGTAGGAGTGATATATAGTACAAAGTAAAGTCAGAATAGGGACGTTGGTGTTTAGCATACACTTTCTCATTCTATGATATACATGTGTGTATACCTACACAATCACACACATACATGGCACATACACACATATCTGTTGTATATGCAATTTAAAAGTCATTGCTTAATGTTTTATCTGTTATAATTATTATATATATATATATTATATTATAAATAAGTGTCTCCACATCTTAGAATACGCCTCCAAATAAATATTCTTTTAAACTGCAAATTTATATTTTACCACAATACTGCCCAGAAATTATTTTCATTGCTGAGGAAACCCTCACATCTGCATGAGCTTTGGAACAGAAAGGTAAAAGGTAAAAATAAGGGGTATCTATGGTAAGCTGTTTGCAGTAACTAACAAAATACCCCAGACAATTAACTTATGGGGTTAGAAGAGACACTGTGACTCAAATATTTGGAGGTTCTAGACCATGATCCACTGATGATGCTATTGTCAGTGTGTGGCATGGGACATCAGTTCAAAACTTTACACCTCTTGAGCAGGAAGCAAAAGAGATCATAAAGCTCTTCAATACTCTGCACACCAGGACAGAAAGTTCTCTGGTTTGGTTTCTTAGATCCAAGAAGCACATTCCATGGAAAAAATGTTACACACAGTGGTCTTTGGATGACATTCAATATTTAAACTAGAGAAAGATCTATGAGCCATGCCTCACAAGGGAAAATTGGCAGTGACTGACAAACACTGACCAGGGGGATAGTAATGAGGTAATAGAATATACAAGTAATATCCCAATCCTGGAGATATACATAGACAAAAATCTATCAGTGAAATGAATATAGCAAGAAAATGTAATAGAAAGAATGAGGAGTTGATATATTTTAAATAAGCACATTTGATATTTAACTTCATTGGGCAATTACACCTGTACAAAAATATTCTTCTTCAAATAGTTTCAATGTTCACTGCTTTACCATAGTCCACACATTCCAAAAAGTATCTTTAGCTGTCTTATGCACATTTGCAAATGGCTTCATAGTAATATGCATTGGACTGTACTTTCTAAGAACATAAAATGAGAGGAAAATCTGTGATATGCCTCTTCATAGTAAACTTTTAGAGTCAAGGATGAGGCCATAATAAACTTTGAGTACCACAGAGGAATAGTCATAATATAAATGAGTAACACTCTTCTAGTGGCATTTATTATCTGTATCCTATCGAGTAGAACTGAAAGAAATGTATTTCCTAGATCCATTTCATCATGAACATGTCTTGCAAACATTAATTTTTTACCCTGAACTTCCAATCACTAAAATAATAAGCATTTCCCCCATGTGTCTCACCTGTGGAGTGAACTGAGATACACAAATAAACCAAACAATAGAATAGCCTAGGCTCATAACAGTTTTGATATAAAGTGAACTAAAAGAGTGATCCATCTGAAATATAGCTTCAAAGATAAAATAAATCACATAAAAGAAAGAAGGGTATTTTTAGATTGTGTTAGGATAAAGTCAAATGCATTTTCAATACAGAAATATTAACTAATTTCTAAAGATTTTCAGGATTTATTCAGCTTTCATAGATTTCAAAATTGCTTCAAGTTTTCATTATAGTATCTATGTTTGCCAGTGACATAATATGACATCTCCTGATACTAATGCATCCACACTGTGATGCATATTCTTCACTGTCAATTCGACCGGAAAATGTTTCCAGAAACATTTTTTGTTTTGTTTTGATTTTTTAGAGACAGGGTTTCTCTGTAGCTTTGGAGGCTGTCCTGCAACTTGCTCTGTATACCAGGCTGGCCTCAAACACACAGAGATCTGCCTGGCTCTGCCTCCCGAGTGCTGAGATTAAAGGCGTGCGCCACCAATGCCCCGAGTTTCCAGAAACATTTAACCAAGAACAGCAGACTGACCATAAGTATGTTGGCACCCACCCATGGCCTGAAGTCCCAGACTAAATCAAAAGGAGAAAACTGAGATGAAGATGGGTACTCATCTCTGCTTCCTAACTATGGGTACAATGTGAACCACTGCTTCCTTCTTTTTCTGCCACAGCTGGAACAACTCTCATCACCACGCTGACCTAATCATAAGGGACTATCTTCTCAAACCCTGAGAGGAAACAAGGGTTAAGCTATTTCATAAGGCATGTTGTTACAACAAAAAGAAAAGCAACACTACAAATACTCCTGTATTAGTAATGCAAAGGTTGAATACTGAAGCTCACCTTCATGCTGTAAGGTGGGAATATCCAAGCGAACACGTAAACAATATTAGTCTTTGTCCTTACAGAATAAGAAAGTAAGACATTATTGGTAAAGATGCCACATTCTTTGAACACAGAATTTGAAGCAATTGATCCCCTTTTCTCTGTGCATGGTTTGTCCAACAGTGTGTATATGTGAATACATAAGAAGTGCACATGAAAGTAAGAGGACAACTTGTGAGAGTCAACCGTCTAATTCTACTATGTGGGTTCTGGGAATCCAGCCCAGGTCATCGGGTTTGGATGTGAGGACCTACTTCTTCCCCCAATCTTGTTTTATACTATTACACTGGTGGTCGGTCCCTTTGCTTCTTCAAATGCATCTTGATATTTCTGAATCTGAATCTGAAGTGTTCAAATACACAGTACATTATCTGCCCAGAATAAAGAGGCTTTCTATTTTGATAAACAACACACAGTAGAAGGTTATCTAGTGAATGGGCCTAGTGGTCCTCTGAAGAGAAATGCATTTGGAATGCTTTAAAAACTACTGTCTGAAAACCAAGCAATGCATTCTAATCGAAATGTTAGGAAGCAAAGAATTGTTTTGAGATTAAACTTTTTTATTGAAAACCTTCCACAGATTATTACATCATAAACTGTGTCCCTTATATTCTTCACTATGAACATATATCTAAAATAATACAAAATGTGAAATAATTGCTTCATAAAAGTAATGCTACATAGTAACATTGTAGAAAAGCAAAATTATGAATGAAAAATGTCTAACAGTTACACACTTCAAATTTTCAACCCACAAATTAAATATTCAGTAGAGGAATATTTATCCTATCTCATAATATACACAAAGTACATTTCCATATTGTTGAAAGGAAACTGAATTAATATATTGTTCTCTGCAAAAAAATGTTCAAAGTTATAAGATAAACTGGAAAAGTCTAAGGAAATGCCATTCACCTAGTTTGGAAACCAAGAAATCTAATTTTATATACATATTTGGATTTTTCATACAGGGTTTCTTTATGTAACAGGTCTGATGTCCTGGACGTGCTTCTCACAGAGATCTGCTTGCTTCTGCTACCCAAGTGCCTGTGTTACAGGCATGTACTATCACTTCCTGGCAGAAATCTAATATTTTTAAGAGCATGAAATATATAAGTAATAAAATGACCTGCTATTTGAAGTAGGTAAAAGCTAGTTGAGGGCATTAATATCAGGTGCAATCCTTCTTGCCAACATAGGAAATCTTTTACTCTGGAAATTTGTCAACATATAATGTAATATAATATAATGTAATATAGTATAATATAATACATATGAGCTTGTTTTTATCATATGCATGAGGAACATGTCTTAGACCAACAATTACAGTAATATATGGAAAAGGGAGTGATTTTTCAACAAATATATACTTATTTAAGAGAGTATTAGAGAAGAAATTCTTTTAAGTGTTTTTCCCATTCTAAAACGTTAGAGATGAGTAGCTAATTGCTAAATTTAAAAATATTTTATTGATGTTTAAGATTAGAGACAAGCCCGGAGAATTTAAGGATAGGACTTCATTTGCAGTTTTAATCTTTGACAAAATGCTTTCTGGGTAAATTCAAAGTTGAATCTGAAGTCTGAGCTTTTTCCTGATCCTGAAAGTAGTGGAGTACAGAGATGCTTGGATAGGCTTGGCAGCTTAGGTTCATAAAACCAGTTAAAATATTTAAATTAAATTTCACAAGATGTGGCAGAAAGATAAGAAGAATGTATCTATGGATTAGAGATGGTTTCAAGTTGACAGGCATGAGATAACATCATTTTATTGCTTTTTTGTAGTTTCTCTATGATGTATAAAGGCTTAAAGCTGAATAAACTTGACATGGCTCTTTCTGGCCAGCTTATGGGATGTTATTGATATGATGTGAATTGTTGGGCACTGTTTCTGACAATATATTTATGGTTTTTTCTTTTCACCTGAATTGATGCCATTTACCTACAGGAATCTTTTCTAAGATTCAGTCTTCATTGACATCATCATCACCTCCATCTTCATTCTCAACCAAATGTGCTGGCAGTAAAGGTACCAAAAATCACACAGTTGACTGAGAGTGCTTACCAAGAGTTATCAATGTGTTCAATTTTAAACTCTCACAAAATATTCAACTCTATGTAATACCAACTCTTAACATCCAATGTGATTAGTTTTCATGTATTTTCTCAATATTACAAGGAAAACAAAATACACTATTTTTATGTGATGAACATTGTTTTCTCATAATAGAAATATAAGAATATGATCAATCAACTGTTTCCTTTGTTCTGTGCCTTATAGCCTTAGGTGATACCATTGTTTGTTGGGAGCAGGTAGTATGAGGAAGACAGACAAATTATAAAGGTGTAGAGTTCATAGAATGGATTTTTAGGAAATATTCACTGCACCTATACGTGTATAATTTTGTTCCTGATATCTGTATTCTGAACTTTTTACTTCCCAGATTGAATCTGTTTACCTCTACTGCATTTTATTTTGCTTTTATTTAAAAAATTATATTACAATAATACATTCCTCCCTTTCCTCCCTCAAAACTGTCTTATATTCTCTTCTTTGCTCTCTTTCAAATTCATACCCTCTACCTTCCTGTATTAAAAAAATGACACCAGCTTGATGATTACTGTCCAAGTCATGAATGTCTATATCATACTTGATTTGTGATTTTTCTGAATTCTTTACAATCAAGTCCCACTTTCTAAAGACTGATGGGACCTTTCTACTTCTGTCTGCCTCCAAGCAAGCAAAAGTATAACTCTATATTCTCTTCCCACGTTCGTCAACAGCATAGACTTAATTCCTTTAAAACCATGGATCTCTTGGTCCTGACTCCTGAATCTGGGTTTGATGGTGTGCCTTGACACCTGAACTTTGCAGTGACATCACTGAGATTATGTTCCTCCAAAAAGCAGCAGGTCCTTTTCTAAAAGACAGTGGTCTTCTGACTGATGAGCTTGCCATTTTCATTTTATTTTCTGAAAGTCCAGATTATGAAAAGTTATTAAACAATACGCTTGCCTAAGCTGGCAAGCTTTATTTTAAATTTTCCACATTAAGAGTATTATACTAAACTTATATGGGTGATTTTAGAGTGACTATCTGATTTGGGTAGTCCATACAAGAAGAGAGTTTGGAATTCTTGTATAGTGTTAATGATCACTGCCCACAACCTTCCAGAAATCCTATGGTTGTTAATGAAAAGTGTCTTTAAAATAATCATGGATACAGTTTACCTTGGGAAAAAAAAAACGATAATCACTGGAACATGTTTTTAAATTTATAGGCATTCCCACAAGCTTATGTGTTAAAGATGAAGGAGTTTCTATGATAAGCTACCTAGGTATTTCAGAGCAGTTCATGGCTTTTCTACAGTGTTCTTCAGTCTAAAGTGTGAACAAGAAATTAAACATAAGAATGATCAAATGACTTCTGGTATTAAACTAACATAAACTAGTCTATCAATTTTAGTATAAGCCTTAGCATTTGTGTAATAATAATAAAGAGGAAAACCAGGAGTTTCATGTCTTAAATTAATGACATAAACGTTTATTTTGGGGGGAAAGGGATGTTAACTCCAGTTAGAATGTCTGGAATCAGCAAAACTACTAACAGTCAATGACGGTGAGGATGTGGTAAAAGTGAAACAGTCATTAACTCTTTGTGAGCTGCAATCTGGTAGAGCCACTATGTGTGGTAGTATTTTGTTTATGATCTAACAAATAAGAGTGCAGAGTTAGACACACTAGTAAGCCATAGAGGCCAAGCAGTAGCAGCACACACCTTTAATTACAGTACTCAGAAGAGAGAGGCAGATGAATCTCTGTTAGTTCAAGGTCACCCTAAGTTACGGAAAATTGATCCAGTCTAAAAGAGAAACAAAGCCAAGCAGTGGTGCTTTACACCTGTAATCTCAGTACTTGGGAGTCACAAGTCTTTATTCTCAGCACTAAGGAGGTGGACACAGGAAGGGATATGACTGGGTGGAGAGAGGGATATAAGTCAGGAAGAGCTAGGAGCTCATTGTAGTCTGAGGACCAGTTGGCTGAGGAGGCAGTCTGAAGCAATCTAGGCAGGAAGTCTGAGGATTCAGTCCATAGACAGGGTCACCCCTTTAGTCTGAGCATTGGTAGAGGTAAGAACTCTAGTGGCTGACCACTCTGCTTCTCTGATCCTTCAGCTTTCACTCCCTGATACTCCTAGTTTTTATTATTAAGACCAGAGAGAATTCATACTACAACTATGGCTATAAGCTTGCTGACTATTCAAAAGATAAAATTAAATCTACCATGTGACCCAGCTATACCCTTCCTTGGCATATGTCAAAGGGCTCGATATCCCATTCTACAGAAAGACACTTGCTCAGTAGTAGTCATTGCTGCTCTATACACACTAACTATTAAATGGAACAACAAAAATTTCCTTCCCCAGATGAATTGATAATGAAACTGTGGTACATATACGCATTGGAACACGGGCAAAGGTAGTTCTCTGCCTTTGCCTGTTGGCTCAGGCTCAGGCTCCAGCTCTTAAAAAATGTATTCCTTCATGGGCACTAGAGCCTACTTCTGCAGGATTCTGGCATGGACTGAAAACCAACTGAGACATCCAGCCTCATGGACTCAACCGTTAACAGATTCTTGTATCTTCCATTGATAGTCAATCATTGTTGGGTTAGCTGGAGTATAGTATGTAAGCCATTCTAAAAAATTCCCTTTATTCATACATACATATGGAGGGGGGGAGAAAGAGAGAATATTATGCTATATGTTCTGCTCTTCTAGAAACCCTACCGATTACACGGAGAAACCATAAAATAAGAAGGGACCATAGAGAAGAAGGTGATAGAAATGAGAAAGCGGTATAAAGAACAGACATGAATAGAGAAATGGTAAACATGGTGAGGGAGTATCTAATATGGAAGATGTAAAAGGGTCAATACAGATGGAGAAGAAGGGACAAGGGACAAATAAGAATGATGGTTAATGAAGCATCAAGGATTATTTTATATCTTAGCTATTGTTTTATGTTTATCAAAATTATTTATTATTCATAGACACATACATGCAAGTGTAGTTATCCCCTTTAAGTTTTTCTTTACAGCAAATGAAGACTATCACATAAAATCACACTGGACACAATGTAGAGACCAGCGGATTATGGGGAGCTCAACTCAATGCATCCACCTACAGCACAGTTCCTGAATCCGTGGATCAGTGAAGATTGTGGAAGAAAAAGCTGAATGGTTGTAAAAGCCAGAGAACAATGGGCTGTGCTGAGAGTTTGTCTCCTAGAAACTGGCAAGCTATACATATGCTAATGTGGGAAGGGCAAATCTCAGAGGCCCAACCCTAGACAAAGAACTATAGGCCACCAATGATTTTTGTGAGAGGGAGTATTAGCTTCATTGAGGAATGAGTCCCCTAGTTGGTAATACAGTACACAGTAGTCGTTCCAGAACTCATATACACACCAGCAGGGAAACAAACTCAGCATGTTGTCTTTCTGTATCTATTCATTTATATGTAATGATAATAGTCAAAGGAAAAGAGACCATCGATTTTAGAGGGTGTGGGGGTGGAGGTTTGTGAAGTTGTGGAGGGAGGAAAGGGAAAGTGTGAAATTATGATTTAAATTTTAATTAAAATAAATAAAATTAAAAAACAAGGGCAGAGGGTCTCTTTTCCTTATAATATTTACCTTAGAAAAATGTGTAGTTCTGCATATTTTCTTTATCTTTTTAAGCATGAAATATGCTTTCAAAACTCTTCATCAGCTTTACAATTAAAGAATAGAATATATTCTGATCATTCCAGGAAATGTTTTATTTTGCATGCAAAGCTGAGTATCATGCTCTCTATCTGAGTTATGTGTGGAAGGACTGAAAGACAAATGCCTGGCTTTATGATGCAAAGAAACCTCTTTTTCATGAAGATATGAGCAAAAGATTTTCCCTAAAGATAAAGGCAATTAGGAAACACTGGTGGCCACTCCAATTAACAGTTAAATTTAGAACAAATTATGGTTGACAAGAGCTCTTGTGTGAGGACTAGTTTTATTTATTTTGAGCAAAGTTATGTGATTAGATTGTACCAGCTCAGCTATACAAAATGGTGTTGTTTTCTAGTTTTCTCTCTTTAGTGTTTAGCTTGTGATATGTATTTCATTTGCATGATTATTCCTTAAAGATAATAGTTTTCCCCTCTTCTATCTGCAACAAGGATGATTTCTAGGTTGATAAGGAGTATTGTTTTAAGCTACATTTCTCTAATGAGTGACAGCTTTCTGCAACATTATTTTGCTACTTGAGTGTGATATAGAGTGGCCAGGCATTATGGTTCAGTCCTGTTCTTCTGACTCTGCTTTACCTGTTTGTGTAATGCATGTTCTGACTGTTTATGCATTGTACATTATAGTGGGAAATTACCAATAAGGAGTCAGGTAGAAATACAAGGGTATTTAATAGGGAAAAGCCTTACTTACAGAGAGACCTAGCCAGCTGGCGTGGCAGTAGTCTTTCCAGCAAGTACAAAAGTGAAACCGAAAGAGAAAACGCAGTCCCATGCAAGTATTACTCTACGTCACCCTAACCATGTCCTCAAAAGCGTGGTCAGGTACACCTGTAGCCAGCCCTTAAGTAGGCATGGCTACAGCTTCCCCTACAGTATATTCTTAGGACACAAACAGTTTTAATGATTGTTTAATTGATAACCACACAACCCTTCAACCCCTCAACCCTTCTTTGAGTTGGAAAAGACTTGTTTAATGTATTTACAAAATACATTTGTTTGTTTGTCTTTACCACCTTATAATGTTAATAAATGACATGATGCTTTTTAAAATTTATTCGCATCTTGAAGACATTTTTTACTTAGATTCAATAGTGCAAGAGTGTATGTGGTGGAGGGAGGAAGAGTGTGTGTGTGTGCGTGCGTGTGTGTGTGTGTGTGTGTGTGTGTGTGTGTGTGTGTGTGTGTGTGTGTCTGTGTCTGTGTCTGTGTCTGTGTATACTACTACTAGTAGTATGCTGTATTCAGAAGCCAGATCAGGTGTCCTGCTGTGAGCCTTGGTCCCTTAGGACAGAGGCTCCCACTAAACCAGCTAAAGTGTTGGCTAGGAAGCCCAGTAATCCTCCTCTCTCTACACCCCACTACTCCCTAGCTTTGGGTTACAGGTGTTAGCAGCCAAAACCAGCTTAATACATGGGTTCTAGGATATGAACTCTCATCTTCTTGCCTGTGTACCAAGTACCTAGATGATAAATTAAGACACCTCACCCTTCACAAGTCCTCATTTGGCAAGACAAAATAGAGGTTGTAAATTAATTACCAAACTCTTTGTCACAACATATTATCTCCCAATAAGCAACCTAAGTATGAAGAAATGCTTATTTTGATTCCATGGCTCAGAAGGCACAGTCCACCTTAGCAAGGAATATATGATAGTAGTGGTGGCTCCCTGCTTTATCTTCAGTCTGGGATCATACCATGGAATGGTGCTGCCCACGTTTAGGCTTGGCCTTCCTCAGTCAGTTGAACTTTTATAAAAATGTCCTTTCAGAGATTCCCAGAGGTGTGTTATTCAGGTGGTTTCAGATCACATCAAGATGAAACCAAAGATTAACCACTACAGGATTCATTTATGTTGTGAAAATATTTCTTGGTAATGCACCTTCTGCAGTGTGAGTTACACAGTGAGGGCAAATAAAAATGAAGGCAAGGCCAAGGTAACTTGCTAGTTAGTGGTCACAACAGCTTTATCTTCTGTACTGGCTGGTTTTGTGTGTCAATTTGACACAAACCAGAGTCATCAGCATCAGAGAGGAAGGAACCTCAGCTGAGGAAATGCCTTCACAAGAGCTAAAAGGCCTTTTCTCAATTAATAATCAATGTGGGAGGGCCCAGGTCATAGTGGGTGATGCTGATGGTCCTGGCTTCTACAAGAAAGCAGTCTGAGCAAGCCAGGGAAAGCAATCCAGTAATCAGTTGCCCTCCATGGCCTCTGAATCAGCTCCTGCCTCCACTTCCTGTCTTTCTTTGAGTTCCTGTTCTGACTTCTTTCAGTAATGAACAGCAATGCTGATGTGTAAGCCAAATAAACCCTTTCTTCCCCAACCTGTCTTTTTTACCTGTTGCTCTGTTGCATGTACCTAAGACATCTACCTAAGATGTATGTCTTCTGTGGAAGTGAAATGAATGCCTGAGCTGTACATACATTCAAACAAGTGTGTGTGTGTGTGTGTGTGTGTGTGTGTGTGTGTGTGTGTGTATGAAATAATTTAAAAATCACTCCCTAAAATGTAAAATACTTATGTAAGGAAAACTATAATTACAACAAAGTAATGACAGAGTAAAATTTATCTCATACCTATTTTATAAATGTTACATGTAGCTTATTATACACTGCTTACAAATTTAAATAAGATCAGAATATTTCCACTTTTAAATTTAACAAAAATCCCTGACATTTTATATGGATGACAAGAGGAAAGCAAATGCTGTATATGAGAATATAATTATCATATCTGATATCATAACAAAGGTTTTCTACTAATTTTATTGTCAATTAGATTTAACTCCTGGCCCCTGTTTTTAAATTCTTTTGTCAAAGAAATAATTTTGCTGTATTAAATCCTAAAATAACTTGAAAAGATCATGCAGTTCAGCTACCAATGTGTAATCCAGGAAAATAGAAATGTTCAAAGTTATCACATTTTCAGGATGGGTCTTAGAATGCAAATTACTGCAATATCATTTTTTAAACAATCATCTTTTAAAGAAATGTCTCCAATAGTGTTTTTATAACTTGATTACAATAGCTATTAAAAGAAAGTTTTAAAATTAAAATCCATTACTTGTATGCTCCAAAGTTTAAATTACCTTTTTCTGAATGTATATTTTATATCATGCTTAATTTTAATGAGTATGGGCAGGCCTGAAATAGTCAACATTTTTATAGGAAAACATCATGATCATTCAACATGTTCTAGTCTATCTTTAGCCTTGATTTTTTGTATTTATACTGGAAATTAGCTAAAGTCTCCAAAGGACATCATCCAACCTATTCTCTTTCTAGCAAAGGTAGAGGAGTATGGTGTTCAATGGTAGCTGTCTGTGAGGT
Organism: Cricetulus griseus; assembly: GCF_003668045.3. Classification (NCBI taxonomy): domain Eukaryota; kingdom Metazoa; phylum Chordata; class Mammalia; order Rodentia; family Cricetidae; genus Cricetulus; species Cricetulus griseus. Next base: position 124,498,325 of record NW_023276806.1, on the reverse strand, counting down.
ACTAGAATAGTGCTAGTCTTTGAGAATATCTATGATGGATTATTCAGATTATGCTAATCTATATAGAAAGGTATTTCTTACATTTGGGTGGAACATTTCCTGTGTGAGGATCCTGTGCTGTGTAAAATGTGCACAGTGAACCCAGCAGGACCAGTCATTTATCCCTGAAACCTGATTGTGGATGGACATAAGCAGCTGTCTTCTCAAGCCCTAGCTGCATTACATTTCTCACCATGCCGGGCTGTAGCCTCAAAATATGGGCCAGAATAAGCCCCTTCTCCATTAAGTTGCCTCTCTTGGAATATTTTATCATAGCAACAAGAAAAAGTAACTAAACAGAGAGACACATCCTAAATTCAAAAGAGCTGTGTCACAACAAGCCAAAATAGACTAAAGAGGCAAGAATCACAAAACCATCTTAAAAAACAAATATGTGTTCATTTTAATTAAGCTATAGTGATCTCTGGACTTGTAGGTACCCTGATACTTTTATATTCACAAAGCCCTGCAGAAGATTTTTGAAATTTATCCTCGTTTGAAAGTTTCTAATGTTTCAGTGTTTGCACTGTGTACCTGAGGAACTTGAGGTCTAGAATGTCTACCCCAAACTTGAGCTTCCATTCAGAATATCAGATATATATATATGCATTTGGTGGTTGTGACAAAGGTCTAGTAGTTTTATTGTGACTGCTTCTTTGTTGATTTTCTTTGTCTTTTTCTTGGAAAAGAGAGAATGAATTCCTCCATGAAGCATGATGAGGTTCCTCTTTTGCCCAAATACCTCAGCTCCAAACAGTTCTTTCCCCCATGAAAATCACTCATACAAGTTACAAACATACTGCATTTTCTTTAAAAATACTCACAACCAAATCACTATGGAAAATATGAAGCAAAAATTGAAACATTCATATTTAGGATGAGAGGAAATTAAACATCATTTTGTATTCTAATTGTTACATGTCTGCTTCAGAAGACACTTAGAGCAGAAGGAATGTTTGCAAATGGCAATATGCTCATGGAGTAGCCTAAGCTGTGCCATAAGATGAAATAGCTGAATGAATAACTTTCTCAAAGGATATTGCAATACAGTTTCTCAAAAGTTATTTATTTTAATTTTATATGCATTAGTGTTATTCCTATATGTATCCAAGTGCACTACTTGTGTGCCTCGTGCCCACAGATGGCTCTAAGAATGTACTAGATCTGCTATAACTGGAGTTGTGGACAATTTTAAACTACCATGTCGGTGCTGGGAATTGAACTGGTGTCCTCTGCAAGAAAATGCTCTTAAATGAGGAGCCATCAGTCCAGCCCACAGATAACTAACTTAACATGCTTGGAGGCATGTTAATTTTCAGTTCTGTTTTGTCTTTTGAGAAACAAAAATATAGGAAATACAACTAAATTACTGAAAAGCCTACATAAGTGATACATTTTATGAAATAATGTAATGCAATTAATCTGCCCTGTCAAGTTAAGAATATCATACAGAACTGAGAAGGTTGTTTGAGCAATAAAAGTTCCTAGTCTAGCAAGGCTTTACAAGTTCATTGAAGCTACATTTCTCTGACCTGGATCTGGCCATGACCTTTAACAGGTATGTGTGAACTATAGTATCCAACATTTAATATTACATTTATTGTTAATTATCATTAGTAACATTTTAATTGATAAATACATCTAATACTAAGAAAATGTGAATTGTTTAATCATTCTATATATAGTTTTCATTCCTGTAAATTTTTTTATTAAAGAGTACAATCACTTAAATGCATGAGAGTTTGGTCCATTTGATACAGGTGAGCATAAATAGCCAGGCATTAAACTTTCTGACATTGCTCAAGAGTTTGTGCAAAAATTCAAGCATTTTACATCTCAAATAAGCTATAAAACTGAAATAATTTGAGTACCCTAACTGATCTATTGAAGAATCTCTGCATTATCAAAGTAATACCCAACACAGTGGAAAATCACCATCCTCTTACTTTCCAATTATCTGAGCTCTTCTCTTTGAAAATCACAGTCATTGACCCCACAGTTTTTATATACCAACCCCAATATGCTATTGTGTACCAATCACTTCTAAATTCAAAATGAGGGCTGACTCGTGACATCTTCCACAGGTTCTAAGGAACTGAATAAGTAAGGCAATGTTATATTTTATTTATATTTATTTTATATGTTACATTAGTCAGAGCAGGAACATGGTGCTGGCCATTGAATCTCTCACAATTCTTGCTTATTGAAGCATAAGGGAAGGAAACAAGCATCCAATATACTATAGAAATTTGAGCCCAAAACATATTACTTCTAAAAGGACTTACATTGAATCCAATAAGCATGCAGTGGGCAATAACCTGCTGAAAATGAAACATGCCTGTTTTATGTTTAGCAGAGTAATACAGCAGATGTTTCAAATAAGAAAACAAACATGTGTGTTAATTTATCCAATAAAGGGCTTCTTGCCTTGAGGCAGCATGACAGAAATCCAACATTCAGCAGGCAGAAACAACATCAATGTCTTCGTAAAGGCTTCCAAAATATGAAAAGAGGTTTATTTCTTTATTTCAAGAGCATTTCTTGATGCTTTTTCTCTTCACCTATTCCCTTCCATTTCACTTTTGCTCTCCAGATAACTTAAAACTTGCCTCAAACTCAGCCAAGTGCAGAGATCTGAGTACCTTTCTGTCTCCCCTCCACCCTTTCCTGTTCAGTTATATTACTTTACCACAACTCTGACTGTTGCCTGCATGTATCAGGGAATATGCTAAGACTAAGTTGCAGCTTAATGCAGGCATGAAAGAAATACAGAAAATCCTTTGGCACAGCTAGTTTCGATTACTCAGAGCTTGCTTTCATTGTTTTCCTAGTCACAGCATTTATAGGTTTTTATCATTCTTGATAGCAAGTGAAATAAAATGTCCTATATATTAATGTTTCATTTATTTGTATCAGAGCGATAAAATGTCTTTATAAAGCATTGATTTTAATCTCATTTTATGTTTTCTTGTCCTTATTTTAGAATTCTATTCAAAATGTTTACAGCATAGTGTCCATGAGCCAGGGCTTACGTGGGGGTTGTGTGGGGGACTAATTAGTTTATGTCACAGAAATTTAAATCAGAGATAATTACTGAATTGGCTTTTAAAAACTCATTATCCTATAATGTATAAGTTGATGCATCTTAATAGGATTAACTAAACTTAAACATTTTTTAATTACTTGATTTAATCATACATTCTAGTTGACAACATTATGGTGATGAGTATTCAATGAAAAAGTAGCTATAATACTAATTTTTCTTCCAGGGCTATTATTGAATTAAATAATTTATAGCTGATGATTAATGCTACTAATTATGTCCACTTTCAGAATTGGTTCCATGATTATTTACTCTGCAATTTCTGGGTAATGAATTAGAATAGACAAATCTTATTTTGTATTGCCTGGTCTTGTCATAAGGAGTTAGCATAGAATGTGTAATGAATATTTCATAAGCTGAAGATTTGTGGTTGCTCACTAGACTTCTTATGTTGTTTAATTTTCCTTATTCATTAGGCTGTTAGTTTTCAACCTAAACTTTCAAATGCAGTTGTAAAGAAATTTATAAATATATCCTGAAATACTAAGATTCTGTGACATTATGTTTCTTCAGCCTTTTAAGTTTCAGTGATATATATGGCAATAATCAGCATAATGATTTCCATGGCTCATCTTCATATCCCTGTTCACTTTCACACATTATTATCCAAAGACTTCATGTATCATAATGTCAAAAACATATTTTGACATATTTTAACACACAATTAATTTATTCTCTCAAGTGCATAATTGGTCATATTATTATGGAGTGATATAACACCAACTACTAGAATGGACTTATCATTTCCATGCCAACAAAAATTTGTTCTTGTAGTTAGGCAGCTTTGTTGTACCAATTGCATCTGTAGCATTTTCCTACATTAAATATTTCAAAAGTGAAGATGCCTTATTTCTTTTTAATGTCAGAAATTTTGTTAGCACAATTCTTATACAGACTTTGTCATTTGGTGACAATAACCAAAGCTCAAAGTTACTTAACACAAACAGCTGGGTTTTCATGTCACTATTTCAAGTGAGGAACTATTAATATTCGAATTAGAAATAGCAGTCCTCAGAGAATAGAGGATGTTCTCATAGTAAATACTTTTTCTTTGTCTAATTATGAACAATAGTGCTTACATTTTTCTAAATGAATTGCCACCATTTTGTATTATGCTTTTAACATGATAAAACGCTTTATATCTTACTCTAATGACAAAGCAGTGAGTGATTTTCTTCCTTTTTTGTTTTGTTTTGTTTTGTTTTATTCATTCAGGTTTCTCTGTGTAGCTTTGGATGCTATCCTGGAACTTGCTCTTGTAGATCAGGTTTGTCTCAAACTCACAGAGATCCACCTGCCTCTGCCTCCCGAGTGCTGGGATTAAAAGAATTCTCTACCACCTCCTGGCACTTTTATTTCTTGTTTATTTTGTTTGTTTGTTTGTTTGTTTGTTTGTTTTTTGACTGTTAGTAAACCATGAGGGAATCAATTGAAGGTGATATATTTGCACATACTGATATATTTTTTGAATCCAAGGTCATCTGAAATGATTGTACTATGTAACATCTTAAGGCTGCTAACCTCACCCTGCCTTGTATTTGGCTTTCTGCAAGGGCTGTTTTTATAAAATCAGTGACAATGATTTAGCATGCACATATATTGTATTTTACTTTTAAGTTTATAGTTTAATTATAACATTTTCCCTTCCATTTCCCCTCTCTCAAACCTCACAGATGCCCCTCCCCACTGCCCTTCAAATCTATGACCTTATTGTCCATTAATTGCTTTTGCATGCACATATGTATATGCATATGCAGATAAATTACTCAATAGTTTCTCCCCTAACCATATAATGGTAATTATATGTATGTTTTCAGGCCTCACCATTTGGCACTGGACCACCAATTAGTGTGATCCTCCCCAGGGACCTCTCCCACACATTTTAACAGAAGTCGTGTTTTCTTTAGTTTTATATTATATTATACTTTATGTTTTGAGAGTTGTAGATCATTATAGGGCTTGATATATTTTAATTGAAATCTCTGTTTTGCTGTTTAGCATTTATATGTGATGTTTGTTAGGTATTTGTATTTCTGGCTATGTTAATTTTTACCCTTTACACATAAATTGTGGTTGAGATGTTTCACTTTTTTAGCAATGTTACATACTGTATTCTTTCCTTTTTATTCCCATCAAAAGTGCATACATGTGTCAACAGGGACTCATAGACATACATTTACACAGTGATAGAGAGGAAGTCCAAGAAGAAAAGTCAAGAAGGTTATTGTACAGCTCTAATCCTATCAGAAAACTGCTCCTTCAAAGTGATTTCCTGTGATCCATTACAGTTTAACCTTTATTCTAATTCTAATCTGAGGGTTCAAAGCAGGCTGACTAATATTCTGCCCACTGACACGGCTTCCAACTTTTGTGTCCTGTCCAAAGGAACTGTAAGCACCTTCCCCATGACTCCCTTCTGTGTCCTTATCTTGCAGTTTTGTAGCTCCTTCACCTTAACTGGTTTTATCTGTGGTCTACACTAAGACCAAGATCATGACTGTGTCTTTTTCTTATTTACTTTTAATTATCACAGTTTTAAGAACATCATTTTAATGCACTCCAAAATCAACTTTTGAATTTGAATACATTTGCACTAAAGTTTAGCCTGTTTTATTAATGTCATAAAAAATAGTTATGCTTTAAGTTTTGGAAAAGAACTTACTTTGAGAATTTTTAATTTTGTTTTTTAAAGGATAAATAAGTTTATTATTCAAAATATAAGCAAAGCATGCTAAGGCATTTCAAGTTATGTATTCATTAATAATTACATGTGTGTTAAAAATGAACAAATAGAGGTATAAGATACCAAATCCACAGAATCACAAATACATTTAAACCATCACAAACTAAGAACTTATGTGGTAAAATGCATGAACAGCCAACATTCTTCTGTTGCTCATCGTTGAGAAGCATTGTGATTCTGTGTGTTCTCTGTCCAAGATGAACAAATAAGCCCATGGCTGTTCACAGACCTGTCCAGCTATAGTTATTGATGAGGCATATTACTCCTGATGATTTCCTGTGAAACAAATGTATGATGTTGAGTATCTCTGTATCCTTACCTGTAGGTTCCCTAGATTCAAACCATAATGGCTAAGCCATGGCTGGTGCAAATGATCCACGAACTGAGATGGCAAATACAACATTAACCTGCTTGTGTCTTGGACTATGTATACTAACCTTTCTCTTCACCCTAGGTTTTCTGTGTGTTTTCATTTCATTTAAAAATATATTTGGATACATTAACTTTGCTCTGTGTATATCTACTTTCTAAGACCTCTATGATAGCTTACCTGGTAGCAAGGGTTTGGGGGATTGTTTGCATCAGATAAATTCATTCAGTTATTGATCACGTGCCTACCATTTCCATATAATACATGTTTCAAATATTTTAATGAAAAATAAGTCATATGGTTCCCAAGAACAAAAGGAATTAGAATTTGACACAAAATATCCTAATTCTTGAATCCATAAGTAAACCTTTAAAAAGATGGCATTTATTTATTTATTTAATGAGAGGGAAATGTGCACATGTATTAAGAGTTAGCTCGTATATGTTCCTTCTGTTTAAATACTTATCTCAGTATTCTTTTGAACCTTATGTAATGATGAAATTGACTCACTAATGAGAATGTTCACAATACCATCTGGGACTTTATTTTCATATTTTGATGCTTTATAATGATAGTGCTGAAATTGGTTTTTAAAAATAGCTGGAATTTTTTAAGACTAACTGGTGTATGAGAATGACCTCCTTCCTAATTATACAAAGAAATACTGTCACATGACTTGGCTAAATTGTTCTGTGGTGTAGCACTATTTTCCCTCTTGTGTACACACCATTAACTGAAAGTATTTTTATACTAAATCCTAGTACCACATGTTCTCAATTCAATGAAAGGATATGAACTATAGATTTTCTCTAAGAAAAAGAGAAAATGACATTTTGTGTATATTTTATAATTTAAATATATTATTTATTATAAAGTATAAATGGACAAAAATCATATAGTTATATATAATATGTGTGTAATAAACACACATACACATGCATATATATGTATATATGCATATATTTATATATGCATATATATATATATATATATATATATATATGGAAAGAAGCCTAGAGGACTTAGAATGTTTTTTTATAAAAGTCAGCTAAATATTTATTCAGAAATATACACTAGCTGATCTACTTAAATACAAATAACAGGCCAACTTTATATTCAATGACTTCTGACATTGTTGATTCTGAATGAAACAGTTCTCCTTTGGAGAAGCACTCAGATACAAAAATCTCATAATAATAAATATTTTTTAAAAAGATATGTCTTTTAACTTGTATGAAGAACTTGAGGGAGAGCATGATGATCTTTGAAAGAAAATAATGGCACAGTCTTCATATGTAATTTTCAAGACTCTTGTCTTGAACATAGTGGAGTAAGAAACTTTTGAATTGTTATAAAGATCATATAGTTCAGAACAGTTATTAATTCTACATTTTTGATCACATTCATTCCCTTTAGAACCCCTCTTAGACATCCAACATGCTGGATCTTCCCAATTAAACAATCTTTTAAAAGTACCCTACTGAGTACAATTAATGCTGCATACATGTACATCAATAAGGGCAAGCAATTACTTCCACATGGGAAAATTAATAGGGATCATACCCATGATTATTCTCTCCCAGCAGCCATCAACTACCAATAGCTCCTTACTTAAGGGTAGGACCTTGTGAGGCCCTCTCCTATTCTTGCTGGAATTTTGACTGACTTAGTTTGCTGCAGATCAAGAACACTTCCTTAGTTTCCTCCATTGTAGCATGCATTTCTCTTCATAGCATTGTAATGCATGAGTCATGATTTGCATCTGAAAGTCCTATAAGTTCACTAACTAGGATAACATTTGTTTCAAAGACTACTAATTATTTCACAGCGAAGTCTTCTGTGATTTTTGCCCCTGCCTAGGTCAGAATCATCTCTTCTATAGGCAAACTATAGCATACATTAAAATTCTGCATCTACATGAAGAAATTCTTTGAGTAGCCTTCTAGACTGAAAGCTCTAGCAGAAAAGATAGCACATATTTTTGCTTGCAATGGTTTTTCCAGCTTTACCAGATTGGCTGGCACATGTGACTAGATCCTAAACATTTGATGAATAAATGAATAAGCCGGTATAACAGAAGATTCTGCATGGCATTTTCTGCCACGTAGTTCTCTGTGCTAGTTCTTAGTGGACTAAATCTCTGCCATCTGTGATCTTTAAATGTAACTGAGGGCACACTTTCAAGGTATACCAAAGTTTTAAGAAATATTTTCATGAAAACTGTATGCTGATCTATGTGTGGTGATAAATCCTCAAAATTATAAGCTGTCTCAGGGCCCTATAAGCAACATTCTCAGTCAACAAGTAAATAATCAAGTCCCATTTGGAGCATGTTTACTTGAAAGATGGCACATTTGAGGAAGGTAAAAAGAGTATGTAGACATACTTTTAAGAAATGTAACATAATTTGCAATTCCCTGATGGCTAATGGTGTTGTGTAACTTCTTAAGTATCTTAGGTGCAGTTGTGAATCCTCTATTGAGAATTCTCTATTTAGATCTGTAGCCCATTTTTAATTGGATTGTTTGGTGTTTTGGTGGCCATCTTCTAGAGTTCTTTGTGTATTTTGGAGATTAGTCCTCTCTCAGACGTGGGGTTGGTAAAGCTTTATTCCATTTTGTAGGTTAGCATTTTGTCTTGTTGACTCTGTTGATCTCTGTGTCTGTGCTACTGGTGTTATGTTCAGGAAGTGATTTCCTGTGCCAATTCATTCAAGTCTACTTTCTACTTTCTTTTCTAAGAGGCTCAGTGTGGCTGGATTTATGTTGAGGTCTTTGATCCATTTGGACTTCAGTTTTGTGCATGGCAACATATATGGATCTATCTGCAATCTTCTACCTGTCAGCATTGTTATGCCAGCACCATTTGTTGAAGATGTTTTCTTTTTTCTATTGTATATTTTTACTTCTTTGTCAAAAACAGGTGTTCATAGGTATGTGGATTAATATCTGGGTCTTCAATTTGATTCAATTTTTCCATCTGTCTGTTTTTGTGACAATACCAAACTGTTTTCGTTACTACAACTCTATAGTAGAGATTGAAGTCAGAGATGGTGATGCCTCCAGAAAGTTCCTTTATTGTACAGGATTGTTTTAGCTATCGTGGGGTTTTTGTTTTTCCAAACAAAATATTGTTACACCTTTCAGAATGGCTAAAATCAATAAAACACCAAAGAGAGTTCATGCTGGAGAGGATGCAGAGAAAGGGGAAAACTACTCCATTGCTGATGGGAATGCAAACTTGTACAACCACTTTGGAAATCAGCATGGTGGTTTCTCAGGAAAATGGGAATCAATCTACCTCAAGATCCATCAATTCCACTCTTATGCATATACACAAAGGATGTATACTCATACCATAAGGGTCATGAGTTCATGCCCCACACAGCTCGCAGTGGCAGTGACCACATCTCCAAGCCAACAGCCTGCTTCTTGATGGCAGCATAAACCAATGAGCACAGATCTCAGTGCTTGTGGTAAATGTACCTCCACCGTCTTGGAAAGACAGCAGCTAAGAAAGTTGCCACTTTAATTTTGGCAGTGTTGTTTAACAGCTAAAAGACTGCATAGCCAGAAAAAGATAAAGAATACAATAAAGACTGATTCAGATGAAGTAAAACCTCTAAAGGTTTTCACTGTGTTTAAAATAAAGAAAGAAAGGAAGAAAGAGAAGCCGGTGATGGTGGCACACAACAAGAGGATTTGCTGAAGGAAGCAGAGGCAGACAGATTTCCACAGAGAAATACTGTCTCATAAAAGGAAAAAAATAAAAGTAAAATAAATAGAGTAATGAAAAAGCCATGTAAAGATGGAAAATACAAAGAGAGTCTCGACACTATATGCTATATTGTTTTCTTTAAATTGTTTGATTGCTGAGGAAAGAGCACAGCTGCTAAAATACATTCGATTATAAATGCTACTTAATTAATCCAACTTATATATTTTAAAAATGCTTTGACTTCAAAATTTAAGTCTAAGGACAGGCTACTTGGGAAAAGAATTTCTTCTGTGTTTTCACAGAAAATGGAAAGCTATAGATTCCTTCCAGACTAATATGTTTTGATGAAGCAAGACCACCTGTAGGAGTGGACAAATGGATCCTTCATACAAAACAGCAGAGATGATGCCATCATAGATGACTACAGCCAGAATTTCTGTGTTTTATCATGATCCTCAAGGAATGGACATCTCCCACAGCAAGCGGGATGTAGTTTCGAATGAACAATGCCCAAATTCCCAAATACTATTTATAAATGTTTGTTTTCATTTAAATGGGGTTGGTTATATGTAGGGAGCGGTTCCTGCATCCTCCATTACAATAATGGTGCCTGCAGACACCAAATGTAAATTACTTCACAGGCGCTGGGTAATCTCCATTCCTTTGATCTCTGCCTATCCCGTGGCTCATTTGGCCTGAGGAGCTGAAGCCATTCATAGGGTAACATGTCCCAGGCGGCTGCTTGCCAGCCTTTATTAAGGGAAGGGATTCTTGGTTCAGGGTCTCCGCTCTGGTAAGCTTATGCTCTCCCCTCTCAAGACGCATTAAAGCTTTTCTGCAGAAGGATCCGAGTGTCCTGTGTGTGGTTTCTTGCCGGCGAGAACATATAGTGCGCGGGACAGTTATAAATGATAATGAAGACCTTTCTTTTTATTTTAGACAGAAAAGAGGAGATGATGGGGGATGTCCTTGTATATACATGTCTCTCTTAATGGTTAATAAATAAAGTACTGTTGGCCGGTAGGGGAGCAAGATAGGTGGGACTAGGAGTCAAGGAGAATTCTGGGAAATGTAATAAATTCTTGTGATCAAGGCAGGAAGCGGCATAGCAGGCAGACTCATAAACAGCGGCAAGGAGGAAGTCACTCTCTTCCTCTACCTGCTGCACTCTGCTCTGGACCCACCATGTGATCCCAGGAAGACAGGATGCATTCCACCGGCATCCTCCATAAAATAAGTCTTATGATTATGGTTGATAATTAAGACTAAGCTAGCAGAAAAGATATCCTAGTCTTTGGCCAACAGCATTGTACCTATTATAAGTCTCTGTGTATTATTTGGGGCAGAACTCAGTGGCTTGGCGGAAAGATTTATTATTACAGACATCTGTTCAACTATGTTCATAGCACCCTTATTTGTAATAGCCAGAACCTGAAAGCAACCTAGATGCCCCTCAACTGAAAAATAGGTGAAGAAAATGTGGTACATTTACACAATGGAGTACTACTCAGCAGAAAACAAAACAATGGAATCTTGAAATTTGCAGGCAAATGGATGGCACTGGAAGAAATTGTCCTGAGTGAGGTGACCCAGTCACAAAAAGAAAAACATGCCGTGTACTTACTCATATATGGATTTTAGACATAGAGCAAAGGATTATCAGCCTACAATGCACACTGCCAGAGAAGCTAGGAAACAAGGCGGACCCTAAGAGAGACATACATGGTTCTGCAGAGAAGGGAAAAAGAACATGGTCTCCTGAGAAAATTGGGAGCATGGGGGGAGAGGACAGGGAGTTAGGTGAAAGAGAATGAGAGAATAGGAGGATAGAGGAGTACCTGAGGGATCAGAAAGATTGAGTCAGAGGAAGAAAAATGGAGAGCAAGAAAAGAGTTACCATAATAGAGGGAGCCATTATGGGTTTAAAGAGAAATTTGGCACTAGGTAAATGTTCAGATATCTACAATGATGAACCCAACAAAGAATCTAAGCAATATTGGAGAGGCTACCTTAAATGCCCTTCTCCAATAATCAGATTGATGACTACCTCATATGCTATCCTAGAGCCTTCATCCAGTAGCTGATGGAATCAGAAGCAGAGGTTCATAACTAAGCACTGTGCAACTCCTTGAATCCAGTTGTAGAGGGAGGAATGATGAGCAAAAGGGTCAAGTTGATGCTGGAGAAACCCATAGAAAGAGCTGACCTGAGCAAGTCAGAGCTCACAGACCCCAGCATGATAGTTGGAGAACCAGCATAAGACTGAACCAGGCCCCCTGAACATGGGTGTCAGTTGGGGGAGTTGGAGAGTCTATAGAGCTTCTGGAAGTGGAACCAGTATTTATCTCTAGTACACAAATGGGTTTTGGGAGCCCATTCCCTATGGGGGGACACTCTCTCAAACTAGATATATAGGGGTAGGGGGAGAGGGCCTAAGTCCTGCCCAAATGATGTGACAGACATTGATGATCCCCCATGGGAGACCTCTCTCTCTGAGGAGTAGATGAGGGGTGGGATGGGAGGATGGTGGGGGGAATGGGAGGACAGGAGGGAGAAGCAATTGGGATCGGTATGTAAAATAAGATTCTTTTTAACTTAAATATTAATTTTAAAATGGAACATGAAAGAACAGGAAAAATAAACTAGTTATTATGATCCATTCATGAAGCAGTGGCTTTGTATCTATGTGAATGTCACAAAAGAATGTCTGGTACAACAGGTCTAGCTGTTTCCCAGGTTGTTAACTACAGCTAGCAAAGTTTTTTCATTATTCCTACAAAGATATCAGGAATCAGGAATGCATCACTTTGGAGATCCCATGCATGACCCCCAAAATTCACTTTTCAAGCAGTACTTCTGAAAATTCCTTTTGAAATATGAATCTGACTCTTAAAACCGTTTATAGTTTTTTCTTATACTTTGCATTTTCCCACTAAAGGGCAAGTAAAAAAAGGCCTAATCTCAACAGGCGTTGGTGGCTCACGCCTTTAGTCCCAGCACTTAGGAGGCAGAGCCAGTAGGATCTCTGTGAGTTCCAGGCCAGCAGGGTCTCCAGAGTGAGTGCCAGGTTCCAAAGCTACACAGAGAAACCCTGTCTCGAAAAAACCAAAAAAAATAAAAAATAAAAATGCCCAATCTCATTTTGTCATGGTGATTTTTCTGCCGCTTTACATGACTAAATTATGCCTAAAAGTAAGAAAAAGAATTGCATTCACATTTAATTGGCTAAAATGTATCCATAGCTAATGAATATCTGCATTTTTATAACTTAAAATTATTATGAGTAAATTAAGAAATTTCTAATCTATGAGAAATAGTTGAAGGTTGTTTGGGAAAGAAATAAAGTTTTCCATGATTACAGAAAGTAAAATATAACTTGGTTCTTAGGAGTAGAGGACTGTTTTTTACAACTTAAAATTAGGATAAGTAAAGTAAAAAAATTCTAATCTATCAGAAATAGTTGACTTTTTTATCATGGTCAGGTTGTTAGGGCAAGAAACTAAGTTTTCTGTGATGAAAGAAAGTATACTATAGCTTAGTCGTGAGTAGTAGAGGACTGTAGGATCTGAATAAGTCCTCAATGAACATGTGTTGTTGACATGGTCATAGCTATGTCAAAGACTTTAACCATGGACCCATGGTAAAATGACAAAGCCTTCCTTCCCAAGATGAGGTTCAGAGGGATGGAAAAGTCTTCCTCTGGTTCATGTGAGGGTGTTGAAAACATGTGCCTGAAATTTCCTCCATAGCTTTCTCTGCCCTCCTATCACCATGTAACAAAGAATCTGAACTCCCGTGACAACGCAGTTTCTCCATCACAGAGGCCCTCTCCTCTGGTCCCAGCTTCTGTGTGTCCACGTGTTTGCCCTTTCTTCAGCTGCTTGCTGCAACACTCAGGTGTGTCCCTGGAACCATGCTAAATCTAGCACTGGGATCAGTAGTTTATATTTAAGCATTCTATACCAAATACTCTGTTACAGATGTCACTTCATTTTAAGTTTAACCAGTGTGTATCTATAAAAAATTTCATATTTATATGAGTGTATCTCTACAAGTCACTTAATTCAAGAATTATTCAAAATTCACCTGACTGAAGAATTATTCTAAATGCTGACTCTAATTACTTATATAATTAAATAATAAAATTATTCAAATATGACAAATTTATAAGGAAGTTGTAGAGATGTATTTTGGCACTTAGTTCTAGTACATTTTTCTCTTTCTCATCACAGAGAAAATTACAATCCTTCTATATGATTATCAATAAATCAATTGCTGTGACATCTAGGGATTTAATAAAATCTGCATTTAAAATTAAATACCTAGTGTTGAAATTTGGGATATATAGCAGAGGAAACAACTTATGGTTCATGTGAAAATTTGACCCCCTAACTGAGTAAGTGACTAGAGGCCTAAGTCCAGTACTCAGGGGGGTGGGAGAAAATCAACACACCATCAGCTACATCAACATTCCTTTGTCCTAAAGGAAACCAGATAACCACCATTTACAGGTTGTAAATCCCCCCCACTGTGTTCAAGCACACCTGTAGCCCAGCCCTTAGGAGGCATGGTTACAGTGTCTCCCTACAATTCCTCTTTTAGTCTAAAAGTGCTGATTTATTTTAAGTTGTAAATATTTTCATAATTAATGTCTTTCAAAATTGCTTTGATGTACAGATTATTGAACATATTTATAAATGGAATGTGAATTTTTGACGTTTATATTGCATAAAGTTTAAATCAAACATTGACGCTTTACCTATTTATCCTTGGTTTTGTTGTAAGAAAATAAAAATTATTTTTTAAACTAAATTTGAAGAGATTATATGATTTTCAACTGTGGCTATTTGCAGCATACCAAAAATGCTTTCCCAGTCAAGCTGAAATGCTATGTGTGCCCTTTTACAACACCTCTGTTTCTCTAACCTTTAACACAATGGTTCTCAAACTTCCTAATGGGGCAAACTTTTAATCCAGTTCCTCCTGTTGTAGTGACCCCAACCATAAAGTTATCATTACTACCTTATAACTGTAATTTCCTACTCTTACTAATAATGTAACTATTTGATACTCATGACATCTGATATGTGACCCCATGAAAGCATCGGTTGACCTCAAAGGGGGTGAGACCCACAGGTTAAGAACCACAGATCTGTAGCCTCACCATTCTACATCTACAGTTTGATGATTTTACATTACACTTATAAGTCATGTTAAAGAGTGTTTTTTGAGGAAAAAAGTCATCAATCAGAAATCATTCAAATAATGTTCAACGATGAAATATTTACAATGTGAATTAAAACTGGAGAGATTGCTCAGTGGTTAAGAGCACTGGCTGTTTCCATAGGTCCTGACTTCAATTCTCAGTACCCACATGGTGGCTCACAACCACCTGAAATGAGATTTGGCTCCCTCTTCTGCCATGCAGGCATATACATGCAGACAGACACGATATAAAAAATAAATAAACAAATCTTTAAAAAAGAAATCATTCAAAAAATGTTTAATGATGAAATAATTACTATGTGAGTTAAAACTGTTAATAAGACACTGCAAAAGCATTTACTTATTTAGGATGTAATTAATATTTGAATTTTTATTTATTCAGTTATGTATATGTTAAGCACCTTTTCAAAAGATTTTCATTATGTTACTAAAAACTTTGACAGAAAACGAATAGAACTATTTCCTCTTCCTCCGTATTTATTTGCTGAAAAACTTTCCCAGAAATTGAATTGATAAAAAGAAAATGTAAATGAAGAGAGGAGATGCACCTTTAAAGTATACATAATGAACATTGCAACATAGAAGCAAAGGTTTGCATCCTTTGAAGGGTTTCCTTTGGACAGAGTATAGGCAAAAATCAAATTGACAGAATATAGGAAGATTAGAGATTTTTTAAAAATCGGTCTGTCATACTGCATGTCTAATAGATGTTAAGAATGCAGAAATCAACTTGGCCTTACTTTTCAGCCCACGGCATAACATCATCTTAATATAGACAAACAAGAGAAAATAATAATTTATCACAGAATTTAGAAGCAAACCTCAGAGAACTAGTTGAAGTATTTTACAGAAAGCAAAATCCATGGAATTTTTCACTTAAAAACTACATAAATAAAGTTTTTAACAGAAGAACAGCAAATAATGTGTAATTGTGCATGAAGTAGCCAGGAAAGTAGAGTAGGAATTTTTCTGTAAAGGAGAAAAAAATAATTTCATTTTTATGGAGTATACACAGACTTAAAAACATAAACTCTCAATGTTTGTGGGATAATTACTCAAAAGCAGAGTTTCATTTTCCAAAGGGACAGCTCCTGAGGTGTTTGTGGCAACACCACCAAAACGACAAACTACAATAAAGCAAATAGCAAAAAGGGTCTTAATCAATTCATCCACACTGCAGGGTAAGGCTATTTAATCTGCCAACTTGGTGGCCCCATCCTTTTATTGGATGCTTCCAAAGCCCCTGATTCACCACTGTTCACTCAGCTAGTTGATCACATGTTATGGCTCTAAAAGATTGTCCTGAAGACAGGGATGATAAAACTCAAATAGGGATACCCTCCTCTAGACACCTTATGGCTTCATAATTGTTATTAACAAAAAAGACTCAAATTGTAAAGTTGAAATTTATGTTTGTTGAATTAATTTTTCTGCTTTATTTAATGACTTCATATAACTTCACATTCAATTTCAAGTCGCTGGGCTACTGTTTTCTGATGCTCCATAAAAGTGAGCTCAAGTTGTCTGAGTCCTTCCTCTTTCTGTGTCGATGTACATGCTTTTCCTGTTAATTCTCCAGCTACTGATCCAAAAGTAACCTCTCCCATCCCCCCTCCTTTCCCACTATTTTTGGCTATCTGTAGCTGATAACTATATCTAACTCAGAATTGTTGTGTCATGGTGGCTATTCTACTTTCCTGCTCTATATTATCTATGTACATTTTGTATATCTGCTGTGACTCTAGAAGATAAGTTGCATATCCCAGCACTGGGGGACTTACTGCTGTTTAGTGAGTACTTACCATACAAACCAATGTGAATAAATTGAGATTTCAAATACTCTCTAGTTTGAGAATGAATTCTAAGAGAAAACTCAAGCTTATTTTGCTAATTTAAATGGTGGGCATATTTATAATATGAAGAATCAGAATATTGTTATATATTCTACATAAAATGGCACTAATGGAATACAAGCTAGTTTTCTCATTGTTCTGATAAAACACCTGACAAAAAGCAACTTCAAGAGAAAGGTTTGATTTGAACTTATGGTTTGAAAGATTTTCTATTGTCAACAATGGGAAACATGGCAGAGTTCATGGGCGCTTTGGGCTGGGATGCTTCCTGTCTAAACCCAGGTCTCAGAACTCAGTGACTTAAGTCCCTAAATTTGGGGTAGAATGTTTTTCCTCAGTTAATCCTTCCAGACATATCCAGAGATGTGGCTCCAAGAGGATTTAAAATTTACCCACATTGTCAAAGAGGAATAATCATCACCATGTATAAGAAACTCCTTTCTGCAACTTATTAGGTATTACCTTAACAACATCACTTAATTATTATAACTATTAATTATACTGACTGGTAAAAGTGTCTCATAAAATAAACTAACATACAGGTAAAATTATAAATCAGTAACAGAAAGTGACTACACAAAAGAGAATTGGCAAAATTATCCTATTTGTATAAAGTACTTATAGTTGGATTTTCAGTATTAAGGAATATGACTTTATACTCCAGATACAGATCTGTTGCATAAACTACAATGAAGCAAAATCTGGATATCCATGACTGATGGTAAAATTAAGGTATACAGTATAATCTAGAATTTATGAGATTGTATAGATCATAATAAGCCATACTTTTTGAAATCCATTTCTATCTCATGTCATTTAATTTGTCAGGTGAAATTATAAAAGGCAAGAAAAAATTAAAATGTTTTCCTGGAAAATCATTCCATTGAAATGTAAATTTGAGTGATAAATTGTTATTCTTAATAAATATGATGTTCCCAGAAATGTGTGTTCTCAAAGCAATTTATCCTGCCACATGGAAATAGTAAAGTGCTGATGGACCTTAATATATGTATTCCACTTGGTTCAGATATATGTTAGGTAAAAGTTCATTTCCAAGTGCAATGTGGTTTTTTTTTTCCCCCAGTGGTTTACAAAAGCAGGGAATAATCATTTTGCAGCCTACATTTCTCTGAATTGGAATATCTCCTGCTATTTTTTTCTCTGCTGAAGATTATATTCTACATGGTATGAATTTAATCTACATGTCACAGTAATGCACTGTGAAATGTGCAACATTAACAGATTATGTGTTCCGTCAATCAATGTTTGTCTTCTCTGTTTCTCTATGATCCATTACTCTAATGTTCTTGTAAGGAATTACAAGTCTTTTGCAGCTAATCTTCTTTTGAATGCTGTGACTACTAGGTGTTTGTGACTACATATAGGGTGGCAGTTATTGCAATGTTAAGTTGTAAGCTTCGAATATGCAGGACTCCTGAGGAATACTATATCCCTGAGGAGAATAGCCACAATAGCTC
The DNA here is from genome assembly GCF_003668045.3 of Cricetulus griseus. NCBI lineage: Eukaryota > Metazoa > Chordata > Mammalia > Rodentia > Cricetidae > Cricetulus > Cricetulus griseus. Next base: position 124,479,796 of record NW_023276806.1, on the reverse strand, counting down.
AATTCTGGATTACATGAGTTTCCACAGAACTGGAAAGAACCAGATCCCAGGCTATATAGGTCCAGAGACTTTGCCTGATGTTCCCACTAAACTCTAATATATATCGTATTTTACCAGAAATGGTGTCCAGTAACCATATGAGGAGTTGTGGCTTAATATAACTCATGTTGGATCCAGAAAATCAAATCAAAACATTTTTATTAATAGCTTCTATACTCCTTCAACACATTTCAAGATCTTATAAAGAAATGGATAGGTACACAAAAATTCAAACAGGATCAAAAGTTCCAGTAATTTGTAAATTTATAAGATTTTCACTTATTGCTATCATCCACAAACACTTGAATAACACTGGATAGAAAATAGATAATTTATAAGTGTTTTCTGTATAAAATATGTGAAATGGAAGAAATTAATGACTAAACAGTGACGGGGGAGGTCCTTCTGTGTATGTTTATCTTCTTATTGGTTGTTGAATCAAGCATTGTTTGTCCAATAGGAAAGCAAGATAGGTGGGACTAGGAGTTAAGGAGGATACTGGGAAATGTACTAAAAAGAAGTCTTGTGATACAGGCAGGAAGTGACATAGCAGGCAGACTCATATATAAGCAAGGGCAAGAAGGAAGTTGTTCCTTTTTCTCTTCCTCTTGCTCTCTGCTCTGGAGTTACCATTTGATCCAGGCAAGAGAAGACACCAGCAGCTGGCATCTGATAAGTCTTTATGGTTGATAATTTAGACTAAGCTACCAGATGAGAAATCCTAGTCAGTTGGCCAAGCAGCATTTGTACCTAATATAAGTCTCTGTATGTTACTTTGGACCATAACCTGGTGGCGGGCAGAACTCGGGCAACTGTCAGAAAGTGCCCAAGTGGTGGCAGGGTTTGGGCGTTGGAGTAAAGACTTATTGTTACAAAACAGACAACCTACAATTAAGATTCCATTCTAATATTGTACGAGACCAGAATTCTTAATGAACTTCCATGAGTGTCAACTATTCTTCAGTATGTTAATGATATGTAACAAGAATTTTGAAAATTACTATTTCTCAAGCATAGAATGGTATTTCAATCTGAAATATCAGAACTTGGAAGACTGCGGCAGTAGGATCACTGTGAGTTTAATATGGTCCTCATAAATGAAATAAGTTCCAGAGTACCTAGGGCCTCAGAATGTTCTTCTGTGCTCAACTCTATAGAAATTAGACCAAGACAATGCCTCTCTTATAAGAAAATTGTCAATTTTGGCTCAATTTTTGAAAGTAATGTATATACTTCCTTATTTCTATTTTTTCTTACAAAAACAAATGTTCTCTAGAACAAATATGCAAATAAAAATAAAATGACAACTATAGAAATACTACATTTGGTCATCAATGCAATACTCAATCCCTCACAGGAGATGTATTTTAATACTGAGAATTTTAATGCTATTATTTGGCTGGTTTATGAATATCTGCATGATACATCATTAAATGAGTGAATAGAAGCCAAAATATCAGTTTGACCTGACATTTTGTAAGGACTAAATAAAAGCATCTACCAGATTTTATAAACAAGAACTGGGGCAAGTATCAGGGGACATTCTTTACTATATGTCTGTATTGATAGTTTCAAAAGAAGGACTCTGAAACTAGAAAATGTCTGACTGCAGGTCAGGCAGGAATGGGGCCTTTAACCGATGTTAAATCAAGAGTGAGAACAAAGCAAACAAGAAATAACTAAGATGCTCACATGAAGCTTGTGAAAGCTGTGTGCCATTTTTGCTGTTTGTTTTTACCCTGTTTCTGGCAGTCGGGAATGACTCAGGTACACATACATGAGGATGCAAAAACCAAGCGAAAGAGTAACCCAGCGCCTAGCTTGTGAGGTAATCTTATGGGAGTGGGAGCTCATTCATTCTTTCACATGTATGACGGTGTGGTTCTTTGCCTGACTGGAAATAGGAATATTATTTTGAGCTTTGCTCAAATTGCTCATCAAGCAATATAGTACAGAGTATTCAGCCTTATCATGAAGGATTTGGCAGGAAGGAAAGGATTGTGAGATAGGGAAACAACTTATATGGCGATAGTAAAAGAGTTCCAATCTGCTCAAATCCAATTCTGTGGAATGACATAAGCTCCCATCAAACTCAGCTTACCGGGTGAACATGCTGGAAATATGGTGAAGTGAAACAAAAATGGCATCACTGGAGACTGGAAACACTTGCTGAAGTGTGGCTGAAAAATTAGGTAGTCTTATTTCTAATCTGCAGACTGTATTATATAAATGTGTTGATAGGGAGCAGGAGTTACAAAAGGGTGCCTGCTTATTAGCTTGTGGATTCAGGTCATTGCAGTGAGCAGCTAGCAGCTACTGAAGTCCTGAAGCCTATCCGTTACAATGATCACTCTGAAAGCCCTTTAATTCAGTATTGGAGGAAGCGCCATCAAAAGGCCAGAAGAAAATATCCTTGTTTGGTCCAAAGAATTGCTTTGTAGAAATCAGTTCATTTCTATGTTGCAAGGATGCATTTCTTTCTTTAAAAGTAATCATCTGTCACACCTAAATTTTGTTCAGTTTATTTTTACTGGCCTGATGGTTTTCTTTTTTTATTTAATTTGTTAATTGCATATGGTTTCATTATTTTTAAATAGTTCCAATTCAGTGCCTCATATTGCACATACCCAGAGGTTAAAGATTAATTTTATCTGAAAATTAAAATACATCAAGAAGATCCTTCATATTTTACTTGAACATCTTAAGTCAAATGAATCCTGAAGCAAAATTACAAATACCCAGAGATTATAAGATGTAAATTGTTTTCAAAGAGAGATGATGTGACAGTCTTAGGATACAATTCTTGGAAAAGTTTATGTTGTCATATTTATTACACCTATCTTTCCATTGCCCAGATTTATGGTCATCTAAAGCAGCACTTCTCAACCTCTAAGGATTGTGATGCCTGTAGGGGTTGAATGACCCCTTTAGGGGGGTCACATATCAGATATTCTGCATATCGGATATCTACATTTTGATTTATAACTAGCAAAATTACAGTTACGAAGTAGTAACAAAATAAAGTTCTGATTTTGGGTCACCACAACATGAGAAACTGTATTCAATGGTCACAGGGTTAGAAAGTTGGAGAACCACTGATTTAGAGGGTACTAGCAAACTAAAAGGCAGTGGACTATGCATAGAAACTGGGAATTGTGGGCCACATCTGTTAGCCCCACACTCAAAAAGTGGAGGCAAGATAAAACTTCGACCTTGCACAGAAAGTTCAAGATTACCTTAGGAAAATTCAGAGCAAGCCCAATTGCGTGGTGGCCTTTTCCCAGATATAAAATCTGTATGATGTAATAATCCAAGCTTCTAAAGGTGGAGCCAGGGAGGAATAGACATTTAATATTGACTAATGAGTAAATTGCAACTAGCTTGGATAGCATGGTAACTTTTGAGGGAGGAGGGAATGGAACAGACAGAGGGAGGGACAAAGTGAGAGGGAGTGAGGGACTTGGGGGGGAAGAAAGGAAGGATGTAATGAAGGAAAGAGAGAAAGGAAAGGAGGGAAAGAAAGGGGAAGGAAGGAGAATAGAAAGGAAGGAAGGAAGGAAGGAAGGAAGGAAGGAAGGAAGGAAGGAAGGAAGGAAGGAAGGAAGGAATGAAGGAAGGAAGGAAGGAGAAAAAGAGAGAAGGCAGGAAGAAGGGAATTCAAAGGAAAATGTACTATTTTTTCTTTTCCTTGGGAAAAGCAAATCACATTTTGGCTCCCTACTGCTTCGTAGATATCTTCCAAAATAGTTTGAGAAATGATATTCTGGTACATTTTTTATAGCTATATAAGGCACATGTGCATAGGACAAAATTAACTTGCACTTAAATAGTATCATGATTATAATAAACCAAATGCATTTGTATAGGCGGATTGTTTTCTTCTTGGAAACAAGTATTAGGAGAGAAGGATAGAGGTACAGCAACAATGGATAACTGTTAGAAATTGAGTATAGACTGTAGGCAAACCAGAATGTTACATTAACATTAAAGTTTCCACTTTTGGTCATTGATATATAGTGTATAAAATGGTGACCTTATTGTTATAACATATATGGTATATTCTTCATTATTTAGGGTGAAATCTAAATGTCTCTGCTTTATTCATAGAAGATTGTAGTCATTTACATGGCAATAATTCAGCAAGAAGTATGTGTATAGAACAGTGATCACAGCAGGATTAATTAAATCAAACTCATACCTTCCAGTATTTCATGAGTCTAAGTAAAACAATCATTTATGTATTATCATTCAAAATCTATAGAAGAAAGTTCACTAGAATATGTATTATATCCTTGTCATTATAGGCAAAGCCAGAAAAAAACATTTTTTTTTTTTTAGGGTACAACTTCTCAATAGTAAAACCCTACCACCAAAACCAAACAAATTATGACAGAATTAAATTAGAAAAACAAAATTGGCTTTTTCTCTTTCATGACTTTTGCTCATGACCTGCACACTTTTATATATTTAGCCTCTTGTTCTCTTTTCTTCACATTATATTTAATGTAGTAGGATATGGTGGTTTGAATAGCTACGCACTCATACATTTATGTTTTTGAATGCTTGGCCTATAGGGAGTAGCACTATTAGGAAGTGTAAGATTGTTGGAATGGGTGTGTCACTGTGGAGGCAGACTTTGAGGTCTCATATATGGTCAACTCACATACATGTAACTGTTCACTTCCTGTTGCCTGCAGATCAAGATGCAGAATTCTCACCTCCTTATTCAGCAGCATGTCTTCCTGTATGCAACCATGTTTCCTGACTTGACCATAATCGACTAAACCTATGAGCTGTAAGCCAGTTCCAGTTAAATGGTTTTTTTGTTTGTTTGTTTGTTTTGTTTTTTGTTTTTTTGTTTATAGTTGCTGTGGTCATGGTGTCTCTTCACAGCAATAGAATAGAAACTCTAAGGATGACAGATGGTGAAAGTAAATCACTCAATCTTCCTGGGCCTTATCATTAAATTGGACACATTTTCTTGTTCAAAATTGTATAAAGGTGTTAATGGTTAATTTTTAGAATCATCGAACCACTCCTTTGCAATGAACCTAAAAAGCTGTATGACTGAATATTTCTATAAAAACAATTTAAATTACATAATGGTTCTACTAATACTCTGCAGTTCTTTCTAGAAACAAACCAGTAATAACTTGACCAATGCAACTAAAGTAGTAACCCTGTCTTTGCTGAGCCCTGCTATTCAGTGCCTATTGTCTTTCTTCTATACAAACCTCTTTATATTTGGGTAGCTACTTCTCACTTTGAGACCTTTATAAGCAACCAGATTTTCCCTTTCTTTGCTTATTTATTTGGTAGTAACCAAGTAATACTGATTTTCCTTTTGCTGCTTATTCAAATATTTTTCCCTCCTTTCAGAGATTGCCTCATGTCCCCAGTGGGAGTTAGGTTCATCTGTCTTACGCATTCCCTATCCATCCTTCTCTGCCTCTTCAACTTACCACTATTACTTTGAAAGTTCAATGTTTCATTATTCTTTTTAAAAAATCTCCTTGCCATTTTTTCTTTTGCTGTAATAACATGTACTCTTTGTGTTCTCTTATTTAAGGTAATTGTGATCTGTTAATGTTGACAGAATTTTGTATTCTACTGAATAATCCTCTTGGGATATCGTGTTGGAAAACTTCAGTATAACTTAAGACATTTTTATCATTTACTCATTAGTATCATATATATATTATATATATATATATATATATATATATGTGTGTGTGTGTGTGTGTGTGTGTGTGTATAATTTCAAGATAGAATAATTTCTTCATTACAAACTGGGTTTTCAAGTCTTTGTTTAAAATTGCATGCATTATGGCACATGTCTAAGTTTACATTTTTCAAAAAAAAAAACTTTCAGTGAATTTACTACAGTTCAAAAAAAGGAATGATTAATACTTTCATTACTGTATGATGGTCTGTATAAGTTTTTGCACTGTAATATTTTCTTGTTAATAACAATTATATCTTCCACACAAGATTGGGAGTAAATGTAGCAGAAGGCATTACAGTTTCTTTCGTTAAGTGAAAGGAAATAATACCTCATGGTTAACACATTTCATAGGGGCATAGGTTACATTCAACAGATATAACCAAAGACAGCATCTTGTGTTCAGCTGGAGAGTACCTATGAGCTTCCACAATTCATACTGGAGCATTGTGAGTAAAGTATTTGAATGGTCACTTACTAATATAACTAGTAACTGAAGCTCCAAGTTCCTATTTCACTCACTCAATCTAAAGTACATTAGTACAGAACACTGATGTATGCAAACAGGCAACCTTTGTTTACATGGAGGCCCACAGCCTATCCAATCAGAAGGAATGGCAAGTAGAGAAGAAAAAAGAAAGCACATTCTGCAATTATCACAATGTCTCTCAAACTGCACCAATTTTCCTGAGAATTGAAATTTTTGAACATTTTATCTTGAATTTTAAAGATACATTTCAGTAATAGGTTCTATTTTAAAATTCAAAATTATTTGGAACTCATTTTAATTTTAGTTTTTCTCTTTTTTAGGAATATAAAATAATATATATTCATATATTATAGTCACATCTTATTTTAAAATAAATATATATAAAATTATATGTATTAATAAGGCACAATAATGGTAATTTTTATTATTCAAATTTCCTGTATACATTTTACAGAAAGAGAAGGTTTTTTTAAGGTTTTTAAAAAGGAGACAAAACAATCTTCAACCTAACTGGGTCACTATATTAATCCAAGTGAAATAAATTGCAGTCAGTAAGAAAGTGTTGGTAACCATACAAAATAAAACATTCTCATATATTTGGATAATGCCCTCTAAGCAAATTAATCCTAAGAGGCATTTATCATGAAACTTCACTATGCCATGTGAAGTTTTATTGACACTATTGCAGGTGTGGAATTTAGTGCTATTTCACTTCCATTAAAAAAGAAAAACTATTATTATGAAAAACATCCAATGAGCTAATAACACACATAGTAGCACAGTAAACCTCAAGTACTGATCATGCAGTTTTGAAACTCATCCATTTGTGGGATTACATGTTTAAACAACTCATGCAACTGAAAGACTTTAAAGGGATGCCAGATAGAATTTTTGGTTTAAATATTCCAGAGTGTGTCTTTAAATAAGGACTATTTGTATTATACTATGAAATTTTAACATAACCAAATAATAGTGTCAACTTTTTTGGTCAACTATTAGATATTATAGCTTTTGATGGGCAATTTATCATTTGCCTCTTTTATTAGACAATCCTTCCTCTGTTATTGCTTGGGATTCATTTCAAACAAAATGATGAGTCATTTTGTAGCTTTTGTGGTTTTATAGCAATTTTGCTGTCCTTTTTGGGGCAACATTAAAAATCTTCACACAGCCTATGTCTTTCCTGTTACTCAGAGGCAAAATATAGACTCCTGGTTTAGCATGTGGACAACCTCTTAGTTATATTATGAGACTCCATCAGCAGACACACCGTTGTTCCCTTGTCCCCTTTCTTCCTTTTCTTCCTTTCTGCACCACAGTCAGTTGCTGTTCATTGCCTGGAATTATCACTTTATAATATTATGTAATTATAATCATTTAATTAATTCATTTTATTTGTATAGGTAAAATACAGCTTTTTAAAAAATAAGCATCCCTGAAGCTCATTTTTTTAAAGGAAAGTCAAATTCATTGATTATTTCTCCTTATTTATCTTCATTGAGTTTGCTGAATTTGGTCTGTAGCAACCTGCAAATACAGCAATAAGTTTGAATTTCAGTAATAATAAACTTGGGGACACTTCATTTTTGAATAAGGCAAGTTCATCAAATTTAGCTTTTTTAGGATGAAATAAAGTATAAGTCAAGCCAGTGTACATGGTTGAAAATTAATATAATAAGCACGACACCATGGGAAATCATGCCATATATTATTAATGAAAAATGAATAGAATCTCAAATGTATATCCTAGTTTAATTGAAATGGGTTTTAGCACAATATAAGCCTTGTAATAATATACATTGCTGTATATCATGTTCATTTCCTACAGTGTTCAGGAGATATGGATTGAGATACATGAAACACAAAGATTTTGTGCAATATAACTATAAAGGAAATGAGTAAAATACTTCAGAAAATAGAGGTATCTGCTGAAAACACAATCATGTAAATAATATCACAAAACTGCAATTAACAACCACTCATTCAAGTGTATGAATTAAGAGCATCTCAGTGGCCCGAAGGCTGGATACTCTGCCTAGGACTTCACATTAACCAAGCACATGTACACAGATTTTGCTACCTATAAAATTTCTACACTGATTCTGTGACCTTACAGGAGTTTTACCAATACTGTGGCTACCATGAGAACTGTTTCGATAAATTAGCTTTTTAAAAAACCAATCCAGTGTCTGTTTGATTCTAGCCTCTATCACTGTCAGAAAAAGTCACCCTATAATGTATTTACCATTGGCATAAATTTAAAGATACACTCTTCAAATTTCCTGATCATTTTAATATTGAACTCTAAGCACAGACTGTCCTTTTATGAAATAAAATACCAGGCTGCCCTGATGGGTCTTCTATTTCATATCTACTTAATGGTACCTTTTAATCATCATGTTCATTAGGATACCCATCCTGGAACTATAAACACACTCCATGTAATGCTTCAGGGGACAGATTGCCAATGTGCTAATTAAAGAGCCTGTTGACCATAAGCTAATTAGAGTAGCAGCATTTTAACACAGTACAGAAAGTGTGCAATTATAAATTACTGGAATTAAAGATGTGGTATCACTGCAATTTTATCAGGCTGCATAAAGTATTTTAACATTAAGTCAAATTATTATTGGGTTAGACTTTTTTCATCAGAAATCCACTTACAAATTCTCTAGTTATTGGTAAATATCACACTGGGCAGAGAGGTATTGTATTCAAGAAGGGATTAAACACTGTTTTCTGAACCACATTTTCATCCACATGCTCATCTTCCTCTTCCTCCCCTTCCTTCTCTCTGCATCCTTCCTTTCTTCTTTCTCCTTCTTCCCTTCTTTGTCTTCTCTAGCTTTGTAGCTTATACAGTGAGTTATAATGCTATCTACTTAAAATAAGCAATGTTAAAGTTTTCATCTGAATAATTCAAGAGGATTTCCTTTCTAGGCTTAAATTGATCTTTCTTCTGTGGTGGAGGTCATGGATAATTATCAGAGTTAGAAGAAGCAAAGTTATGAATTATCCTTTATGTACATGTGTGTAGACAAGATGACTAAATAGGCACCCTTATTTTCCTTGGGAATCCCCTTAAAAAGGGCTGGAAACCAAGACAATGCACAACACAAAGGCAGCTTGGGATCCAAGGTTCTGGTCAAGCAGCAGTCTTTTATTAGTAATGCTAATAACTGATTCTAGAGGAGGAAAATCAAGCAAAAAGCAACAAAACAAGTGACCGCAAGAAAACTAAAACAACAAAATTCCCTGCAATGACAAAATCTGCTTCTTACAAAACACTAGGAAGAGGAAGTGAGGTAGGCACATTAGTCCTTCCAGCAAGTAAGATGCAGCAGAAGGATCTACATTTCAAGGTCTGCCAGGGCTACTTAGCACGTTGAAGCCAGTCTGAGATAATTCCTTGGTCTCTGTCTCTAGAAACAACAATACAGAGTTAAACAATAGGAATAATATGTGTGCTTGAACTCAGGGGCAAAGGCCTGGCAACATTTCAGAGCAGATGGTCCTATGGAGAATGGAGTTACAATGTTGAATATAACATATAAATTAAAATGTTAATTTAGAGAAAAACTGCAAGAAATTTTGATGAAGTTATTATTAATGTACAGAAAAAAATCACAGATACATACTTAAGTAAGTGGTAAGTGGACATAGCACAAAATCAAGTGTAAAGCCTGAGGACCAGTCTTTGCTTTCTTCCTTCCATCTTTTATTCTTTCTTTCCCATTTTCCAGTCTTTCTCCTTCCTTCCAAACCTACTTTCTTGTTTCCTGCTACTTCTTACACCATTAATAATGTTGAAAATAACCATATTTGAATAATAACTATGTAAAAACTGTAAAAGGGATTTTAGTTTTCCTAAGTACCTCACATAATATTCATCAGTTTTACCTGAACATGCTCAAAGTAGGCTAAAGAAACCTACATTTAAAAGATTATTATAATTGAAAGAGTCAACAGAAGAGATTTAATGAACTATGTGTTGCAGGTAGGCAACAAGGTATGAAAGATAATACACTGAATACATGAAAATAAGTATTTTTTAATATCTTGTACTTAAGTTACAAAATTAACAGAATAAGCAATTCGAATCATGGTTTGATAATAACTCAGTTGAAAGAAATTAATCCCTCAACATAAATGTACCTATCACTTTATAGATTAGTGTGGAGGTGCTTAGTTCAGAATTTGTGCTTTCTGTCGTTATACCCTACTCTGAGAATATAATATTTATATTCTATATTAATGCAAAGATTTTTTTATATTGATGTCAGAGATGAGATTAGTTCCCAAAGTGATACAACTGTAGAGAAATTGACTTGACTTGGTGTTATTGATTTAAATAGGGAAGACATTTTAAGGAGCATGTCATGTCTGTTACAAATTACTTTTTGAGGATAACTGAGCTTTTCTTTGGCCAGAATCAGACAGAAAATCATGGCAAGACTGTGATTATTAGTTCAAAATGAACTGTTTGACCTATATATAGAACCTGTAGAATTTCAGGATTTCACTATATGAACGGACATCTTCATGAGCATCGCAAAGCATATGAATCAGAAAATTGCCATTAATAATTTTCTATCTACAAAGTATTCTTTGATGATGTTGAATATTCATTTAATATTGTGTGTTTCTTTCCTTTCCTCTTTTCTTCTCTTTCCCACACTTTTCCCAAAAGCACCAGTTACTTTCATTTGAAAGAATATTTTCATGTTGACAGTCATTGAGGACAGAAATGCTATCTCTGGTTCTTTTGAGAATATGGTCTGTTATGTCTATTAGTACTGCCTGCCTTATTTCACATCACCTTGAATAAATTCAGGTTGAAATCTTGATGTAAGAAATCACTGGTATCCTGGTTGTTGTTATAGTGATGGGTAATGAAGTTTTTGTCTTTGAGAAAAGAATACTGCAGCATGCTCAATTGTGAGCTGGAAAACAGGGAAAAACCCAAGACTCTTTGGAACCCTCCACAGTATGTAGAACATGACTACTCTTTTACACACAATGCAGTCTTCATGTAATGATTAGCAACTGAAGTCATGGCAAATCTGAGATAAATCACTTGACAACACATAAATGCAATCCATACTCTGCAGAATCACACTTCCTGACCTGCACATACTGACTAAAGCTTGCCTCTAGCTATAGGTCTATCATTGCGTTGTTTAGTTTAGTTCCCTGGTATGCATTTGAAGACTTCACTCCAGAAGTGATACTGGCTTAAATGTCCATTTTTCATAGTATATCTGGGAATCTTTCAAAATTGTTCAAACACATCTTAAAGGAAGATCCACTTCTTTTCCTAACCTACTTCATTGTGTCCCTCTAATCCATTTCCCCGAATCTTTTCTTAAAAATATGTATTTAAAAGTTTTTTCATTACATACCAACTATAGTTCCTCCTCCTTCCCTTCCCCTGCCCCCCACCTTTCCCCCACTCAACATCCCTTTCCACTGGATAGCTTATCTCCAACTCCAGGAAAGGTTAGACCTGCAGGCAATCATGTCATACTGGGAACAAAAACTTTCTTTTGCACACCCCAGAACCCCACAGAATTAAACTAACTAGTCATAGGACTCCAGCCTGCCAGGAGACTATCAGGAACATATAGATGCACAGACTCCCATGTTATCCTTTGTAGGTTCCTATATCTACTGCTTTCCTGTTATTACTAAATCAAAACAGAATTCCGTTCTGCTCCCCACTCTTCCTCCCTCTCTTTCTATCTTCCTCCCTCTTTTGTTCTCCTCCCTCTCCTTCTGACTCTGCCTCTCACTATCCCTCTCTGTTCCTCTCCCATTTCTCTTGCTCTTTCTTTCTTCCCCCTTCATTCCTTTCCTACAACCCCCTCTCCTTCACTCCCTCTTTCTTCCACATTCTCTTTCTTTTTAGTCCTATTGCACATCAGGTAGCAGGTTCCCATGCCTAGTCTATGAGGAATCCAGGAGGGTGTACTCTGGATAAGATACCAGTATCTCTGTTGTCCTTTTCTAGCTTTGGGAGCAGACTGCTGCTGACATTAGAAAATTAATTTGCAAGCCATCTTTCATGGTGGTTAATGGTGATTGTCAAAGTCATGGCATTTAGAATTGCTTTGGAAATAAACCACTGGCCATATCTTTGAGGGACTGTCTATATTTAGTTAATTTGTATAGAAACACATGCCCTGGCCATGGGCAGATCCTCTTTTACAGGGTGTTAGGCACCTCTCAAAGAAATCTTACACCTCCTGTATTTACCTATGCTGTGTTCAATGTCTTTCCTCTCTAAACAACTGAGGATTAGGGAAATGATGTGATGACGTTTTCCTGGTAAATTGCTATACTTCATAACCATTCCTTTATTCAAGAAATAGTTTTGAATTGCCACTACATGCCAGGGGATAGGGACATAGAAGTAAACCAAAATATATCACTGTCCTATCAAATCACTAGAGATAAACTTTCAATGTATATTTAGGTAAAAGAAAAATGAATAGGAGTTAGGACTTGATCCATCTAAAAATATGTTAAAGAACTATTACATTTAAAATAAAATTTAATAGCAGTTTTTTTACATAATTTATATTTAAGAAAATTAAAAAATATTTAGTCAATGTATGCATATTAAGATTTTAATAAGTTAATTTCATTATGGAATATTCAAAATGTCATTGCAACTTTAATTAATCCAATTTAATGTAACACAAGAATGATTTAGGCCACTCAAATGAAAGCAATCCCTTGGAGGGAAAATAAATATCTTGAATAATGTTCCTAATTAAATTTATAGATCCTTTAAAATAACAAAACATACAATGAGAGGGTGCATTCTGTGCTTAGTTCTAACATAATCTAGAAGTAGTTATGAACTAATAAGTATCCTATTAAAATTAATGATAGCACTCAACAATTTAATACAATATGAAAACCCATGGTTAATTTGGCATTCATTTCACAGGAATACCTCATGTCTGGAATGAAATCAGTAGTTACAATCTGAGAAATTCACTTTTTCTAACTTCAAGATGATGGTATTTATTCTCCAAACTTGGTGCTCTCTCTTCAGCTAGACAGGCTGGTCAAAGAGCTCCCAGGATCCTTTTGTCCAGTCCCTAATATTAGACAAGCTCATTATCATGCCTAGTTTTTTGAATGGTGCTGGGGATCAAACTTCAGTCTTCATGTTTTCACTGCAAGTACTTTACTGATTGAGCCATCTGCCTAGCTCCTGTGTATATTTATTTAGGTTAATACAATATCAATTTCTGATTATATGCATTGTTTAGAGGTCTGCTTTGTAATATATATATATATATATATATATATATATATATATATATATTGTATTAATACACTTTCTAGAGAACATCAATGTCCTATAAAATACCAAAATTTTTGACAGAGGGGAAGTTTAAAATATTTAGGAAATATTTGGTTAAATAAAATTCAAGTTCTTAAATTATTGAATACATACTTGGGTATGTATTGTCCTTATATCGATTCTCAAGCAGAAAAAAAGTCTAATTTTCCATGTAGCTGAAAATAATTTCTAACATATCTAAAAATTTCACATATTCATTAGATAGCACTGATCATCTGTAGAATGTAGAAGGAAGCAGAATTGAACATGAATCTTTTTTGATACTCATTCTCTCTTCCAAATATAGTAACATTGGATTAAGTAGATGTGGATTAATTTGGGCTTACATATTAATAAGAAAGCTTGTTTTAAAGGAACAAACAGTAAATATTGTAGAAGGACATACAATTTTGTCATATCTACTCATCTCAGTCATTGAATAATAACCTACAGATCAGATGGGGATACAGCTCAAGTTAACAGGCTTGCCTTGTGCAAACAAAGCTCTGTGTTTAATCCCAACAATGAATAAAGTCTAGAACCCCAGAACCTAGAGCACAGAGGCACAGAGATGAGTGCTTCCAGGACATCCTCAGCTATATAGAAAGTTCAAGGCCATCTCAGGATACATGAAACCCTGTCTTAAAATAAAATGACAGCAAACATATACCATAATAAATCTATAGTTATAATTATATGAAAATAAATGTTTTCTCTACAATTTAACTTTGTGTATGAGTGTGTATGTGATGTGTGCATGTCTGCAAGTCATCTGAGGATCTGAGTACATAAATCCCACAGTGTAGGTGGTGATCAGGGACAACTTTGAGCGCCGGTTCTCCCTTCCACCTTGTTGACACAGCATCTCTTTAAGTTAAGAATGCTTCTGTGAGAATGGCTGGGAAGTTTCCAGGTATTTGCCTGGATTTGACTTCATTCTTATCATTGGACCCCTAGAATTACAGGCACACGCTGCCATGTATGGGTCTGCTTGTGTTCTCCCATTCTGAACTAAGATCCTCATGATTACATGGCAAGTACTTCACCAAGTGGGCTATCTCCTCAGCACCAAATAGATCTTAGTTTTCAACAAAAAGGAAGTGGATCCAATTTTTAAGTGTCTGTTCAGACAATACAAACAAGATTACAATGTTAAATAAAAATTCATTGTTGAACCTGAATACATATATATATATATATATATATATATAGAGAGAGAGAGAGAGAGAGAGAGAGAGAGAGAGAGAGAGAATTAACTAATATTTAGTCATTGAGCATCTTTCTATCTGTTTGAGAAATGATACTTGGAGGAAAAGCAAATCAGTTATTGTTCAATTCATATTTTACTCTTTTTTTTGGTTTTTGGATACAGGGTTTCTCTTTGTAGACCTAGCTGTCCTGCAACTATATCTTGTAGACCAGGCAGGCCTTTAACTCACAGTGATCCACCTGCCTCTGCCTCCTGAGTGCTGGGATTAAAGGCATGCACCACCACTGCCCTGCTCAATTAATATTTTAATCTAACTAAAAGTTTGTCAATCTTAGAATTGCTCATTGTAGTATTTATCTACAAGTACAGGTTATTTGCTTTGCTGGTTTTATTTTTTGGGCAATTCAGAAAAGAACAGATGTCAAAGCTATATATTTAATGTTATAGTCTAAATTTGCTGAATAAAGGTTTGAAGAATTCCTATTATTTTGACAAAACATATTTTTTAAAACCCAGAACAATTGCTGTCTATAAATGTTTATTTGGTGTGAACATTTGTAACTCAGACCAACAGCATTGGTTTATCCTTCAAACTCTTCAATTTCTAAGCAAGTATGAAACAGTGTCCTGCTGTCTTATGAACTATTTGAAAAGATTTCTTCATGTCTGACTTCACTTGTTTATCTATTTTTAGCTGGGACACTTTCCTTGAACCATGCTCAGTGCTTTTCCAAACAGCATGCTTTTATCTGGGAAGGTAGAAAAATATAACAGAACTTCAGTTCTCCAAGGCGCTCCCCTCCTGTGGTACTGATCGCCTAAATTAAGAGCTTCCTCTGAAATGCTTAAGATTCTATATCAAAGATAGGACAAGACACAGCAGTTCGTCCAGAAGGGCAAGAGAACAGTATGGTAGTAAGTGGGTTAATATGAAAACTAGGGCACAGAAGAGCATCCGTCAAAGGACAGCAAGCTCATGGAACTGACAGGTGGCACTGAAACTCTGGCCATCAGCACCATGCAGCCCTACCCGCAGCTGCCCTCGCATCACAACTCTGCACTCAGATTTTGATCCAAAAACCAGACTTGTATCACACAGAAATCCACACCTGGCTGTTTTTTGAATACTACCCCAGCCAAATTTTACATGTCAATATCATTCTAGGATGAAATTTAGAAATTATTAAATTTTAGCAATTTAAAGCAGATCAACCATGTTTTGGGGAACTCTTACTACAAAAAAATAACTAAGCCCTGTCCTAATCAGAGCTCTTTAATATTGGCTTGATACTTAGCAAATGTTCCTATTAAGGAACTGAAATGAATTTTCATTACGAGCAATTAAATGAATTTAATGAGTTACTAGAAATGGGTAAATTCCATCTTAGATGATCATTAAATATCTCAAATAAATATGAATTTTTATTTGACAAAACATTTGTGAATATTCATATAGTTGAGAAATTATTAGATATGGAATATAAATTTTTGGAAAAGAAAAGACATTTGTAAATTTCTTAGTAAATTTATATCAGAGGAAACACAGACCCAGGCAAGCCTCCTACTGTTTCTATGATAAATGAACATGGTTTCAAAATACTTACTAAATACTTCTGTTTTCACCTATAGATTAATCTTGCTCTCAGCCTTTATCAGTGTATTTTCTATTTGCAGTGAATAATGGCCTACGTAAAAATTTGTAACTGGCTAAAATGCTGAGAATAGCTGGGCATTGGTGGCACATGCCTTTAATCCCAGCACTTGGGAGGCAGTGGCAGGTGGATCTCTATGAGATCAAGGCCAGCCTGGTCTACAGAGTGAGTTCCAGCACAGGCTCCAAAGCAATACAGAGAAACTCTGTCTCAAAAAGCCAAAAACCAAAAACAAACAAAATGCTGAGAATAAACGAGAGTTTACTAGTTTACTACTAAGCCCTAAAATGGGATGCCTATCACAAACCAACCAAGCTTCTGGAAAGATTGATGGGGAGAGGATGGAAAGAATGGACTAGCCAGAGGATGGGAGGGAATGCTGGGATACTGTCTCTTGGGCATGGCGTTGCTGTGGCACTGTCAAACTCACAGCAGAGGTGGAGACCTGCAAAAGATGCACACTATATAATCAACTTTGTCATTGGTGAGGAGAGGCTCAGAAGGTCCCAGCACTACTTGGAAGCTGTAAGCAGCCTTGGTTGTTGGAGGAAGAGTTGTATTGCTCTTGTGGAGGCACTGATAAATAGACACCCTTACTTCATGCTAGTGCATGTAACCCTAACTGAACTAGTTGAGCACAAAAGAGAGCTATGAAACTAGCAAGCAGAATTACTGGGAGAAGGGGGGTCATTTGGGAGGGTAAAGAAAATAAGAAAGGATAATGGAGGATGATCTCAATGTTTGTTGAGTATGTTTATATATGAAAACACACACACACACATATATGTGTGAAGAAGAAATACATTTTAAAGAATAAATACATTTCAAAAAACAAGAAATGCTAAGTTCATGTTATTAAATTTTTGTACATAGGAGGATATATATATATTTTTGTTGTGTTTTGAACTGAATTTTGAACTTTAAAGCAAATTTGAATGTTTTTGCATAGACATAGTTACAAGCATGATTGTTTTAAATTATAGTCTATGAAAACAACTTTAAAGCTGAAAATAAACTTAAGAACATATTTAAAAATGATTCCATCCCTATAATTATGGTTATAAAAATAGGTAGTAAATTGTGTTTTATTTTTCTAATCTGAAGTAAAAGACACTAGCAAACTATAAATATAATAAAATATATTTTCAGATTGCTTTTTATAATTCTTAGCATTTTCCATAATATTAGACATGAGTTATATTTTCATACATATATCTTATTTAGAAAGATGTTACAAGTTTAACACATAGTGTTTAAAATTTACTCAATTAGATTATACCCTATTCAGTTTCCTGGCACAGTTTCTATATTATGTAAATGGAAAATGTGGCAGGGCACAAGCATGACATCAGTAGTGTCATAAAGCATTCAAAGCTCTAAACGCCACAGTATATCAAAGACTGTGTGGATTGTCCAACTACAATGAAAGAACTGACTTCTACAAGATGGCATAGTCATGACTCACTTTTAAGACTTCTCTCCTCTATCTTTCCTAGGGACATTCAGCTGAGAGCTTGCAAGAAAGTCTCATTAAGAATGTTTACCTTTTTTCTCATAAGTCTTTTGTATGTGTGTGCTGTGTGTATTTGTTTGTGTGCACATTTGTGCATATATATATATATATATATATATATATATATATATATATATATATATATGTTGGACATGAGTGTGCTCAATGTACACATGGCTAGGTGATTATCCAGACACATAAAGATTCCAGAAGTTGGTAATGGAACTAATTCTTTGTCATTCTCCAATTTATTTGTCGAGACACAGCCTGCTACTAAACCTGATGCTCCTTCCCATTTTAACTAGGCTGGCTGGGCAGTAAGTCTGGGTACACTTGTATATGCCTCCAAGCGTTAGGATACAGGACATGGATAGCTACCCCCATTTTTTTTTTGACTTTTTGTTGGGCACATAGAATGGCAGAGAAGCAAAGGAATATGGTCATAGGTTTCCTTAAAATAGAAACATGTTAAAATTGATATGTGTGGACAATTTATTATCTTCATAAATGGGACCTTACATTTTGCTTAAACCTGGTCTTTTTCCTAAGCATTTTTAATTCACTTATATTCTTGTATGTTTATTAATTTGATACTGGTAGTGACTAGTGTTCCATTTTACTCACTAGGGATACTTTCCCAGACTTCTCTGTTCTTTTTATTAACTGACATTTTGACTGTTTCCAATTAGAGATGCTATTATCAATTAAATTAATCTAATTTGCATATCACTTACCTTTAAAAATAAGATTTCTATGTGTCTTGGCAAATATTTAAAACTTCTAAAGACTAAATCTCTGGTAATTAATGTAAATGACTTAGTTTCAATTGACTGAGAGGACAGAGATATAAGACAACATTCTGGAATGTCAGATATGTTCCATACCTTCTGGGATGTTTCTACAGTTGTTTACATCTGTCACTTCAGCAACTATCATATTTTAAAATGGGTGCATCTAACTGTGTCAATAAAATGTTGCTAAAAATAAATACAGGGTATTGTCTTCCCAGGTTGGTTTTACTCAAGAGGAAATCTTTCAATAGTTTTTTCAGGTTACATCTTCAGTTTGAGCCATGAAGTTAGCAAAGATAGATCTCAGTCTCACCACATTATCTAAATAAAAATGTAGAAATTGTATCCCACAAAAGGGAACTGCTGCTGTTCAACTAGGCAAGATGTTCTGCCCAGCCTCTACCGCTTTTATGGCAGCTCCAAGAAGAGCTTTCACCTTAGAAAGTTTGTGATGCTTATCTGTAAAAACTGAGACTAAATACTCATGGCTGCTGTGATTGCCTTATGCCTGAAAAGAGGACAGTTAGCCAGGATCTTATTATAACTCCTAACATTCTTATAGGTTACAGAATGTGTTTGATTGAACATTGATTTTCCCCATTTTAAAAATAATACATTGAACATGGTCATATACCAAGCTCCAAAAATTCTCTGAGGAAACTACATTTTAGACAAAATGAAAGACATAAAATAGAAATTGTTGGGTAGCAATTTA
Organism: Cricetulus griseus; assembly: GCF_003668045.3. Taxonomy (NCBI): domain Eukaryota; kingdom Metazoa; phylum Chordata; class Mammalia; order Rodentia; family Cricetidae; genus Cricetulus; species Cricetulus griseus. Next base: position 124,460,307 of record NW_023276806.1, on the reverse strand, counting down.
AGGAAGGACCCTAAAAGATTCATCATATTCAGTGGGCATGTGCATGTTTCTTCTCTCCAAATCAAAGCTATAACTTCAGCCTCCATTCAAACCAGAGAAGAAAAGCTAGACATTGGGTCTAATTTCTGTGACACTCAGTGCATGGCAAGCTTTCCACTTATTTTGGAAAGGAAAAATAAACCCCTGCTCAATTTAGGAAATCCCACTCTTAATTGACTTCTTTACATGCAGAAAGTCTCTCTCTCTCTCTCTTTCTCTCTCTCTCTTTCTCTCTCTGTCTCTCTCTCTTTCTCATACACACACACACACACACACACACACACACACACACACACACACACACACACACACACACACACACCTCTAAATAGACACTAGGTAAGTATAAAGAATGAGCAAGCATATTTATTTTGACTTCAGAAGACCCAAATTTATCAAGCCAAGGATTACATTGGTGTTTGAACAATATACTGCATAATTTTAAAATGGAGCCTTCAGAATATGAATGGGCTTGCTAAAAATATGGCAACCTTTGAAATTTTGGCAGTTGAGTGAAGCCTGCAGGGCAATGTGTCAGCTATGTTAAATGAGATCTGCCTATGAAGCCGGGGGAAGAAATTATGTGAGCTAATTCCTAAGGGTAATTCCTGTATACTCTGAGATACAGTGGCTGAACTCATTTTTAATTAACTGTATTTGCCTATTTTGTGAGATGGCAGGCATGTGGCCTAGGGAAATAGAACTATGTTACCACCCTATGGTAATATTTCTTCTAAAAATTATTAGTGAACTAGAGGAATGTTCTTGTGGATGAAGTTTTACTAAAGGTCAGAGATAACTTCCGGGTATTTCTTATCTTAAAAGATGGATGATAGCCATTTTAAGTGGCACTCAAACAGTTTTTAAGAATTTATGTACAGAAAACCGATTGCCTTCTAAATGTTATCATCTGTAATGTTAGCATATGGTCTCTTTGGAATTCTGAACCCAGCATTCTATGAAGCATTAAAATCTTAAATATAGAAAAAGGTAAGAATAGACTACTGAATATGAGTGTAACTATTTTTATTTAAAAATTTTGTTAGTCTTTTTCAACCCAAATTGTTATTTTAGAGAAGCTGTGCCTACATTTTTAATGTGGCAAAGATGGATTCTCATTTTCAATGGATGATATGCAGAAACTTGGTCATGGTGGTCACAAGAGTATTATGGCATCTGGGCTTAAGAGGGGTGTAGACTTGCATTCAATTGAAAGCTAAGAGGTCTTCAAAAGTCAACAGCTTTGATGCTTTAATTTTTCAGCCCCTCTGAACTTGTCAGCTTGCCTTCACTGCATATGAGAATACAAAATCATTACAGCATTTAGACCTATATGCTGAAGTTCTTTATGATAGAAATGTCACAGCATGACCACAGTTGAAATTAGAATGCAGTTTGGATAATATTAACTATAGTACCACCAATTTCCTTCAGAGGCCAGAAGAGACTGTGAGACACAGCATGATCAGAACCATAGCTGGTGACACTCTGGGCCTAGGGTTTTGTGGCTCAAAAATTCAATGTTAAAAAGAAAGTTTCCACTATTTCATTGCCTTGTGTTAGGATCCTTCAAAGTACCTTGTTTTATTAAAATTTTTGTTTTAAGTGACAGGTAAGAATGATGAAAGATGCTGTCATTATTTGCTCTTTTTCATAGTTTATCAGACAGATGGGTTTCTAGAGACATAGATGAGATCACCTAAGGCAAAAACATATTCTTTCCACTTTGTTCAGCGTTTGGTGGTGAGCTATGACTTGACTATATAACCATACTTTCATCCTTAGATTGCATGTTGGGTTTGCTCAATGACAACCTGTTCAGACAAGCAGAGCTCTGACAACATGTAACAATATTCAATTCAATCTTAACACAGTATTCCTCAATTTCACATCTATGATAGATGGACTGATCCAACTATGTTCTGGAACTTAAGGACAACTCTATACTGTCCTTCAGACATGGGTGGCTGGGGATGGCTATCCTCATAGAGTATCTCAGCAACAAGAAAGTCAGTAAATGTTTATTAAAATTTAGCACATGCTCCGATAGGCACTCAAGAAGAAGAGGTATGCTTTGCTAGTAGTGTCCTCAGAATTCTTCCCTCATATTCTATGAAGGTTGTGAAGCATGAGGTATCCATTTAACACACCTACCAGTGTACAGTACCAGTATTTCTAGTATCTCTGTTCCAGCATAGAACATGATACAAAGATTGATATGGATAGATACAGATAAATACTCTTCTGCATGAATGTTTCTGTGGGCCTTAATATAGATAGGTAGGTAGATAGATGTATGTGTGTATGTATATAGTGCCCACACATAATATGTATACATTATATGAATACACATGCATGACTATATACCTACTATTATAGTTACATGTGTACATCATTCTCTCTGTACACACACACACACACACACACACACACACACACACACACACACACATTGTAATAAACCACAATTTGAACTTAGTGCACTTGGTCTAGATCAGAGACCACATGAGCCACAGTCACTGTATAATCATCAATTCTATGTCTTTCTGATTACAATAGTCCAAATGATGACATGTAAGTAAACAAGTCACTCCTTCAATTGCCCCAGAGTGAATTTTAGACTCTTAACTGGGGTATATCATACAAAGAGTAGTTTTATTTTACACACAATTTTCTTTTAGGAACTGTTTGGAAAGTGTTTCACTACCCAGTATCAAAGTTTCAAGCAATTATGTTTTCTCTCCATAACTGGTAGAGTCATACTGATCTAAATAATAAATTCCTTTTAAAAATTAATAGTTTTATTTTCTCCTTTATAAAACATCCCTCTAATTTACTTCTACTAATTTATGATCTGTCCCTTGAGGACACACTATACTCATTTTATTTCTACTATCATGTTATTTAAACTCGGTTAAATGCTGGGCTCTCTTTTCTCTCTTAGGCAGGAAAGAAGACACCATTAACTTATAGCAGGGAGGAACTGGTCGGTAAGTGGGCTGTGGAGGACTCAGGATTGGGGCTCAGCTGCAATGTTCCTAGAAATAATTTCCCTCACTGTAGGCAATTTTGACCCTAGGAAATGTTGCAGTGTTTGAGTCATCTGAATAATAATTTAAAGACAATGGATCTGGTGATGTCACCCCCAAGTTTACAATCCAAGATAATCATATGTTCTAAGACATTGTAGGAATTCCTCAGCACCCCAAATCTGCTACAGAGTTTATACTCTCTAGTCCCTTTACCTGACCCCAAATTCCCTTTCTTTGGATTTTGATTTTTACCTCAGTTCCTAAAGGAGATTACATGTTTGCTTTGTTTTATACATGCAAAAAAGACATACGTTCTGATCTTAACAAGACAGGGATGAGGTAGATCCAATTTCTCTTCTAAGTAAAGGATAATACAAGGGGGAAGGGAAAGGAGAAAGAGGACAGGAGATTCTCTGAAGGTTGTTAAACTTTGTTTGGTAAACAAGGCTTCACCAAACTCAAAACATTAACTTCACTCATGTGTGTGTGTGTGTGTGTGTGTGTGTGTGTGTGTGTGTGTGTGTGTGTGGTGTGTGTGTGTGTGTGTGTGTGTGTGTGTGTGTGTGTGTGTGTGTTTATTTTCACTTACTTTATATCACAACCGCAGTTTTTACTTCCTCCTCTTCTCCCAGTCCTCCCCACTGCATCCCCTCCCCTTCTTGAATCACATCCTCTCCTCAGCCCCTCTTGAATCACAGCTAGAAATAAACACTTATAATTGCTCTGATGCACAAAGAAGCCAAGAGAATTTGTGTTAATTCTGAGCAGACTGACATCAAAAGTCTAACTAGTGTCCCCGTATCTTCAACATTGGGCTACTGATTTTGATAGACAGAGAATCTTAAAATGTATTATTTTACTTACCTACTTTTATTTTGTGAATACATTAAAAAGTCAAGGGAATGCCAAAAATTCTAGCAATATTCTAATTTAACATATCAAAAGTTTGTTATTTCCTATTATGTTAATGTTCTTGTAATAGTGGTAACTATAAAAAAACAGTGGCAAATATTATGTTAATTTTAGGAGAAGATGAATTATAATATCTTGGCAAAATACTAATTACAAAGATAATTAGATTGAATAATTTTATGTTATGATTCACACATACTTAGGTGTGTATTATTTGAACATTGTAAAATAATTGTTGACACTAAAGAAACTTTAATAGAAAGAGGAATAAAGATATAAGAGGAAGGATGAAGGGCAGAAACACAGGTAGAAAGACTGATATCATAATGTAGAAAACTCTACTTGAGAAGCATACTTTTTCTTCTAGTCAGAGATTAAGTAATTACATTCACAATTATCTATTCTAAAATATAAAGCTCAAATAGTATTTGACATGCATGGTGGAGTATGCAGTTAATCTCAGCACTCAAGAGGGAGAAGTAGGAAGATGTCTGTCTTTTCCAGGCTAGTCACAAATACATTGTGAGACTCTGCCCAAAAACAAACAAAACCCCCAGACATATAAATACATTGCTTTGAAAGTATACAGAAGCCTGGGAAAGCCACATTTATGATAATGTAGAACTATAGTAACACATGTAATAACATGGAAAAGAGTAGAACTTTCCTTAAGCCATAATGACACCATTGTATGTAAGAGTCAACAGAATGCCTGTGAGTCAAAGGGATGAAAACTCCAACTAAATGAAGGATTAAATACAGAAACAAAATTGAGAGATATGCAAACAAACAAGCAAACTGAGTTGGAGAGTAGAGGAAAAAGAGCCTAGTTCTGGAACAGATAATCACCCGCAGAAGCACAAGGAAGATGGAGCTAGTGGATTTACTTCCTGTAAGTGGACTTCATCAACTTTAGCAATTTTCTCAAATGAAAGGAAATGAAAAGTCAAACTGAAAATAGCCAAAGAAAGTCATGAAATCTCCATAGCAATGTGTATCACCATAGGTAGAAAAAACATATTGTGTTTCCCAAGGCAAGAAAGCAGGCCATTGACAAGTAGTGGGGAGTCCTATGCATTTGGAACCTTTCTTTAGTATCTCCCAGAAGTCAATGCACTAGGAATCTCTATGCAAAAGTCATAGTAACATTGTACACCTGGACAAAATACCATCAGATTACATGGATAAATAACGTTTTAAAAATTACAATGACTGTGTTTGGTTTTCTGCCCTCTTCCTTCTAAGAATCATATTCATTTAAAGTTAAGAATTAAAAAGGAGGAAAACATGGGGCCAACAAAACAATAAGAAGAGGGGACTTACAGAATTTGTTAGTAGTGGTTTTGATGGCTGTTTATACCTTTGAAAATAGTAAAGACAAAGAGAGGAGGAGAGCAAAAATCATCAAAAGGACATCTCCACAACAAAGGGGGAGACAGTAGTTATCTGTTATTTGCACTTACTTAGGTGATTCACTTAAGGTTGAAGAATTGTGGAAAGGCAGGACAGATGCTTAATAGGTTTTCTGCCCCCTCCCATAACTTTCTTTGCTGAAGCAGTAAGCCAAATCAAACTGAATATTAAAAGTCTATTGAGCAAAGCAGCTCCCAAGCTAGTTCACTGGTGCCAGGTATTGAGGTCACAGAATTCATGCAAACCAACTAAGGCAGGAAGAGTTAAAGATTTCAAGAGAGGAGTGATGAAGTACCCACCACATGCTGGTTTTGTGACTAAGTATGGTCAAAAGCTAAGCACTTAAGGGGGTACTTTGGTTGCTGGTGACATCAGGGGAGGAAGCTGCAATAGTCAACAAGAATTTGGCAGTGGGCTTTTTGGTGACTTTCCTTTGTTTGGAAAGTCTTGGCAGGTAGGGTTTAGTGAGAGACAAAGAAATGGGGTTTTCCAGGCTATACGGGGCTTAGCCAGAGGTTCCAACTGAACAATACTCCCACAAGAAATGATGAAATTAGATTATAATTACTAATTGTGACCAAGGCCTATACAGTAATAAAAACAAAATACTAAATACAGAGTAGTTTAAAACTTGGGAAACAGATTAAATTATTACAGAGGGAGCTGAGGAGGTATTGCATTGAATGTGAAGTACAGACTGTAAAGATTCAGAAATTAGGCTGACCTCACCACCAACATCTGGCAGGGTGCGCACACTGGCGTTCAAGTAGAAACTTTGATAGCTCACAGGGCTCTGTGTTACCTGGCTGCCTAAGGACTCTGTGCATGTGCAAGCTTTCCCTTTTAAGCAAGCCCCACCTGTTCGCCCCTTATATCTCTATCCCCCACCCCCACCTTCCCTCTCCCCTTCAAAGTCCATCCCTGTTTCCAGCTGGCCAACATCTACCCCTCCTTTTGCTCCCTTTTCCAATAAACTCCACATGTTTTTTGTTGAGTTTTGTGGTTCCTGTTTCATCTCCCACAGCTTCAGCAAAACAACAACACAGATAATTGGAATGTGAAGGACAGACAGGTTTTCTCCTTTTTCAAGGGTATCACAAAGTTTCATCATAAGAATAGTATTTAGAAATGCAGTTAAGTAACGAGGTTTATGAGTAAACAGTTCTAGCTGGTTCCATTTAGAACACAGGCAAGGGAATTCAGACAGCTGGGAAACAGTTTGCTTGCTCCTGCCCTGCATGCTCACCCCTGCATCTTGCTTTCCCTTCCTTTCTTCTTTCCCTAATTTCTTATCCTAAGATTTCTAGAACAAATTCATTTACTGCCTATAAAGGGCTACTGAATCAAAAACTAAACAGTGAAAAACCCTGTAATGTGTAGTAAGGTGGTGCAATCTGTGTGATTCTCTTCTGTAAGAACTGTATTTTCTCATTTCATAGGAACTATGTAAAATGGAGAGAATTGTCATAATTCCACAAGTTAAGCATTGCTGAGAGTTTTCACTAACATAGTAAAGACACATAGGATGAGTAAATAAATATTTCGTTTACAGGGTGAATCAATTTGTGTCCTCATTTTATTATTTCTTTCTGTTTTCATGAGTAGGTAATGCATGTGGTACTGAACGTGAATTCAACTTACTCTCACTCAGTATCCCACCCCCAGCTGTGCTTAGTGCCATGGAGTGGCTCTCCATCATTGTCACTGTAGCTGTTGTTTTAATTAAAATGGAGAGTCATGGTATATTTTTCAGAGATAGTCTAGGAAAAATATCATTAATTCAAGTGGCAATTTGCCTTTGGCAAAAAAGGATGCAATGCCTCTCATAGGTCATTAGTTTTCTGGGAGGTCATTGCAGCAAGCTACATAATTATTAACTAATTACTATAAGAAATGATTGCATATTGGAAATAATTGAATATTTAAGAATAATGAGATTAACTGGCAGTTAGAGGTTCCTACTCAGGAGATTGTTCAAGAACTGTTGGTGTCCACTTACTGTTTGCGAAGAGCATTAGCACAGAGAAATTAAATCTGCATTGACAACAGGCTAGACATGATGTTAGGAATGCTGGCAAAGTTCAGAAGCAAGAGCTGAGGCAGCAAATAAGGACACTGCAGAGCCTGCATGGGATTGTTTCATTGTCACTCTGGAAGTTTTGACAGATAATTATGTCATCTCCTATTATTTGAATTGGTGAGGCACATGTTCTTTCTGGAGCAGTTATCTTAAATGGACAGTCTTTTTTGTTTGCTTGTTTTGCTTTTTCAAGACAGGGTTTCTCTATGGAGTTTTGAAGCCTGTCCTGTCAATCACTTTGAAGACCAGGCTGGTGTCGAAATCACAGAGATCCAACTACTTCTGCCTCCTAGGTGCTGGGATTAAAGGTGTGTGCCACCACCATCTAGCATAAATGGACAGTCTTAAAAGACTTGCATCAGTTGTACTGACTTTGGGAGAATGAAGGTGTTTTTTCTCATGCCATTTATAATGCTTTTAAATACGTAGGTGAAAGTTGGTGATACTCCACACTCAAAGGACAGTTTCTGAGTTTAGTCTTGTCATAAAGTATTTCACAGTAGAGGAAGCCAACAGTGTAAATATAGAGGAGAATGGCCAATAGCCACCGAATTCTGAAGGTTTAAATATGGGCAAGTGGCTGAAAATGGGAGAGAAGGAGGTAAACCTAAACCTATTTATGTGAAAAATCCATAAGGAGATCTTATATTAATAAACTAATTAAAACTAAACTTAAAATTTCTAAAACTGTTATAATCATACTGAAAAAAAGGTGATAATCTCACTAAAGTCACAAGATAAGCACTTAAAGTCTGAATATAAACTCTGTTAGATGCTTTGTGTGTGTGTGTGTGTGTGTGTGTGTGTGTGTGTGTGTGTTTCTGTGTGTGTGCGTGTGTGTATGTGTGTTTGTATGTGTGCACTCGAGCACACATGTGCAGGCTGATACATACACATATTCATGCTCATATATAGAGGCCAGAAGCCAATCTTGGTGACTAGGTATCTTCCTCTGGTGCTTTCTGTGTTATTTTTGAGACAGTATTTCTTTAATCCAAACTTCACTGCTTCTACTAAAATGGCAATGGGAAATACTCAGAATATCTGAGCGCCCCTCACCAAGCACTGGGATTTGAGGTGCATGCCACAACACATGGTTGTTAAATGGGTTCTGGGATGCAATTCAGGCCACAGTGTACAGCAAGCACTTTACTGACTGAGACATCTTCCCAGGCTGTGGTGCAAATGATTGCTACTTTATTAGGCCACATTAGTCTATTGTTTTAAAAATAGAATAAGTTGTAATAAAATGTCATCCTAATCCAGATATTCAACTAGATTCCACAAGGTGCTAATTATTACTGGATCTAAAAATAATAAGTTGAATAAATATAAACATACGTAATTACTTAAGAAAATCCAAAAGAATATAGTGAGAACAAAAACTGCATTTTCTGAAACAATGTAATAAAGTAGAAAATATAAAGAGAAAAATTACTGCTTACCACAACTAAAAACATACTTTGCAATAAAACTGCATGTATATTCATGACAGCAAGTGAGCTGAGTAGTTGTAATCCTACAATATAAAGTTTAAAAAGCTAGTCTTTATGCTTCTTAGTTAAATGAATTTTATAAAGAGAATTCTTTTAACTATTTAGTTGACTTGGGATTTGAATGACCTTCAGATCCTAATGTTCTTCATGAGACAGAGTCTAATCCAAGCCATTCTTCTGGCTTCAAGCTGTACTGAGTTGAGTGCTTTGTGGTTACTGAGATCTTTCTGTGTCATCAACTCTTCTGGTGGGGACAGTTTACTGCTGAAAGGAGCTTCCCATGTCCACACTGTCTGCAGTGATGTCCTCGTTTAAACCAATTTGCCTCTGAGTACCTTTGCATAAAATTCTTTGCACAGGCCTTTCCTAAGATTGAGATCATGAGATCTGCATTTTTCATATTACCATAGAATTGCAATATTTGATATAAAGAGAATGGAAAATATCTCCTTATCTATACTGCTTTACATTACAGAATCTAAAGTGTGACTCAGAACATGAGGTAAGTGCTACAGTATGACAAACATACTAGAAGGAATGACATGTTTGTAAGCTAGCTATGGACTCTTCCCTTTAGAAGTCAAACCAAAGCATTTCATCAATAAGGCAAAGGATAAAAACATTTTTTTTTCAATTAGGAAGTATTTTCTCTTTAATTATACCTTTCAGTGAATGTCTGACTAATTTAATCCTTATGCTGATGGAAAATAGGAAAGTATTGTTATAAGAATGGTGGCAAGAGTGGGTCTGATTTTCCTGTAAAGAAATACTTTTATCTGATAATCTTGTGGGTTTTCATGAAAAATGAAACCAATTTAAGGTGACTTGAGCCTAAATAATACAGCAGCATAGACTGTCATTCTCCCTCAATTGATCTTTGTGGCCTATTCCTTAGTGTAGGTTGCATTTCTCGTTTATCAAAGAGTAAGGAGAATATGGATTCCAGGTGGATAGAATTTGTCTATTAAAGTAAGCCAAGTGAAATAAAAAATATCACAGAAGGGATATAAAAATGTTTAAAGGGGAATTTTTCACTTTAAAAAGAGAAGTTTCCATTACTCACTGAAAGTAAAAGGGAAAAGATTGACCAGGAAAGAGGCATAGCTTGAAAATAAGCTAAAGGACTCCAGTGAACATGGGGGATATGAGCACAGCCTACATGCTCTTCCCTGTGGAAAGAAGAATGGTAATAGTAGTAGGAATAGTGATGGAGGAAGGGAAAAGAAGAGGAGGAGAAGGAGGAGGAGGAGGAGGAGGAGGAGGAGGAGGAGGAGGATGTAGTTACTTCAGAGCTTCCTGATAGCTGAACAAATCAAGGTCCAATAGAGTATGTTTAATGGCTCCATATGCAAAAGTGAGCAATAGCTCACCCATGTTACAGGATTTCATCATATGTCACATGTAAATCACATTTACCATGACAGTTTACAACCTTCCTCAAAAGTCTACTCTCATCTCATGTTCTTACAATGATACCAATTATAACCTCTGAAGAAACACTTCATGGTTCCCTGTTTTCTTTGAATAACAATGAAACTATCTTCTCTATTTGGCATAGAATACTCTTCTCACACAATTGACATTCCTTACAAACCAAGCAGCTGACATCCTGAGAATCTGTCATTTAAAATCTTTTTATGTACTATTAATATCATTTTAGCCTCATTCCTCACATGAACAAATTTTTGAAGCAAATATATAGTTGATCACAAATTATGTTGTGCTTTTTCTCCATTGTCTTCGACTGTTCACTAGTCCTTCCATAAATATATCATTTGTTACCTGGGTGTCACTAAAATTTTATATTGCTTCTTTATCTGGGCATTTTTTTAAAAAAAAAATGTCATTTTTGTCGTTTTTGAACTGGAAGATAGCTTAGTGGGTAGAGAATGAGGACTTGAGTTTGGATCCCCGCAACCAATTTAAATTTGGACGTTGTAGCACATCTGTAATACCTGTGTCCTTACCAAGAGATGGAAGCAAGAGATCTGGAGAATACCTAGAAGACTATGGGTTAGATATCTGGCCTATGCAGTAGCAAGCAAGAGACTGCTTTAAACAAGGTGGAATGCAAACACCAAAATGCAATGTTGTTCTCTGATCTCCTTGTGTATGTATGTACTGGCACAAGCATATCTGTGCTCCACCATGAGGATATAAACACACATGCACACACATGAACTGATGGCACTCTACTAGCAAAGTAATAGAGATAAAGACTGCAATGTGAATATGGAACATAGGAACAGGAAGAACTGCAGTGATATGCAAGGTTATGAGGGAGATAGAACCATAGTTGTAATATATAAATAATTTAATAGGTATGCAAACAGCATTTGTTTCTCATGTATGATGTCAAACTGTTAGCTGTATGGGTAATCCCAAAGGACAGAATTTCCATATGATTCTTGGTTATTACAGAGACTCACATTTCATAAATTTAGTTTTGATTTGTCTATTTCATAGGCACAGAAGTTACTTTATATACTAACAAGTTTGACAAAAGCTGTTGAGAGGAAAACTTGCTATATTTGAAAACTAGATTTGAAGGCACTAGACTAGATTCTTCAAAATAAGTGGTTGTGAGATTTCAAATCTTTTCTCTTTCAATGCAGCTTGCCCATAGATCAATAAAACTTAAATTTTCTTTGAAATGCTTTATCTATTACACTTAATAATAGAACAGCAAAGGGAAAAGCAAGAAGGCAACTCTATTACTATAGTGAAGTACAGAGTACAACAGACCTCAGGCTTCTCATCATGCAAATACTTTAAAGCAACAACAACCTAGATACCATCCATGTGGAAAAATAATACTTTTGTCAGTAAATTTTTAGGAAAATTTCAACAATACACATAATACACAAAGCATGAATTAAATAATTGTTGAATCAATAGTAAAATTTTAACTTGAACTTTATAAAGTTAATAAGAATGGCATCAGGTGACTTAGTTGGAATTAAAATGTAACACTTTTCCTGAGAAACAATAATATAGAACCATGCCTAAGTGCACACACCACACAGACACACAGACACACAGACACACACACAGACACACACACACACACACACACACACACACACACACACACACACACACATACTCGTGCAGACAAATCAATGGCATTTTTATCTAAGTAAAATACATTATTTTCACTTGGATTTTCCTGTTATGTCTTTCTTCTCCTGTTTCCAGGTTGTTGACCAATTTCTTTGTCCCATCTTACTCCAAAATATGAATTTGAATGTCCCTGCTTTGTCGAATGGCTCCTTGCTGTGATATTGTCTATAGAGATTTCTTTAGTTCATCTCTCAAGGCTCTAAACCTTTCAGGGAGATATACTTTATGTTTGACTACAAGGAAAATGTATGAATATTTTATAGTTCTTAAATAACAAGATAAGAAATATGAAGCATTATTTTAAGCGTACCTTAACTGTGGGCAAAATGAGCTCAACCGAAATTTTGGGGTAGTACATTTCACAGATGGTATCTTAGTATATTTTCATTATGGTAATCTGTGCAGTCAAGTGTATGATTTTATTTAAGACATTTCACTAATTGCACTTTTATATGTCATCACTTCTTCATGGCCCCTTATATTTGCAAACTGAGATGCAAGTTTGTGAGTATGTTCTTTTTATAGATGAAAGTTCAAACTACAGACCATGCCCTTGTTTCAACTCCATATCCCAGCTTGTAAATAAAACAAAACTACAACAAATGATACAAAACTTTTCTTTCTGATTCCCTATTGCCATATAGGATTTCTTTAAAAGACACCTGCTTTTCCAAGAAACATTTGTTCCACTTGTGTAGGAGTCAAAAAGGGTTGTCTAGAGGAATAGAAGTGATGAGAATGAATACATTATAAAAGGGGAGTTTGTTAGGTAAATAATAAATAATAAACTTTAGGTAGTTCAACCATGGAAGTCTTCATACTGGAGATGCTGAGAACCCATTCAATAAGGCTAAGTACTTCCACAATCCTAGCCTACTACTGAGGTTCTTGGGAGACTAGAATTTGGGTTCTGATAACAGCAAATGAATGCAACAGCAAGGGCAAAAGCAACAGAGTAAATGAACTTGCTAGCAGCATTGATGTACTCACCAGTGAGGCAGGAAGAAAGTGATGCAAAAGTGAAAAAATCGGGGGAGGGGTGAACTTCCTTTAATCTAACTGCCAAAGATTGATGTTGCCAACATTTAGAGGTGGATCTTTCCACTTCAGTTAATCCAGTCTGGGAAATCTCTCAAAGGTATGCACAGAGGTTTCATTTCTTTGTTCACTACAGATCCAGTCAAGAGTTAAGACTTTGTAACAATACCTAGATCAAACTGTTTTTGTTTCCAATTGACTTAATCTTAGAACATAATGAAGAGTCCTAAAGAATCTTATAAAGTCCAACACATTATTCCCTATATTCTTTATGGAGAAGCAGTCCAAATTCCTTTCTTTTTCTAGATCAATCACCCCTTCTGACACTGTCACTCATTTCTGATCCTGTTAACTGAAGGGTATCAGTAGTCAAAGTGGCTGGGGGAAGTCTTTGTTTCCAGTTCAGTGGAAATTTTGTTGTGCCTTCTTGCAGAAGCACTAAACATCCAAGCCAGAAGACCACAAGATCATAGTCACTGGAAGAAAAATTTTCCTAGTAGATCACTAGTGGTGATGGAGCTTGGTCCTACCTCAATTTGGTATACCAGACTTTGTGACTCTACAAGAAAAGCCTTAACCCCTCAGAGGAGAGGGTGAGGGAGTTGGTAAGGGGGAGGTGGGGAGATTGGGAGAAGGAGAGGGAGGGGAACTGAGGTTAGTATGTAAAATTAAAAGAAAATTAAATAAAAATTAATTTACAAAAAACATAGAAAAAAGAAGAAGAAGGATTCGTATAACATACTGCCTTCTGAAGAGCCCTCCCCCAGTGCACCAGGCTGCTACTACCCATTTAGGTACTATAAATGTGTCCATAGAAGACAATTAAAGGCACTGAACTGAATTGGAATCCAGTTACAGAGAAGGAGGAGTGATGTGACATTATTAAGGCTTATCAGTGTTATCCTTTTTTTAAATCAAAATTGATATTTTAACTAGAAAGTATGAGAAAATAAACACATGCCTTTAGCACCTCTTGGGAAGTCATAAATATAAGGAAAGCTCAGGCACTGTTAACTAAGTCTTTCTAAAAGTAAAAGAAACTTATATATCTTTCCAACCAAATTTGATTATGTAAGGGATATTTTGGCAACCACTGAAAATACAGAGACACAACCCAGATCATCCTTGTCCTCATGAACCTGTGAAATAGAGGAAGGAATTTCTTCATATACTAAAAATAGATCTAGGGACTTCTCTATTTCACTGTCTTATTAGGCTTGATAACCACAATCACAGAGGAGGGGAGGTGTATCAGTACTTTGTCACCATTCACACCTGACTCCAGACTCACTCACCAGACTACTTACACAGTTTGAACAAAAAGGTACATGTCTACTATGATACAAAAAGGGCAAGTTTGAGAGTTACTAAACTTCAAATCACTGAACTTCAATCTACATGAACATACCTTAAATCAGATTTGTTACCATACACACACACACACACCACAAAGGAAAAGGAGTTTGAAGCAAGTGATGTCTTTTCTTTAGAAAGCAAAGACATTAATAGAAGCTATTTTTGCAAAAAGAGTTCATGCCCATTAGCAGGCCACAATGCTTCATATTCATACAACCACTGCTAAACATCTTGGTTTAACAACCTCCTCCAGCCTCTACCACATTTAAGATTATACTATTCACTTCTTTTGTAGACTATGATCAGGACATTGTCTCATGAAGATTCTCTTTCTTATTCTGTGAGGATGGCAACCATGCTATTTTTATTCATCTGTATACATCTACAGCCATCAATACAAAATAAGACATGGAACAGTCTTAAGTACTATGGATATGGTACAGAGAAAACTACATATTTATCCTCATTGGGAAAACCCAGAGTGGTGTTTTAGGTATATAAACCACTCTATAATCAGTCATTCCATGACTCATATGAAGTCAATACAACAAATGAACGAAGTAGTGAAGGACATAATTATACATAGCTATGTACCTCAAGTACATATGAATATGACCTTGCTTAGGAAGAATCATAAAAGATGTAATTTTGATATAAGGAATGCATATCAATCTGCCCATGAGTCCTAACATGAGAATGGACATAAGACGAAATCACACGTGAAAAAAGATGAATGTATGACCATGGACAAAATAAAATGAAAAAAAATTGAAGTGACAAGGTCAGGCCAGGGTCACTGCAGATTACACACAGTCACCATAGGATAGGAAGATCTGAGGAACAACTCTACTATAAACTTTTCAAGTGACAAGTCCCTCACCTTGACTTTGGAGATGTCTAGTATAAAAGAATATACTCCTAGTGTTTTAAGAAATTAAAATTATGATCATTTGTTATAGGAAATTTACAAAAAGACTTATGGTAATCATTTACTAATATCGCAATTTAAATAAAGTTCTTCATGGTGTAAGGAAATGAATTTTGTATTTAGATCTAACACGGGGTAGGGTGATGGCTCAGCAGGTAGGGTTGCTCACTTCTACATCTAACAACTGGATTTCAATCCCTGGAAGCTACCTGGTGGTAGGAAGAGAACTCCAGGACAAAGCCGTGGCATACAATGTATGTAAATTCATGTACACACACACACACACACACACACACACACACACAAAGAGAAAGGGGGGAGATATGTGGGAGAGGAAGAAAGAAAGAGAGAGAGAGAGAGAGAGAGAGAGAGAGAGAGAGAGAGAATGAGAGAGAGAGAGAGAGAGAGAGAGAGAGAGAGAGAGAGAGAGAGAGAGAGAGAGAGAGAACGAGAGAGAGAGCATTGAAAACATTTTAGAACCTCAGCTCATCTGTCAGGAAGTCATCAAGCTTGCTGTTTCTTTTCTGTGTGTTTCCTTAACCAATTTCAATTCTCTAATAAAGCAGGGGCATGAGGACCTGATCAAGCAAAGTGGCTCCCATTCACTCCATTGCCACCATCCTTGTCACACTGAAGAGGATTATTTCCTATTGTGATGTTAAGTATAGACCTCTTCTTTCCCGCTGGAGTTTAGAAGCATTATTATGGAGTATATATTCACAAAAACAAAAGCACCTCGCCCTGCCCAGCATATAATATGGAGTCACATGGGGTTCACCTAGTACATTTAGTTTTAAATATCTCCTTTAAATGGATAATCAATAGGCACTTCATGCCATATCAGGTCTTTGTATAAAGCACAGAACATTATCTTGCTTTCTTTCCCAGCTGTAGATCCAGGCCTAGCTAATTGGAAGGAGATTGGTCATCTGTGACCTATTTGGTTAAAGCCTCACTAGACTAAAGGGAGAGCTGTCAGCAATATCTGCCGAGCACTGAAAATTCAAGCTAAGGTGACTTTGCTAGCTCTGAGCCCCTAGCTTCTGGGTCAGCCCAATGCGCCATCCACAGTTCAGGCTGTCAAGTCAGAAGCTATTTGGCATGAGGATACAATCTGTCTGATTCTTAACTCCTTTTCTGTAAATGTTCTTGAAAGCTCTCTAAAACAGCTAAGTATGATGCTCCCCTGCCAGAACTTTGCTGAGCAGAAAGAAGCCCAGCACTGCTTCTGGCCTTTAATAGCTGCTAAGGAAAGAGCTTCGGCTGCTGATACAATTTTTGGTTAGGAAGCACTTGTTCAACTCACAAAGCCTGTTAAGTTGCATGTGTGAACTAAAAGGAGAGTAAACACATATTGTACTTCTAACACAATTTTTAAAAGATCAAGCTTGCCTTTAACCCCAAGCAAGGTATTTACCCCTCTTGTCTATAGTTTCTATGTCTGTGAAATGAGAAGGAACCATCCCACTCTTTGGAGTCTTAACACTCTATGACTTCAGCCATAGTAGGGAAAACTGAAAGTTGTCACTTTTCTTTCTGTCATTGTATCTCAGAGTCATTGAACCATTTTGACAGATTTTTATTTTTATGAAATGTGTGTGAAGTCTGCTAGAATGGCTAATAGTAAAAGGCAACTCTCAAGTGTTGGTATCACCTTGTGTGTGAATAGGCACCTATTGCTATAACAACAACAACAACAACAACAACAAAATGAAAACCCCACAATTTGTGGTTACATGCTTGGGGTTCTGTAATTATATATGAATGGACATAATTTTTAAAAATTAAAAGTTAAAGTTGTAATCCTGACAGATTTTAATATTCCTTGTCGTGCTACCAATCTCATTAAGATGTTAGGACACCAGCCACACCTACTATCCACTCTTTCCAGGTTAGTCAGGAAAGAAACAGATGTGGCTACACTCCATAATTATCAGATAATTAATGCAAATGAAAATGCAAATACATAACTGTTGTATTTCAAATTGGGATAAATAGTTGAGATGCCTATTTAACATTACTTATTGACCGATTCTCACTACATCTCTCAGTTACTATCTGTTACAGGCCCAGGCCCCTCCTGGCTGGCATACTCCACTTCCAGCCCATGGACCAAGCTGCCCTTCCCCAAGATACCCTTCCCAGATTATCAACCATTTTTGTTACCCCACCTCTCTTTGGGCATCCTGACTGCTGCATCCCTTCCCTTCTCTTCCTTCTCCTTTTCTCTCCCCCTCTCCTCACATGGCTCAGGGTCATGACCACTCTGGACTCTCCTAGATGCCCTTGCCTCTGGCTGTGCTCTCCCGCATATCTCTAATAAACTCTCTTCTCCACCATAGCTAGGAGCACTTATGTCCCTTTCCTTTTTATGTCTTGTCTTCATTCACAAACACCATCTCTTTGAAAGTTATATCTGTTAAACAAGAGGAAGAAAGGAAAGGCCCTGGGAAGAAGACATGGCAATCACCTCATCTTCTGTCTTATTATATTTAAATGGAATTTTATAGCAGGCCAAATGATACAGCACTTAGGTGAGTATTTTTAAAGTTTGCAGTATTTATCTTTGATGAAAGAAAAAAAAACTCAGCTCTTTTTTGATATCCCACTGCCAATTATGTGGCAATGAACAATGAATGTAAATACCATATGTCACACACTTGAAACCTTCCAAAAGCTAAAAATAATTGTCAACACAACTTAGTTATAGACCTTTCCATAGCCATAAGTTACATCCACCTTCATTTCAGAAGAGGAGATGATGATTTGCAGGAGCAGCATTCTGATGCTCCTGTTTTCACACATTTATTTAGGACTTTGGAAGCTTGCTTTCTCCTAAGAGAAATCAATTGCAAAAATTACATAATATTAATATGTATCCAGATAATTTACAAGGATTTTTCAAAAAGTTTTGTCAGATGATAAGTGAGTTCTCTGACAGCTTACTGCTTATTTTATCAGTCTGGTTTTAATGTACATTTCTCTGGGAAAAGATGCCTTTCTCAAGGCAGCCAAAGCCATGGGTAATGGCCACCAACTTCTACCATATATTGGTTACATTATATTCTTACTTTTATGTCTCATGTAGCTCAGGCTATCCTTAAACTCACTATGTAGCTAAGAATGATGATGAACTCCCGATTCTCATGCATCTTGCTTCCATCCGCTGGGAATACAAAAATACTTAGTGTTAGAGGACTCAACACAGCCATCAGGAATGCTATGGGAGGGCATCCTGCCAACTGAGCTATACCCACAGAGCTCTCTATATTCAATTTTGATCAGGACTAGTATGTTTCTGTATCAAGCTAGATGCTGCAAGGAATTCCAAACTACCATGTAAGGCATTGTTCTTGTCCTCAAGTGTTTAGTCACCAACTATTGCACTTCTTCACTTGGGTAGTCATGATCTCCGATATTCCTACCAGTACAGAGAACCCAAAGTTGCTTTGTTGTCTCAGTGCAGTAGTGGAGTTTAAAAAGGAAAACCATGGGAACTCTGCAGGTCCTTGAAACTTTCCACAGCACCTGGAGAGCTGGCACATCTGGGAGACACTGGCACTAGATCCCTGCACCCGCCCTCCATAGCTCCCCATCTTTTGATCCCTGATTGTAGTCTGTATGCCTGCAATGCTCCTCATTATTTGTTAGGCTGACTGCGAGCCTTAACTGCCTTCTTCTGGAGCCTGCAGAAGAATGCCTTGGAGCTGTCTGCCAGCCTTCAGCTCCAGGAGGGGCTGTTCCCACTCATCCTCATCGGGCTTTGTTGTACTGCCAGAGGCTGTCCTAGAGGCCCTGCTTCACAGCCTCTTTCAAGCCTGCCCTGCTTCTAATTATCACATTTGAGCTCTCTGTAACACCAGAGTGGTAACTATGCTAACTTCCATGGCTCTACACTGTAGCTTGTAGAGTCTCTGTATGAGGACTCACTTCCTTGACAACATTGTGTCAACCTATGAGGGAGCACAACTAATTTTAATCAAATTTTAACTTTATGTCTTATATCCCTGTTTGCATTTTAAGATGGAACTCTGCACAGCAGTTCTAGATGTCAGCCTCTGTCTGAGTTTGCATTTGTGTACCTGCTCTGTCCTTGCAATCTCCTGCCCAGTGTCAGGCACTGCTGGGTGAATCCATGACCATGTTGGCCTGGCTCATAGCTCTTTGCTGATTGAGAAGAGATCTTTCCTAAACCACCCAGAATGTCTTCATACAGAAACAGTTTTTAGTAACACTTAAAGAGGGTCTGTGGGTGGGCTTGGAGGTGAATTCAGTCCCCAGTGTCTCCATAATATACTGGGTAGAGTAGCCCACACTACTGTGAGGATAGAGACAGTCAGATCACTGGGCTTGCTGGACTGTACAACTCTCCTCTTTGGTCACTTCAGACAAGTGAGAGACTATCAAAGAGTAAGATGGATGGCACCCAAGGAGAAAGATCCAAGGTCATCCTCTGGCTTACAGGCTCACAAAGTGTGTACAAACACACTTCAGCAGGTTTCCACACATAGACACAGGTACAGAGGTTTGGGCTCACACGTAAACTTTAAAACTATGAACCATAAGCACACTTCAGTAAGTCAGATTTTATAATCAGTGAGTATCTGAAGCCACACACTTCTTTAGGGTGATCTAAGTAGTGGCTGGCTGCTCTCTTTTAATAATTCTGTCTGGGGACACCTAAAATCTCACTTTAGTCCTTTACTGAAACCTCATTAACCACATAGCTCTCTCTTTCTAAAACCTCACCTGCCACGTTGTACTGTTAGAGAAGTTTGGAAAATCAGGTTCTTCTCTGGAATACAGTCTCATCTCATCAGAACTGAATGCTTGGATAGTGTTCTTCCTAGTTATATGTGTTTGTTCAAGGAAATATTACATTGTAATTTAACAGGTTACTTATGGGTTACCATCTTAGTAACAAATTGTTGTGAAACACATAAAAGTTCCCCTTAATATTTTGCTACTATGTGTTCTTGAAGACAGTGGAAAGAGATGTGGAAAACTTTATCTCTATCCTTCACATTTTCAATAGTAATAAAATTAAAGAAGCTGATTTTCAAGTTTGCTCAGACTTTATTACCAAATAATACAGCTGGTTATGCAAGTTAGAGTACAGGATCAAGATGTGAGTTTCTTCAAAAGTCTCACTTCTGGGCTTCTATGATGGCCATGTTTCCCCTTGTTACTGCAGCCGCAGTAACTCTCTCCAAGTTTGTCAGCATCCTGATCATTTTTATAAAATGTAATTTTGTTTCATTGTTTTAGAGGCAGGGTCTCATGTGTATAACCATACTGGCCTTGAACTCACTATGTACCTGAGGTTGTATTTAAACCTCTGATTCTCCTGTTTACACCTTGAGAGTACTAATCTTCATTTATTAGGAGAGAGATTGTGATGGGTAGGAGCATGCACTAATGTAAATTAGTAATTTCCTGTAATAATGTAATTTCCTGTAAATTACTCATTTCTGTCCTCAGAAAAATGTAATTATAATCCCAAAAAAGAGAAGAAAATAATAGCATTCTGATATACTTCAAAATACGAATTTTAGAGAAGTACATTCCTGGCCATGACATCTATTATCTTAGTGTCACCTAGGTTCCAGGGACAAACATAGTCCTTGGAAATTTTGGCTTGAATCTAAACAGAATCACCATGGCACCCAGTAAATGCATAATGTGTTAGTTAATTATTCATATTAAATACTTTTTCTTTAAATAACATTCCTGATTGATTTGTATATTATTTAGTTATTCGGCACATAAAGGAATTCCTTGTTTGCTTCAGTCTCCTGTAGTCTACAACAAAATCCCCATGCCAATTATCACTATGAGCAAGGGTCCTGAGTATGAATTGACCCATGCGTATCCAGGTAAAATCTACTATGGATTCCAAAGCTTGTTTGGAATGTTGATATGATGGAGTGTTCAGTTGACCATGACTTCATACCTCCATGGTAACAATTTAAGTGTGTGTGGAACAAATAAAATTTTTGTAAGACATATTCTAGAAATAATTGAGTGAAACATATTTTGTATTGACCTATTCCTCAAAAATGTGCACATGGGTATTGTCTTAAAATTGTCACTTCTCCATCTTCTCCAGAATGCAATTGCACTTTCTATTCTGTCACTGAAATGGGGGATGAATCACCTACTGGAATGGTTAGAGAAGGCTAAGTGTTTGGTTTTAATTTGTATTGGAAAAAAAAAATCTTTGAACATGTTTGGCAGTGGCCTGGAACAGATCATGCTGAGTGATGGATTAGTTGAAATACAGAGATTTTCCAGACATTAGACTTCACCAAAAATTCAATTATAAATCTAATTATGAATTTAATTGTTAAACAATCAACCAGATTAGTTTCCAGTGTGAAGTGTTTTGCTTCCTGCTGACTCATGAACAGGTGCACTGTGCAGGTGAGAGCTCTTCTGTAACCACATGACCTCACCAGCCCACACTTTCCATACCTCCTTCATTATTTTCTATATCACACCTTAGAACACAGACTATGAATACCCTGCCATTTAAACTATGCATCTCTATACAGTTAGAGAAGGATAGTGACAGAAGGCTTGTATCCAGGAGAAGGACAGGACTTTTAGGTCAGCAATACCAAAGTGGAATTTGTTGAATTAGCCCACCTAACATCTTATTCAAAATTAGATCTCTCAGATTGCATTGTTTCTGAAGATTTGAAAATATGTCATAATCACAACAAGCTAAAATGTTCTATGGTGAGGCTCCCTGTATAGGTTTGTTTACATTTCTGTTTCCTAAAATTTGTAAAAAATGTTTTTGACAACTTTATCAAGTCACAATTCTACAGCAAATGCTAAGAGTTGGAGAGATGAAAAAGCAGAGATGTCTGGGTAGCCCCTTACCCAACTGATAGCAAGCTTGGTATATATCCTTTGATGGGGCTGTGCATGGTTAGTGTATGTCAACAGATGGGAGTGTGCAAGGTTGGTGTGTATCATCAGACAGAGGTGTGCTTATACAGTCAAACCACTAACTTTGCAAATATGCAGGTGGTATCTATCTATGCCCATGGAAAGAATTGCCTGACTCTTCAGCAAAGCTAATTTCACATGGGAAACAACTATAACCATCTAGATTTTGACTTATTGCGGAAAATGTTCCAGATTCCTACTTTTGAGCAGTTTAATACTTAACTGTTTTTACTCCCAAAACTGAGTCCTGTAAATTTCCAAAGATGATTTCATCTTTCAATTTTCACTGAAAATTTAAACTGAGAGATAGTTGATAGTCAAAACAAAGTAGAACACACTTTTTCACCCAGTATATACTTTCAGGAGAAATTATATGGAGTTGAAATTTACAATGCTAGCAGTTTGAAGCAAATGCAATAACACTTTAAAATAACATTACAAGATTTATTTTAACATATTTAAAATGAAAAAAAAAACTCTTCTGAGAATTCTGGAAATGGAAATGTTTACTTTAGAAGCACTCAGCTATGTTTTTGTTCAACACTAAGCCATAAAAGGTTTCAGGAAGTGTACCTAACATGTGGTTCATACTGTATGCTTTATAAATGCAGCTTTCAAATAATTCCAGGGGTTTAAAAACATTAAAAGATAAACAACTGCTGGTTATCAAGACTGTGGAGAAACAGGCTTCTGGATAGCCTGAAACATAGGCTTACACATAAAGTGGTAATTATAGACATACATTCTGTAGCATCCCCCGGTAAAAACACTTGCCCTATTCATGTAAATCCTTTGCCACAGCCACATTGGCTGCCAAGTGTTTGGAATGTAGCTAGGATGACTACATTTTAAGTATCATTTCATTTTAATTGATTTAAATGTAAAGCTAAAGAAACAGACATAGCCTGTGACTAACAAATTGGACAACATTGGCCTGCACTTCCATTGCCAAGGATAAGGTCCATCATGTCTCTGTGGTGCACACATTGGTGTTCTGTCCGACTGTGGCATTCTGCTGCCTCAGCCTGTCAAGGGAGCACTAGGGCAACTACAGTGAGTGCTAGAAGCAACCATCACCTCCTTGTGGGCTCTCAGTCCTTCAGATTGTCAGGTGCTAATTTTTTTGTCTTAGTGGCTGCCCCTGAATCAAATGATATTTCATTTGTTGTGTGTGCCCCACAGTCAGCATCCTACAGTCAGCATCCTGCTGCCCAGGACACAGGTACCAGCTCTGCTGCTACCACCAAATATAGTTTTTAACCAAGTCTCTATCATTCCATTTACCAATAAAGATTCAGTAATAAGATGTTGGGGTGAAAATGTGCTACCTCAGAGAGGCTGAGAAGGAATTAGCTGACCTTCCTTTTTGGCCAGAGTCTCAGCAAGAGTACTTCTTTCCAGCCATCCCAAATCAAAGATACCTCCAAACTCCAAGTCCCTGTTTACTCCTTCCTGTGAGTCTCTCTATCCATATTCCTGGTCCTCCACACTCTCTATGGCTAATTCCTATCAACTAGTTGCAGGCTCCACCTCCTGATCCAATAGAACATCTACACAGTATGGGCCTCAGCACAGCTCCACAAATGGGTTCATTGTTAAACTAAATCCCAAGTTTTTTGCATTAAATTAAGTTTTAATACCTCAAACTCTTGTGTATAAGTTATATGATGGATACAAAATATTAGAGAATTAGCCCTAGGTTAGAAATTAGACAATTTGTGACTTTATGTTATTATTATGCTAATTTGGTCACTTTTAATCTACATCAGTTTACTTATTAGGAATGTGGAGCTAGTAAAATTTATTCTATTTATGAGACTATTGAAAGGTATGGATAAATTCTCAGCTGTTATGACTGCTTGCTTCTCTTCCAGAAGTCTTGATTTTGGTTCTCAAAAGAAACCTCAAGGTCTCAAACTGTCTGTAGCTCCAGCTTCAGTAGATACAGCACCTCTTATCTCTGAGGGTTCCTGGGTTGTGTGTATATACCCTCCCCCACACATTTGCACATAATTTAAAATAACATTATATATGTACATTTAAAAAGAGACCATTGAGTGTAAAAATAAAATTACCATGAATTTTAAGAATTTTCACTTAAAAAGATTATTATATCTATTATGTAGAAACATAATTTGAACAGTTCCTTTTAAACAGTAGACTTTTAAAATATTTCATTTTATCTCATGGGTGTCTCTGTGAATATGTGTGCAGGTGTCCAAGAAGGCCAGAGAAGGATGTTGAAGTCCAGGGAAATGAGGTTATAGGTGGTTGGGAGCCACCAGAGGTGGAAACCACACTCAAGTCCTTTAGAAGAATACCAGGTGCTCTTAAATGTTGACCCTTCTCTCAGTAAAGTTTTTATCACCCTAAGAGCTCACCATAGATTTCTATGGAAACATTGGTTCTGAAGCAAAACAAACGACTCTATCGACCTTGTACTTGTTGCAAGTTAAGCACTCCCAGTGTAGCAATGAACAACCCCCTGAGTGACAAATATGCCAAGCAGCACACAGTTCCATAGAACAATAACCACTCAAAGGCATTCTTTGTAGGCTGCACACTTAGATTTTTTAGCAATCAATGAAATGTTTCCTGCATAAGACCATGAAAACTTATGTTCACAAATTATTTTTAAAGCAAAATTTTGTTTCCAAAGTAATATTTAAACATTTTTAATGTTTGTTGAATTAAACTTCCAGGAAAAATTCAATGCTTAATGATAGTTCTACTTAAAGTAGATTTAAGAATGAAGTATGATAATATTTCATATACCTTGGAAGACACTAAACATAAACTACCAGTCAGTTACAGTGAAATAGACAGAATGCAGACAATTTCTGTGCTTTCCCAACCAAATGACAATGCATTCCATGCTGTGAGTGTCTAACACTTTGCTTTGACAACTAGGTAGATATTTATATTTTCTGGTATTCTAGTCAAGGAATAGCTCAACATTGTCTCAGGTAATTTAGCACCTACTCAAGTCAGTCTTCAGACATTTGTCTGAGTAACTGGACCAAGGACACCTGCTGACGCCTTGTCACATTCACAGTGACCATCTAATACTTTGTATAGCTCTGGCTGGCAGGAGTGGCACTGAGCAGACAGTGCATAAACACACAGACCCACTGAATTGTAACTATGGGGAATATTAAATAAACTGTATCCTCTGACACATTTCAGAAGAGTCAAACCACTGAAATGACTTTCTTCTCAAGAATTTAAAACAAAGAGAAAAGGGAGAAAAGGATTTTCACAAGCACAGAGAGACACAGGTAGAGCATTAAACAAGATGGAGTTCTGGAAATACAGTTTATAAATATTCAATATTAAATTAGATGAAAGAAACAGCTTGAATTTCCATAAACTAGTAGTCAGAAATTTTGATACACAGTTATTTGAAGGTAAAATTAAATTAAATTTAAAAATTTAAAATTCAGGAGACAAATCAGTAAAAATAAATGCATGGGTAGAAAAAAAATTTTTTTTTAACTTCAGGAACTATGTTGTATTTAAATAATTTCAGACAGCCTTAATTCTTTGAGATGGGGAAAGGTTTTCAAATTATGATTTAATAAAGAAGAAATGTGTTCCACATGTGGTAGAATATTATTTTAAAGTTTGTGACTTTTGTGTATGCTACATTTGTTTAACTCTGTGAAGCTGCCTAACTGTCTAGCTCTCTTTGCCTGTCTAAAACACCTGATTATCTAATAAAGTATTTGATGGCCAATACTGAGTCAGGTGCAAAGAGAGGCAGGACTGGCAGGCAGAGAATATAAATAGGAGACAGGAGAAAGGAGAACAAGAGAACAAGAAGAGGAGGACGTCAGGGGCCAGCCACCCTACCAGCCATGGAGTAAGTAGGAAATTAAGAAATACAGAAGTAAGAAAGATAAAAGCCCAGAGGCGAAAAGGTAGATGGGATAATTTAAGAAAAGCTGGCTAGAAAAAAAGGCAAGCTAGGAAATTTGCAGGAAAATGGATGGAACTCCAAGAAACCATTCTGATCGAGATAACCCAATCACAAAAAGACAAACATGATATGTACTCACTCATATGTGGACCTGCTTTATGATACACAGTAGTGACCATGCTTTATCAGAGCTGTTTTTAATGATGTTGCTCAGAATGGTTTCCTCCCAGATGATGACTGAGAAACTAATTAAAAAAAAAAAAAATGGTGCCAAGTACCACAAGAGTAGCAGAACTGTGCTGTCTTCTGGTATTTTGTTTTTTACTTTTTTGTTGTTGTTGTTTGTTTGTTTTTTTGTTTTTGTTTGTTTTTTGTTTTTTGTTTTTTTAAATGGAGTGTGCTGGATGTCTCTACAATTTTGTTCAAAGGACTACAGAACCTGGAAAAGCTTTTGCTGCTATTGATGCATAACATATTGCCATTATTGCTCTTTTTATATAAATATAAATATATACATATGTTAAGGGCCATGGGCCCTAAACTATGGGTTTTAAAGCCCATCTTTGTAAACCCTTCTATGAGCCTCCGGTAACCTGTAATTAGATGGTTTGGCCACATGGAACTGCTAATTGCTTCTGTTCCGAGAAAGGGCCGGGGGCCTTCCTGTTCTCTGTTCTGGGGAAAATCACAAAATATTCCGGCTGATAAGAAGAATGCTCTGGCTCCTTCCTGTTATCCCCCCCGCCCGCCTAATTTCCTTGTTGCAGGGCTATATAAGCCCAGTCTGAACCCCAATAAATGGAAGCCTTGACAATGCATAGACGGACTCTGGTCCTCTTTCTTTTGCGCCGCTTGGCTTCCTTCCTTTTCCCGCCCATGACTGTTTTCAGGCAGCCCCCCTCCGGAACCCTGAATGACTGACCCGCAGGACGGGACATACATACATATATATATATATATATATATATATATATATATATGCTAAAAAATTTTTATAAAGGCAAGCTAGGGTCAGACATTCATAACTAAGAATAAGCCTCCATGTGTGATTCATTTGGGAGCTGGGCCAGAGCCTCCCCAAAAGAGTAAAGAGAAAAAAAAAACAATATTGTAACAATATATTACTGTACCATTATGAGGCTTGGATATCCACCTAGAGCCCGAGAAAGCTGGGGAAAATGATATGGCTTCCCCAAGAGTATCAGTGATCATTTGAGCAGCTAGTTCGTTAAATAGGAACAAAAACTGAAGTAAAAATGCCTGCCATAGTGCAAGCATTGACATTCTAGAACTCTAGGAAGGTTGAATGCAATTCATGGTAAGACGAACCTCAGAATAGGAATGAGCATCAGACTTGGCCCTCACTAACCAATAAGCAGCTAGAGCCAGCTCAGAGCTGTGCTGAGTATCCAGGTGAAACATACCAGTCTAAAGTTTGTTCCATGGTCAGAGAATGCTAAAACTTACACAGTAGATGAGGTCTAGATGCCAGGCGGTGGTGGTGCACGCCTTTAATCCCAGCACTCAGGGGGGCAGAGGCAGGCGGATATCTGTGAGTTTGAGGCCAGCCTGGTCTCCAGAGCAAGTGCCTGGACAGGCTCCAAAGCTACACAGAGAAACCCTGTCTTGAAAAAACAAAAACAAAAACAAAACAAAACAAAACAAAACAAAAAACCTCTAAACAGGTTCCAGTGTGTTTTGCAATGTGTGTAGGCTTAAAAAGAAAGAAATTGGGTATAGGCAGTCATAGAAATAAACAAGTAGATTAAAAATCATAAAGTCTTTAAAGAGGCAGTAAGAGTAAATTTAAAAAGCCACTTAAAGATGGGAAATTCACAGAGAGTCTGGATCCTGTTATAGTATTGGATTGACTTTGAATTTTTTCATTGCTGAAAAGCAAAAGACAGCTGCTAAGAGACCTGAAATTGAAAGAGGGACTGTTAAAATAAATCAGCCTGGATATTTTAAGACTGCCTTCACTTTTAAAAAAGTAAAAAAAGGTATTTGACAAATGAAAATAAAAAATGCTTTGGAGAAGTGTTTTTGCCTTTGTTTCCATAAGAAACAAAAGGCTGTGGATTTGTTCCAGGTTGATCTGGTTTGATCAACAAAGACCACCTGAATCTTGACAGGTGATAACTATCAACAAAGGTTTTAACTGATCTTCCCAGGACTTGGCCATTATATTAAATTTTCTCTCTAGGACCCTAAAGCTGCTTTACCCACATTCAACAGGAAGCAGTCTAGAAAAAACTGCCCACGTTCCCAAGAGAAAATTGGGTGTGGGTGGTCTTTGGCTATTGTGTGGGTCATGGATGTTTGTTAAAATTTAGGGGAATATTTGAATATAGGATAAAATCACAGTTATTTGTACTTGAAGTTCTGGCTAGAGCAATAAGACAAGAAAAGGGGATCAAAGGGATACAAATTGGAAAGGATGAAGTCAAACTTTCACTATTTGCAGATGACATGATAGTCTACATTAGTGACCTGAAAAACTCTACCAGGGAACTCCTACGGCTGATAAACACCTTCAGCAAGGTAGCAGGATACAAAATTAACTCAAAAAAATCAGTAGCCCTACTATATACAGATGATAAATCCAATGAGAAAGAAATCAGGGAAACATCACCTTTCACAATATCCATAAGCAACATAAAATATCTTGGGTTAACACTAACCAAAAAAGTGAAATACCTGCACAATAAAAACTTTGAGACTTCAAAGAAAGAAATTAAAAAAGATACCAGAAAATGGAAAGATCTCCCATGCTCTTGGATAGGTAGAATTAACATAGTAAAAATGGCAATCCTGCCAAAAGCAATCTACAGATTCAATGCAATCCCCATCAAAATCCCAACACAGTTTTTCACAGACATTGAAAGAACAATACTCAACTTTATATGGAAAAATAAAAAACCCAGGATAGCCAAAACAACTCTTTACAATAAAGGATCTTCTGGAGGCATCACCATCCCTGACTTCAAGCTCTACTATAGAGCCATAGTTCTGAAAACAGCTTGGTATTGGCACAAAAATAGACAGATAGACCAATGGAATCGAATTGAAAACCCTGATATTGACCCACACACCTATGAACACCTTATCTTGACAAAGGTGCTAAATTTATACAATTGAAAAAAGATAACATCTTCAACAAATGGTGCTGGTACAATTGGATTCGAACATGCAGAAAATTGCAGATAGATCCATACCTGTCACCATGCACAAAACTTAAGTGCAAATGGATCAAATATCTCATAAATCCAGCCACACTGAATCTTCTAGAAGAGAAAGTGGGAATTACCCTTGAACAAATTGCCACAGGAGACCACTTCCTGAACATTATGCCAGTAGCACAGACATTGAGGTCTGCAATTAAAAAATGGGACCTCCTGAAACTGAGAAGCTTCTGCAAGGCAAAGGAAACAGTCAGTAGGACAAAACGACCACCCACAGAATGGGAAAAAATCTTCACCAGCTCCACATCTGACAGAGGACTGATTTCCAAAATATATAAGGAGCTCAAGAAGCTAGCCACCAAAACACCAAACAATGAAATTAAAAAGTGGGGTGCAGAACTAAATAGAGAATTCTCAACGGAGGAATCTGAAATGGCTGAAAGACACTTAAGAAAGTGCTCAAAATCCTTGGCCATCAGAGAAATGCAACTCAAAACAACCCTGAGATACCATCTCACACCTTTCAGAATGGCTAAA
Organism: Cricetulus griseus; assembly: GCF_003668045.3. NCBI lineage: Eukaryota > Metazoa > Chordata > Mammalia > Rodentia > Cricetidae > Cricetulus > Cricetulus griseus. The sequence goes on along the minus strand of NW_023276806.1, from coordinate 124,430,295 downwards.
ATCAAAAACACCAATGACAATCTATGCTGGAGAGGATGTGGAGAAAAAGGAACACTCCTCCATTGCTGGTGGGAGTGCGAACTTATAAGACCACTGTGGAAATCAGTATGGCAGTTGCTCAGAAAAATAGGAATCAGTCTACCTCAAGATTCAGCCATTCCTCTCTTGGGTATATACCCAAATAGTGAATGTTCATACAACAAGGACTTATGTTCAACCATGTTCATAGCAGCATTGTTTGTAATAGCCAGAACCTGGAAGCAACCTAGATGCCCCTCAACAGAAGAATGGATTGAGAAAATGTGGTACATTTAAACAATGGAGTATTACTCAGCAGAAAATAATAATGGAATCTTGAAATTCGAAGGCAAATGGACGGAAATAGAAGAAACCATCCTGAATGAGGTAACCCAGTCACACAAAAGACAAACATGGTATGTACTCACTCATATATGAATTTTAGACATAGAGCAAAGGATTACCAGCCTATAATCCTCTTCACCAAAGAAACTAGGAAACATGAAGGACTCTATGGGATAAATGGTCCCCAGGATTGGAAGTGGCATGAACTTCTGAACTAATTGAGAGCATGAGGGTAGGGGGGAGGGAGCTGCTACAATAAGAGCAAGAAAAGAGGAGTAGAGGAGAGGAAATGGAGGAGCAGAAATATTGAGTTGGGGGAAGAATAGAGGAGAGAGAGCAGGATGAGAGATACCATATCAGAGGGAGCCACTATAGGTCCAAGAAGAGATTGAAACCAGGGAGATCTCCAGAGACCTACAAGGATGACACGATCTGACAATCCAGGCAATGGTGGAGAGGATAACCTAAAAGCTCTTCCCCTAAAATGAGATTGATGACTTCTCTTTATGCCATCCTAGAGCCCTCATCCAGTGGCTGATGGAAGCAGAGACAGACATCCACAGATATACACTGAGCTGAAATCGGGAATTTAGTTGAAGAGAGGGAGGAATGAAGATCGAAGGGGTCTGTACCAGGTTGGAGAAACCCACAGGAACAGTTGGCCTGAACAAGGGAGAGCACATCGACCCCAGATGCTGTCGGGGAGGCCAGTACAAGACTGATCCAGACCCCTGAACATGGATGTCAATAAGGAGGCCTCTGCACTCCAGGGAGCCTCTGGCGGTGGATTAGTATTTTGCCCTGTTGCAAGAAGGGACTTTGAGAGCCCATCCCACTTGAAGGGTTGCACTCTGGCCCTGGACACATGGGGAAGGGCCCAGGACGAGCACAGGAGGATTTGGTGGACTTTGCAGAGCCCTGGCTGAGGGCCCTGCCCTGCCTGGGGAGTGGTGGCTGGATGGGGTGGGGGCTAGGCTGGGGGTGGGGAGGAGGTGAGGGTGTGGGGGGAGGGAGAGGGAGAAGGGACTTACATGTGAAACAAGCTTGTTCCCTAACTGGAACTAAAAAATAAATTAAAAAAAAAAAATCACAGCTATTCATCTCAGATAGTTTGCCTTGACATGGATTGAGGTATATGGATATAAATTCAAAGTGAACTTTGTTACACTGTGTATGTTTTTGCTCTTGTTTGAAAGACTTTTTTTATATTGATATAAATTTAAGGTTATTTTTGTTACAACATATTGTATATATGTTTCTTCTCTTGTTTAAGGTCTTATACTTAGGCAGTTCATTTAAAAAATGTAAAGTATTGTAGTTTTGAAAGCTACTATTATGAACTATTTAGGATAATCAAGAAACACAGGTTAGTATATAGTCATTTATAATAATCAAATTTGTAGATATATTAAGTATGCTTTTCAGATCATATAGAGATATATTTTAGATAGATAGATAGATAGACAGACAGACAGACAGACAGACAGACAGATAGATAGATAGATAGATAGATGGTCTTCAAATCTTTCAAAGACCTACAGAATTTTGTCTTATTAATGTTTTGTCTTAAAAATGTTTTATTAATTTATGGATTTTCATGACGATAAGACATATCTGCTCCTGGCAGCACCAATTTACTCCAGAGATGAGGGACATCAAATAAACTCCTTATGGAGTTTGCTTTCATTGTGACAAGATTAGTCATTTGGCTAAAAACCCCCTCTTGCCTGAATTGCTTGACTGTATGTTTTATAAACTGGACATGGATGTTCCACAAGAAATTGACCACTGAATTTTGCAAAAACACAGTGGGATAGTCACTCAGGATTCCTGCTTCACAAATGAAACTTCCAGACTCCTCTGCAGGGCACCATGAAAAGTGACTGACAAACTGTCAAAATAGGCAGGACAGTCTTTCCAGTTTCCTGCTTCATTGAAAAGTTCGACAGATACTATGAGCCTGTAGGCTAAAGATTGATGCCCCAACATTGCAGAGGAACTTTGGGTGACTGTCCAGGCAGTACAATGTCTCTGTCATTTCTAGAGTTGTTGGAAGTTGTTTGCATTGCACTTTTGGTTTAATTAAATAATATATTCTTCCACTGTTAAGCTGCAGTTTTCCTTAGATATGATAGAAAATAAATTAGGTATAAAGCTTTTGCTTCATTAAGATAGATAATGCATTATTTTCTCTGAATGTGCTAACTGCAAATGGACAGAATAGCTGGGCGTTGGTGGCACACGCCTTTAATCCCAGCACTGGGGAGGCAGAGGCAGGCGGATCTCTGTGAGTTGGAGGCCAGCCTGGTCTCCAGAGCGAGTGCCAGGATAGGCTCCAAAGCTACACAGAGAAACCCTGTCTCAAAAAACCAAAAAAAAAAAAAAAAAAAAAAAAAAGCAAATGGACAGAGCAAATGGACAGAATATTTTAAATTAATTCTTTTTGTTGTATATAGATTTACTCTGTTAAAGTTAAAAACTTTCTTTTTTATTTAGACAAAAAGGGAGAAATGTTGTAGAATATTATTTTAAGTACAATGACTTGTTTATACAGCATTTGTCTACCTCTGATTCTTTACCAACTAAAACACCTGATGGGCTAGTAGAGAGCTGAATGGGTAACCAATAGTGGGACAGGAGCAATGATAGGTCGGGGTGGCAGACAGAGAGTACAAATAGGAGATAGGAGAAAGGAAAGGAGAACAAGACAACAAGGAGAGGACATGAAGGGCCACCCACCCAGCATGGGGTTAGAAGGAAAGTCACAAATAAGATTAAAGCCCAGAAGCAAAATGGTAGACAGGATAATTTGAGTTAAGAAAAGCTGGCTAGAAATAAGCCAAGCTAAGGCCAGGGATTCATAAACAAGAATAAGCCTCTGTATGTGATTCATTTGTGAAATGGGAGGTGAACACTCCCCAGATTGTAATGACTTAATGAGTTAAAAAAATTAACATTATCTGCTTCCTATTTTGCTGGCATGTACCTATCCTATAGCTTTCTAGTTCTTTTTGTTTAGTTCTATATACCTAATTAACTCCAACTGTAGATATTATGGACAATTGATGTCATAATTATGTTTAGTTATTGCAAATATCAGCTAAAAATGTGTACATAGTATAAGACAAACCCATGGTCTTATTTCATTTCTACAAAGTGAGGATAAAAAAATAACAAAATAAAATTTGACATCTAAGATAACTCTTGACTGTATGTTTTATAAACTGGACATGTAGGTTCCACAAGAAATTGGCCATTGAATTTTAATAAATTCTATTTTCTGGGTGTTTGCATTGGTTTGCATTGGTTTTGTTTTTGTTGCTGTTGTTTATTTCATATTAATACAAGTTCACAAAGTGCATCCCAGGTGGACCTCAAATTCACTATATAGCCACAGATGACTGAATTCTTGAAAATCTGCCTCAGTCTCCTAACTTCTGGCATTACAGGCTTGTGCCACCATGAACAGCTCAAAGAAGTTAACATAGTAGATTTCGACACTCATTAGTTAATATCTTAAATAAAAAATTAAACTGTTGCTATCAATAGCATTGTATTTGAGTGGCAGGAGATGCATGAAAAGTCTCACCATGCACTGAAACAGAAAAAGTTGTATATCCTTTGAAAAACTCAGGCATATGTGCTTTCACTATTTTCTTAAGCAGTAATCATTCTAGTGTAGTTAAAGTTAAACTCGGGGATAGACACACCATACAGGGCATTACTCATGGAACAGCAAGAAGTTGTTTACTGAGCATCATTGACTTTGTATTGGTGGCCTGATGACAGAAAGAATTGTGCTGCAAATCCAGGATGCTATGTCAGAATCCTGATTGATGTAGAGAGGGCAAATATGAAAGGCCCAGATGCTGAGGGAACAGTAGCAAGAGGTCACACAGTTAAGAGCATTGGCCCCATTGGTCCATTTCGGATGAGGCAGAAGAAGTGTGATAAAACTGTTCTAGCCCAGAGCTCCTCAAACTTGAGTTGCTTCAGAATCACCAGCAGAGTGTGTATGAACACAGATGTATGGCTCACTCCTTCAAAGTTCCCATTTCAGTAGGACTAGGAATTCAAGGTTTTCCATTTCCTTAAAAACTACCTTGTGAGAGACACACTGTACCAGCATAATCTTTTTACTGTGAAGAAAATAAAGCTCAAAGAAACCACCATGCTGAAAGTATCCAAAAGATTCCTTTTGTTAAAGTGATGACTCCAAGACATTCTTTGCTGAATCACATGGGAAACTGCAGCTTAAAAACTATTTCTCCCCTGCTCTGATTCAATAATATTCAGGAATGATTTGACTGGGCAATGAGGTTTAGAAGTAGCACAATTCCTTTAATGGAATCCATGTGTCTCATTCAAACAATTCATTTCAGATTTTTGGAGGAATATTTCCACAATCTTGACTTAATAAACACCCACTTGAAGCTTTGTAAAAATTGCACTTGAGATCCCATCAAGTGTGGTTTATTTTCTGGGGCTCTGGAGGCATGATGAACATTTGGAGGTCACAGGAAAATTTGGGATAGTCAACTCTCCCCTCCACCAAGGGGATTTGGGGAATTGGAATCTGAGGACAGAATTTGGTGGTAAGCTCTTTATTCTATATGCCTTCTTACTGGACCTGATGCACAATGTTTGAGGTGATGAAAATGTTCTTAATTAATTATCCACTGGATTACAAAAATGTCTCTATTAGCATTTTAATTTATTCAAATTCTGGAAAACATTGAATTGGACTAAAAAGTATTAGGGAATATGCAGTCAGAACAAGAACAGTAGAACAGCAGCCATTGATAAAATTAAACACATGACAGACTAGTCCCTGGATTATTCAATTAAATTTACAAACATAATAAATAAAACCACCAGAAAATGACTTCTAGGTTTTTTCTTTGTTCTGTCCTAATTCTTTGGAGCTTAATCACCCTTAAATTGTAACAGAATTCCTAATCATTGATAAATGATTTTTAATTAGTTCTTCCAGCAGTCATTCCTTGACAGGGTTGAAGAATACCAAACCAAGTACTTCTTTTTGTTTGTGTGTTCTGTATAAACTATTATTTGTAAATTTACAAATCTGCAACTCAAAGTACATACCCCAAAGAACAAAATGCTGGTAGAGTATTACATTAGAAACAAACAAAACAAAAAACAACAGTGAACTGAAACTGAGAAAATTTAGAGAGAAGAAAATACATGTGTTGGAAGTACATTTTTCCAATTCCTTTCTGTCATATTGAGTTTCATATGGAGAAAGGGACACACCCTCCCCACTAGCATTATAGATGCAAAAGAAATTTTCATTTAATATCTATTTAGCGGGCATTAAGAAACAATGCATAATGGTGTTCTTCTTTAGATCTATCCAGTTCAATAGTTATACAGTGGTTCACCTTGTTAGAATACAGGCAGCAATTTCTAGCACTATTTGAAAATGCATTCTAAGCTGAGTGGTGCTGGGGATATTTGATCACACTGGGAACACAGAGTTTGCATTTTCCTTAAATAAATAAAATTAACCTTGGATCAGGAGGCAGAGTTAGACTCCAGTTGATAGAAAGTAATCATAGAGCATCAGAAGGCATCTGGAAGAGATAGATGCACTGGAAGTAGTAGGGAGGGATTTGAAGTGGCATGGCTTTTGTTTTGTTTTAGCTGAGAGAAGTTTAGCCAGTTGATACTGGACCTCTCTGAGGTACTGAGTTTTCACCTCAGCCTTTGAATTTTTAGTGTTATTAAAATAGAATAATAGAGATTTAGTTAAAGCTACCTTTAGTGACAGTGACAGAGCTGTTGCCTGCAGACACATAATTCCCACCAGGCTGTGGCCTGAGGGTATGGGGCACTGCTAGAGAAGCAGGCTGGTAACTGCAGAGTTGCAATTCTGGCTGAAAGAGCAGTATATTTAAGGTGCAGCCACTGTGCCAAGGTTAAAACAACAGAGTAGTGGCTCACACCTGCAATTCAAAGGTTTAAGAGGCAGATGTGGGATGACTACCACAATATGAGGCTAGCCTAAGGTAACAGAAAAATTGAGGATAGCCTCAAGCTACAGAGGCTCAAAGCCAACATATATTCTAAAGAAATTCTAGAATCTCAAATCACCTGGCAAATGATCCTGTCAATTACAGCAAATGAGAATCATTGAAACTGCCAAATACCTGCAACCTAAAGGAACAATAGCATCATGGGAACTGATACCCATCAACAAGTTCCTTTTGATGGGCACTCCAAAGAGGATGGTATATGAAAGGTTCAGGCATTATGCTGGTCTGCCCCTGTTACCTGGTGGAACAGGCAGTGCCCTGGTCAGCCCAAGGTTCCATGGGAACTAAGTCTGCACGCAGATACGGAGGACCCCTTTAAAAGATAGTTCCCTGCCCATTTACACTCTCTGTTCCCTCTCTCTGTTCCCTCTCTCTGTCCCCCCCACCCCACCCCCTGTTTCCTCTCAGCTTCCTTTCTACTCTCTCACCTATGTGCTGTCTCTATGGCAACCGGCCATGGCAGTCAGCCATTTATCCCTGTTCCTCTTCTTAGTCTCCCCATTCTGCCGGGCCTTATAATAAACTTATAGTCTTATGTCTCATGTCTCAGCATTTCTCTTTTCTTCTTTTTAAAGAAAAGAATAACAGTATATTTCTTTCAGTGTTTCTACAAAACCCATGAGTGCAATCTGGAAATCATAAATTACTTGACAAGCTTCTACAGCAATATTACAAAACAACAGGTTAAGCATTAATGCTATAAAAATATATACTTTGATAATATTATACAATAGAGAGACTTAAAGAAGAAGGTGAATAAATGAAGGCTGGAATTCAGTATTGAAGACATCACCATATACAAATGAACAAACAACAGCAAAACTAATGAAAGAATCGGTTGGATAAGTTATATGAATGTTATTTTAATTGCTTTGATAATTGTCGAATGGCCACAATTATAGAAATGAGATTAGACAATATGAGTGAAAGGAATGCTGATTCTGTACATACCTTGGCAATATTTTAAGCTTAAGTTATTTCATTATTAAACAGAAAAAGCATTCTGAGACAACTTAATACTTTGCCCAGAATTTTGCTAGATAGGCCTGAACTCTGCATTTACAAAATAACCAAAGACAAAAATGATTAAGGATAAATGTTACCATCTAAACAAGTTATTGAAATAAGCAAAGAACTCACATATTATCTGCTTTTGCTAACCTCACAGCCCACTAATTTTTAACAGTCACTAAATACTACTTTTCAAAACAGAGGGATTATAGCACAGGACCATGAGGGCAGTTGTGGGGGACCAAATATTGGGTAGGTTCTGGTCACCATAAACAGCGGTGGCACCCACTATTGTATTGTTAATGTCAGCAGGGGTACTTTTGTTTACCTGGCCTGAGGGTAATATGCCTCCTATTTGCATCTGTATGTGCCTAAGCATCTGAATAGGACCTCACCTGGGCGGAGGAGCTGGAGGTATGTGAGTAACTATGAGGTCAGAAGGTTAGGAGCTAAGCGGGCTAGTGGCAAGAGGAGAGAGGAGAACAAAGAGAGAAATGGTTGCCCCCTGGTATTAGCAGGATGGTTAAGAGACACCAGAAAAGATGGTTAATAAAGGAATGGCTCTAGTTCCACAACATGGAACTGAGAGTTCTCTGAAGATGACAAGATGCCTGTGTTTGGTCTTTATTGCCATTGGGCTCCACAAAGCTTCTAGTTCCACACACCCCCACTCAGGTAGAACCTCATGGCTGTTGTGGGTTAAAGCTGAGACAAGCCGGGCCATGACAGGCAGTTACAGATAAAACAAACAGACTGTGCTCTGTGATACCTATAGAGTGTAGACAGACAGCCACTATTCTAATATCAAGCTTCCAATGATAGAATAGAAACGTCATGAAGCACAGATCATTGAGATTGCAGAGTTGATTGTAGAAGAAGAAAAAGCTGTAATCAGTTGACTGAATATTTTATTAAAATAGAATTTTGGAAATATTTAATCAATGATTAGTAAAGTTAATATGTATAAAGTTAAAAAACAACTGAATTTGAGAAAAATCTTGATGTGTTTTGCAACATGTTGAAGAAAGACAATAGAATGTATGAATAATCACATTTTGTGTGGTTTATTTATTAATTAAATTATTATGGTCAGTGGGGTAGTATTGCCCTTAGAAGGCTTTAAAGATCTGTCCCATCAGCCTAAATATATGGACAGACTATATGTCAATGATACACTGGGCAGAGATGTACAATACTCCACAGTATTGTACTGTGGAGTACAATGATACATCTGCTATAGCTATAGTTGTCCTGCCTGCATCTCATGTTCCCTACTGTGTTGAACACAGCTTTTCAAAATACAGAAGGATGCTTAAGATAAAGATAGTATCTATATGCTTATAGAAATGATCAATCCAAAGAAATTTCATCATAAATAATTTCTAGCATCTTCCCCTACTGCTATTCAACTGGACTCTGCATAGCATTAAACACTGGACTCATGGTTGTCACAACAAATCCGGTGCAGAGATGAGAACCAAGATTCCCAGGTATGTGTTTGTGTATCAAAAATGTATGGAGTATCTCCCAATCCCAGATTGAATTTATCTTATAAACTAATCGGTAATAAAATATGCTTGCTGTCTGTCAATAGCATTCATTACTGAAATGGCAACCAGTTATCAATTTCTAGAAATGCTTTATTCTAACATATTGGAAGTACATATATTTCATAGGCAAAGTATTCACTTTAAAATGATAAGCAGCACTTAGAATTATTCCTTTCACTATATATTGACTAAATTAGCTATCATGCACTTACAAATCATGTCTATATGCGGATTAAAAGAACAAGCTTACCAAGACTGGGGTACCCAGGTGTAGAAGGATCTCCTCCTGGATTCAGTGTCACCATAAATGTCTCAGAGCTAAGATCTTCAGACTTTGGTACATCACAAGGGTCAATGTAGAGAAGAGCACCTCCAAACCCAGCCTTTTCCAATAAGGAAAGCTAAATAGGGTAAAAACAAAAAAAAAAACAAAAAAACAAAACAAAACAAAAAAAAACAGGCGAAGACATTATACACATTAGATGTTTTCTGCTTCCTTGTGGACAAATGAAATAATTCGCAATTCTTACATTTTTTAAAGCCACTTTCATTCTCTCTGTTTTTCCCAAATTTGAGCCATGCACTATTGTTCTACTTTGCTTTTTTTGTTATTTTGGTAAATATTATAGCCAAAAGTCACTTGAGGATAAAGAATTTATTTGTCGCTCCACTCCCCAAATCCAGGAAGGCCGTGCAGGTTCCGAGCTCTGCTTTCGCTTTCCCTTCCCGCTGCCCACTCCAGGCTCCTCGTGCGGCGCTCAGCCCCCCCCCTTGCCCCCCCCCGTTCCGACCATGGCCACCCTGAGGGTCCATCCTGAAGCCCAAGCCAAGGTGGGTGTGTTTCGGGAAGACCTGTGTAGCAATACAGAACCTGCTTGGGAGCTATTTTCCCAAGAAGATCTCAGAGCTGGATGCATTCCTAAAGGAGCCAGCTCTCAATGAAGCCAACCTGAGCAATCTGAAGGCTCCATTGGACATCCCAATACCTGATCCAGTCAAGGAGAAAGAGAAGGAGGAGCGGAAGAAACAACAAGAGAAAGAAGAGAAGGATGAGAAGAAGAAAGGGGAAGATGAAGACAAAGGTCCTCCCTGTGGCCCAGTGAACTGCAATGAAAAAATCGTGGCCCTCCTGCAGCGCCTAAAGCCTGAGATCAAGGATGTCATTGAGCAACTCAATCTGGTCACTACTTGGTTGCAACTACAGATACCTCGGATAGAGGATGGAAATAATTTTGGAGTGGCTGTCCAGGAGAAGGTGTTTGAGCTGATGACCAGCCTTCATACCAAGCTGGAGGGCTTCCACACTCAAATCTCTAAGTACTTCTCAGAGAGGGGTGATGCGGTGACCAAAGCAGCCAAGCAGCCCCACGTGGGTGATTATCGGTAGCTGGTGCACGAGCTGGATGAGGCAGAGTACCAGGACATCCGGCTGATGGTCATGGAGATCCGTAATGCTTACGCTGTGTTATATGACATCATCCTAAAGAATTTCGAGAAGCTCAAGAAGCCCCGTGGAGAAACTAAGGGAATGATTTATTGAGCCTCCTCTCTTATTCTGTGATGGGTACAGCAGAGACCTTCCTGTTCTTTACCAGGAACTATATAAACTGTACCCAATCTTCTTCCTGTTGGGGGTTTTTCCCTTGCTCTGCCTCCCAAACACAATAAATATATGGTTGTCCGACAAAAAAAAAAAAAAAAAGAATTTATTTGTCTTTGTGGTAGTGTGAATGTAATTGGCTCCCATAAACACATAGGGAGTAGTGCTATTAGGAAGTGTGGCCTTTTTTTTTTTTTTTTTTTTTTTTTTTTTTTTTTGGATCTGGGTATGACCTTATTGGAAGAAGTGTGTCACAATAGATGTCTCATAAATGCTCAAGCCATGCCCAGTGTCTCTGTTTACTTCTTATTTCCTTAAGACCAAAATGTATTAACTTTCACCACTTTCTCTAGCACCAAGTCTGCCTGCATGTCACCATGTTCTTCCATGATGATCATGGACAAAACCTCTGAAACTGTGAGACTTCCAATCAAATTGTTTCCTTTATGTGAGTTGCTATAGTAGTGGTGTATCATCAAAGCAATATAAACTCTAAGGTAGTCTTACAGTTCCACATCACCAACGGATTTCAGGGTAGAAACTCAAGACAGTAATCTAGCAGGAGGTATTGAATGCTGTGGAAGAGCATTGATTGCTGACTTTCTTCCACTGGCCTGCTTTCCTATAAAGCACAGAACTACCTGTCCAAGGATGATAATACATTGAACAGTCTAGGACCTCCTTTATTTATTATTTATTTATTATAAGAAAATACCTCAGAGATATGCTCACAGGCCAATCTCAATAGGAGCAGTTCTTCAATTGAGATCCAAGTAAGACTAGGTTTGTGTCAAACCAACAAAAACATATTATACTAATTACCATTAGCACATAAAGACATGTACATGATGGTACATGGATGAATTTTCTAGGTTTATTTTAATTATGGCATGTTGTACTTATTCTTTGGAAATAACATGCATACAATGCATTTGAATCATAACCCCCCAATCATACCCTTCCAACTTGTTCTTGATTCCCTGCCAAGTCCCCTTCCAACTTCGTGTCCTCATTTTGTTGTTGTTGTTAAGTTTCAATTTAATTTCCAATCACCCACTGAGTCCAGTGAGTGCTGCACATGTATACATGAGTTTAGTTTCAGGTCAGCTACTGTAGCACTGGGCAACCACAGAGGCCATGAGTTCACAATGCAGTGCTATGCATTTTCAGAAGATATACTTTCTCCCCATTCCTCCATGAACTTTGTCCCTAATAATCATTGTATGATGTTTTCTGAGCCTTAGAGAAAGAAAGTGTGATATAAATGTCACCTGCTTAATCAGTCAGTCCAACCAGATGTCTTGACTACTCCATTCTACCTCCTAGGCAACATTCTTATATTGTTCATATGTGATTTCTTTCTCTGCTGCAGACTTTCTCATTCTCTCTATCCTTTAATTGTATATTTTTGTGTGAATAGCAAAGGATCTCCCCATACAGAGTTCTGCTCTTAGATGAATGTTCTTCTTCCTATTCTGTCCTTTTCCAGAAAAGAAAGCAACCCGATATTATGTTGTACTTCCTCCAGCCTGTTCCACCAATTTAGAATGGAATGCCTCTTCTAATGCTATTTGAAAATAGCTACTACAATGAACCTTCCAAGATCTCCTTGCACGCCCAGTGCCACCTGGGAGAGAGGGCAGTTAAAGAATTCCAAACAAGCTCCTGAGAGGATTATTTGAGAAGAATCCTTTCCTTTCTGATCCTGCAGGGAAATACTTGACAGCAGACCCAGGTTACCTCCTTCAAGATGCTTGATAGAAAGATTTATTCTGTTATTTAAAAGTACACAATGTATAATGACAATGGGAAGATGATCTTGACATTTTCCATGTTCTAGTTTACTTTTAAGCTTGTTTAACTGATTTATGTTTGTTATGTACCTTAGTGTGACTTAATATGATATGAATAACAATAATCATGATTTTCTGCTTCTATTTGTTTTCTATCAGAGATAAAAGTAATTAGAGAGCATTAAAGCAATAACACAGAAAGACTAACCCAATATTTAATGTAGATTGTTACTACTGATTCAGAGATGTGACTCTACTTCCCAATTACTGCTCATGTTGTCTACTGTACTGTGCAATGGACTAAGGACTGTAACTATCATCGTGACTAGACTCTGTTTTGAGGGCAAGGGCCGAGCCTCTTCACTATACCACAGTTTATTATGCATATCATGGGAGCCTAGTAGACAATTAAAAGTATTGGCACATAAATTTTCTGTGGTGTGGCATAGCATCTATTCCTAAATTAATGGAAGCCCAGAGAAAACACTAGGGATACTCTTTCTTAGTATGTACTTATACTGGAAAAAAATAAAGTATGGAATCACACACACAAACACACACACACACACACACACACACACACACACACACACACACACACACATCCTAGTTTATTTTTTGTTACTGTGATACAGAAGACTCTAACTTAATAGAGGAAAGGATTTATTTCACTTACAGGTTACAGTCCATCATTCAGGGAAGCCACAGCAGCAACTAAAGATAGGAAATTGAATCCATAAACATGGAGAAACTCTCTCTGACTTGCTTTCAGACTTACATGCAGCTATCCTTCTTATAAACTGTAGGGCCACTGGTCTGAAGGTGGCATCTCTAACATTGCCTATGCCCTCCCAAGTCAATCAACAATCAAGGAAATGCTTATTGACATGACGTGTGCAAAGGCTAATCTGTGGAAAGCAGTTTTTCACCTAAGTTAGCAACCAACATCAGCCATCACCCAAAGAACATAAGGTATGGAAATAAAGTGAAAACAGTTAATTAAAATATACTTATCTGTTTTAATGTCATTTTGTGAAATGATTTATACTTTATAATTTGGGGTATAATGAACAATGATGTGTACTTTTTAATTAGATTATAGTTGGCACTGAGAACCCAGAATGCAACCAAATGTCTTCTACAGCAACCCAATCAGACAAGACAATACCCTCTCTTTGATTGTCTTTGCATCCCCAGAGAGAAGTAAGAACTTAAGGGGAGATGGGGGAAGGTTAAAGGAGAAAAGCACAAAGAATATCAAAGTAAGGGTCCACAATTAAGTTTGACCATATCAACCTCACCACTGAAGTACCTGGGGAGAGCCTCGGAAGTATTAATAGCTCAGGTAGCTACTCTTACAAAGATTGGTGAAGGAGGATTTCTGAGCATTCTTGATGCAGAATATATTGAGAAATACAAATGTCTCTTATAAAAACAATTATTTTATATTTTAAAAAGTGATTTCACAGTTACTTAAAATGAACACTTTAGATTAGGAATGTTCAGATTTTTGGTGCAGTAACAATTGTGATCATTATGAAGTGAACATTTGTGAACTAATATAGTTACAAAAATTGCAACAAAATTTAATAATGTTTTTATAAGGTTATCACTTTGTATGGGCCTGTATTAATAACTATCTCAATTCACATGTAGATGACAGACTAATATTATTAAACAGTTTTTCAACACTTCTTAATGTATAATATATATTTGTCTATGTTGATAAATTCTATGTAATTTCCATACCTTCTGTATAGATTATATAAATAATAATGTATAAAGAGGATATAAACTGTTATTTAGCCAATTTATTGCAAATAACATTTAATTTTATATTGAAATAAATACCTACACAGATAAAATTCTGCACAAATATATTTTGTGAAATGTGTTTTCAAAACTTTAGAAAAAATGTTTTTGTTTTATGAGTGTGAAGGCTATTCTTGGTTGTTAGCTTAACTACATCTGAAATGAACTAAAATCCAAATGTCTGGACACATCTGGGAGCAATGTTTTTTTCTTAATTAAATCATGTGAAGTGGGGACACCCACTTCTTTCTTTTTATGATATTAATATTAATTTATTCTTTCACTTGAACAAGTTGCTTCTACCCTGGTACTCATTTTCCACAGCTAGAAAAGAAGTAATCAGCATAATCGTTAGTCTTCCAATGCCTGGAATGTAGATGGTGCTCAATGAATGAGTCCTGCTGACTGACTATGGAAGCCTCAACCTCACATAATTCTGAGCAGACTTTGTGAAGTAGGCAGGTTCAACATAGCAAGCAAAAACCTTGCTTTTTAATTATTTTATTTTTAACTTTTTATTTATTCTTTGTGTCTTTTACATCATGCTTCTCAGTCCCATTCTTCTTCCCATTTTTTTTTTTTTTTTTTTTTTTTTTGGTTTTTTGAGACAGGGTTTCTCTGTGTAGCTTTGGCGCCTATCCTGGCACTTGCTGTGGAGATCAGGCTGGCCTCGAGCTCACAGAGATCCACCTGCCTCTGCCTCCCGAGTGCTGTTTGCTGTTTCCCATTCATTTTTATCTACCCTCTGCCCTTGCATCCTTCCCCACACCCTTCAAAAAAAAAATAAAATAAAAACGGAAGAAAAGAAAATCAGAAAGAAAACTATCATCATGGAAGCTGTAGTGTGACACAGTGAGTTACACAGTATAAGGTTTAGTCCACACATCTTTGCTTGCAAGTATTCATTGTAAAGAATCATTGATGTAGTTTTGTATCCTCTGGTTTCTGCTCCACCATAGATACTTGGCCCTCATTGGGGCTCCTCTTGGATTTACTGTTGTTGCCTTGTGTTATTGAGATCTTACAGATTTGGATGTTCAGGACATGCCCCTCACATGCTCCAACAGATCATAAATGATGTGGACATTGGGGTGGTCCAGCTCATAAACCTTGTTCTGTTCCTGGGTAGTTGCAGGATTGGTCAGCCAGGCAGCTCTCCCCACATTCTCACCACCAGGGTGAGTTCTTCAGCATTGCTCCAGCTATTTCACCGTATGCTTCAAAGAGCAGGGGGCTGGCCACTTCTCCGGCTCTCATGCTCTTGGGGTCAGCTCACCCACATCTACTACCTCAGGGTCAGTTCTTCTGTGTTGCCCAGGTGAGGTGCAGGGGCCACCATCCCTAGTGCTTCAGCTAGTAAGGGACATTAGGGCCCACTCTCCCAACTGCCACAGGTAGCACGGGGTGTGTCTCCCCCACACTCTCAGGAAAAGTGGTAGGGCCAGGTCTCCCAAGCTCACATTCTTGGAGCTGGTTCACCTGCAACTCTGGCAAGACCCACTTCTAAAGCATGTATTTGAGAAAGGTAGATTCACCTTTAATCTGGGTCACACTTTCCGGTGTCAGTCTGTATAAAGGACGCTGAAGAGAGTAGCTTTCCATCTTTACCTGATTGTTTTGCTTCTAGCTGACAAGTCCATCCCTTCACTGACATTAGAGCCTACTTCATTGGAATTCCAGCATATAAAGAAGACCAGCTCAGATATCAGCCTCATGGACTACATTAATTATTGGACTCTCCATTTGTAAACAGCCATTGGTGGAATAGCTTCACCACAGACTATAAGACATTCTAATAAACGTGTGTGTCTCTCTGTGTGTGTGAGTATGTGTTAATGCGTATGTTTATGTGTATATTCTATAAGTTTTTTTTTCCTCTAGAATACCCTGACTAATACAGTGAATTTTACTAAGCTGTATTCCCTATTTTTAAGCAAATACATTATAATCTCATTACAACTAATGCATATGCTAGTACAGTCTTCCCCTCATAAGTATTTCTGTGGTTTCGGTTCTCCCTTTGTCCCTATCTGTCTCTGTATCTTTGTCCCTTTCCACCATTTCTCCTCATCTTCTTCCTTCTCCTTTCCCTCTGAAATCTCTTCTTTCCTTCCTTTTCCATTTTCTTTATTTTCTGGCCTTGTTTTGTGTCTGAAGATGTAGCTGAGAGGCCCAGCACTTAAGTAGGATGTGCAAGGCTCTGGGTTCATCTGTCTGTCCTTAGAAAAGCAAGTTTATTCAGAATAACACCTTTTTAGACTGCAATGTTTATTAAACCATTTGCTTGGAATTTACTAAAAAGCAATATATGGCAATTGTCAATTTTCATTCATTTGTATGTATTCTGTGTACTATGCTGTGACCCCTTTTATAAAGATATAAAGCATCATATTTTTCTGCAGCTGATTAACTATAATGAAAGAGTGGGAAAAACTAAACACTCCTTTTCCAAGTTAGATTGCTTCCCTGAGTCTTTAAGGTATAACACTTATGTGAACTGGCTTTCTTTTCTATCCTCCTTTGCAATTGTTGGCCTTGTGGCAAGCAATTCTGTGTTGTTAAATTTGGTCTCAAGTGTAGTCTTTAGCTTACATTCAGTAGCTTCATTCAGTAACGCTTAATTTCATGAATTATTTATTGGTGGATTTCCAATGCAGTTGGCAGTAAAGGAGGCAATTTCCAAAATAAAGCCATGTATAAATACATCTGAGTATAGTAAGTCACACAGAATCTTGTCCTATGCACATTGACAAAGCATTGTGAATATGGTAAGATTCAGTCTAGCTAAAATGTTGAAGAAACCTATTGCCCATTGACATATGTATGCATGTATATATTATGTATGTATGTATGTATGTATGTATGTTTGTATGTATGTATGTATATATGTTTGTTTGTATGTATGTATGTATATATGTATGTATATATATGCTGTCAACTTGTCAACTTGACACAAACAAGAGACATATTGAAAAGGGAAACTCAATGAGGAATTGCCTCCATCAGGACAGAGTGTGGGTATTTCTATGAGGCATTTTCTTGATTAATAATTGATGGGAGAGGATCTAGAACATTGTGGGCGGTTTTCACCTTGAGAGCATACTGAGTTGTATAATAGGGAAAACTAAACAAGCCAAGGGGAACAAGCCTGTAAGCACTGTTCCTCCATGGACTATGCTTGAGTTCTTGCCACCAGGTTTGTGCTTGAGCTGCTACGCTCACTGTTTCAGTGATGGAATGTTACCATCAAGTGTAAGCTGAAGAAATCTTTTCCTTCCACAAGTTAGCTTTGATAAGTGATTTATCAAAACACCAGAAAATAAGTAAAATATGGGTGGGATATGCATAGTTTATTATAAGTATTAAATATTTATTAGTATGTAATAAATTCATTAAGAGAAATCCAGTATAAAGGAGTAAGAGCCGATGAGCTTGTGGCATTTCTTTTTGGTGCAGGAAAGTCTCAGGTGAGAGCATTTAGCACTGTCCAGCACCTTTTGCATCTAGGGTAACAGTCTCTGGACAATGACGGTACTGGCTATATAATTCCTGAAACTAGGAGGCAATTGTTAGATTACAACTTCCTATTTAGTTCTACTCCTGCTGGTAACCATACTGAAATGGTTTATAGACTGGAGAGTCCAGGCAGACAGACACAATATGCACTGTGCAGGAATCTGGTGACAAACCAGAAGCAGATGACAGGAAGAAAGAGATGCATATGCAGATGCTGCTCATCCACATTCCTTTTAGCTGGACTAGCTCATAATTTTCCCTTTCTTTGAAAGGGCTTCCATTACTTACAAGTAAATCCATATCAATCAAAATAAATGTAAATGTGAATTCTGATGCCCATTTCGACATCATGAAAATATGACAGCTTACGTGATTTCTATCCTTGGTTTCATCATCTAGAGAACGTACAAATTGAACTACATTTTCCACAAACATATTTTCTTGTACAAGTTAAATACCATGTATTCTAACCCAGTGATCTTAAAATGTCAGCGGAGACTTAATTATTGTGTTTAAGCAGGTGTCTATTGTTTAACAACAAGACCTTTTCTTGGGAACTGCTCTTAGGCAAATTTACTATTGTGTAGACTCTGCTCACACAAGTGGTGATGGTGTATGTGGTCCAAATGTGCAGAGGGAAACACACACACACACACACACACACACACACACACACACACACACACACACACACTACATGCTGTCATACATCAGTTTTTCATTTAAAACTATGTATGCTGGCACTTGCCTGTAATTTTCGTACCCAGAGATTGTACAGAAGAGTTCAGTTCAGGATCCACACCAGTTACATAAAGAGTTCAAAGCCATCCTATAATACATGAGTCCCTGTCTCAACAACAACTAAATACTAACACCTACAAATTTACTTTTTAACTATTGGCCAGAAATGTATCCTCCAAAAATAATGCAATTTTTCTGATTAAAATATATATTAAAATATACTTAAAATAGTTTTATGACTTTCACAGTATCTCCTTACAACTAATGTTCCAGATATGGCAGTTAGACTAGTCACTAAGGACTTCCTTAGCTGTCCTGAGACACATTCAAGTTAATACTAGGTATCTTAATTTCTTTTCGTATTGTGATTAAATATTCCAAAGAAAGCTAATTAGGAAGAAGGGCTTATTGTGATTCACAATTTAAAAGTTATAGTCCCTCATGGGTAGGGAGTAACACATTAGGAACTAGAGGTAGCTGGTCACATGGCATCATAAATCAACACTCAGACAGTGGTGAATGCATGTGCTCAGCTCATTTTCTATTGGTTGCACAGAAAAGATCATTACTCAGGGAATGGTTCCACCCACAGTGGGATGGCATTTCCAACTTAATAATCTGAATCTTAATAATCTTCCATAGGCATGGTCAGAGTCTTGTCTGCCACTTAATTTTAACTCTTAAGAAGTTTATACTTGAGAGGAACCATCTACCAGGAAGTGTTAGTATTTTCAAAACTATGTCATTTGTTAGTGCTGCACTCCTGCCACGACAGTACAGAAACCCAAATTTTAAAGTATGTGTAGTGTCAGTAATATGTTATTTTGTTTTTCCTTCTAATAATTAAAATGTGTTTGGGGAAAACTTTAACAATAACAAATTTTGACCAATGTGAAAGAGGAACCCTATAGCTTGAAATTATTGACTTAGTACCTAGTTGAGTGAGTGGCAAACATGACTTTTCTAACTGTTCCTGAACATCTGTATGTTTTAGTGTACTAGTCAACTAATTAATGATTTAATGGATAAATGTTTCATATGTATCTATGGTGTATATACTGAAATTATCCTACAGAATGAGAAGGTCATGCAATAAATTTTGCGGTTTAATTCACAGATATTATTACAGTGTGACTGTAAGTACTAAGTCAGATTATTTTTAAATTTGGGAATCAAACCATTTTACTAAATGTGTTATGCTCTCTATCATTCTTCAAAATACAAATTAAAATTAGTTTTATTTTCTTCTGATTTCTATTTTATCATTGATGAGTAGAGACAGACTGTTAGTGATTTGCCTAGAAGGCTTTAACATTCTGATTTTTGTCTTCCTGACAAGGTCTTGTACATGAATGTATTGGGCCATTTCAAGGTGTCTGATCCCATATATCATATCTTGAGCCACATTTATAAATTTCTCATTGTGTAGAGTATACAAACAGTTGCCAAATAATAAAATACCAAATGACAGTACCAGTTCTGTTCTCAAATAATGGGCTGTTGTAAAGACCTCATAGGACTTTAAGCTTCCCAGTAACTAACGTGCTGAAAATAGTAGTCAACATTGCTCTCCATTCATTTCTGTAAACAGATACTGACTGGTACTGGGTACTGAGTGAGTACATAATTTTAGGCACCCAGGGAAAAATCAGACAACTAAATTCCAATCCACAAATACAAGAAAAGGAACCTCTATAGGTTTCTGTTCCTTCTTATACTTCCATTCCTACTTTCAACTGAGTAGCTCTTATTGTCCAGCTGTTATTTTCTATATGGAAGTCACTGTGCCATTGTCTAGTAATAAAGTATCAGTTAGGGGCTGGAGAGATGGCTCAGAGGTTAAGAGCACTGACTGCTTTTCCAGGGGTCCTGAGTTCAATTACCAGCAACCACATGGTGGCTCACAACCATCTACAATTCAATCTGGTGCCATCTTCTGACACATAGGCAGAACACTGCATATGTGATAAATAAATAAGTCTTAAAAATGTGTCAGTTGAATTCAGCAGCTGAGTTCAGCCATCCTCAAGAATTGTCAACTCATCCTTTAGGACTGATGTGTGCTAGTCTTGTACTTTTGGTTTTTCTTGCACAAAATTCAAGGTACTTTCAGAATGCCAGGGTCATTTCAAGCATCAAAAGCTGATGGTTCTGTTTTCCATCCTTCAAAACCTGCATAGCCTTGCTACAGCATTAGCAATGGGTCTGTGTTGCTACCACAGCTTTTTGAAGTCTCATAGAGAAAGTATAGGGATATTGTAGAAAGACTGTAGTTCAACAGATATACTTGCTCTTCCTAGATGAATAGGGTTCCCTCCAAACCCATATATTGAAATCCTCACACTCAGTGCACATTAAAATGCAACTATTACTGGAGGTATAAACTTGAACAAGGTCATTAATATTCAAACATGTCAAATGAGTGGACCCTAGTCCCAAAGGGTACTCCTTACAATGTAGAAGGAGTGAGAAAATTAGTTATCAATGTATTTGTTGCATAGTTCTCAGGACCAGATCCCCTCCACCCAAATGAAAAAGCTGGATGTGGTGGCATATGCATATGTTTATAATCCCAGGGCTACTGAGGTGGATACATTTTGATTCCTGAGGCTCACTAGCCAGCCACTTAGTTTGCTGGGAGAGCCTTGGGCTATGTAGAGACCGTCCTCAAAATATCTAAG
The DNA here is from genome assembly GCF_003668045.3 of Cricetulus griseus. Lineage (NCBI taxonomy): Eukaryota > Metazoa > Chordata > Mammalia > Rodentia > Cricetidae > Cricetulus > Cricetulus griseus. The sequence continues at coordinate 124,409,172 of NW_023276806.1, read as the reverse complement.
GGTGCACAAACTGTGTACCAACCTACACACATACATAAATAAACACAGATAAATGTGTACACATATACCTGCACATAGACACATACAGGCACCTGAACACATGCATATATTGTACATATTCAGATACAAACACATATATATGCACACCAATACACACACACACACACACACACACACACACACACACACACACACACACACACACACACACCAATTATCAGGGACACAGGGAAATAGACAAATGAAAACTAAGAAGAGAAAGCTCAGAAAAATTCTAAAACCATGTCAATACTTTGGTCTGTAAATTTCTGAGAAATTTCTGGGAAATTTTACTCTTTACATAACACAACTTGTGGCATGTTGTTATAGCAACCCAAGGAAAAAATAGCATACCCACATAAAGAAATATCAAGTAAGCTATGACAAAGATTCAGGAAAACACCACGTAGTTAGCATCTTCTCAGTCAGGTTGATCCATCATGTGTTTATTACATATCTGCTGTGGGACAGGTGCTGATTTTAAGTCATTCATTGATTTATGGTCAGATCATTTAATATCATTCATTTGAATTCTCATTATATAGCTGCTAAACCTGTGACTACTGAAGGCTTGGCAAAAGGACCATGTTGGGGATTAAACAGGAGTTTCCATTCTTCTATCACAGTGCATCAGTATTTTCTAGTTTATTATCAGCTTAATGTAAGTGAGAGTCATTTTGGAAGAGGGAATCTCAAATTGAGAAACTATATGCACTTGACTGGCCTCTGAAAAAGCCTTTAGGGCATTTTTTATTGTAACTGAAATTGAAGGGCCCAGCTTGCTGTGGGTGATGGCACCCATAAGCTGATAATCCTGGGTGCTGTAAGAAAGCAGCCTGAGCAAACCATGAAGAGCAAGCTAGTTAGCACCACTTCTCTATGGCCTCTGCATTAGCTCCTGCCTCCAGGTTTCTGCCTTCAATTCCTGTAATGACTTCCATGGATGAAACCTTACGACTATAAGCTATAATAAACCTTCTCCTCTCCAAGTTGATTTTGGTCTTGTTATCACAGCCATGGAAATCCAACTAACACAATATTTTCCTTTCAGCTATATAGTCACCTTTATACAGATGTTGGCTAAAGGGTGAGTTTACAAAATAGAGATGGCTCCTGTTGTGACTTGTCTAGTAAGACACTCCTGTCAGTCCTGTGGGAATTGCATGCCTATCTGTTTAGATTGTTAAAATAAACCACCCAGATTTGATAGGGGTTATATTGTGAGAATTAATAAATGTTAAAAGAATACACTAAGATATTTTGTAAACTGTCCATACTATTTTAAAACATGGATCCTAGCTTGGTACAGTGATGCATGTCTCTAATAGCAGTCACTAATCAGTGGTGGAGACAAAAGGACACCCTCAATAACATAGCAAAAACTTACATGGAGCTACATGAGACACTGTCTGCAAATACTAAATAATGGATGTGGTCGTGTATGCCTTCAATCACAGCACTCAGGAAGCAGAGGCAGAGTTCTTGGCCAGCTGGGGCTACACAGTGAAACCCCATCTCAAACAAAACAAAACAAAAATATACAAAACAAAGGAAACCAGTAATTAATAAAATAAACTAGTACAAAATATAAATAAAATAACATAAACCTTATATTACATAATATATTTTTAAACATGTAAATTAAATGATTCTTAGTAGATGAAACACTAAAAATGTAATATAAATAAGTCACTTTGTAAACAGCTATTTTCACCTCAATAACTCACAGCTCACATTTTATTACAGAAATTCCTGTGACTGTTATTCTCAATGCATTTGGCCTTTACTTGTGTATTGTAAGGGAAAGATGACACTAAATAGCGCTGTAGAGCCTTGCTTGCTTCGGTATGTTTCAGAAATAAACTCACTTTTTTGTTATTTAGAAAAAAAGACTATGAAAGCAAGACAATTTACTGCAATCAGACAAAATGCACCCTAAGATGATGACAGCATTCTTCTTAGAAATCACTCTACACCTTAACTTGTGATTTCAAATTGCTGTACGTGATGCATAAAGACTTAACTTCAACAACCCCAGTGACATTAATAAGAAGTGACTTCACTTTTTATAGGGGAGATACCTTTGAGTCATTAGAATGTTAATCTTACTGTAAAGGTGTGAAGCAAATGTTTTCAATTTGTATCATCACAATTGAAGAAAAGAGGTAGATGAGGAAAGAATGATAGGGGAGACGGAAGCAGTATTGGTATTTGTGTTTTATCCCATGTTAAAAGATTACTGCACTACAGCTTCAAATTAAGCTGAGGTACTCTTATTGCAAAAATGAAGCAAACATTGCATAAAAATTACCAGGTCAAGACCACTCTATTATCAGTAGCAGAATTCAGACTGGAGAAATTTTCCTTAAAATGTACTCTTTGTGTCTTTCCTTTCCTATATCCACATTGCTGCTAGATAATTAGAAACTAATAATATGATCTCAAATTTCATTATTTAAAAATAAACTCATGTTTGACAATTTTTGCAACATTTGTTGCATAGAAAATATCCATTAAAAATAGATGTTACCTTCAGCCATTGTTATTAAAGTGCTCAATGAAATAATAAAGCTAAAATGTACTTGCCTGCCACAATTTACTGGTGTGATTTCATCCCTCACAGCCAATACTGTGGAGGGAGGACACATTTTAACATATTCATGCATTTTTCCCATCTATGGACATGGTATGGTTTTTAAGTAATGCAAAGCCTGTATAAAGGAAACAGAAAAGAGTGTGAATCCTATGTATAGAGAGTGCATCAAAAGATAAACACATAGTTTAATGACAGCCATTTTTGGTGCTTATGTTTGTGTGGGGGAGAGAAAATGGGACAGGAAATAGGAAACTGGAGTTCGCCTTGTAGCTGGGCATGTACGTGTGCATCCTAGATCAGATAATTTTCTGCTTCAGTAAAAAAAAAAAAAAAAAAAAAAAAAAAAAAAAAAAAAAAAAAAAAAAAAAAAAAAATTTCAGTGTCTACATTTAGCACTTGAAAATTTACACTTAGCTCTTCAGATTATATTCTAACAATGTTCTCACTTAAACGTGCACTTTAAAGGCAGGAGGAATGTGAGAAATTCAGGGGTTGTAACTAATAAGAATGAAATATCTCTCTTTGCCTTTGCCTTTCCCCTCTCTGTAAATGGCTACCCTCTCTGATTTCTCTGGTCAGGTCACCTGTATCCTGTTTCTCTCTTTATTGTTCCCTATCATCTTTTCTGGGAATGGTCTCATTTTCCTTGCTCATTTTGTAGTCATTTGGGGATATAGTAGTGATGTCTGAAGATTTGAATCTATAAGCCTCCCTAGTGTACCACAAAACTTAGCTTCTGGTTATGTTTACCTATATAAATTATCTTCTGAATATTTTGTTGTATATGAGTGAACATTAAATATTTTTATTTATTTTGCTTACAAAAAATCTCTTCTAGCCGGGTCTCGGTGGAGCACGTCTTTAATCCCAGCACTTGGGAGGCAGAAGAAGGTGGATCTCTGAGTTCAAGGCCAGCCTGGTCTACAGAGCAAGTGACAAAGGGCAGGTTCCAAAGCTACACAGAGAAACCCTGTCTCGAAAAACACAACAAAACAAAAAACAAACAACCAAACAAAATCTCTTCTATAACTGAAATACTAAAGATTATTGTTAATATTCTTATAATGAAAAAAAACTTCATTGGTTACCATATATATGCACACACACACACGCACATATATATGCATATATATGTACATACATATATATAATCTTACATTGCTAATATTATGAAGATAAAAGGCATGATGTTTGCCTACCAGTCACACAAAATAATTAACAAGGTCAAGGTGAGTCATATGACTGAAGGATTCTACAGTCTATACAATTCTATCTGATATATGAACTATATTTTCCTCTGTCTTTAGATATTTTAATGGTGATAATAAATAAGGAAGTGAAAAAGAAGTTGAGAATTAGTGGGGATGCATGTTTCTGAAATTATCTAATGAATCTATGCCAAGAAAGGAAAAAAAAACCTGTTATTTGAGAAAAATTGTCCAGTGATAATAGTGACAAAATTGTCTGGTGGTTTCCAAAAGAGATAGTCATATGGAGCTGCTTTGGAGCTGCTTTTTTTTTGTTTTTTACCATGACCCACACATGTGTGCTTCCCATTCCATGTGATATCAGAAGAACCACAAATCCTCAGTTCTTCCAAACCACATGGATATTATTGAAAATCATATTAACTAAGAAATATAATAATTTTCCACTTAACATCAGTGTGTTTTAAAACCAGTGAAATGTTTTCTATATTCTCTTTCCAACCAGTGAAATACTATTTGAATTGCAACATTTTTTTCATTTTCTCCACTTATAAAACAGTTGATTACCAAAAATGTTTTTTATCTACTGTCAAAATTATTTCATACAGTTATATAGAATGAGGAAGAACTGAGCAGTTAAATGATATTATTGTTTGGAGATATTCTCAATGATTTCACACACACATAGCCACAAAATTATCTGTAACTTATTTTTTTCCAGTTCCAAATACATTCCTTATATTTAGAAAAAATCATTTTACATATCATCCCCTCCGCCCCCGGTTCCCTCTCCCTTCCATCCTCCCATGTCCCCTACCAATCCCCCCAACACACCCCCACTGACTCCCCTAGGATGGTGAAACCTTCCCTGGGGGATCCTCAAAGCCTGTCACATCATTTAGGGGAGGGACTAGGCCCTCCGCCATGTATCTGGAATGAAATAATATCTGTCCATATGGAATGGGCTCTCAAAGTCCATTTGTGCACTAGGGATAAATACTGGTTATACTGTCAGAGGTCCCATAGCCTGCGAGAGCCTCCTAATTGGCACCCACATTCAGAAGATTTAGTTCAGTCCAAAACTGTTTCTACAGCTTTAGCACTGGGGTCCATGTGCTCTCACTATGTCAGGCTAGCTGTTTCTATATGTTTCTCCAACACTGTTTTGACTGCTTTCCTAAGCACTCCTCCCTCTCTACAACTGGATTCCAGGAGTATGGCTCAGTGTTTGGCTGTGGGTGCCTGTTTCTGCTACCATCAGCTACTGGATGAAGGCTGTTTACGGGGCCTGGTTTGGTCCTGTGTTGTTTCCCTAGCTGTCAGACTGGGGTCCGTGAATTTCCACTTTCTCAGGTCAGCTGCTTCTGCAGATTTTTCCAGAGTGGTCTTGACGCCTTTGGTGGTCACTCCTATCTGATCTGGATTCCAGGAGTCGGGCTCAGGGCTTAGCTGTTGATTTTAGCCATTCTGACAGGAATAAGATGGCATCCCAGAATTGTTTTGATTTGCATTTTCCTGATAGCTAAGGATGTTGAGCAGTTTATTATGTGTCTTTCAGCAATTTTATATTCCTCTATTGAGAAGTCTCAGTTTCGTTCTGTATCCTACTTTTTAATTGAATTATATGCTGTTTTGGTGACTAGCACCGTTTGTTGAAGATGCTTGGAATTTGCAACCTGTTAAAAAAGCATCTTCAATAAACGGTGCTGGCATGACTGGATGCGGACATATAGAAGATTGCAGATATATCCATATCTATTGCCACAAACAAAACTTAAGTCCAAATGGATCAAACACCTCAACATAAATCCAGCCACACTGAACCTCTTAGAAGAGAAAGTGGGAGTTACCCTTGAACAACTTGGTATAGGAGACTGCTTCCTGAACAAAAAGCCAGTAACATAGACACTGAGATCCATTATTAATAAATGTGACCTCCTGAAACTCAGAAGCTTCTGTAAAGCAAAGGACACAGTCAACAAGATAAAATGACAGCCCACAGAATGGGAAAAGATATTCACCAACCCCACATTCGACAGAGGGCCGATCTCCAAAATATTCAAAGAACTCAAAAAGCTCAGATTCATTTCCTTGCTAGAAGTGCATGGAGCATCTCCACGTTCCCCTTTGTGCTTTCACTAGTTAGAAAGATTAACAGGTGCTATGAGGAATCAGACCCTGTCTCTGCTATTTACAGATCACCCATCATTGTCTTTGCCATTCTATCTGACTGGAACTGACATGTTTCCTAAATAGAAGTGTTAGACTTTCCACTTTCTTGGCTCAAAATGCTTTTGACTTTTCAGGCATGCCTATTCCCTTCATAGTGAAGGGATCAGTCAGATCCATGAATATGGATTTTTTCATCCACATAGGAATTGTTATTTTAAAAACTAAAGGACCAAGGGTCTATTTGACCCTGATTTTCCCTTTGATGATAAAATTTGCTGTTAAATTAACCTGCTGGATTTTACATCACAAGTGTGCAAGGACACAGTCTAAATTATTGTTTTAATAAACTGACCTAAGGACTAAGCCAGACATCACAAACCAGCTGTCCTACCATTTCTCTGGTCTGGTCTGTATTAAGAAAAACTTCTAGGTAGAGATCATCCTGAGTTTAATGTCTAGGTACACAGAAATGAAGAATAATTATACCTCAGGCAACCTCAATTGCAATTTCTAAAGAACATATGAACCAAGAAGAAACAGCTAAGAAATGTTTTTTTCAAGGCATGCATCAGGTCAACGGATTTTTTGGTTCAGTTCTTTTCTTGTGAGAATATCATAAAGGAAGATATTAATATGTCTTCCTTCTGTGCCAAGAGAATACTTTCTTAAGTAGAAATATCTATCCCATAGGAATACATGTAAACTGCATTAAAATAAGAATATTTAAGAAAAATGATGTTTCTGTGAACATATCTTCCATTCCTGTGCATCTGTAGGCACTTTAGACACTAACATGTGCATCAAATAGGGATAAGAATTATATTGTCTTTTGTTTTAATTGAGTAAGTGTAACTCATGTTGTGATAACAGTTTTATTTGAATTGGAAAGTAATTTGTTATAGAACAGCAGTGTATGTAAATGGAAACTTCTGAAAGAGAACATTGTGAGATGTTTAAATATAAACTATACTACTCATTCTCTACAAGTTCCAGAAACTTAATACAAATTAAGTGGATACTTTATTGTTAGATCTTGCTTAGCAGGGCTAAGAAATTCACAATGTTCAGTTCCAATTAAAAAATGAAATTGAATTGCAGTTCCCTGGAAACAAGGGCTGATCAGACTCAATGAGCTTTACTTATTTTATTTAAGAAAAAATATAATTGAATTGCTCACAGACAAAGAAAAAATGCATACATTGTTAAAGAAATTCATTCTTCCAAGCCTTTTGTGACATATATGTTCAAATTCTGACTGCTGGTTATAAATCCTATGCATATTTCAAGATTATCAAATAGTGTCCTCCAGACACAATAGGACAGACCTGACACACATATCAACTCAGGGGCAGTGGCAGCCCACACAGGGCCTACACAGGTTTAAATGGTATCCCAGTGCTCAGTGAGGGAAGTAGACACTGGTTCCCATGCTTAACCAAGAAGCAATCTACAACTGACACCCACAGGTTAAAATAAAAACAACAACAACAACAACAAAACAAATACATTACCATAATAATAACAACAAAATAACCAGTTTTCTTCAGTTGTCTTGGGGTATATTAACCACACTTGCAAGCATAGGCTGCATGCCCTTGGTAGATGGCCAAAACAAAACAAACAATGCTATTTTTATAGATATTTTTGTCCCTCACTTCTTTGTCTGGGCAATTTTCATATTACTGATCTTTTTGCATGTATATTATGGTTACAAATTAATGTTTATTTATAGGGCTTGTGTATTTCTTGTGCTTTCTTCTTTCTGTCTCTCCTTCTTTTTTCTTTCCTTCCTTCGTTCCTTCCTTCCTCCCTTCCTTCCTTCTTTCTTAAATCCTGGTTTGCTTGGAATTTTGTTTGTTTCTTTTAATTTGCCAGTTATTTTATAAAAAGAGAGAGAAATAAGGTATGGAGTTAGATGGGTGGCTAAGTGGAGAGGATATGAGAGGAGTTGAGGGAATGGAAACATGATCAGAATGTAATATATGAAAAAGCTTTTGCAATAAAAATGTCTCAAAAAGAGTCAGCCAGTGGTGGCACATGCCTTAATCCCATCACTCTGCAGGCAGTAATCTCTTTCATATATATATATATATATATATATATATATATATATATATATATATATATGAACAAAGAGATAATATGACGTACAATAACTTGGCTAGTCAAATATAAACTAGCATTGACATCATTATCATATTATAACTAGTATAATGTTAGTTAGAAGGGCTCAGAAAATGTACATGGTGACATGCCAGTTGGATGAACTCTTCAGTTCAGAAAGCACAAATTAAAAGGCATAATGAATATTAGGTTGAATACAAGGAAAAATGAATACAAGGAAAAAGAATGTATATACACTTAGAAGAAAACACATATTAAACATATTAAACACATAAAAAACATATTAAAGTCAGGGGTGTTTGAATTGGACCAAAGATGGTGAAAAATAGCCAACAGTGTCTTTTTATAAGAAACCTTCTTATAACAAAGCAGTAAGTAATTCTCAAAAATTACGCAAATAATCCCTATGAAATTTAGTAGACAGAAAAAGGACAAAAGTGAGAGAAGAGGAAAATTCAATAAAGCATTAATTACAACCAATAAAGACTCAGGATATATACTATATAATAAATTTATTAAATGATAAAAAGGCATGCCATGAACTTAATTATACTTGACAAAACTAAGACAAAACAAAAACGTGGAAGATTCACACTTATGATAGACTTCTTCTTCACTATTGACATAAGAACACTGACTAAGCAGCTTCATCCCAATCCTCTGCTACTTGATTGTGGGTGCAATGTGAGCAGTGGCCTCCAGCTCTTGACCATAGGTGCAATGTGAGTAGCTGTCCAAAGCTCTTGAAGATTTAACTTCCTCCCCATTAAGAACTGTTTCCTCAAAATGGAAACCACAACAAATCTTTCCTTCCTTTAGTTGCTTTTGTTAGGTTATTTTATCGCAGTAAAAAGATAGGTAATTTAGTTAAATAATAAACAGAATTAACCTATCCTTCAATGATTTATAGCATGGATAAAATTACCCTTCCACCACCATGAATACCAATGACACCTTTGGATACAGTGGAGCCTATACATAGATACAAATTCATCCTGTGTGTAGTTCATGTATGTTTTACATTGGAAATAAATTTTTAACATATTGGAGGAAGACATACAAAAATAAGTAGAAAGGAAATTATTTCACAGACAATAATGAAATAGAAACAAAAATGGAAGCAAAGCACATCATTTTAAAATTTGTAGTTTTGAAGAATATTTGCACACTCTTCTGTTTGCAAAGATGAGGAATGGAACAATTTTATCAGAGCTGTTGGCCAAGTTGAACATTTCAGCATACAGAGAAATTAAATATGTCTAAAGTCAGACCATGTCTCTAGACTCCAATCAAACAAAATGCCCAGCAGGGCAGCATCTGGCCTTGCACCTGTTGAACAAATCCTCCAGGTCAAAAGCTCTCACTTTACTTACAAGCTGAGGAGCAGGTGGCCAAGGGAAAAGTCCTTTAATAAAGCCATCAATAGGCAGGAACAATATCAACCTAATGTAGTGGTTAGTGGATACATTTGTCTCAGTTGCAAAAGTGGAAACTGAAAAGAGGAGTCATGTAAAAGATTTCAATAGACACTGCAATGCCAGCATATTTAGGTCAGTAACTTTGGAAGACATAACTATCTGTAATTTTTTTAGATAGGCAAAAAGGCAGACAAAATTCTTTTGTATTTGGACATTTGAAGACAAGAGCATTTCACGCTAATGTGTTCATCTTTAGAAACCCTGAATTCTGACATGATAGAGATGGACTGCCATGTGAAAGAGTTGTCCAGATGCTAAGAACTCACCTTGAGCAATAATCCCCCTCAGAGGTCTCTTTTGCTTTATTTGTATGTCAAAATATTATAATATTTTTATTATTAGAATAACAAATCACACTTTTTCTTAAATTTGGAAAAGGTAAAATAAAATTGAGAAAAATCACACTTTAATTGGATTATATAGTTCTCTCTGTAACTGTTTCTCTATGGAGTATAGTGAGAGAGTCTAGTTCTAGTGATGTCCTTTAGATTGCCATCAAAGGACCACACAGGTATTTGGGTATAGATGAAAAGCACATTAACACACTACATTGCTATTCCATTAGAGCCCTAACTAAGTCCAACAGGTAAAAGGAAAGCTAAGCCATAGGTCACTTGGGAAGTCAAGTGAATGAGAAGTCACACCGTTTAAACTTACAAAACTTTTCACAATGATGGTTACAACTGTGTTGTCTGAAGTGTGAGAAATATGCATCAGGTACATTGATATTTTCAGTCTTCTTAAGCAGCGTGATTGCTAAGAAAAACCGCAAAAAGGAAAACACTGCAAAAGCATTATTTATAAATTTGTGCAGTGCATATGTGTTGTGTATTTGGATTACATGTGGGTAAGGGCAATACATGTGGCAGAGACCAAAGGAGGACACCAAACATCATGCTCTAGCATCCTCAATGCAATTAAGATAGGGAGAATCTGAGAAAATTAGAATAATTCAATTTCTTTCTAAAATCTTATAATATGTAACCATTAAGAATAAAAGCAAAGGAAAAAAGGATGAGATGGGATGTAGGAAATGATAATTTAGTAATATTCTCCCCATTCAATGGGTGCAAATTTACAAACCTCCCTATCTGTAAAGTCAAGATCTGAAAGCCCTAAAATTATGTGATTATTCATGTGGCATAAGTATTTTGATGCTATTTTATCCAAAGAAATAAGGACCACTTAGTAAATGATTGCCTACACCCTGACAACTCTGCAGCAGAAAGATGGCTGCTATTAATCACATTCTAAAAGCTGGCTTTGCAACCAAATTTTAAATATCTTTTCACAACTAGTCACAATTCCGAAGTGGTAGAGTTAATAAGAATTATGTCTGTCTTTGCAAAACCTGTAAGCCTTCTGCTGGGCCATACAAAACAAGGACTATATGTTGTCTGCACATTAAGTAACAAGGACTATATGTTGTCTGTACATTAAGTATAATGCAAAGACAACAAAACTTTCACCCTAGTTCTCTGCAAATTATTCATGGCACCTGTAAATCTTTTTGTTCTCATTAATTTTCTTAGTTTTTTCAATAATTTATCTAAAATCTACAATAAAACATGTCCTCTTGTCTTTTATTTACATTATCTCATTCTTCATATCTACAAATACACATAAAAGTATATGTTTGTGTGTTTTCATATCTATTTAAGTATTTATATGGAATTATATAAGGTATGCATTCACATCATGGATAAGTTAATATTTGTTACTAAAGTTAATCCAATTATGTACTCAACCTACTGCCCGGGGCTGGTGTACTCTTTCTCACATGCTACTTATTTTTAGTAGTTAAAGTAAAATTACCTACTCAATATTTCAGAGTTATATGTTTCCTTTCAACAATACACTTTCTATTCACTAAACCTGTTTATGGGGATGAGAGAATGTATACTTTGTGTTTCCTTTTATTTTTATACTATTGAAATATTTCAAATAGCCTAAAAATATCACCAAACATTTATTATTCTGAAAGTAACTCCTAATTTATAATTATCATTTCTTCCTGTTAAGTATTAGGGGATTTTCTATTCATTTTACTTTTATTTTTGGTATTATAATATAATTACAACATTTCTTCCCTTCTTGTAGTCCCTCCAAAACTTTCCATATATAACTCCATCAAGGAAACTTTTCTTTATAACAGATGGAGAGCGCTACAGATTATAACAACCAATCAAAATACAGAGTTGTGGAGCCAAATCCCATTATACACATCTACAAAACTCACTTGAATGTAATTATTTTTAAAATTCATTGAGCCCTGTCTGGACTTCATTAATTAATTTGTACAAACAACAGTAAATATTAATGGTCCCAAAGCTAATCCACTAGCATATGTAAGTCAGAAAAACAAATATCTTCCTTTGATTTATTGTTGTCCATCATTCACATAAACATAATTAATTTAATTAATGCTAATAACCCTTAACAATAGCAAATAAAAGCATGAAATATCTTGGGGTAATGCTAACCAAAAAAGTGAAAGACCTGTACCATAGAAATTTTGAGTCTTTAAAGAAAGAAATTAAAGAAGATACCAGAAAATGGAAAGATCTCCCAGGTTCTTGAATAGGTAGGATCAACATAGTAAAAATGGCAATCCTGCCAAAAGCAATCTACAGATTCAATGCAATCCCCATCAAAATTCCAGCACAATTCCTCTCAGACCTTGACAAAACAATTCTCAACTTTATATTGGGAAACAAAAGACCCAGGATAACCAAAACAACCCTGTACAATAAAGGAACTTCTGGAGGCATCACCATCCCTGATTTCAAGCTCTATTATAGAGCTATAGTACTGAAAACAGCTTGGTATTGGCACAAAAATAGACAGGTAGACCAATGGAATCCAGTTGAAAACCCTGATATTAATTCATACACCTATGAATGCCTGATTTTTGACTAAGAAGCCAAAGATATACAATGTAATTAACATTCTTTTAAAGTGAATAGGGTATCCATAAATCCTCTGAAAACTAATAGACATAAATTTGCATTATTAAAATGTGTCCTACAAACAAAATACAACAAAATGAAATCTAAAAGTGGATATGTTGCTGTCAATTGTCAAGATGTTATCACCAGACTGCAATAAGGTCACGAACACAATAAGGTACATCATTAAAAGAAAATATGCATTATCAATGGATAGTGAGAATGTCATTACTATTGTAAAATGTACAAAAGTTAACAAAATTGGAGATAATGTGATAAAGTGCCTGCACAACAAATGCATAAAGGCAATTACACAACAGAAACCATACTTTTTAGGTTTTAGTAACTGGTTTATAAATGCTATTTTCTGAAGTAGTTCACGAACTGTACCTAGAGCACAAGTATTTTTTTTCCAGTGAAAATTTGTATTCTTTATTAGTATTTTACTCTGATTTCTTCAGCTAGTTATTTGTTTAGCAGGCCACCATGGTAAAACAAACAAGCAAAAAACAAACAAAACAAAACAAAACAAAAAACAGCTTGGAGTGTGGTGTTGAAAGTGTCCTTATTTAATGACTTTCTCCTGTAAGCCATTGCTTTAGAGCAATCAGTGAGCATTCTCCTGTAAATGCTCAGAAATGAATGAATCAGGTTTTGATGCATCCTGCCAGTGTATCAACACCTTGGGGGCTGTGTCCCAAAACAGCCATGGGGCAAGAGGCATCCATTAAACCCTGGAAGAAAGTTGTCATGAAAAATAATGCAGCTGGTCAGTCAGGGTGACAGGTGGACCATGCAGCTGTTTTAATGACTCATAATCATGAAAGAGCATAAGTGTATGATGGTAACTGCTTCAACTCCATAACACATGTAAATCCAAATTCCTTAAGATCCAGTTTAGGAAGTTTGAGTCAGAACCACCTTTGCTGAAACCCTACATTTAAATTCCTGTGTGATGTCTATAACTAATAAAGAGGTACTCATAGAGCTATTGCTGACATCTGAACAAGAGAGCTTGTGTTTTTGGAATTGTCCTATTCACTACTGAATGTATTATCTCTCCTCCCAAACGTTCATTTAATGTCTAAAACATAAAATAACCATCGAGGATTGAAATTTTCCTACACGATTCCAGTGAAGCCATGGTGGCAGATCATTGACATATATACACAGGGGGAAGTAGATCATAGGCATCTGAGATATTTCATAGTATAATGAAAGAAGTCATAAAGATGTGATCACAGTTTAGTTGAACAAATAAGAAAGCAATCCTTCAACAGAAAAACAGAGGTTAAAGAAGGATTCCTGTGGTAGCTGTATCTAAGGTAGCTTTTGCTCACCAGAGAAGTGTGTTCAAAGAAGAAACAACAACATTACATGGACCAAGGAGAGAGAATATCATGACTTGGCTTGAGAGTTATAATCAGTTTGATTTTGAATGATGATGAAGAAGTAAAGAAGGATGAAGGTTAATATAGGACAGGCCATAGACTCAAAAATATAGAAATCTTTGTATCTCTTTAGGACTACTATTTGTCTCAAATGTGTTTCTGCATCATATAAGAATATATGTATGTTAAATAGAAATAATAAGTTTTAGTTTCCTATTGAACAGTGGAGTTACTGTTATTCATTATACTTTTATAATAATGTATGTGTGCATGTTCTGGTGTGTGAATGAGTGTGCTCAAGTCAATGTATCCATGTGTGTGCCTATGCATGTGGTTGGAGGTTCAGATGGGTGTCATTTTTTTCTAACTCTCTACACTATCTTTTGATGTAGTCTCTGTACTAAACAGTAGTTCATCCATTGACCAGAATGGTTGCCCCATGAGCTCCAGGGATCTGCCTGATTCTGCCCATACTTAGCATTTTATATGGATGCTGGCAATTTGAAATCATGTCTTCATGCCTGCACAGAAAACACTTTTCTGAATCATCTATTGTATATTTTTAGGCATAAACAGATGAATGGACTCAAAGTTTCAGAACAGTAGGTAGTGATAAGGAGATGGAAACTAGTTTTGCCTAAACAGTATACTCCTATGTAGATACAGTAACAGCACACTGTTGGGGACTTAGTGCATATTATCCCCATATCCACATTGTTGGTTCACTCTCTGACTGATGACAATAGGCACTAGACGAAGTCTTCTGATTCTGGTTCATATATTCCCCACCTTGGTGAACCATATCCACCTGAACAGTAAGCCAAAATGAAACCTCCATCCCTTAAGTTACTAATTATCAGGTATTTTTAGAATCATGAAAAAAAATCACTAAAATGTACACCTTACTGGATAAATGTGTTTATCTGTGTATTCAAACAGGTAAATGTTATTAATGTTATTAATCAGAATGTTCTAAAAACATTCTAAAAAAGAAAAATTCTAGAGATCTGAATGATCTGTACCTGATGCTTAACATGAAAGCCTCATTGTCAGTTTGTATTTTCAGAAACACTCTGACAGCCACACAGAGTATGTGTCAGTCCAGGAAAATCAGGGGCAGGGGAAGTTGTTCTTGAGAAGCAGTAATAGCATACAAGATTAAAGACTAGTTAAAAGTTGCAAGCTTTGGCAATTTTCTGAATGAGGGCATTGAGGGAGAATCAAGGGAAGTGTATTGATTTGTAACTTGTGGAAAGAGGTGTGTTGCTCTGCTGCTCCCAGAGACAAATGAATACAGAAGGGGAAAGGGAGCCAGTATAGCAATGAAGTCTGAGTTAACCTGCCTCTGGGATGGCTCAGTGCAGCTGTCTAGCACTTATTGGTCTGAACTGTGATGGGAAACATTATTTGGCCAACTTTGCTATAAAGTCAATACAAGCCTCTTGTTTGATAAAACAAGCCTTAAAAATTTATGTACTACACATGATCCATTAATTTCTCCAAAGGCTCTTCTCTCAATCCTGCATTCTGAAAATATATGCCTAAGTTGACAGTGACTGATACACTTCATGTGATTCTGGATCTTCTCATGTTCATGTGACAGAAGGATCATGAGCACAGATCCTTTATTATGTATCCAAATAGTAAAAGGAGTTCAATAAGTGAAATTATACCACTTAGCATCCCAAACAAAGGTAAGATCAGAGAAGCAGGTTTTTAATGCTTAAAGACAAAAAAAAAAAAATGGTTGAAAGTCAGTGTTCAAGAAGCAATCCTCCATGTTTCCTCTTCTTGAAATATGCTGGGACTTGATTTACCTTCTGCTCTATTGGCTATGTCATTTGGTCTGGAGGGAATTTCCACAGGACAGTATTCACACATGCTTCCCCAAATCCCCAGAAATTTTCATGTCCCTGAACTCTTTTCTTCTTGCCTAGTAGCTCTACAACTTAGAGGTACTCTGCCTGTCATAGACTGCTTTTGCACCACAATGTCTTTATGCCCTCCTTTCTTTTCATTATGTGGAGAGCAAATAATTATAACTTCCAGGTCTCAAGATTGAATTTGCAGAACTATGGAATTATATTAGATAACTGTGACACAAGCATTAGACAACTATAACAAAATGCCACAATTTGGCTTGCTTATAAACAATACAAATGTAGTTAGCACAGTCTGGAGTCTAGGAAGACCAATAAAAAGTGCTAGTACCTAGGGTCTCAGGAGGGACTTGTTTCAGTTGTACCAGTGGCACCTTGCATCCCTTTCTAACATAATCTGAGGGGTCAGAAATTCAATATATGAGGATATGTTTTATATGAGGGTTTTATTGTTTGTGTGTGTGCATGTGTGGAGAGTGATTCAAGTGTTCACAGTATTATAAAAAGTATTTAATTCATTTATTCCTTTCCTTTGCTTTTTCTCTTTATTTTTCTCCTTTCTTTCTCTTTATTTTTTTCTCTTATGTAGAGATAGGGCTTCTGAACATAGCCCCAAATGCCCTGGAACTAATTATGTAAACCAAGCATGCTTAAAATTTACAGAGATCTGTCTCCTGTTCCTCCTAAGTGCTGGGATTAAAAAGGTGTGTACTACTATGTCCACCTATAACAAGTATTTATCAAAAACATTCTTTCTTCTGGAAATTTTACATGGGCTTAGGGAAGGAAAATTTATGAGGGACATTTTTTGATATAATTAGCTACAATGTTTCTTTCTTTAAATGTTTCTGAAGAGATCGATCTGCAGTCTGTAAGGCTAAGATTTCTTTATTCAGATAAACACCAGCCAAGCGCAAACCAGAGCATGCCAGGGGCACCAAGGCAGCCAGGCCAGAGAGAGGAGAAGGGAGAAGGGACTCTCCACGTGTGCGATGTCCCCTAAGAAACGTTCCTGTCACCTTAGACTTCCCCTCACCATGCCCTCACGGCGTGTCCCAGCACACCTGTGCGTGCTAATAGGAGGCCAGGCTACAGTGTCTCCCTACTTGTTTTCCATAATTTCGGGATTTTAAAGTATGCAATTACATAATTTCCTGCTTAGCATTTCTCCCCCCAGTTCCTCCAACATCATCACATTCTTCCCTTTCAAATTCATGGCTTTTTTTCCTTTGATGTTCTTTTTTTTTTAAGTGATATCCATTGGTTTATTTCTTTTTTTTTATTTGAATTAGAAACAAGATTGTTTTAAATGTAAATCCCAGTTCTCTCTCCCTCCCTTCCTCCCCTATCACCCCCCCAACCCTACCTATCACATATCCTTTCTGCTCCAGATGGAGGGTGAGGCCTTCCATAGGTGAGTCATCAGAGTCTATCATATCCTTTGGGATAGGGCCTAGGCCCACTCCCGTGTGTCTTGGCTCAGGGAGCATTCCTCTATATGGAATGTGCTCCCAAAGTCCACACCTATGCTAGGGATAAGTACTGAACTACTACAGCAGGTCCCGTAGATTTCCGAGGTCTCCTCAATGAAACTCACGCTCCTGGGGTCTGGAGCAGTCTGATGCCGGTTTCCCAGCAATCAGTCTGGGGACCAAGAGCTCCCCGTTGTTCAGGCTGTTTCTGTGGGTTTCACCAGCCTGGCCTGGGCCCCTTTGCTCATCATCATTAGAACACACACACACACACACACACACACACACACACACACACACACACACACACACACACACGGGAGAGGGGGAAGGGGGAAGGGGATGAGGGAGAAAGAAGGGGAGGGGCAAGGAGGAAGAGGGAGGGAAAGAGAGAGAAGGAGGAAAGGGAGGAGGGAGAGAGAGAGACAAAGAGACAGAGAGAGACAGAGAGAGAAACTTCCCCAGTTTATTGGATGATTTCAAAAACTGGTATCTATGTTATGTCCAGTGCATTTGTTATTTAAAAGATAATGTATTATTTAAATCTCTAAACTTTTACAGCAATTTGTATTACACAGTTAAGAATCTATGAGTTAAAGCTTGGAACTGTTAGTCAGCAAAAGCCAAGCAATTAGTCAGCAGTAAAACTGACCTTCGGCCCAGAGAGTTGGTGCAGTGTTCATTATTAATTTTGCAATCTACCTATCCTGCAGTGGAGATTATTTATGCAAAGTATGCTATGATCTTGAAAATACTGCTTCCTTGCTAACCTGAAAATGGCCATAATTAAAAAAAAAATGAGACTTCACCCGCTAGTCCTTGCATTCTATTGATCAATGAATAGCTGTTGAATGGATGACTGAATTATTAGATCCTTGTCAAAGAATTTGGTAAGCCTCATATTCTGAAACAATTATCTCAGTCTGAAGTCAAAATCCTATGACTGACCATATATTTTTAGAGGTGCAGTTTATAATTTGTCAGTGGTAGAGAGTAGTGAAAATGTTATCCATAGGGTAAACCAAAGAGTTAAGGATTTCATAGCTATAATAGTCTAAGATTTTTTTTAAAAAATGGCAGTTCAAAAACACAATCTCCCCAGAAACAACCTTTCTATCATTCAAAATGTACATATATTTTAAGTCTGCCACATAGATAAATGAAAGTTCCTGACCTATAGGTATAAATCAGGATAGAACTTTGAAGAACATTCTGTTTGTTTTGTTTTGTTTTGTTTTTTGTCTAAACTGGTGTAAAAGACGCTGAAGAGATGGCTCAGTGGTTATGAACATGCATTGCCCTTCTAAGCCTTCTCTTCAGCCTCTTGAACTAGCTATTCAGTCTGAAGGTTTTGGTTTTTACACAGTTGATCATTTTAATTTAAAATATTGTGTACATTTGACCCTGTGACAAACGCAATAGGTTTATGTTTGGTGCTTTGATTAAATGATGAAGACATCAAGAAGAGAGATACATAATGGGGAGAATATTTCAACACATGTGACACAAGTCAATGAAAATTTATGTTCTTAGTGATGTATTCCTCTCATAATTCTTTAATCAATTTCTTGCAAGATTAGTATAAAAAGTACATTGGAGAAGTGTAATGCAGTGACAATAATTTAAAAATTGTATCTGACTGTGTTTGTTAGTAAATGCCTGGCTATTAATACATATTTGAAGACATGTATGAACAATAATTATTATCAACTTCCTTTGGTCTATTTATAGACACTGCTTCCCTATGTACCTCTGACCAGCCAGGAACTCATTAATTATACAAGTTTGGCCTTGAAATCAGAGATTCACCTGCCTCTGTCTCCTGCATAGTGGGACTAATGCTGTTGGAATTCTGTCGGACATCAGCAATTGTACTTTTGGGATGCTTTCACACATCTTACAATTTCATTCACAACTTTACATTAAGGATGTCTGCACCAGGTAATCCAACATTTGCTCAAGACCCACTCTGTCTCTAGATGACTTCCCATGTGTCACCTATCTTATACTAAGCCACTTAAATAAGTTTCTTGTTTCTCTGGTATTTTGTACATGGCCTGTTACTTTGTAAAACATTTCAGCTCTGTTCTGTTTTAATTATTAACAACTTAATAACATATGCAACCTCAGGCCTAGTTAGGTATATATTACTTGGAATAAATTAATTAGCCAATTAAAATTTTACATTCACTTACACAATTAAACATGAGATTAATTAGTTGGTGAAGTTTATCTTTAAATAAATCCATACTGTCAGATAAAGCTAATTTTCATTCTTATTGAAATATACAAATGAGTAGTAAAAAATTGTGATAGAAAATTCTAATTGAGATCATACTGATTATTGCTGGGAAATAACTTTATTTAAAAGAGAATATAAGAAGCACTCAAGGATACATGAAAAATTAGTCAACTACACAACTTATCATTTGAATTAGTTGTTGGTTTTGGATCTAGATGAATTCATGGTGATTATTTCCTACTTAATTACTGTTTTACAGACACATTGGTAATGAAAATAGATAAAGAGCAGTGGTCTACAGAAAAAAATCTGCAGGGAAATGATAAGATATCTTTCAGTACTTACACACTCCTGCTGATATGTTAGATAATGTAAAAACAGATTAGTAATATTGTCCAAAATATGCTTTAATTGTTCCCATATAAATTACAGCTTTGTGGCAACAGCTCAAGACCCTTTATGTTCAAATTGAAAGTTCATTTTCCTCCATTAGAAAGACAAAGTGACATGGAAATCCTGACAATGGCTAAATGATTCATCATTTTTTCTACCCTTATAATGGTGTCTATATATCCTCCCTGTATATTATAAGTTTGATAGAGATGCAATTTATACATAGTAAAATCCACCAGTTTTTAGGAGCATATATCAATCAGTTTGAAAAATACAACTGTGTCTTGTGTCAAGATGAGGTCCATTTCTGTCTTTCTGCTTCTGTGCACCTTTTCCCTGACAAGCCTACTTCTGATTAAGCACTTACCCACAGTCTCCAGGAAAGCACTTATAAACCACATTGTAAGTGTGACTATACAGACTGTGTACTTTCAGTATGCCCATTGGTTGGGCTGAAAGTCCTTGTAGAGGCAGCCGATAGTCAATCATAATAGTAATATGGTCCTTTTACTGGAGCAATAATATGTCATTTTATCAGAAGCTACAATTTATCATTTTCTCACTGCTTTGCAGGTTGTGGCTAGTTTTGGGTTTTCATGTAAAAGTTATAATGAACATCCATGGGCTAACTTTTTCAGTCAACATTTGATTTATTTATTTTTTCTTAAATATGATCTAGAAACTCAAGATTATTTGATATGTTACTGTGGTCATTTGAACGTAACTGGCCCCCATAAGCTCCTGGGGAGTGGCACAATTATGAGGTGTGGCTATGTTGGAGTTTGTGTAGTCTTGTTGGAGGAAGTGTGTCACCGTAGGGGTGGACTTTGAGGTCTCATGTATGCTCAAGCCATGCTCAGTGTTTCAAACCACTTCCTGGGCATCCAGGATCAAGCTGTAACTCATTCTCCACTTTCAGCTCATCCTGCTACACCATGTCTGCCTGCATGTTGCCATGTCCTTCCATGATGATAATGGAATAAACCTCTGAAACTGTAAGCCATCTAATTAAATGTTTTCCCTTATAAGGGTTGCTGTGGTCATGGTGTCTTTTCACAGCAAAAGAAATTGTTTTTTTTTTCTTTCTCTCCATTTTTTATTTAAATTAGAAACAAGATTATTTTACTTGTCAATCCCAGTTCCCTCTGTCTCACCTCCTCCCCTCTACCCCACCTAACACCTTACCTATCCCATACCCTTTCTGCTCCCCAGGGAGGGTGAGGCCTTCCATAGGGGGTCTTCAGAGTCTCTCATATCTTTTGAGATAGGGCCTAGGCTCACCCCTTGTGTCTAGGCTCAAGGAATATCCCTCCATGTGGAATGGACTCCCAAAGTCCATTCCTATGCTAGGGATAAGTTCTGATCTACTACAAGATGCCCCATAGATTTCTGAGGTCTCCTCACTGACACCCAAGTTCATGGCATCTGGATTTCATGACATCCCAGCTGTCAGTCTGGGAACCAAGATTTCCCCCTTGTTCAAGTCAGTTGTTTCTGTGGGTTTCACCAGTCTGGTCTTGACCCCTTTGCTCATCACTCCTCCTTCTCTGCAACTGGATTCCAGTGGTTAGCTGTGGGTGTCATCTTCCACTTCCACCAGGCTGCTGGATGAAGGCTATAGGATGGCATATAACTCAGTCATCAATCTCATTATCAGGGGAGGGCGTTTAAGGTAGCCTCTTCTCTGTGGCTTAGATGGTTAGTTGGTGTCATTGTTGTAGATCTACAGACATTTCCCTAGCAACTGACTTCTCTTTAAAACACTTAAATGCAGCAATAGAAAACCTACCTGAGACAGGTATCTTCAAGAAATTGCCAAACTGTTTTTAAATTTGTAACATTTCCCATATTTTTGGCAGCTCCTGATTTACTATTTTTAATGGTAAAAACAGTTGTAGTGTTACTCAGTAGTTTGTCTAGTCTTGTTTTATTTTTTCATCCAAGATATTTGCATTTAAGAGGATTTCTTGTTATTTGTAATGTTAATTCACATAGTCTTTTCAATTTCTGTCCTAAGAGAGACATATTTTATGTGTAAGCTCCTTATCATGTTTCTGTGTCAATGTTGTTTTCTCAGTTATAGTTTTTTATTTTTGATGTGGGTGTATGTGTGTCATTTGTGTGTGTGTGTGTGTGTGTGTGTGTGTGTGTGTGTGTGTGTGTGTGGTGTGTGTCTGAGCAAGTGCATGCACATGCGGGCACATGCGTAAATATCTGGAGTTGAAAGCCAGGGACATGCTTTACTTTTCTCATGCTCTTTAACTACATTCTTCCAACACAGCCTTTTACACTGCTTTAATTATTTCTTTTGCATAACAAATGATTTTTATTTCTCTTACAATTTACTATTTAACTTTCTCTTTGGTTTATGTGTGTATGTCCTACCTAAAAAGAGGTTTACATATGATTTTTAAAAATATATTTCATATCAATATTTTATGATTTATTTTCCATAAATTTGGGGAGTATGGTGCTAATTTTGGGTCAAAATTCCTTATTTTGAACCTCTTTCAACATAAGCTAACCATGAGTGTATACTCATTTCTAGACTCTATCTGCTAAAGTACAGTTCTGTTCTTAATCTAACACCAGAGAATTTGATTGTTGTCACTTTATAGGTATCTTAAAATAAGGAGATACAAACAATTCCTATTTCCATTTACTATTAATGTGACATCTTAATTTGAAACAATAGAATACATTTATTCCTTAAAATTTAGCTTTCTTAACACTATTTTAGATAAAAGCTAAATTTCTTACATCAAACTTAATAAAGTATCATGCAATCATCACTTAGAAATACACCAAATCTATTTTCCATAACATTACAACTTATATTACTTCAAGCCAAACTTATCTTGTCATGCTGACTTTCAGCATACCTATAGATCAGCATTTTTTACTCCCCTGCCTTCATAAGAGTTTGTTTCTTCAAATGACAGTAGACATAGTTGAGAGCTACCTACATATAATTCTACTCTCTGTGATACTAGGAACATTCACTGATTTAGTTTGACAAAAGCAGAGCTTTTGCTCCCTTACAGAAGCCACAGGACACATAGGGGATCATCTACACATGTTTAGTGGTCATAGGAAACATATTGAGCTAATACACATCATATGATAAATGACATGTACTCAGATAAATTTTACATATTCTGCTGAACCCTGAATGATATAGCATGTATGTTTTAGGAATATGTGGAATGCTTATCAATAACAAAATATAATTCACTTCTCAATTATTTGCCAATTTTAGAAACATCTGTAAAGAAACAGTTGTATAATTTCCATGAAAAAGACACACATTTCATATGTTGGGTCCCTTGGCATTTGCTAATTGGTAGTGGCTGCCTGATATGAACCTTCATTGCCTCCTGCTTATGGAGCTTTCCAAGCACCACTTACTATGATGATATAGAAAGAGGAGGAAGGTAATCACAAACTAGCAGAATCAAGACTTTCTCCTTTGAATGGATCATCTTCATACTAAGGGGAAGGAAGAATGAGCTGCCTTAGCCCTGAGCACTGTAGTTTGCTATTTTCAAATAACAAATATGTTTAAATCAAGGTTTACTTGGAGGAAATAAATGGTTATAAAAATCATGAAAATATGAAAAGAACTAGAAAGCAGGGTTACAGAGACTGGCAAAAGAAGGCTATACTGTTATTCCAATTCCATGATGCTCAAATTTCTCTCAGGGAATAAATGAACAAATGTGGGTGCTGCTTCCCAAAGCCTGCTCTAAACTGAAGTTAATACTTGACTGTACATTAAATGGAGAAGAAGACAACTTTCTATCCATCAATTCTGCTTCATCAACAAAAAATGAAGAAAAAATTCCTGCACACACAATTTTCTAAAATCTCCACAAATATTTAAGGCTTCTTTCAATAAAGGATATGCCTATCTATTCTGTGATGAATTTCATAACCACATGCTTTTGAAGTCTGGGAGCAGCTTGTGCTATGAATCTTTATTCATATTGCTTAGATATACTAATATGTAGAGGATTTTTTTCAGAGATTTGTGTGAAATTCAGAACCATCTTTTATTACATCACCCTTCCTGACATTATCATTCTAGATCACTCTTCCCTCTCCAAATTTCAGGAAGCAATAAAATGCCATGTAATATCTTCTGCCATAAAACATGCACAGATGGCTTGAACTAGGAATTAAAGTGAGACATAATATATGGTTATAGTCCATAATACATTCAAGCTAATGATTTACTATGTGTTTAACCCAAAATGGGAGGTTTAACAAAAAAACCACCCCTCATATTTTTTTTAATTAAGGTATATTTTTATTTAAAACATCAGCACTCTACACTAGAGTTTAAAATGAAAGCAGTCATGAAAATTTACACTGAACAGGGTCAGTTTTCCGGCAGCACTATCATGAGCTGTAATTTTTTTTTTTTTAACCTGGTAGGAAGGTGGGTTTTCTTTCCCTGAACTGTGGATAGAATATTTTAATAAGAATGACAATAGTAACAATTATATTAATATATCTCTTTTGTTGCCCTGGGGTTTCATATAAATTAATCCAACTTGAGGGGTCCCTTTTCTTGTGACTTTTCAGGTGTACTTGTTGGTAGCTATATCTGGTAAACTTTGTAGGTTTCTCAATGAAATACAAGCATGATGTAAAGACGTGATTTTTCTGAAATGAAGAAAATACTCTGAAATTTTGCAAAATGTATGGTCACTTTATCTGTAATAGTAACTTGTTGAACAATATAAGCATAGCAAAACAGTAATACATTCTTATGACTAGGGAATTGATTAAGATGATATACCATGGATAAGTAAATATTTTGATGATTCAGTTCTTATATTAGTGGGATCATTAGAGGTGAAATTTCTACATTTTGTATGCAAATTTAGCCATTTGCTATAAGATGAATTTGCAATAATCAGTCTCTGTGAGATTCAGTTTATTAGTCTGTGTATTGAATTTAATATTGTCTTAAAAGTAAGAGAGGGACATGCTGGCATCTTCTTTGTGACAGTGAGGTGAAATATTACTCTAAGTGTATGAAATTAAAATTCACATTCTCTTTTCTGCTGGAGAAAGAGAAAATATACCATCTTGAAGTATTAACTCACTTTCACTTCACAAAAAAACACTTTGTGGTGAATATTAATACATACAGATGAATAAATATACTGGTATGTGACTCTTTAAAGGCCATAGGTTGAACATGATTACAAATGAAAAATACTTGATTTCAGGACTTAGAACAATAATAGGGCTCTTAAACTCACTGTTAATTATGTCATGCTTATTGCTACTTTAATGGAAGGATAAAACAATTTTATTTGAGGGAGAGAGCAGATGGAGAGAAAGAGGTGAGATAGCTCAGGGGGTAATAGTGTTTGACACCAGGCCAGGTCACCTGAGTTTAGTGCTTAGGTCCCACATGGTGAAAGAAGAAAATTGACACACAGGGCTTCTCATGTTATGTTCTCCTGCATGTAATTATATACCACCAACACCTCTTCCTCACACAAACACATACACTAAATACATAAAAATAGAAGAAAATTCTAAATACAATAGAGGAGCTCATACAGATCATAGATACTCCAAAATGCTACTGATTAAATTTGTGTCTTAGAATAATATGAAAAATTTAATCATAGAAGTCTTTCCAATGAAATATGTATATTTCTGATGGTCTACTGATTTTATGACTGCTATGCTGTGTATTTGTGAACCATTTCCACTTACACTTACCTGAATGTCTTAACCTTTAGAAGTTACAAATAGGAAAGAAGTAATATTATCCAAATATGGAGATGTTAGGATGGTCCTCAAAGACCATGTAAAGAACACACCACATAAAACTTGCTTGGAGTCAGAGGACAGAGCTAGCCAATAATGAACCATAGAGATTAAAAGGACTGTACAGAAAGAGAGGAAGTGATAAGATGTGTTAGAGAAAAGATCTCAGCCCTTTTGTGAGGAGGGAGGAGAGAGGTAGAAAGTAACTGGTGGCTGTTCCAAGTTCCCTTTTCTTTCAGGTCTTTACTCCAATATTTGATTCCCA
This sequence comes from Cricetulus griseus, assembly GCF_003668045.3. Lineage (NCBI taxonomy): Eukaryota > Metazoa > Chordata > Mammalia > Rodentia > Cricetidae > Cricetulus > Cricetulus griseus. The sequence goes on along the minus strand of NW_023276806.1, from coordinate 124,383,171 downwards.
ATTCTTTATTAATAACATTAATTGGATTACTGCTTTATCTTTTTCCCAATGTGCAGTGCCATTTGTAAATGGACATTTCCTATCCCAACTGGCTGGTCCCAAAAAACTGACTCAGAGGTTGAATATGAATTATAAATGCTTGGCTGATAGATAAGGATTATTATTAGCTAACTCTTACACTTAAATTAACCCATATTTGTAGGCAGAAGTTTATGTCCTACCTGGTCCCACAGCTGTTTAGCTCCAAATAAGCACACAGAGACTTAGATTTATTATAAACTGTTTGTCTGATGGTTCAGGCTTATTATTGGCCAGCACTTTCTTAATTATTTACCCATTTCTATTAATCTGTATATCCCCACATACTCTTGACTTACTGATGAAGCTTCTGTCTTCCTTGGCATCTACATGGCATTTCCTTTTCGACTCACTCTCTGCTTTTCTCTCCCAGAATTCTCCTAGTCTGGTAGCCCTGCCTGTACTTCCTTCCTGACTACATCCTGGCTATCCATTGGCCAAAACAGCTTTATTCATCAACCAGCAAGAGAAACTTATATTCAAAGCATACAGGAGAACATCCTGCATCACATATTTCTATTTATGGTTTTTCATGTGGCTCATGGCTTGTTACCTCATTTTTTACACATCCTGCTTGTTCAGAAGTTGGCTGGCATCTCCTGACTCTGCCCTCCTTTTCCCATCATTATCAGTTTGACTTTCCCATATAACTTTCTGCCCAGTTATTGGCTGTCAAGTTTTTATTAACCAATGAGAGAAAGTAATGCATACTAAGGTATAAATACTATCTCACAATTTATAAAGTTAATATAAATGTATATTAAACTTTTTGTCATGGTATTGTCATATAGAATATTAACTAATCTTAGAAAAAGGCTTCATCTACCTTCCTATATATATTTCAGGTTTGAGTCTCTATCAGGTAACTAGGAATTAAGTTTTTGCTTTCTGTATATTCATAACAAATTATGGTTCTTCAACCTTTTCAAAATCTGCTGCACACCGCAATTAAAATTTTTAAGTTTTCTGATGTAAACCATGACCATACCTAACATCAACCATTTAAAGTCTCCCAAAGGAGAATGAGATCCACAGCAATGATTCCACATGGACAATTATAAAGCCACAAAACTGACAAACACCACCCAAAGATAGGCTTTGGGACTACAAACTACTCAGAAGAATTTCAAGGGGGCTAGCTGAAATGGTCCAGCCTCAAAGATTACTCTTTACCTGATATAAGGCCTTCATTTTACCATTGTATAGAGACCAGGCAACAAATGATACAGATAGCTCTTCCAGGACTTGAAATTATCCCAATTTCTTTCCTTTTTTAAAAATTTTATTTATTTATTATGTATACAGTGTTCTATCTACATGTTTTGCCTGTACACCAGAAGACAGTATCAGATGTCATTATAGGTGGTTGTAAGCCATCATGTTGTTGCTGGGAATTGAACTCATGAACTCTGGAAGAGCTGCTAGTTCTCTTAACCTCTGAGCCATCTCTCCAACACCCTTTTTCATTTTTTTTATTAATTTATTTTTTACATTCCAATCCCCAGTTACCCCTCACTCCTTTAGATCCCCCCACTCTCTAACTTCCATGGAGAGAGTAAGGCACTGGAAGAAACCATCCTGAGTGAGGTGACCCAGTCACAAAATGAAAAACATGGTATGTACTCACTCATATATGGATTTTAGACACAGAGCAAAGGATTGCCAGCCTACAATCCACACCGCCAGAGAAGCTAGGAGGACCCTAAGAGAGACATACGTGGTTCTGCAGAGAAGGGTAAAAGAACATGATCTCCTGAGAAAATTGGGAGCATGGGGGGAGGGGACAGGGATTTAGGAGAAAGAGAATAAGAGGAGAGGAGGAGAGAGGAGTACATGAGGGATCAGGAATATTGAATCAGGGGAAGAATAGAGGAGAGCAAGAAAAGAGGGAGCTATTTTAGTTTTAAAGAGAAATCTGTCACTAGGGAAATGTCCAGAGATCTACAATGATGAACCCAACTAAGAATCTAAGCAATATTGGAGAGGCTACCTTAAATGCCCTTCTCCAATATTCAGATTGATGACTACCTCATATGCTATCCTAGAGCCTTCATCCAGTAGCTGATGGAAGCAGAAGCAGACACCCACAGCTAAACCCTGAGCTGAACTCCTGGAATCCAGATGCAGAGAGGGAGGAGTGATGAGAAAAGGGGTTAAGACCAGGCTGGAGAAACCCACAGAAGCAGGTGACCTGAACAAGGGGGAGCTCATCAACCCCACACTGATAGCTGGGAATTGTAATATTTCAGCCCCCTGAAAGAGAATGTCAGTTTGGAGGTCTGGTTAATCTATTGGGCCTCTTGTAGTGGATCAGTATTTATCCCTAATATATGAATAAACTTTGGGAGCCCTCTCCACTTAGAGGAAAGCTCTCTCAGCCTAGACACCATGGGGGAGGGCATAAGCCCTGCTCCAAATGATATGTCAGACTTTGAAGATCCCCCATGTAAGGCATCACCCTCCCTGGGGAGCAGAAAGGGGATTGGATAGGGGGTTGGTAGGTGGGTGTTGGGGGAAGAGGGGAGAGAGAGGGAACTGGGATTGACACATAAAACAAGCTTGTTTCTAATTTAAATAAAAATTACTTAAACAAATGAAAGTAGGAACTTGAGATGAGGCTTTTAGAGAACTTGTTAATGAAGTGTGGATAGCAAATTTAGGTAAAATAAATATATAAATGTAGAACCCTGTCACTGGCACCAGCACCAGTGGCTGAAGAACCAGACCAGGCAAGAGTCTGTGGATTAAGAAGGACACAACTCCACTCATTGGGTAAGTGCAAATGTCATTGCTTTATTGCAGCCAGAAGTTTACATACAAGAGATGGAAAAACACCACTGCTAGAAGAACACATTCCCACACCCTAATAATAATAAATAATAATAAACAAGGAAACCTCAATCCCCGCCGCCCATGGCCAAGGAAGCAAGAAGGGGATGGGCACAAGGCATAATGTTTCAATAACAAGAAAGGTTCATAACAGGGTCAGGCCTAGAAAAACAGGAGATACCTGTGGTTATGAAGAAAACAACTCACAGAGAACCTGTGGGGCCTGGGTCCCAACAGAACACCGTCTCCAGTAATGCTTGAGCAGAGAAGGGTACACATTATGTGGGGAGTAGGGGGGTGGAAAAGAAGACTGATTGAAAGAAAGAATTATGAAAATCTACATGGGCAACAACTGTGTCACAAGACAAAAGAATAATCAGAAAAATAGTACATTACATGTAAAATGGAAGAAAAGGAGTGAATGCCTAGAATAAATGGGGCAAGTAGGGATGGATACATAAGTATCAGTTAGGGTTTAGGGTAGTGGGAAAGTTAACCAATAATAACACTGTATGAAGAAGTCATATGAAAAACCACAGTTAGTAAGCAGATTTGAAAACACAACTTTAAAAGAAAGATTAATTCATACTCTGGGTGGGTAGACAACATTGCTCTCAGAATATATGGGTTTTATTAAATGAAAATCACAGATACCTTCCCATATGTTACTGGTAAGAGAAGCCCCAAAGATCCCCAATACAGTCCAAGCTACTTTCATTACCTTTGGTTGCTCACAATAGCTACATGGTAAGAATTTGCTGATATAGACACCACATACTTTGGCTGTAGAATATAGAAAAGTTCATCTTAAAATGGCTAGGAAACGTCATGCCTGATGGCTAGATTTCCTAGTGTTGGAAGGTGCTATACAGGATCCTGGGGCATAAAGACTGTGAACTTCACCAACACTGACATTGAACTGCCTGTAAGACAGCTCTAGTAGTACTAGTGTGGCTATTTAATTAACTAAGCACTTTCAGAGTGGATTTTATACCTGCTCCTCAGGAGGCAATTGCATTCCTGGTGTTATAATCACGGTGAAAATTTCATGGTTGATGATGTAAAAAGATCTAAAGTATAATCTGCTATCATTACTGTGCTAAATGGTCACGTTGTCCACTTGCTATCTGAATATTTGTGATTACACTTAAATAGACCTGAGCTGCTTCCAATGTTTGTCTAATTTTACAGTATACAACACTCAAAACAGAAGTAGATAACTGGTTAAACTACCAAAAATATGAGGATCAGTTCTTAGTCCTAATAAGACATACCCCATCCTGTCTAGGGCTTATGGCAGAGAATGTGGCAAATATGTGAGAGCTGGAAGAAAAGAAAGAGTGCTATAAAATTCTGTGTTCTGAAAATGACATGGCTATTTTAAGCATGAATTCACAGTATCTGAGTTTTCCTGCAGAAGATATTCAACAAAATTCCAACATACATAAGGTAGATATTCTCCAAGCCCACCCCTTAGTGAGCATCTACCAGCAGCTGATAGTTTTGGAAGACAGAGATAAACCTTCTTTTTCGAGGATAGGCCAATGATTGGACTCCCATGCTCTCGTGGATGGCCTACATCCCAAGCAATGTACAGAACTGAGTTAATCATATGAATAAATAAGGACATGAAGTTAATTGGAAAGGGACATGATAGGACAAAATTGGGGAAAGTCTGACAAGGAAATGGGGGACATTCATGATCATATTTCATTGTACATATGTATAAAATTCCCAAGAATAAATAAAATATTCAAAAAGGTTATAACTAAATATGAAGTATGATATCTGCACTTCAGTTCCATAATTCAGTAAAATGAGTGAAATCAATGATGTCATCCTGTTTCTTTCGCGGTGTCAGCTTATGTGAAAATACACACGATTTTCAGATTTTCCCAGATACAGTTTTGTTCATTAAAAATCAGTGTTTGTGGGAGGTGGCTAAGTAGTTATATGTGTGTACTGTTCATGTAGAGGGCCTGAGTTTTGTTCTCAGCACCCATGTCAGGCAGAAATCTTGTAACTCTGGATCCAGAGTGTTCTGTCAGCTTTTGTCTCAGCAGCACCTGTACTCATATGCATACCCCTCCCCTCTCTCACTCATACACACATAATGAAAACAAATGATTAAGAAAATTCTTTAGGTTGAGGAGATGAATTCACCAGTAAGACGCTGTCCTTCAAACTTAAGAAACTGAGTTCAGAACCTGAGTACTCACATCAGAGTCTGCATTACATAGAAACTCATCACTAATCCCAACACTACTGAGTCAGAGACAAGGGCCACTCAGAGGAAGCTAGCTAGCTAGCCTAACCAAATTGTCCATATCAAGGCTCAGAGAGAAACTGTCTGAATAGATAAAAGGTGAATAAGGAACACACTGGACATCAATTTTGCATCTCCACATGCACACAAGGGCATGTGCAAAACTACTCACAGAAACACACACACACACACACACACACACACACACAGAGAGAGAGAGAGAGAGAGAGAGAGAGAGAGACAGACAGAGAGACAGAGAGAGAGAGAAATACCCATGCACAAGCATGCACTCGTGCACACACACACACACACACACACACACACACACACACACGATCAATTCATGACAACATCCATAACTACACATATACACAACACAGAAATTCACATACAAAAATTATTTTAAGGTATATTTTGGGGAATAAAAGGAAGAATCAGAGCTGACATATGCTAGCAGATGTGTGGGCCTTCAACCCTTCATATTTAATCTAATGTCAAATACTGCAGGATGAGTTTATCATACATAGCTGTGATCAAGTAAATTGCTAGAAGCCAATTTCACATTAAGATGATAAACGTGGCTATTAACAGAAATCAGGGGCTGTGGTAATCAGATCATCTGGCTTAATTAATTTTAGCTATGTCACAAAGATTCCTTGAGACTGGCTGGAATGGTGTTGTAAGACAGGAGAGGTGCATTTCAAACATTTTGTTTTATGTCTGCTGTGTGTTCTCATCATGAAATAAGCAGGGCTGAAGTGATAACTGTTCTCAAATCTTGTGTCAGAGTACACTCAGAAAATCTACATAAAAATCCATTGGTAGGTGGGTTCTCTTTCAGTCTGAATCATAAAAATTAATAAATAACTGTCACCATAAAATAAAATATAATCACGCCTTTAATCCCAGCACTCAGTAGGCAGAGGCAGGCAGATCTCTGTGAGTTCAAGGCCAGCCTGGTCTCCAGAGAGAGTGCCAGGATAAGCTCCAAAGCTACACAGAGAAACCCTATCTTGAAAGTTATTATATATATATAATATATATCAATGAATTTTATAGTGGTAAAGAGAATTGCAGGATTTAAACAGAGGAAAAGAATTGAAGCCTAAAACTCAATGGCAGGTTCTCTATACTCCACATATGTTAAAATTATATCACTGAAAGATAAGACACAGGCCTTCCTATAATATCAGTGCAATCCCGAAGGAATTATGAAAAGATTAGTGCAGAGACAATGTAAATTCTAATAAAAACAATTCATCCATCTATAAAGCTTTCACTTTATACTAAAAGTAACACTCAATGAGAGTGTAAACTCATTATCTGAGTATACAAATTCATTTTTATTTCCTTGAATGGATGCATTCTCAGAATAGACTGTGTGAAAGTATAGTTTAACTGAACTTGCTCATATGTTTTACTAAAAAGAATTGTGTAAAGGAGTCTTGCTTGTGAACCTGTAATGGTGGCCACACCCTTTTGGGCAGGGCTTCAGGCAGACTGAAGCATAAGGCATAGTTTCTCTCTCACAGGAACTTTCTCTGGGGTCAGTGGATCTGATCAGAAGGGCAGAGAAATGCTCCCATGGTTGTTTATTTTTATCTCTGTAAGTGTTCCCCAATAAACACCCATCAATATTGGGTCTAGTGAAATCATTACACCCTTGCCTTCAGAATTGAATATGTTAATCAATGCTAGGGTCTCTATTTACACAAAGGGCATTCTCCTTAATCTCTTAGATCACACACTATCACTCATAAAAACATGAACTTCCTTATTTTTGAGTGGGTGTGGCAAATATATTTCCCAGTGACTAAAGTGGTATAAAAAGTGTACATGGATATTTTACAATGTATACTGAACATGCTTCCACACTTAGAGAAATGACAAAGGTGAGAAATTAAAGCACACATATAAATAAATAAATTAGGAAAGATGAAACATTAAATGCTGTGGAATCTCAAAGACTGAGATAATTACTTATATTTTGTTATTCTTGTATAATGTAAAATATGAGAATAAAATATGTCTATAATTAAGTCTATGTTTTACATTGGAAGAGCATCTAATTTTGCAACCCATAAAAATACTTTCATGGTCTGGGGATTATTTTTAATATTCTCTTCTGTCTTCTTTATTCACACTTAACAAGCAAAAAGTAAGTATCTTCATTCTTTTGTTTGAGATTCATAGAAGCCATTTTTATCCATTACTCAATAAAATTCAGAAAACCAAACCAAACCTGAAAAATCTAATAAATAATGTTTAGTTAGGAAAGACTAGATTGCACTTTCATGTATCTTTGAAGATTAACTTAGTAATTTTCTCTTTATTGTTTTCTATTGTTTCTTTTAACAAAATTGTCTTATTATGTCACAGTCATGATGTACACACTCAACTTAAACCATGGGCATTCTTCTATAACTGAAAACTAATGAAATTTTCTTGGAATTGTGACATATTGGAGCCAGAAGCAAATGCATTTATACCTAGTCTACAAACGAAGAGGGGAGTGGATATCAATTAATTAAGAACTTCTTTGTTCATACTTGCATTTTAAAAGTATGTCTCATTGAAAAAGAAACAAATAAATCACCAACTCTTTATCCCAAACATTTCTAAGGCTTATTTAGCACAATAAATTATTTTTAAAATTTAAAATTATTAATTAGAAAGTACTTCTCTATGCAAAGATTTAATAGACAGTTAAATCTACATAATAGTGGAAGATGTTCACAGCAGTCCAGCAAGAAAACTGAACTTTCTATAGGAATTCCTTAAATTCTTACCAGACTCCATGAGTCTATCAAATTTGATTGTCTAATCATGAGCATGTAATCTAAGATGATTATGATGAAAGATTTGTAAATATTTTCAAGTTTCATATTCTTCTTATTCTAGGTAATATTTAGTAAGAACACATACTGGGAACTTTGTTTAATAATAAAATAACTCTGAAATTCAAATGTCCCATGATGCACCAGGCACTCTGGTGGGGAGCAAATGTAACACCAGCATGTACTTTTTTTTAGGAGCCATATGCTATGCCTTCCTGCATGCCACCAATCTGATAAAAAGTCAATTTGTATGAAGAGTGGTTTAAGCTGAAACGACCACAGTTAATCTATTTGTTGATTTTTACCATTCTTTCTGGGCAGGATATCAAGAGACACTCTTTTATCCATTAGTCAAGTTGAATTTTGCACAGCTAAATTGGGAAGTCAAGTCCTCTGATTAGTATGCCTGACTGAGTAAGAGCAGAGGTGACTGAAAGACTCTCCACACAAATGAGAAGTTATGTCAAGAAGTTATGTCGAAATGGAGAGGTTTTCTTGAAAGCTCTCAATCAGCTCCCATGCAAGAAGGACTAGTTCAATTGATGCTGAGAGTCAAAACCATTTGCATGCACCAGTTGAGAATCCTGGCTCTATTTTTCCCTCAATTACTGCAGCTAGAAATTTTTTGTTTTAAAGAATTCAACTGAAGCACAGGTATATCAGATCAACATCCATATACTTATGATTTGCCTCAACTGGTTATACATGTTTTCCACAATTCCTTTATCATTTCCTATTCTTCTCATCCTGAAGTATTTGAAAATAACCTGAAAATTTATTTTTTCAATTATGAATAATGATGACTAAGACTACAGATGTCAGCACTCTATGGGGCCCCTGGTAATGGATCAGTATTTTTCCCTGGTGTAAGAAGGTACTTTGAGAGCCCATCCCACTTGAAGGGATGCTCTCTCGGCCTGGACACATGTGGGAGGGCCTAGGCCTAGCCAAGGATGATGTGGTGGACTTTGGGGAGACCCCAATGAGGGCCCTACCCTCCCTGGAGTGTGGAGTGGGGGTGAGGTGGGAGAATGATGGGGGTTTGGGGAAGGGGAGGTAGAGGGATAAGGGATTGTCATGTGAAGCAAGCTTGTTCCTAAGTTGAACTAATAAACAAACAAACAAACAAACTCAAAAGCAATGACTGAAGGAAAAAAAAAGTAAAAACAAAACAAAACAAAAAACCCTAGCAGTAGACACAGAACTTCACCCCCTCTGGAGGCTGCTGCATCAGCTTGCTAGATGGGGTCCCTCCCATGGTAGGATCAACAATTTAATAAACCTTGTGCATTTGCATCAGTGGTCTGTCTCCCTGGCCTCCTTGTGACTCAGACACAAGATCCTAATATAGGAATTTGAGAAAATAAGGAATGTGTATTGGAGTTATCGTATCTAGAAAAAAGCAGGAACAACACACAGGTACTTTTCAAATTACTACCTTTAAAAATATCTCTGAAGCTAGGAGCTACTTGCCTTTTTCTTTTTAAAATTTGAAGAGTACTTTTCTAGTATGATGAGCACTAGTCAGTAGGGTAAACATTCAAGGGAGGCACCAGCTTAACTTCTCTGTTTTCAATAAGTTGTGCAGGTGTTGTCTTCAGCAATAGAGCCTTACCATCAATTTGTGGAGAGCAAACAATTGCCTGGGCAATAGCTCGACTTATTTGGGAATTTCTATGATGTTCTTTTAGTAAACAATGACATTAGATGTAACCCATTCCCCAAACTGGGTCTTCATTTGTTGATGAGAGATGTAAAGTTTGGTCACCCTCAACTCCCATGATTCCAATAGACCTTCATATATGTGTTTTAGGAAACTTCTATGCTGATACAGATACTCAAGCTACAAACAATGAGCACATCTTGGCCCTACACAGACAGCATCCTTGAATGCTTGGGACAAGATTCAAGAACCATGGCAAAGAATTAAGTCATAGACTAAGATCATACAAGGCCCAAAAGAACACTATAGTGACTTTTTGCAAAGATTGACTAAAGTTGTATAAACAGGGTTAGCAGATCCAGAAGCTAGACAAGTACTCATTGAATCTCTAGCCTTTGAAAATGCTAAGTTAGAATACACTGAGGCTTGGGTAGGAGACATCACAGTACAAAAAGCTTTCTTTGTGTTAGAATAGGCCATCTGAGGAGAAATTGTAGACAAGGCATTCCTGAAGGCGAGAATGTAATTATTTCACTAGACCCAACATAAATGACAAGGAGGTATTTATTGGGGAACAATTACACAGAAAAATACAAAGAACTGTGGGAGCATTTCTCTGCCCTTTCTACTGGACCTGCTGACTCACCAGAAAAAGTGCACCAAGGAAAGCTATGCCTCAAACTACTGTCTTTCTGCATCCTTCTGCCTGAGGCCATCCCAAAGGAGTTGTGGCCACTGTTACAAGTTCACTGACAAGATACTTACACATTCCTAGAAATAATGCTTCTTTTGGGAATAACCCAAGTAAGTATAAGGCTCAAACCTTCTGGATTATCTAGAAGAAGCAGCAAAGGCTGATATTGGAGCAATGAATGTAGATAGTCAAGAGACAAACAAGATCCAAAAAGAGTGACTGAAAACCTTGTTAAAACAAGGTGGTCTAGTCCTTTGGATTACTCTGATTCACAGAAATGTCTGTCAGATATGGACTATAGACTGAAAATGGATGCCCCAACTTTGCACAACAAATTAGGGTGACTCTCTCGGCAGTCAGTTGTCTCTGTCATTACTCACATTTTCTGGAAGTTGCTTGCATGCTCTTTGTACTGTTTATTCAGTTAATACTATTTCCTTCTCAGGTATCTGAGGGAGTTGAAGACTAAATAGTACTGTTTACCAGAATCAGTAAAGAAACTCACTATAGATGTATTAAGTATAATAGGTTTGAAAGACATTAAAAGATGATTTTATAATGCAAATTATAATAGAAAGTAAATTAGGTACAAGACTTTGGACTCATCAAGAAAGAATAGCTAATGCAGTATTTTCTCTGAATTCATAATGTACTTACTGCCTGAGTATATTGTATTTATTGAATATACTTATTGTATATAGTTTTTCTTATATTAGTTATAGCCTTTTAAAAAAAGTTTAGACAAAAAATGAGAATATGTGGATATCTTGCTTGTACAAATAAAGCCTGTCTGAAGATCAGAGAATGGAGCTTGCCACTAGCTAATCATAGAGGTCTGCACACACAGGCAGGAAGTGAGGTATCTGGCCAGAAACAGGATATGGATATAAGCAGGGAGAAACAAGAACTCTCTCTCTTGTCTGCTGAGGTGCTAGGAGGTAAGGTATGGTGATTGTTTTGCTCCTTCTCTCTTATCTCTTAGCACTTTCTTCTAAATCTGACTCTGGGGTTTATTATTTAGATGAACTAAGAACTCCATTTACACTTCTACTCTATGAGAAAGAAAGGTGTGGATTTGGATGTGAGGACAGGTAAGCTCTGGAAGGAGTTAGTGGAGGGAATTATTTAGAAAATATTATATAAAAATAATTTTCAATAAAAGAAAAAGACTGAAGTAGCAAGTATTCTTCAACATCCTAAAACTTCATGATCAAGATTAATAATTTTCATAACATTCTCATGCCTTTATTAAAAGATGAAGCAAATATACTACTATTCTAAAAATTAAAAGGGAACAATTAAATGACTCCTAATGACATCTTGCTTTACTGATAGGTCAGTGTCATGCTCAGCCATCTCCTCCTGCAGTAGATGAGAACAAATACAGAGACCCACAGTCAGGCATTATACAGTGAGAGACCTTGGAACACTCAATGTTATGTCTCCTTCAAGTCCCTCCCTTCAAGTTTCAGGGAGCCCACTGAAGAGAAAGTAGAAAATGTGTAAGAGTTAGAGGGGCAAGAGGAAACCAAGAAAATAAGGCCTTCTAAGTTAACATTATTAAGCTCATATAAACTCAGAGACTGAGGCAGCTTGCATAGTTGCTTCAGAGGTCTGCACCAGGTACTCTCTCTCTCTCTCTCTCTCTCTCTCTCTCTCTCTCTCTCTTCTCTCTGTCTCTCTCTTGTCTCTCTCTTCTGTCTCTGTCCCCTCTCTCCGTCTCTCTCTCTCATCTCTCTCTCTCTATATATATAATATATATTATATATTATAATATATATATATATATATATCCAATTTAGTGTATTTGTGGAACTCCTGAGTATGTGAACAAGTGGTCTATGAATCTTCTGCCTACTCCTGAATTCTTTTTCTTCTAATTGTTTGTCTTGTCCAACCTGGATGTGGTAAATTTTGTTTTCGCTTATTATATTTTCTTTGGTTATGTGTTTACTATTATTCCTAAGAAGCCTATTTGCTTGCTAATGAGAGACAGAAATTGAGTTGGTCCAGATGGGAGGGGAAGGGCAGAGGAACTGGGAGGATAATCAGGGTATATTATATAAGAGAAAATGTATTTTCAATAAAGGGGAAATAGAAAAATTCCACTGAGATTACAAGAAAAAATTTAAAATCTCAAAAATAAAAATTATTATTTGTTGGTTTCAACATGCTTAGATAGATAACTATCAGTTCCTAAATAAGCCAAAGATTTAACTGATAGTTATCTATCTAGGCATGTTGAAACCAACAAATAATATTATTAAAGCACAGAGCGTATCTTTACATACAAACATTGCTGGAAGTTAATCAGGGCTCATTTGCTCCACTGTACTTGTTATTCTATGTAAAACATGTGCATTACATATCTGAGATGATGGTTTAGATGAGCTCTCATGGAAGCCATATAAAACTTCATAGTAAGAGAATATTTATAGTCATATAATAATTCTTGCTTGGCTTTGAAAGAATTAACTCCATGTTAATTGGTATAACTGTAATTCTTAGCAAATTCTATTTTTATGCAAAGGAATTTGAGTCAAGATAAGAATATAAGATTGTGCCTAAATTTTGGTGCCATCAAGAATATAAATAAGTCAAGGCAGACTATTTAACTGTTGTATTTATATCAGGCAGCAGTGGTGGCATATGCCTTTAAACCCACCATTTATAGGAAGAGATGGGAATATCTTTCTGTGTTAGAGTCCAGTCTGGTCTACAGAACTAGTTACAGCAAAGCCAGGGCTACACAAAGAAACTCTGTCTGAAAAAACAAACAAACAAACAAAAATATATTCTACTTATAACATAAGAGAAGTAGGTTTTCAATTATATGACAGACATTTTGTATCCATAATATCATGTCATCAATAATTTTTGCTATTAATTCATCATAGGCATTCTATTACCAAGGCAAATATATGCTGGGACAGTTGTTGTTTGGGGTAGTTACTGTGACAAGCCAGACTGCAAGAATTCACTCTTAAAACATCATACAATTACATATATTATATGAGGAAATCTATCTTACAACTTCACAAAATTAATCCCTGGGAATTACAAATGCCTTATAAGTACTCATTTTATGCCCAGACTTATATGCTTAATCATTTAAATTCTAGGCTGAAATGTATGTTGTTACTTTAAATAATCTATAGAGGTCTAGCAATTTAGAGTAGAAAGAAAATTATAACTAAAATGGAAAGGGTTACAGTTTCTCTTAAGGATTTACTAATATCATTTCCTTAATTATGAATGTTAGTCTAAATTTATCTAACCTAGTTTTGCAGATTAAGGAAATTATTTAATTTTTTAACTTTTTTCTATGCTAAATTATTTAAAATGTGAAATTATTCTAATAATGATCTGAACCATTAATATTGTGTTCTAAAGTTTAGCTAGATAATATTGAAGTAATAATTAATTTATTATTAATTTAAATAAATGAAAAAGTAATTTATGTATTCAATGACATTATTAGGTATAATCTAAAATACAATATAAGAGAAAATATATAAAATAATATTTACGTATAGACAATGGAAATATGGAAATGTAGCAAATGAAGTATTTTTAGCTCTATGAGAAACTTTTAAAATATTCATTATTCAAACAAAAAAGAAGGTTGCATTGTTAACTATAATATGCACAGGCTGTAAAACTTTCTGGATAGATTCTAATATATAAACAGAGTGTATGTGTATTTTTAGTTAAAGAATAGTTAATGAAAACATGCAAGTTCGATAAATTCAGTTATATGTTAACAATTACTAATTAAAACAATATTTCATTAAATAGAGGATTGTTTCAAAGTTCAAGTAGACTATTTTGTGGTGCATTAATAGTTTATATAATTTATTAAATAGTGATTTGTTGTAAAAATTGGGACTCCACTGAAGTTTAGGTACAGTAACCATGTAGCTTTTATTTTTTAATATATTTTTACCATTCAAAACAATTACTGTATTGAAATATCAACTTTATTTGTTGGTCAATGACACCTAAACATGAGACATGGCCTGGACTGGTTGATATAACCCTGTGTCACTCCACTTGTAAACCTGTTTTCCCTCTCCCAGAAGTTGTAAATGACAGTTCAGTTGTTAGTGTTTACCCTAGTAGCCAGCTACTCATTCATTCATTCCTTCATTTAAAAAATTATTACAAAATAAAATATAATATAATAAAGCAAAAGCTGTATATTTCAGTTGGGCAAAATAAAGTAACAGAAAGAAAATAACCCAAGGAAAAGGCACAAGAAAAGGCCTAATCATTTGCTCACTCAGGAATTCCATATAAACACTAAACTGGAAGCTGTAATATCAAGGCAGAGGCCCTGGTGCAAACTAGGCAAGCCCTGTGCATGCTATTTCTTTCTCTGTGAGTTCATATGAAGTCTATTCATGTTGATATAGAAGGTCTTGTTTTCTTGGTGTCCTCCATCCCATCTGCCTATTAAATTCTCTGTGCCTCTTTTTTTGTGGGTTCCCCTCATCTCTGACGGGAGAGACTTGATGGAAATGTTATTACTGACTGGTTAGTGTTCTAAGGTCTCCCACTCTGTGTAATGTCTGTTGTGGATCTCCATGTTTGTTTCTGTCTGCTGAAGGAAGAAGCTTCCGTGATAGTTGAACAAAACTTTGATCTGTGAGTAGAGCAGAATGTCATTACGCGTCATTTTATCACTACATATTTTTTCTTTTCTTTCTCTTTTTCTTGGAACAGTAATATTTAGTATTGCCTTAGGTTCCGAGACTATCTAGTCTCCCGTTCATGGTCATCAAAGCTGTTCCTGGTATGGGTTCCATTCGTGGAGTGGGCCTTAAGTCAATCAGTTATTAGTTGGTTACTCCCATATGCTTTTTGTCACAAATGCCCTCGCATATCTTGCAGGTAGTACACCATTGTAGACAAAAGGTTTGCAGATGGCTTAGTGTTTATGTTTCATTTTTGACAGCACGCAGATTACCTTCCTGTTTCAATGGTGCTGGAACATAGGGGTCAAAGTTCTATGTAGGCACCAGCTCAACATCACCATATTCAACGAGTTATATGTGGGTTGTCTTCAAAACTGAGGCTTTGCTATAGAGCAACCTATATTCTTGGCAACAATCTAGGTTGTAGAGGGATTCATGTGGGGTCTTTTGGGCAAGAACTAAGTTGATGTAACCCAGTCCCATTACTGAAACTTCCTTTGTGGGAAAGAGATTGCCAGTTTAGACCCTGTCTCTCCCATTATTTGGTGATTTCATTTATAAGACCACCATATATATGAATATTTAACGTGTTTCTACTGTATTAGATTTCAATATTAATTCTCAAATTCCCCTTACTTTTAGATGCTCCTCCACACATTCCATCCCATAACCTCCTTGATCCTCCCATACCAGTCACCAATCATCCACAACCTGCCTATTTTATTTCCCTTTCTTAATAAGATCTGTTCACTCTAGTCCCCGACTATATACCTATCCTCTGTGGTTCTTAGATTGTAGCTTGGTTATCATTGACATAACACTTAATATGTATATTTAAGTGAATATATACCATATTTGTCTTTCTCTGTCTGGGATACCTCACTCAGAAATTTTTCTAATTCCATCCATTTGGCTGTAAACTTCATGATGTCATTTTGTTTAAAGGCTGACATTTTATACATGTCTCACAGTTTCTTTATCTATTCTTCCATTGAGGGACAACAAGGTTGTTCCCAATTTGTGGATATTATGAATAGAACAGCAATGAACATGATTGAGCAAGTATTTCTGTGGTAGAATAAAGCATTCTTTGGTTATATGCCCAAGGGAGATATAGCTGGATCTTGAGGTAAAATGATATACAGCTTCCTGAGGAACCACCACATTCATTTACATAGTGGCTGTTCAAGTTGACACTCCCAGAAGCAATGCATGAATGTTCCTTTTACTCCCCATCCTCACCAGCATGAGTTGCTACTTCTTTTTGTTGGTCTTTAACTTTCCAACAGGTATAAGATGGAATCTCAAAGTAGTTTTGATTTGCATTTCTCTGATGGCTAAGAATGTTGAACATTTCTTTAAATGTTTCACAGTTGTTTGAGTTTCCTCTGTTATATGTACTCTTTTAAAATCTATACCCCATCTTTAAAAAAATTGGGTTGTTTTCTTGTTGTCTAGTTTCATGAATTCTTTAAATATTTTGATTATTAGCCCTGTCTTAGACTCATAGCTAGTATCAGTTTCTCCAAATGATGTCCTTTGAAGCTTATCAGTTTCATGAAGTTCCATTTATTATTGGAGTTTAATGCCTGCCCTAATGATGTTCTGTTAAGAGAGACTTCTCTTGTACAAATGAGTTCAAGGATGGTTCCCACTTTCTTTTCTGTCAAGTTCAGTAGATCTGGTTTTATGTTGAGGTCTTTGATCCACTTAGAGTTGAGTTTTGTGCAGGGTGATAAGGATAAATCTCTTTGAATCCTTCCACATGTGGCTATCATATTTGACTAGCACCATTTGATGAAGATGCTGTCTTTTTCCAGTGTGAATTTCTGCCTTCTTTATCAAATATCATGTTTCCATAGGTATGTATATTTATATCTAGGCCTTCAATTCAATTTCATTGATCCACATTTGGTTTTGTGTGTGTGTGTGTGTGTGTGTGTGTGTGTGTGTGTGTGTGTGTGTGTGTGTGTGTGTGTACTATGCTGCTTTTATTACTGTAGCTTTATAATACAGGGTACAATTGAGGCTGCTGTTACCTCCAGCAAGATTGTTTTAGCAATCCTGTTCACTTTTGTTTTTTTCTTTTTCTTTCTTTTTTCCCTCTGTGTGTGATTCCATCTGTAACTCAAATTGTCTTTTCAAGGTCTGTGAAGAATTGTGTTGGAATTTTGATAGGAATTACATTTAATCTGTAGATTGCTTTTGATTGGATGGACATTTTTATTATATTAATCCTATTGATCCATGCACTTGGGAGATCTTTCCATCTTCAGATATCTTCTTTAATTTCTTTCTTCAGTGATTTTAAGATTTTTTCCATACAAGTTTTTCCCTTGCTTTGTATGAGTGATCCCAAGAGATTTTATATTATTTAAGGCTATTGTGAAAGGTATTTTCCCCCTGATTTCTTTCTTGTACCACTTTTCATTTGTATATAGTGAGACCACTGACTTTTAGGAGTTAATTTTGTATCCAGCTACTTGGCTATAAGTGTTTGTCAGCTGTAGGAGTTTCCTAGGGGAATTTTGGGGTCATTTGTGTACTCCATCATATTTTTGCACATAAAGATACTTTGACTTCTTCCTTTTCAATTTGTATCCCTTTAATCTCTTCCAGTTGTCTTATTGCTATAACTAAGACTTCAACTACTATGTTCAATAGATATGGAAAGAGTGGACAACCTTTTTCATAATAATAATATGAATAGTGGTTGGCCAAATATTTAATACTAGCATAACCTTAGTTGAGACTATTTGCATAATTATGGCACAGATTGCAACATGGGAGCAGCTAGACTGTATTCCAAGGTACCATAACCTGTGAGCAATAGGAACAGTGCTTGCCAACATTTACATTCTATTTTACCATTTTAAACAAATTCTGTATTGAACACAGAGTAAGTAGGGAAGATGAATTACACTGAGAAGTGTTGAAACATATTA
Source organism: Cricetulus griseus (assembly GCF_003668045.3). Classification (NCBI taxonomy): domain Eukaryota; kingdom Metazoa; phylum Chordata; class Mammalia; order Rodentia; family Cricetidae; genus Cricetulus; species Cricetulus griseus. The sequence continues at coordinate 124,365,162 of NW_023276806.1, read as the reverse complement.
GGTCCTTGCCCCAAATAATATGACAGACTTTAATGATCGACCCCATGGAATGCATCACCATCCCTGGGGAGCAGAAAAGGGAAGAGATGGGGGCTTGGTGGGGGCCATGGGAGGGAGAGGGAACTGGAATTGATATGTAACACAAGATTGTGTCTAATTTAAATTTAAAAAATACTTTAAAAAATTTGCCAACCAGAGATGGGAAGAATAGGAAAGTCTAAAATGTGAAAAGGGGAGGGACATTTCTATAATGTGTTCTCTATTTAGGCTACATATTTATGTTTTAGGATTTTTATGAAATAGTGATGGTTTTAGGAATTAAATTAGGAAAGACTGTCTGTTTCATATGCTTTTTCTTTTCTTTCCCTCTTTCCTCACTAGTCCATTTACTCTCTCCCTCTTTCCCTCTCTGCTTCCCTCTCCCTTCTAGTCTCTCTCCCTTTCTTCTTTATCCCTCCTTCCATTTCCTCCTGCTTCTTTGTCTTCTTACTCTTTTCTGTTCATGGTTTTAAAAACATGTATTCATAATATTTTATTCGGAGAAATAAAATTCTTATTCCCTTCATGTTACAAAGTATGAATGCATGAACATAATTGTGCTTAGTATCTAACATAATAGGTATCAAAATAAAATCAATCCTAACTCATGATGTTACTTGTTATATTTTGATAGTTTTCAAGTGGTTAAATAATTAATGAAAATAAAATAAAGATAAGCTTACCTATAAAGATATAGGTAAGCTTACCTATGTGATTATTTAAACATAAACTTAGATAAGACTTCTAAATTATGCAGTTAATTCTAGGCAAAAATGAAGCTTTATAGACATACATGCAATTAGTTCCAGCTACAAAAAACCACTTACATATTTGGAAAGTAATATGAAATATATATATATATATATATATATATATATATATATATATTTCTAGATTCACTTATTTTAATTTTTTCCAATTAAACATTTTTATTGTTTATTTATAGATCACATCATGCATCTTCATCCCACTCATCTCCTTACCCCTTACCATCTACCTCTACCCTTCTAACCCCTCCCCAGCAAAGAAAACCAAATATTTTTTTCCAAAAGTAGAAAAGATAAAAAGAAAAAGGAAAAGAAAAACTCATTCTGGAAGCTATTGTTTTACACAGTGAGTCACACCATATACCCTTTAGTGCATTTATAATTACTTGCAAGTGTTTGTTGCAATGAGTCATTGGCCAGGTTCGAGAACTCTGGTTTCTGCTATACCATCCATACATGGCCCTAACTAGAGTTCCTCTTTAATACCATACTGTTGTTTTGCTGTGTCATAGAGATCCTGCAACTTTGTATCAGTAGGACTGGCCACTTCACATGTTTCAGCTGATCATAGATGGAATGGATGATGGTATGGGCCAACTCATAGCCCTGGTTCTGGGTCTGGGTGGTTGCTGGATTTGTCAGCCTGACAGCTCTACCTTGTCCTCAACACCAGGGTGAGCTCTCCAGCACTGCTTGACTAGCTTACCCAGTGTAGTATGAAGCAAGGGGTGGATTAGTTCTCTTCCTCTCAGGTCCTTCAGCAGGCTTGGCCACACCATCAGGGCCAGCTCTACTGTATTGCCCAGGAAAGGTGTAGGAACCATTCTGTGAATGGAGGGCTACAACTGATGAGAGGCAGGGCCAGCTGTCCTGCTTTAATGACCTCAGGGACAGCTCTCCCACCTGCCATTGGACACACAGGGTTGGGTGAGTTTCTCTCCCTTGCCTGTGCCACCATAGGCAGATAAAGTGCAGGGCCAGTTCTCTCATGCCTATGTTCTCTGGTGCTGCTCACCTGCACTCCTGTCAACTGATTCAGCTCCACTGTGTTGCCCAGGCAAGGTGTAGAGCCCACTCTCCCAAATGTTGCAGCTGGTTGAGGACAGGGTCAGCTCTCTCACCTACTGTGGGTGGCAAGGGGCAAGGGAGAGGACATCTTTCCCTCACTCTCACCACTTTATGGCAGATGAGGGATACAGGGTCAGATATTCCACTCCCAGGACTTCAAGGCAGATTCACCTACACAGCTGCCAGCACCTACTGAGCAGCTGTGCTACCCTTGTGAGGTGCATTTGGTAAGGGGCAGGTCTAGCCCTTCCACTCTTATAACCCAGGAACCAGCTCTCTGTCCTACCCATAGGCAGTGAGGGGAAAAGGGTAATGGGAGCCATCTCTTCTCTGCCCATGCTACTATATTGGATGAGAGACTGGTAGTGTTACCAACTCTCTTACCTTACCTGAACTGGCAGGTAAGGTGCAGGGGCTGCTCTCTCCAGTGCTGGGACTGGTGTGGGATTCTCTTTTGCATTGTAGGAAGTGAGGGGTCAGTCCAACTCTGTGCAGGCCAGTAGTAACAGGAGTATGAGACATCAACACAGATCAGTGATGTAGCAGGGCCATGGGCACAGACATGACCCTTGCCAGTAACTCAAGCCCAGATATCACCATGGCCTCAGGTAGCAACCAAGTCATTCAACTCAGCATCCTCACTGCCTTAGGATCTGCCTCTCTCCACAGGATATGAACTATTCTGTTTCTTTCTCTCTTTCACACCCTGCCATATATTTGCTCAACCTAATAGAGCCTGTCTACCAGGAGTCTTGTGGCACTGGGAAAGCCTATTTTCTCTTGAAGGCCTTGGACAGAGACTCCCAGACCACCATGTCAACCTTTGTCTCCCATTCAGTCTTACAGGCACAAGGAAGTTTCCCAAGTCCTCTTGCAGGCCCAGGGCAGAGAGCCCGGACCATCATGCCATTTCAATTATTTTTTAATTACATTTATTTAATGTGCATGTGTTCTTGTATGTATTTCTGAGGCATGCGTATGGAATGGTGTACATGCAGAGGCCAGGGGACAAGTGGGAGTTGGTTTGTCTCTCCTAGTATGTGAGTTCTGGGAATCAAACTCAGGTGATTATTCTTGGCATCCATTTCCTTTACCCACAGGACCATCTTGCTGCCCCTCTAAAGTTACTTTCTTGGAGGCTGATGACACAGTTCAACATATTTTTATAAGTCATAATATATTTTGCAGATATAACATATATGTCTGATTAATTTAGATACCTAGCTTAAGCTAGTGTAAGTGGGAAATTTTCAGATACAATGTAGCTTACTTATTTTCCAAATAAGTTAGACTACTGTGTTTTTATTTTGTGTTTACTGCTGACCATGTTTTCTATGACAAATGAAAGTGTTCTGGAATCTTATAATTACAAATTATGGAGAAACTGGCCCATTATAATTACTTCTGAGGATTGGGTGTGAAGTGCCCCATTAAATTATTCAGTGAACAAAGTACATCTTTTCCAAGGAGCAAGATAATGTTTGTCTTTTATTTTTCTTAATTAAATAAAGCAAAGATTGCTTTGAGGTAAAACAGAAGCAAATTTGCCTTTAAATGCAGAATCACTCTAAAGTTACCAGTGACACCCCTTAAATAAGTTTTGTTCAAAAATATTCTAAAATTATCATCCAAACAGTCTAGCTTGATGCAATGGGGAAAGAGATATATTTTGCAAGTTTCAGTAGGAAAATGGGTTTCTTCCCTATCTTACCTTGTCAGCCTCACTGCCCCAGGGCACATAAACTTTAATGGTGCTCATTGCTGCATGATCTACACCTATCATAAATATTTTAGAGCAAAACAACACTTTAATTGAACCGAGAGGCCTTCGAGTCCCCCAAAACAATGGGTGTTCTTGCCATTGTTCTTGTTTATGCTTCAGAACTAAATAAGACCTTGTTTCATGTCATAGAAAAATCAAACTGGAACTTCTCTGGTAGCCTCTTGTTTGCCTGCTAGCTTTCAAAATGAGAAAAGGTGCTAATACGGTTGACAGGAGAGAAATGTCAGCAAAGGTTTTAACCAGCTGTGATTTCCACAAACAATACTAATTCATCAGGCAAGATGTAGAAACTTGTATAATAGTAGCAAGAAATTATGAAGGTAACCAGCTGATTTTAACAGGAGAGACACCATGTCCAAAACTGTAAATACAGTCAAAAGCTCATGGGAAAGAAGGTAATAGGGAACTCAATATTATTATTCAGTTGTACAGACATAGCATCAAATAAACTGGTAAATATGCTCTTACACTCAGACAGTACTAAACAAGACCTCCTTCAAAGCTAAGGGACCATGTGGGAGAGGAGGTAGAAAGGAGAGAGCTAGGAAATAAATGAAAAAGACTGTGAAATGTATCTTCTGGGTAATACATAATCACAGAAAACAAGAATCCTCCACAACTAAAGATTACTATATTTGGTCTCTACTGGATGGTTCTATGAACAGGCAAGGATGTATGGAGGAAAGGTCCAGAGAGACTGACTCATCACTGCTGAAAGATTTTGTACTGCTGAATTTGGGGAAAGAAGCCATTGCTTTCAGCGGTGTGCCCATTGGTGCCCTTACCAGGCTCCAGTGAATATTCCAAATTAAGTGGCCACACAGTTAAACTAAATTGGTTACAAAACAAAACCAACTATCATGAACCTAGGAAAAGTATAAGAGGTGAAGAGGAGAAGTTGAGGGAGGGAGAGAAAGAAGAGTTGCAGATCAATTAACCAAACTGCATTTTATATACACATAAAATTTCCTTCTTTATTATTATATATTTTACTATTTAAACAATTTTAAAATTTAAATATATCTTGATCATTTCCTTCCCCTCTCTCAAGTCCTTCCAGGTCTGTTCCCCTTCCATACCAAGCCACCATTAAGTTTTTTTCTCAAAAAGCAAGTAAAAACCTAATACAACAACAAAAATCCTTCAAACTGCAACCAAATAAAGGAATACAGAAAAACTATGGAGTCCATTATATATTGTTCAATTACTGCACATGAACATAAGGCCTGTCCCAGAGTGGTTGATAATACCCAGTGTTAACTTTATGGAGAAAACTTATTTTCCTCTTCCAGCAGGTATACCTGACTAGAACATTTCTTGATCTTCCATTTGTCTTGAATATTTGAAAATCATAGACTTCATCGCTTATTGTAGATATAGACCTCTGGGGATTTGTGAGCATTCATTTTCTATCTCTATTTTTTAATAGAATGTTGGTTAAATGTTTTAAATCTAATTATTTTGAGGATGAAGCAGTTTAAAATTCAAGTAACATGAAGATCTGTTTAAATACTACTCCTTAATGTATAAAACACAATCTACAAACATAAAGCATAAACACATAAAAATTGTTTCTTCTAATTTTCAACACCACCATCCCCAAACATTTACACATTTAACCATTATCTCTAGGCCTAAGTGGCAGTGAGCTGCAAAGTGTTCAGTTTCATTTGAGTAGAACATTCCTTTGGGGGGGGGGGAGATGGAAGGCTCATGAGACTAAGGCCACACCAAAAAAAAAAAAAAGAAAAATCTTCAAAATTCTAGGATGCTGAACTTTGCAGGATCCATCACACCTCCCCACAAGGGTAATAGAAGCAGTTCTCAACTGCTGAGTGATGAGATCAGTGTTCTGTAAAGATGCCTACGTGTCATCTGCATTATCCACAACAATTTGTTTATTTGCCAAGTTAGACATGAGTTTGAGTACAGTTGTTACTTTGGCCTCTTGCAGGTTTCCTTTTTGGGGTGAGTCATCATGCATGTTATATCTCCCAAGGAAAGTCTTTCATGAAACACACATTGATCAAGAACCATGCAGAAATGTATTGGCATCCAGATGTAGAACCATGAATAGTGTGCTTTTCATTTTTCCTATTGTATACCATGTTTAATCAGATAGATAAAAAAGAGTTCATTATTAGGAATCTTAGAAAATCATTAGGACATGTAAATATTTAAAATTGTCATTTTAAGTTTAAAATGCTTATGAGAAAACATTTTAGTAACTCAATTGATGACAGTGATAGAAATTGTCATATATATATATATAATATATATATATATATATATATATGATTCCATTTATAAGAACAGACAAAACAACAGCCCACAGAATGAGAAATGATCTTTACCAACCCCACATCTGACAGAGGGCTGATTTCCAAAATATACAATGAACAAAAGAAGCTAGCCACCAAAACACCAAACAATGAAATTAAAAAGTAGGGAGTAGAGCTAAATAGGGAATTCTCAACAGAGGAATCTGAAGTGTCTGAAAGACACTTAAGAAAGTACTCAAAATCCTTGGCCATCAGAGAAATGCAATTCAAAACAACTCTGAGATATCATCTTACACCGGCCAGAATGGCTAAAATAAAAAACACCAGTGACAATCTATGCTGGAGAGGATGTGAAGAAAAAGGAACACTCCTCCATTTCTGGTGGGAGTGCAAGCTTGTAAGACCACTGTGGAAATCAGTATGGCAGTTGAAAAAAAAATGGGAATCAGTCTAACTCAAGATCCAAAACTTCCTGTCTTGGGCATATACCCAAATAATGCACATTCATACAACAAGGACATATGTTCAACCATGTTCATAGCAGCATTTTTGGTAATAGCCAGAAACTGGAAGCAACCTAGATGCCCCTCAATAGAAGAATGGATAGAGAAAATGTGGTAGATTTATACAATGGAGTACTACTCAGCAGAAAAAAAAAAAGCAATGGAATCTTGAAATTCCCAGGTAAATGAATGGAACTAGAAGAAACCATTCTGAGTGAGGTAACCCAGTCACAAAAAGACAAACATGGTATGTATTCACTCATATATGAATTTTAGACTTAAAGCAAAGGATTAGCAGCCTACAATCCTCTTCACCAAAGAAACTAGGAAACAACAAGGACTTTAAGAGAACAATGCATGGATCCCGGAGAATGGGAAGGGCCAGGATCTCCTGACGTAACTTGGAGCTACTCTCCTAGGGGAGAGGGAGCTGCCAGAATGAGAGGAGAAGAGGAGGGGAGTGGAGGAAATAGAGAAGCAGAAATGTTGAGTGGGGGGAAGAATAAAGGAGCACAGGATGAGAGATACCATAACAGAGGGAGCCATTATAGGCCGAGGATAGATCTGGCACTAGGGAGATTTCCAGAGATCTAAAAGGATGACATGAACTGACAATCTAGGCAATGGTAGAGAGGATAGCCTAAATGCCCTTCCCCTATAATGAGACTGATGACTATTTATATGTCATCCTAGAGCCTTCATCCAGTGGCTGATGGAAGAAGAGACAGACACCCACAGATATACACTGAACTGACCTCTGGAACCCAACTGCAGAGAGGGAGGAAAGAAGATCAAAGGGGTCGGGACCAAGCTAGTGAAACCCACAGAAACAGGTGGTCTGAACAAGGGGGAGCACATTCACCCTAGACTGCTGTCTGGGAGGCCAGCAAGGGACTAATCCAGACCCCTGAACATGGATGTCAATGAGGAGGTCTTTGCACTCTATGGGGCTCCTAGAAGTGGATTAGTATTTTTCCCTGGATGTAAGAAGAGAATTTGAGAGCCCAACCCATGTGAAGGGATCCTCTCTTGGCCTGGACACATGGGGGAGGGCCTAGGCCCAGAATTATGTGGTGGACTTTGGGGAGCCCCTTTCCCGGGCCCTATCCTCCCTGGAGAGTGGAAGGGGAACAGGGTGGGGGGCAGGTGGTGGTTTGGGGGAATGGTTCGGGGAGGGGAAAGAGAGGGAGAAGGGATTGGCCTGTGAAGCAAGCTTGTTCCCAATTTGAACTAATAAAAAAAAGAACAGCAATAGGACTTGTAAATTTTGAGAGTACTAAAATGACATAGCTAATTATGTGACATTTTTACTTATAGTTTACTCCATGTAGGGCTTTATTTTTTATGTGGGCTATTTTATGTGGGCTATTGTGCTAGGACCTAGACTCTAGTGTGAACTCTTCCCATTGTAACTTAATCTAATTTTACATATTATATATTATTTATTACTGCATTTATTGAAATGGTCATGTGAAGAAGTAAAATGCTTTATAGTATTTTATTTAAAAGTTCCATAGTGAAATGTATTTTAGCAAGTTGTGAATTTATAAAGGTCTCAGGTCACATACTGCCACTGAGAGCACTCTGACTCCTTGAAGATTAATGAAAAAAAACCTTAGCCAAAGCTGATGGTATCAAACATACCCCATCCCAGGTAGATGTGTTAGTACATATTATAAGTTTCAGACTCAAAAAAAAAGAAACAGGTACACATATGTTCTATAGAATAGGTTGACTCAGGAATTACCTATCCCTGAACCATACAAACTACAAAACACACCAGGCAAGAAGGTGTATCACCGGTATTCTACAAGAATAACAACTTCTCTCATAGCTGAGTACTTGCTTCAGACTCTTAATTTGAAACTTTAAAGGCATGTTCTCTCATAAAATACACAATTATTGTATAATGCATAGATTCAGGCAAGTGTAAAGTTACTAAAACTAGCTTAAGTCACATTTTATAATTGGTACAATGAACTCATCAGACTCATATATACCAACTGTGTTATTTGGTTCCCTCTTCCATTTAAAACTACCCATTATTCCACCTCTACAAATGTGGAATCACTTTCAGTATCTGATAACATGAGTGTACCACTGTCAATATTTTGTTATTTTATTGAGTATGGCTGTATTTATCATCTTTTCCCCAATCAGAATACATTGGTTGAATACAATTTCTGTAACTGTATGTGACTGTTTTAAATCATTTATTGTACTTCAAAAGATTTTCCAGTAAAGATAATATTACTTCCTATTTAATCTTTAAAACTATATCACAGCTATACATGATATAACACTGTATTAATTATAAGCACACCCTTGGAAAAAATGAGAAATAAGTACAGAGATTTCCTCCTTCCTCCCTTCTGCTCTTTCTTTCTTCCTCTCTTTCATTCTCTCTTTCTTTCTTTCTCTTTCTTTCTCCCCCCCTCTTTCTGAAACAATGTCTTACTCTGAAGTCTTGGCTGGTTTGAGTGAAGTAGACCAGGGTAGCCTAAAACTCAGAGAGATCAACCTGACTCTTTCCCCTGAGTGTTGAGCCTAAAGGAAGTTGCCACCATATCTGGAATCTTCTTTCTCAATAAATCAACCAACAGTTTTATGGAAATTTGGGAGGGGGCTCAAGGATAAGCAAAATCCTTAAAATTGGATGAGAAAAAGTCCAATTTATCTTAAGAACAAGAGCTTCCTGTGGCATAACCACAATGACCATTATTTCTAAACAGAAAGATAAAATGAAATAAGCAGCTCTGGCTACATTTTGTGCTAAATATTTATCTACTATTTAGTTTGAACTGCTTTAATTATATAAGTACTTCTAGTGGATCAGTGTTACAAAACCTCAATTTAAATAAAAATTCTACATTTCCTTAGAAATATTATTTTAATTGGATTTCTTAGTACAGTAACTGTAAAGTTACAGTATTTACAAAGTTAAGCATAGAAGAGTGTAAGTCAGTTAGGTTGTAATCTAAGAGAATGGAGGAACATGGAAATTAGTCAGTTTTGGCAGCAGATTGAAAGATTCATATATGAGAAGAGGTAGCCCAAGTTCTCTTTGTCAACATTTTAGATGTGGATATTCTCCTTGATTCGATTTCACAGATTCACCAATTCCAATTAAGCAAATCTCCTCATTTAAGGAACAGAGGCATTAAATTCTTTACCATAAAGATGCTAATTTATTCCAATTTGGAAATGACATTTCTTATAATTCTTCCCCCCCTCTGTCTCATGCACACACACACACACACACACACACACACACACACACACACACACGGAAATGCACACACATGTACTTTCCCTCTTTCCATAATTTCAAAAGCACCTACCACAAAAATCACAATGAAATTCATTTACTCTATCACCAATAAGAGAATTGGCACTAACCTTATAGAGCAGTGGTAATTTTCCTAATTTTAGCAGTGCAATTTGATTTGTTGTATTTTTTAATTTTGTAATCCTTTTAAAATCATCTGTAGTTCCATAACTCACATCGATGACATCAGCCTGAAAGAGGAGAAAATATAAAGAAAAATAAAACTTTATAGTGAGAATAATGTCAATAACCCAGTCATTTGTACTGACTCAAATCTTCAAAGGAAATCCATCTTGTCTTAACTTTAACTCTACAACTGACCAGTTATGATGATGCCTCTTACCACAAGGATGAAGCTTAATTGACACTTCCCTTCCTTTTCCACTACAAGTTGAAAACCATCAAGATGAATTTTCTAGACTCATATTTCATGAGTCAATTTACAAATAAATGATATTCAACCAAACTTTACTTCTATATTGTTCCTTTTAGATAGTTCTCCCCTTTTTCAAGCAAAATATTTATAAATGTGCGAAGCCCTTATTAGTAGTCCTGGTTCCTGTTTTCCTTCTTGCAGAATTCTGAACTACAGGATCCATCAGAGACATTCCCAGCATACAACACGATTCACTTCAGGTATGATTTCTGTAACTTTAGTTATGAACATATTTGTGGTTGTGCTTTCTAATGTTTATGTAATACAAAATTTGTCCTTTCAAGCTACATCTTGCCATAAACACAGTGATGAACAACAGAGTGAGAGGAAGTGGACAGAGAAATGGAGAAGGCAAATTCAGACCTCTTAGCTAAATCTCAGGAACTTCATCTGGCAACATAAAACCAGCACCCATAGATGATCCCTTTGAGCAAAGGATTCTGTTCCAAGAGCTCATAAGTATTATAAACGATGAAGAAGCAGAAATAAATAGACACATGCCACCCCTCCTTTCCATTTTTCATACCACAAAATCTGTGATCTGAGCCAGGAAATGGTACAACTCCCAGTTGGAAAATCTTGTTATTGAAATTAAGGTAGTCATACTCTACTAGGTATGACTAAAGGTCCATGTATCCACTATGCATATTTAGATTAAGTCAATCTGACAATTAACATTAACCATCACTTTTAGCTATCACATTTATCAACATCTTCAAAACTTTGCCAGCACATCAAGACCCATTTCAAACCTTAGCTCTCAGATAAAATGTATTTCAATGTTGCAAAATATGAACTTTAACTATTTAATTTTACTTGCAAAATAATCTGTGTCTACCCCTGTTAAGAACATCGTTGCCTGTCTTTGTGTTATGTTTGTGTGTGCAAGGGTGTTAGTATGTGTGTGCATGCATAGTGTCAATTTCTACTACTAGGAAACTTGTTGTTGACAGCACATTCACATTATGTCCCCCAATTACTTAGCATGTATTGTCAGTTGCTGATGATTGTACATAAATAATTATGCAGTATCAGAAAAGCTAAGTTACACTTTCAAGTGAATTTGTTGAGGCCTGATTGTAAGAACACTTCTGTCAGAATGTGTTTTCACTAAAATATTCTTCATATTAAAATAAGATTAAATATAATTTTTGAGTTTAGTGATGCTATTACCATATAAATAACCTTTGATCTTATGATCTTGACGTTTCAATAAATGATCTCATAACATTATTGAGTGCATTTCAAAAAGAAGAAAATTTGTATCTTTCATTTCAAATTAGTGAGGTATACACTGATTATTTGAGATTCAATGACAGCATCTAGAAATTGATTTTATTCTATTGGTCATATTAATGAACATATTTGTCATATTTAGAAGTGGTTGAGGGAAATCTTTATAGCTACAGTGGTAGATTTTGTTCACACACACACACACAAACACACACACACATCTATATGAAATATATGACAAATACAAAATATCATCATGAAAAAATATTACATTATTGGAAACTATAGATAGCTTGCATAATCCATCAAGAGTTCAATCAGTTCTTCACTTTAACTCATATAAAATACATGTCAACAGGATTTCCAGGGTTTTAATGGACTTTCCATAAGTGGAAATAGTTGTTTAAAAAAGTCATAGAAACCAGAAAGCAAGTCTTCCTGTGTAGTGAGTATTATAAAATATTAAGATAACTCAATGAATTTAGGAAAGACATGAGTTGCTAAAAGTGTTCCTATTTCATTGTGAAGAAAAGTTGTCCTTAATTATAAAGCTATTGAGTAGTTAATCAGACATGTTATGGAACAATACCCAAAATCATACTTGATAAATGTGCGTGTCAATACCATCTATATATTACCCATCTCAGATAGCAAACCAATATTCCATCTCTTTGGGATAGAGAATGTGAGACTCAGAAGAAGGAAAGGAGTGCCTCAAACTCTCTCCAGTCATCTCTTTGAGGCCATTTCACCAAGAAAGGTGCTTAACAACTGGATCCCACTAGTGAAGAAAAAAATCATGGTGCTGTCTGCTTAAACAGAGCCAGTCAGTCTGGGTAGCAAATATTCTGCTTAAAATTACATTTCCCCATACAAGTCCTTGATGTATGTGGATGAGGCCCTGAATTCATGTCTACCATGTACAACTGAGAAGCTTGGCACCAAAGCCCAGCCTGTATCCTCAGTGCTGAGGACAGATACAGTTAATTTCCACAGTGGTGTGTCACAAAGGTAGATGAATATCTGAGCTCTAGGTTTAATGAAAGACACTGCACCAAAATAAGTAGGCAAGTGCCAAAAGGTAACTGACATCAGCCTGTGGCCTCCACATGAGTTTGCGAAGATAAGCGCGCACTCCTCCCACATATTCACCACACATTTCCCTAACACACACACACACACACACACACACACACACACACCACATAGGCATAGACACGTATCACACACACACACACACACACACACACACACACACACACACACATATATATATATATATATATATATATATACATAAACCACCACACACACACACACACACACACACACACACACACACACACATACCACATAGGCATAGACACGTATCACACACACACATATATATATATCAAAGAAACAAATATACCACTCATAAACCACACACACACACACACACACACACACACACACACACACACACACAGATAACTTGCAGATGTTTTGTTCTGTACCAGAACCATTAAAACAGTATCTCCACCCATCAGCCTGCCATAGTGTTTTCCACTGGCATCATACACTTCTACAGCATCAGCAGCCCAAACAATAGTTTACTTTCTTCCTGTTATTCTGAGAATAATAATATTTTTAAAAACCTATAAATTCTATTTCTGTTGAGTGACATTTTTGGGTTTGACTCTACATAAGAGAGAGAGGACACTTTTCTGGTCTCTTAAAATGTTTAAATCCCTCCTTGAAAGACATTAGTTACATAAAAGCAGGTCCCCACCTCTCTACATTATTTTAACCTCAACATATTTTTGTAAACCATGTACAACTTGAGAACTGGGCTTGACATGTGAATGTTTTACTCAAAGCAGACATTTAATCCATAATCAAGTTCTAGAAAATATTTCTTTTGAGGTCTGAAGTGCCCATTATCTTGAGATATATGCTATAGTAATAATAAAATTAACTAGAAGTAAAACAAACATCACAAAAGAGTAGCAGAAAGATTGGAAAAGCCCAGGGCCATGAATCCTGCTGCTATATAAATTGTCTTCTAGATGAAACAAGGGTGTTGCACCCATGAAATCTAAACAATATGGTTGTCTAAGCAAGACCTACAGCAGTCAATATGCTAATGCTGTAAAGAAATTTCATAAGGCCCTACCTTTAGATGAAGAAATACAGGAAATAAGTGATTGATGAGAGAGGAACAATCCATTTTCTCCAGAGAAAATCCCCCTGAGGCATTAACTAATTCCACATAATCAGCCCTATATACATGTACATATAAGGGCACTGAATTGATCCAGCAGGTTGTGTGTGTTTTGAAGACAATAATAACTGTAACAGAGAATGTCATGAACTTAAGAGGGAGTTTGGAGAACATTGGAAGAGATGAGAGGGAGAAGGAGGTTTTGTAATGATGTAAACATAGTATTAATGAATTATGAAATTATCAAAAGCTTATTTACCAAATAAAAGCAAAATAAATTCTAAAATGTTTTTTTAATTTACTGAAGAAACACTATTTTTAAATATTTTAAATATATTTTATTTTGCTATTTTTTGTTTCCCTACTTTTTTTTTATTTAAATTAGAAACAAGTTTGTTTGACATGTCAATCCTAGTTCCCTCTTTGTCCACTCCTCCCTGCCCCTAATCAACCCACTATCCCATCCCCTTTCTGCTCCTTACAGAGGGTGAAGCCTTCCATGGGGGAATCTTCAAAGTCTGTCATATCATTTGGAGCAGGCCCTAGTGTGCCTAGGCTGAGAGAATATCCTTCTATGTGGAATGGGCTCCCAAAGTCAATTCATACACTAGGGATAAATACTGATCCACTACCAGCGGTCCCATGAACAGCCTAGGCCTCCTAACTGTTCAGGGGCTCTGTGTTGGTTCTATGCTGGTTTCCCAGCTATCAGTCTGGGATCCATGAGCTCCCCCTTGTTCAGGTTGGCTGTTTCTGTGGGTTTCTCCAGCCTGGTCTTGACCCCTTTATTCATCACTCCTCCCTCTCTGCAATTTGATTCTAAGAGTTTGGCTCTGTGTTTAGCTGTGGGTATCTGCTTCTGCTTCCACTAGCTACTGGATAAAGCCTCTAGTATGGCATATAAGGTACTCATCAATCTAAATATCGGGGAAGGGCAAGAGGCTGTCTAGCCTCTTGACTATTGCTTAGATTGGTAGTTGTGGTCATTCTTATAGATCTCTGGACATTTCCCTAGTGCCAGATTTCTCTTTAAACCTATAATGGCTCCCTCTATTATGTTATCTTTTTTCTTGCTCTCCTCTATTCTTCCCCCGATTCAATTTTCCTTCTCCCTCATATCCTCCTTTCTCTTCCTCTTCTCCCCTTCTCTTTCTCCTAACTTCCCCCTCCATGCTCCCAATTTGCTCAAGAGATCTTGTCCCTTTCCCCTCCTCTTGGGGTACCATGAATGTCTGTCCTAGTGTCCTCCTTGTTTCCTAGCTTCTCTGGCAGTGTGGATTAAAGGCTGTTAATCCTTTGCTCTATGTCTAAAATCCATATATCATTTTGCTATTTTTAAGATTATGATGGTGTGTGTGTGTGTGTGTGTGTGTGTGTGTGTGTGTGTGTGTGTGTGTGTGCCTGCATTTGTCATGGAGCATATGTGGAAATTAAATGACATCTCAATGCAGGATTTGATTTATTCTTTCCACTAGTGTGAATTCTAAGGATTGGATTCAGGATGTCAGGCTTGGCAGCAACTACCTCTGTACTTTGGGCACTCCAGCTTGCCTAAAACTCTATTTTAATGATAAATCTTTCCACCAGCTGCCCAAGTTCTGCCCACTACCATGCTAAGGTCCCATGTAACACACTGAGACTTATATTAGGTACAGTGCTGCTGGCCAATGACTAGGATTTCTTATTTGCTAGCTCAGTTTTAATTATCAACCATAACTAGTAATCTATATATTTGTAAAGACTTATCTAATGGAGGAATGTGTCCTGTCTTCCTGTGATCACATCGTGGCTGCACTGAGAGTAGGAGGAAGAGAGAGACCTGATTGTCCCTGCTTATATTCTGAGTCTGCCTGCTATGTCACTTCCTGCCTGGATCACAAGACTTCTCTTTACTACATTTCCCAGAATCCTCTTCAAATTCTATCTTGCTTCCCTATTGGCCAATAGTGTTTTATTCAACAACCAACCAATAAGACAGACATACACACAGAAGAACCTCCCCTATCATCTCCTCTTTTCTGTCTAAATAAAAAAATAGGCTTTAACATTAACATAGTAAAATACAAAACAAAACAGTTATCCATTAAGAACTATAGTTACAATATTTATTCCCTTAACATTTAGCAATATTTAAAGAAAATATTCTATCTTCTATCCTATCCTTGTGAGTCTAACGTCATATATGTAACTTATCTTTTATAATAACTAAAGAAAACAATAATCATAACTTTCTATCTTCAACTCCATCAAAGACCACAGAAGGATAATATATAACTCTAGATACTACAGAGACATCTTGCTACCTGGACAGTCATCCAAAGTTCCTCTATAATGTTGGGGCATTCATCTTCAGCCTATAGGCCACAGTGTGTCTGACAGACTTCTCCATGAAGCAGGAACCCTTTAGGACTGTTCATCTTGTTTTGTAAGTTCAGCAGTCACTTTCTTGTGGTTACCACATGTCCAGTTCATATAGCAACAAACAGTCCAGGCAAGAGCAGTTTCTTGCCCAAATGGTTAATCTTGCCAGTTTGAAAGCAATCTCCATATATTGAGTTTCTTCGATGTCCCATCCTCCTTTCTGATGTAATTGGTGTGCCAGGAGCAGTTATGTCTCACTGTCAAGAAAAACCCTAAACCATTTAAATGCCCTGTATTCTATAGGTCTTTGAAAGGTTTGAAGAATATCTATCCATCTAAAATACATTTCTGTATATCTAGAAAACCTAATTAACATAACTGTAAGTTTTGACTATTATATCTAACTATATGCAATGTGTATTTAATTATGTGTTTCATTTAAAAAGATCTGTATAAACACAATACCAAACAAGATGAGAAATTTAAATATAACAAAATTGACCTTAAAGTTGTAACAATAAATGAAAATCCATACCAATGTAAAGTATTCATTTCTATATCCTATTCCCCCTTTCCCTTTAAATGAAAACAAACATCTATAAACAATATTTGGGGATTTGGGCACCGTTCAGTCAAAACTGCTTCTGGCTGGTTGTGGGGGATATCCATCATATGGGGATCATGATAAAACACAGACAGAGCACTGAGATTTGCACCTTTAATTCCAGCAAGCAGGAAAAGAAAGGCTGCTATCAACCAGGGCTCCTTAGAAAGACAATGTCTCAAAAAATAAATCTTTAGATACAAACTCAGTTAAATTTAAATTTGTATATTTAAACATTTTAACACTAAAGACCCCACAATTGTTGTTAAGAGATCATAAACAGTCCATTTGTTACCTTTTCTTCAAAGCTCACTTGAGTAGTGAACAGATCATCTGAAACCATAAATGGAAAGCCATATTTGCTTAAGGGATAACATGTCAATTTTTAGATGAGAAACAGTCACATGGAGCTGAGTTTTCATTTATTTATCTTTGACTTGTACATGATGATCAAAACAAGAAACCCACAAGAGAAAAATAAACAAGACTAGTAAAATGCCAGACCATTGACTCCATTACAGAGCTGTTCCAGGGCAATATTGCTATGTTGGTGATAAAAGCTTCTTCTTCAAACTCATGCATCCAATATTTCAATAATTCACTTTTGTCCCCCAGAGTTCTGCTATTTTAATCTACAAAAAACCCCAAGTAGCACCAAATCTATGCAGTTTTGTCTTTTTTCATTTTCATGCCATGGAAGAGTTAAACATAATATGAGTTATGGAATCAATTTTTTAATAGTGATATTTTTCTCTGTAAGACTTTCCAGCCAAATATTTGACATTGTGTTCAAATTTCATGTGTTAGACTACTGTGTCATGAAAGCTATACATAACAACAAGCCATACTCATCAAGCCCAACTTGATATGATGGATCACTCTGATTTCACAAATAAAATATTTCATATCTGCATTACTTAAGTCTTCAAGTTAATGAATGTTTTACATTTTATTCCTAATTTCAAAGGTATTTTTCTAGTTACTAATATTTTCTATGGTAAACACAAAGTTGGAAGGTTATGTTCACACAGCATGATAAATATAATAAATTTGAATTTTAAAAATATTAAGATAACATTTTGATATTTTCTTAACTTCTTTATATAAATATGCCTCCTTTTTCTAAATAATAATAGTTGCTATTGTTTATTGATTATTTACAAGTACCAGGCACTTTATGTTTTTAGGATTTCTACCTCACAGCAATCATGTAAGTAATTGTCATTTTCCCCCTTGACAACATGCACAAGGTCCTAAAGGATTAGGAGACTCAATGACTTCCCATTTGTGCAGCTGACAGGATAGACTCGAGTTTTGTTGCTTGTGGTGGAGTAGAGTTGTAATAAATATGTCAATAACAACATATCTTATGCACAGGCAATGTATTGTTGAAAATAAGCCTCCCCATCAAACTGTATTCCTTGGATTGTATCTTGACCAAAGATTAAAACTTTACCGAAGGAAAACAAACTGTATTCCTAAAATGTATGGGTCTATGAACCCTGCCTCAAATACAGAAAATAGTAGAGGCAAAGTCTACTAAATATTAATTATTTTTTTCTGAGTCATCATACTTTCAAGCTAGACAAAAATAATGATTTCACAGTAATTAGCTAAAACCCATATTTTTCGTATATAAAATTTATTACCTGTTGCCAAACCTCATGATCAATGTTTCTACTCCTGTGATATTATTGTTGCTATTTTTATTTTACTAATAAGTAAATATCTTTTTATTCCCTGATGCTAAACACACACATGCTAAATTATTTATATATCCATTTTAATATGTATTTTGCATCTGACAAGGCAACTCTCCTTAGGACCCTTTTTCTGACCTACCTGTCATTATTATAGGGTAAACAATGTCACCTTTTTAGTGCACAATGAATTACAAAGAATTTGCAAAGCGCACCATCCATCATGCTGGCACTAAGTAGGTTTGCAGAGTAGATATCAGATATCTCAAATGCTCTTTAGACAGTTACCAGGAAGCACAAATTGGAAGCTTATACAAACAGTCCTATGATAAATTGCCATGACAGCTCTTTAAAGTAAAGGGGAGCTACTCCTCTGCAAATAACCTTGTCAAAAGCAAAAGATGTGGGGAACTTCACTGGCAGCCCAAATAGAATAATTTAAAAACTTGTTAATGTTTCTGCCTCATAGAAATTCATGAACACAAAATGTACTCAAAATAAGAACAGAGTTATGTCTGAATCAGCAGTAGCAGACACTCAAGATTGATTCAACTTGGGGAGTGGTCTGAGAAACACAAATTCACCATTTTATGAGTTGTTCTGTGTGAATTTCAATGAAACCACAATCCCTTAGAACATAGATGTAAAGTATATGCACATGCTCTGTATGCACATACCATAGCTATAATTGTTTTACTTTTGAATATCCTAGTCACAACATTTGGGTTTTAAAAATATCATTTCAGATACATACTTTCTTCATGTATATATTTAAGTACTATGGGTCATATATTTGTTTTCTTAAGTATTAACATAGCCATTCTTAATGTTTTCATTTAAGTCAAAAGACTAACTTATTAAAATGAAAGTCTTCAAATAGGATTTGTTTTGTGTGTAACTTCATTTGGTCCTTCAGTTGAAGCCAAATATTTCAAAGGAGTACATTCTACATGTGTTCTCACCTTTGATTTTTTTCTTTTTAATAATTGGTTTGTTAATATTTTAAAAACTTCTTTGTTAATATTGGCAGCTTAAATACATTTAAAATAATTAAATGGTCTCAAGTAAACATTATAGACTTTGGTGAAATTTGTAAGTGTTCTGGAAAGATCAGTTTATTATATGAAACAACAAACTATTTAACACATATCACCTGATAAGTAAAATATTCTGAGATTTCTGGAGTCAGGTCTATGGAAAGGCATTCTGGCCATTATAGAGGACCAGATTAAGGAAACAAAGCTTTTCAAGATCTCCTTATTAAAGAAATCATCAATGCTTGCCAGGAAAAACTGAAAACCAAGGAGGTAGGAATGATTCCAAAGACTTACTAAATCCTAGTTTTGTTTTGTTGTTGTGCCCTGGGTTTGAGTTTATTTGGGGGGAGCTGGAAGGGGATGATCTGAATGTACTTGAGACAAAAAAAAGAAGGAGAAACTGTATTCCTTGTAAATGTTTTGAGTCTAAGATAAAATAGTTTGAATAATTTGTCACACATTGCCCTAAGTTCACCGCTTCTGAGCCAAGGCAAAGCGGTTGGCTGATTCCTTGTGTTTTCATTGATATAAAAATGTGTTTCCATTATTTCCAGAAAAATTATGTCTTATCTAATCAATTGGTGACTTCCATGTGAAAACTATTGCATACAATTAGCATTAAATTAAATCTAATTAGTAGTAAAACTCTTTAATATTGTGCTGGTTGTATGCAATTCTGCTAAAATATGAGAAAACACAAAATGGAAGCCTTTTGACCTTCTAGTACACATGCATTCCCTGTACACCTCAGCAATCGCAAAATAAAGAAAAGATATGTTGCAATGTAACAAACCTTAGATATTCTATTATTTTAAGGAATTTTATATAGTAGGTTTAAATTGTTTAAAAGTCCCATGCTTTCCTTGTAGTTTATTATAAAGATTTTAAATGTGTACTTATACAATAGAAATATAGCACAACTTCATCTGTATTCAATTAGAAAATTTATAATTTTATAAAAGGACTAAACATATTTGATAAAATTATACTTTAAGTTGAGTCAGAACAACTACTATATAAAGCCAAATATCCCACTATTTCTAAGTTGCATATTGTGTGAACTCTGTGTCATGCATTGTTCCACAGGATTCACTTAGATTTGTTATTTTAATTCTTACTGTGGTCCTCAACTGGAAGAGCAGTGATGCTTCCTACAGAGCTAAGAAGCTCAGCATCATATGAGAGGAAGAAAACAGTTGGTAACTACATTGTGAGCTTTAACTCACTCATATGACTCTAGAAATTTTGTTCTGAACCAGAATGCCAAAAGAACTATCAAAGCTAGCTAACCCAGAAAGGTGGAGGAATAATCCACACCTGGCTCTGCTTCACACATTAGCCATCATGAATGCAGGCATGCTGCATTTCAAATCCCAAATGTGTGAATAATAGCATCGATTTTCCTCTTCATTTCTTATGTGCATAAACAACCTCAAATGCAATTCTTGCCATTTCTGTTCTCTCCCTACATATCAACATATTCAAATTTGTCTCTTCAAACCATAAATGAGATTCTCTTGAAATATATGGACTGAGGAAAATGTGAATAACTCAGTTGCACCTTCAACACCTTTGAATTAAATTCGTCTAACATGTTTTCACTTTCAAAATTTGACAAGTAAAGATTCAGGCACTTCCCCCTCTTCCTTGATTGCTGGCATTGCTACACAGAATATATTTAATGGCTACTTTTGTATGCTGCACCTTGCCAGTTAGTTCAATTTAGATGAAAGCTGTTGTTTTCTAATTCCATTTCACTGAAAATGACAGAGACAAATGGTCAAATTACCTGGAGAGTTCCTTTGGCAGAATAGGCTGCATATGATGAGAGCAGATCTTGGCTATGGCCTTTTCTGGCTTCTTCCCTGCAAGGTTGGCCATCAGGATAAAAGCACTGGCCAGTGCTGCTCACAGTGATGGTGCTTGGAGAGGGCCCAGGGAAATCCAGCAACACTGAGTAGTTCAGAATCTGTGTATCTTCCAAGCCCAATGCTGTCCAGTGAGTCTTAATCTTCTTTGAAATTTCCATGTCATCTTCACTTTTATAGAGTTGTACCAAATTTCTGAAAATAGTTAAAAAGCACATTTAAAAAGAAGAAAGGAAGGCTTTATAATTTAGATATATGACTGTTCATATGTGAGCAATTATTAATAGAATTCATGGACTATTAAAGGATAAATGTGACAGAACCTGACCTTAAGAGATTTACAGAATTGGTAGAGCTGAAGTGAGTGATGGGGATCATATTAAGTCAAAGCAAACAATGGATTTATTTTTCAAGTAGGGCTACAAGGAATGACAAATGCTTACTAGTGCTTTATGACTTCTGATTGTTCTATCAACCATAAGAAAATCCATGTACAATCATGTACTACCTATGATGTTTATTGAGATAGTTTTTATTATGTTTAATATGTTTCCCTATGAGAGTATTGAATAATTTACATCTACTGATATTTAAAACAGAACTCTGTTCTTTCCCTCTTCCACAACGAATGTTTAACTTTGGGTCTTAAATGCCCCCACTAGGCTCATGTGTTTTATTGCATGTTTCTTAGAGGTGCAGGAGATTAAGAAACTTCAGGAGTTTGGTGCCACTTATTGTGGGCCTTGAAGGCGATCATTCACATATTTTATGGCATAACTCTTTGTGAAAAAGCCATGTTTCAAGCTTGCCACTATGGATTGAACATCTTGTGTAAACATGCCTTCCTGAACACAACAGACTTTATCCTCTGAAATTGTGAGCCAAGATTAACTTTTACTTTGAATTGCTTCTGTCCTATATTTAATCATGGGAAGCTAAAGCTAAATAATGAATTAGCATTGAAATAACCCTTTCATCACAATGTTGAAGTTGTGGATGGCAATAAAATAACATTAGTTGTTAATATTATAATTCAGTTTTGAATGTCTGAATCAGTTCCCTCAAACTGGTACTCTGAAATACTAAGGGTCCAAATGATGAGGTGGGAATTTAGTGGGGAGTGCTTAGATCACAGGTAAAAATTACTCCTTCATGTAATTAGCACTCCTATAAAAGAGGTCAGACAAGATTTATACACTTTCCACATTATATAAGACAGAGCTAGAAGGAACCATCTGTAGGGGAGCATGTCTATCCCAAAGATTATAGAAACATAGATATTTGATATCTCAGGTCTAAAACTGCAAAAAAAAATTTCTGGGGGTTTTTGTTTATTTTTTTATTTTTTTGTAAGTTGAGCATTCTAGGATATCTTGTTATAGACACTTGAATAGACTACAATAACTATCAAATTACTGGTGACTATGAATATATATAAACATAAACCATTCACCTCAATTACTTCTGCCTCAGGGTAATGCTAGTTTTTCTACCACCCACTTCCTAAAAGACACCATTAATTATGAAACATTGTTTTAGTTTTTGCTTTGTAAAAGTTATGGAATAAGCAAATGGATATTTCATTACCTCTTTTCTTGCCATTTTAAAATCTTACTTTAATTTTTGAATTATTATGCACAGGGTGCCCCACAGAAAATACTGAATGCATATTTAGTAAAAAGCAATGGTAGTTGATTTCACAGTGGGGTTGAAAAGGTCTTGCCCCATTGCTGAGATGTTCTTTGAAAGAGTATTGAACTTTATCACAATCCTGATATGTTCATTAAACAATCATAAGATGCATTCAAAAAAGACTGAGTACACCAAATGAATTTCTCTCATGTAAAATCAAACTCTGTTAATAATAGCATGTATTAGAGTTTTTAGATATTTTGTAATTTTCACACTAATTTTAAAAGCAATGTGGTGTTAGTAGCAATGTTCCTGTCAGGAATATTTTCTGTTTAATTTTGGTAGGAAATTATACAAACCTCATAGATAGGAGTATTTTCTTTTGATTCCTTCTCTGAGAGAGATCAAATAAGATTAGAATATTTGAAGAATATTATCTTTAAACTAAAAATGGTCTGTAATTGATGTCTTATTATGGAAGAACTATGACCTGATTGATCAATAGCTTTAATACTATGTGCTTTTTTGTATCCTCTTTGAACCACAGGCCTTTCATCATTCCCTGTCCCACTTGCAATTCATCCTCTGGTTTCTGGGCCTTGGCTCATCACTTGCACAGTACCTTTTCCCTACATTTGGTTTCCTACTTACTTCCTCTCACTGAGTGGTCACTTTAGCATTACTATCTTCTCAAATGAATCCAGTGCAACATGCAATTATATTAATACATATTTGTATGAAGCATAAATTGTATTTTTAGACTATCAGTTCAAAATATGGGCCAAATAGGACCATCCAATGAGAAAGATCCCTTGCCACCATGACTAATGACTTGAGTTTGATCCCAATACTCACAAGGTAGAAGGAAAGCACAAAGTTCTATTAGTTTTTACGTGACTTAAATCTGTCTATCATGGCAAGGGCATACATACACACACTAACATTTAGAAAATACTACATCAAGTAAACTAGCAATATTTTGACTATTGCAATTAAATCACCTTTTTCCCAATAATTTATTATTCTTTCTATAATATCTAAGGAGAAAAACTCTAGAAAATGTAGTAAGTTAGTGACTTATAATATTCCTAACATAAAAAATAAAGTAAATGTTTTCTTAGAATTTTTAAGTGCTCTTCTTTGCCCCATTATTTTATCCATTATAGGTTAAATAATTTAAATCTAGTATACTATACTATAATATACTTTCAGGCTGAATTTAATTGAATACAAGGGCATCTTTAGAGAAAGCTAAACAATAGCAGTTAGTTAACATAAAACAGGCATCCTTATTGATGCTGGCAAAGCTTACAGATGCATATAATTATAGGCTTGCCATTCTAGCTGAAAGGGCTAGTTTGGGTTCAGTGAGAGACCTTGGTTCAAAGATTGAATTAGAGATGAATGAAACACTGAACAGTGACCACTGGGGTCTACATGCACCAGCACACAAGAGCACATTAGACACACACACACACACACACACACACACACACACACACAAACTGATAATGTAACACCATTATTCATAAATAGTGTATAACACCCAAAATAGCTGAGCTATTTCTGTTTGATTTTATTGTTTTGAAAGCTGCCCTACCTCATCCTTGTATTTGAAATCCACACTTTTGTTTAGCTTCATTCCTCCAAAGCCCATCTCTAAGTGTGTGGTGTTTCACTAACAGGGTTTTACCTTCAAGTTCTGGAAGGCAATCTAGACAAATGAAATATCCTATTTATTTTTGGGAATCTCTTAGACTCCCCTGAGAAACAACTTGAAAATGGACTTCCTATGCTTGTTTTCTTATCTGCAGTTGTTGTTAAATAGTCTGTGGCTATTGAGAGCCATTTTCAGCTCACATGATAGAATTTCATTTAAATTATTTACATATATACATACACATTTAAATATAAACAATGATAGGTTTCTCTGTGGATTTTTTCAAGCTCTCTCTGTGCTCTTTTTCTCTCCTTCCTCCTCTTCCTCAACGTTTTCTTCCCTATACTCTCTCTAAATGAAGGACCCCAAGGGTTTCCCCATTACCCTTAAACAGTATCAATGTCATACTATCCTCTTCTCTATATGCTCCCATCTACAACATACAAACCATGCACCCATTTTACTTTATTTCTGTGGTGACTACAGTTTATATACTCACATAAAGATTTGGAACTAGGACCCTCAAATAAGAGAGTACAACAAGCTTTTGTTATGGTGGTTCTGGATTGCTTCTCTCAGTATAATATCTTCTAGTGACCTGGAATCCTCCATGGTGAGGAGTCACTAATTTTGGTCTCATAACACCAAGAGATGCTATGAAAACTGCCAAGCGCAGGGAAAATAAGCAGTCCTACACTGTTGTAAAGCCTATGAACCACTGCAATGATTGGACCATAAAGAGATTCCCAGAGATGCAATATTGGCACCTTTATATTGGAGACAACAAACAGCAATCTAATTGGACTGCTATATAAGAGGAAACTTATGCCTGGTCATGTAACCAAGTACACGTAAGTTATGCAACTGTAACTTATTCTACTACCTGTGTCAGGAGACTCACAGACATTAGAGGAACTCCTATTAGTGACATTTACCTAAGCCATTATAATTAGTAACTGATTTCTAAGTACTTATCATCATACACTCAGTTAAATGTAGCTCTTACCATTCAACAAAAATTTCTTTTTGCAATAGGTGAAGACTCAATTGGTCAACATGCACAGAATAACTGACTATAGGGTACCCAACCCAATATATAATATCTGTATCACAACCACTAGAAGCAAGATGGGAAAAATCATAGATGAGGGGTGAAAAGATTGTAAGAACCACGAGAACAAGGTGTGTCCTGTGAGATAGTATCTCCTATATATGACAGGAAAGCTGTACTTAAATATACTCAGCAATATGGATGCCTGAATAAGACCAGCATAATAATAACACTAATTGGTATGCCTATGTAGACATGGAAAATTCCACATGCTCAATGCTCCATGCCTGCTGAGAAGGAGAATCCGTCTTCTCCAGGGATAAGCTCCTATTTAGGTTGTGCAAACTCAAGTGGTCAAACCTAGATACATATATATATATATATATATATATATATATATATATATATATGAGCAAAGCTATATGCTGTATATACTTTTTGCACACGTGTGTGTTTGAGAGCTTGCATGTGCATAGAACAATAATTAGGAGAGCAAGAATTCTGGAGATGTGGGATATGGGGAGAATTGAAAGCAGAGAGTGATGTTGATGTAGTGTTCATGTATGAGTTTCCCAAAAATAAAACACCAAAACCAGCAATAAAATCACTATGTCTATAATACTAAATCTTGGTTTAATTTCTATTTTGTAAAAATTCACTAAAAGCCAGCTTGTGAAATCAAATAAATTTTAAATTAAATGATTTTACGTTATATAAATACTCACAAATTTTTCACTTAAATAAGCAGCAGTCAATATCTTATTGATATGATTGGCTTGTTGAGGGATTCTGTTTATGGTCTCAAATTTCCTAGGATGTGAGCATGACTATATTTATTTGTAACTTTCCACATTTTTAAATCTTCCTTTCCTTGCAGTAAATGGTTTGTGAGATGTGGTAAGCACTTCTGTTATAATTAAACAGGTTTCTATATTAAACCAGAAATGTTATTAAGGAATTAACTGCTATGCAATCTCAATTTGCTAATTGAGAAACCTGCAAAAAATAGAAGTGTGTTACTCTAAACCACAAGGTATTTATTTGAGAGAAAGTTTTACTTTGAGTTAATTTTTAAAATAAGGGTTTCCATGGGCCAGTAGTTCTGGCAGGTAGCATAATGAACTGTCATGGCTGAGACTTGAATTTGGAATTAACTTTGGCGTTAATGTTCCGTTGGCCAACAGAGACTTGATATGGAAGGATTTTGGCTTTGTTAGACAAAATTCTGTTTATATCAATGTTCAACACCTGCTACTGGATGAGCCACCGAGCAACACTGATGTCAGAACTGGAGGAAGTGGTGCATGCGGTATTCGTAGTTCCAGGGTGACTGCCAGGAGTGTATTCTAAGTGAATGCACAAAGAAAATATCACAGGAATGATCCTCATATTGCACAGGAGGAAAAGTAGCATATTTACTAGTACCCTGTAATATTTTCTAATGTGTATATATAGAAGAACAAATGCTCACATTTATTCTGGCAGTTGATGTTATGCATATATTAAAAAGCCAAAAGTTGGGCTACAGATATAATTCAAATAGTTAAGTGTTTGCTTTGCAAACTAGAGTTCAATTTTCCAAAATCATGTTGAGTGTTATGGTAGCACATACTCATAATCTCACTGCTGGGAATGAGAGGACAGGTGAGCTTCTGACTAAAAGAGACAGCCTGCTTCAAATTATGAAGTGGACAACACAAATACCCAAGTAACAACAGTCAAAGCTAAGGACTTCAAAGTACTGCATAGAAGGGGAGTGCTTCCCTGGGGTGCACAAAGCCCTGGGTTTGATACTGGCATGGAAAACAAGTTTAATGTTATGGCATCTTAGAGTAGACTCTGAGTCATGAGACAATGCCACAGGAAAGTTAACAGATCATTTCAAGGGCATAATAGAAGAGTTTTGATAGATTGAGAATGCTGTAAATGAGAAAAACTGAAATTGATTACATATATTGCATGAAAATTTAGTGCAGATTCTCTGAGTGATCTTGATCCCTTGCTCCTTATGGAGTCCACTGCATAAAGTCATTTGATTTTCAAGTGTGAGAAGGCATGCTGATGGGCTATCCTGAAACTCAACAAGTACTTCTTTAATTTTATATTGATATTAAATAAGTTCTTTAAGATAGAAAAACAATCTGGATTTTAGAAAACAGAACACATTGAAATAAGACATGCTGTCAAGACATCCATTATTCCATATGCTTGAAAAAGTTCAGTGTTTCAACTCTCAAACTCTCATCCATTACCCATATTTACAGAAGATAACTTCATAGCTGGTCATTACCACGTGCATATTTGCAAGGGGAAAACATAATGGAGTGTCATGAATTTTGCATTTAAAGATTATAGAAAGAAGAAATGTGAATAAGTGACATAAAGGCATTGTGACTACTGAGGTGTGAAGGGCTTTCTCAACTCTTTCTGAGAAGAGTACTTCCAATGTTAATAATGTCTGCATTCTGGATTTCTTGGTGTTTTTCAGAGCACATAATGCCATATGTCACTTTTCTCATTAAATTATTTTAAATCATATAAAATAAACCTAAAGGCACATTCCAAAATTGGACAAATAGGCACTACAGGTCTTCAGTTTAGGCTGCTTCATTCTGTGATGCAATGACATAAATCCATCAAGTACACAGACTCACAAAGACTTTCAATTAAATGAAAAACTACTCAACTGTGCATGTGTACATACATATACCCACAGCCACAACTTCTTTTTCCATTCATCTGTTTATGGACATCAGTGATGATTCCACTTCCTGGCTATTGAGTGTAGGGGAAGCTGTAGCCACGCCTACTTAAGGGCTGGCTACAGGTGTGCCTCACAAGCTTGCGAGGGCGTGGTCAGGGGGACTTAGGGTGACTGCATTTGCTCTTTCGCTTTCACTTTGGTATTTGCCGTACAGACTGCTGCAACACTGGCTGGCTAGGTTGCTCTGTAAGTAAGGCTTTTCCCTATTAAATACCCTTATATTTCTACCTGACTCTGTATTGGAAATTTCCCACCATAATTGTGAATAATACAGCAATAAATACACATGACCAAATATTGAGTCCTTTGGGTATACACTCAAACATTTCCTGAATGTGTGCACATGTGTGTAAGAATATTTGGATGTGTCTCTATGTGTGTAAGAATATTTGGATGTGTCTCTATGTGTGTCAGTGAGAATTTGTTTATAGCTAAGTGGGGTCAGGCAGTGGCACTAATTCAAACATATATGAACTGTAACATATTCCAAGACTGAAAAGTAACAATATATTAGGGCCCACAAGGACTTGTGAAGCTTACTGTTTACCAGAGTGTGCCAGTACTGTCTTAATTTCTTCATTTTACAGCCTCAAATAATTTGTTATCTTAGATGCTCTCTGCGTTGGAAGCATGTTTTTAATTTTAACCTCAACTATATTTTATCAAAATACAACCAATGTATATCTAGTCTCTGTCAGCTATTATATAGCAGAAATTGCTGAAGAGGTAAAGAAGACAGACAGATCTGTGGCTTGGCAACAGGTTTCTAAACATATACAGACCAAATTGAATGCACAATAAATGCAAGTCAACAGCCAAAGTTGAATGTTTGACAAATTTCTTTCAATAACTGGTATAACAAAAAAGAAAAATAAGTAGATTACTAAAATAATATATGTTTACATTTTATTAATTCAGTATATATTGCCTAGTTTGTCCAATGATTGTAAAAGTGTAAGCCATTTATACCCTACCTGATACCAGACTACCAAACATGTCATGCTGATTTAAAACACATTGAAATCACACAGACTATATTGTCTGAACACAGAGTTTTATATCATCATTATTTTAATCCTATGTTGTTTTTATGACTTTAGGTTTATAATATGGTTTCAATTCCTAGACTGTAATACTGCTTTTTTTGTTTGGCTATGTTAAATATGACATGAGATTTTTGCTTCACTGTAGATTTCCATCCCAAATATTACAATAGTCACTTGTTTTCTTATTAAGTTTTTATTATTTTTATATTTTCATCATATTCTTTCCTCTCTCCAAGTCATTCAAGATCATCTCCTTCTCCTTACCCACCCAACTTCAAGTTCTTTCTCTTTCTTAAATTAAAAAGTAAAAATGAAAAAAATAAAACATACAATGCCAAGTCATAACAAAAGCATACACAACAAAACATGGAGTACATTTTGTGTTGGTCAGTTATTCCTGAGCAAGAGACCTACACTAGAGTGTGGTTGATATGCCCAGTGTCATTCTATTGCAGAGAACTGATTTGCCCTCTTTCAGGAAGTGTCAGTTCCAAGCAGCTTCTTTATTATGGATGGACATTTCTGCTCACATCCTTTTTTCTTGCTGAGTCTGTCTAGCCAAATGTGTAAGACTTATGTGTGCTACCATGGTCTCTGTGAGTTCATATGCACATCAGCCCTGTTGATAACCATTTATTTACATTATAATACCTACTTACTTACCCTTACTGGAGTTCTTAGTAACCTTACTCCCAACTTTATAAAGGTAGGAACTTGAAAGAATTATCAGTCTTGCCACATTTTTTGTAATTATCTGCAACTGTCATTAAATAATGTATATTAATAAAACCAAAACACCATTAAGCCTAAATTAATGTAAGTTATTTCCTAAACTTTAACAGAAATAACAATTATGTAGGGAAAAAGAGTGATACCAGAATTGAATTTTCATTTAATATTAACAATGCAGACACATTTGGATAGATGAGAGAATGTTGAATCAAGATTTGCAACACCTATAATTGGTCATTTTTTCTTCATGACTAGATTTATATGATTTCTTGTCACACTAAAAGTCAAAAGAATAATTTTACAAATCAAATAAGAATCCAGCAGTACATTTGTGACAGATTATTGGCAGCCTAGAAAAGATATTTAAGGTATCTTTGGGAAGGATGATTACAAATTGCCACTCAAATTATTCATCCATTAAAAATCTACTGAAATGCCACTATGCCATAGGAACTAATAGAAAAGCAATCATTCCACTTAGGGATAATTTAATTAGTCCTGCATGTACTCCAGGAAGACATTCATTAGCACCCACCCTCTCTATGAAACTAGACCAAAACTTAAAGTCCTATGTTCTGCACTACACACAGTGATTTTAGTTATAACAGAGACAAACTCAAAATTGAGAAATTATTTTTTTTCAATGACGTGAATATTCATTGTCTTCTATGACAACACCAAACAGGGCAAATTGGCAAAGAACATATGTAGAAACTGTGTTATGCCAACAACAGGAGGGCATGAAGTCACCTATACTGACTTTTGATAGAGGGTAGGGGATTGGACTTGCAAAATTCTGGAGTCAATGGTGTTCAAAGAAGCATTAAGTTATAGCTGTTCTCTAAGATGTATACAGTTCCAGATGATGAGAAGCTTAAAACTACACATTATTGAGCTGTCTAGGTCTCAGTGGATAAATAAATTTTTGACCAACCCTGACTACTTGGTCTAGCCTATAGAGCCTATATGTTAGAAGAAAACTGAACCCCATGAGTTTCCTTCTGTCAGCCACACATACCATGATACATGCTGTCTATGGTGGTTTAAAAGAAAATAGCCCCTAAAGGAAGTGGCACTATTACAAGGTGTGACCTTATTGGGATAGTCATGGCCTTGTTGGAGGAAGTGTAACACTGTGGGAGTATGCTTTGAGGTCTCCTATGCTGAAAGGAAATTCAATTGCTTCCTGTTGCCTACCAATCCAGATGTAGAACTCTCAGGT
Source organism: Cricetulus griseus (assembly GCF_003668045.3). Lineage (NCBI taxonomy): Eukaryota > Metazoa > Chordata > Mammalia > Rodentia > Cricetidae > Cricetulus > Cricetulus griseus. Next base: position 124,333,843 of record NW_023276806.1, on the reverse strand, counting down.
CCTTCTCTAGCACCAAGGTTGCCTACAACCCACCATGATGATAATGGACTAAACCTCGGAAAGAGTAAACAAGCCCCAATTAAATATTTTCATTTATAAAAGTTGCTGTGGTCAAGATATCCTGAGCTAACTGGGAGTATGCGGGCAAGGGAGATTGAGGTAGGAGAATGAGAAGGGGAGAAGAGGAAGGGTGAGGAGGACATGAGGGAGCAGGAAGATTGAGTGGGGGGAAAATAGAGGAGAGCAAGAAAAGAGATACCATAATAGAGGGAGCCATTTTAAGTTTAAAGAAAAATCTGGCACTGGGAAATGTCCAGAGACTTACAAGGATGGCCCCAACTAAATACCTAAGCAATAGTGGAGAGGCTACCTAAAATTCCCTTCCTTGATAATGAGATTGATGACTACTGTATATGCCATCCTAGAGCCTTCATCTAGTAGCTGATGGAAGCAGAAGCAGACACCCATAGCTAAACACTGAGCTGAATTCCTGGAATCCAGTTGCAGAGAGGGAGGAATGATGAGCAAAGTGGTCAAGACCAGGCTGGGGAAACACACAGAAACAGCTGACCTGAACCAGGGGGAGCTCATGGACCCCATAACTGATAGCTGGGAAACTAGCCTAGGACCTACCGAGAACCCCTGAATGTGGATGTTAGTTAGGCGGCCCGGACAATCAATGGGGCCTCTGGTTGTGGATCAGTAATTATCCTTAGTATAGGGATAGAAATTGGGAGCCTATTCCACATAGAAGGATACTCGGTCTGCCTAGATACATAGGGGAGGGCCTAGTTCCTGGTCCAAATGCTATGACAGACTTTGAAGATCCCCAATGGAAGTCTTCACCCTCCTTGGGGAGCCAAAAGGGGATAGCAAAGGGGTTGGTGGGGTACAGGAAGGGAGGGAGAGGGAACTGGTATTGACACGTAAAACAAGCTTGTTTATAATTTAAAGAAAAAATTTGTTGTGGTCATGGTGTTTCTTAACAGCAATTAACACAATAAGACACCTCCCATACACAAAATACATGTTTTCATTTGTTTGATTATTTTGTTTTTTTAAAGATTAGACAACATGTAAAGGTTCAGGCAAGCAGTGAATTTCCAGGCAATAAGACAATAGATAGCAGAATCCTGCAGGTTTTATATTCCTGTTCTATTTATACAGGCTACAGGTATAGGAAAGAGGTATATGTTGGAAAGTTCCCATGGAAGGAGAAACAAGTGAAGCAGAAGATTTGTGGCTGAAGTAATGGTATCAGGCTAAAGATGTCCTATTAACATGGGAGAAAAATCAAGCTTGTTTTGATAACATCTCTCCTTTTATTGATGAGTTAAATTCAATATAATAATGATGGTTTGAAAAATATTTACATAATCCTGAAAAGTAGCTATATTAAAGCATTTGAGGCAAGAAAACTAACTGGTTTAGAGCAAAGTTGAATTAGTGACTCTCATAAAAATTTGATATAGTAATTGATTTTAGAAGTCAAAGGGTTGATATTACATACAGATAATCAAGCGACCACAGTTGAGGAAAAAGAGACCCATGATAGGTAAGAAATACTAAATGATCTCATGTATAGGAAAGCAGTATACAAACTCTTAAATCATTGTGAGCAGTTAAGAAGTAAGTCAGCCATGGGACGAGGGGATATATAGCATATAATCACCAAAAAAATCTTGTATTTATGTACAAGAGTGCAAACTAATTTACAGAATTTCTTTAAATGCTGAACAGCCAGCCCTCAATATGAGAATTTGAAATGTTTCCAAATAAAATCACGTACTCCTCTAGTTACATTGTTTAAGTACTCATTTTACTCTTTATGTATGTGAATATGTGTGTGTTGGGGTGTATGTGTGCAGGTACCCGATAAGGCCAGAAGAAAGTCAGATACTGTGGAATTGAAGTTAAAGGCAGTTGTGAACTGCCCAACAGGGGATCTGGAAATGAACTCCATTCTTTTCTAAGAGCAGCAAATACTCTTAACCATGAGCCAACTCCCCGCCCCTCCCCCATGCTCATCACAATTACTCTTTGTTATGTTAGCTAGATATTTTATAGTTTACAGTTTAGTGGAATTTAACAAACTAGTTCAAGTATTATTTTTACTTTCTTTACTATTTCTTTAGTTCTATCAGAGAAGAGTATGTTTGCATCTAGTGAAGACTCTATAAGAAAAAAAAAGTCTCCAGATGACATCTGACTTTTTTTTTTTATTACATAGGGGTCATCAAGGAAGACTGATGATGAACACTATCATAACTCACCTAAAGCTGGGACAGGACATAAATAGATCCATCAAAACTAAATCAGTAGCTGACATTTGTACAAAACATGCAATTAATTAAAAGGTCTATGGCCGCACAGATAAATAATTGTCAGGAAACCTTCCTTTTCTGAAAGAGTACTTCTCAAAGAATTTGAAACTCACCCTGAATGCCCGCACAATTCAAATGTCTTGTTTCCATAAAATGTATCTAATTTTCCATGACTTTTATGTGTTATAATGGAATACACTCATTAGATAAAAATACTGTCAGATGACTAACTGTAATAAGTTTAACCTCTACACAGGGAAACAGTATGTCTCCTTAAAATATCTTGGTTCTTGTTTTGAAAAGTATTTAGAGACTAAATAAGCATGTTGGCTCACATAGATTCTGTAGTTCTGATAACATGATACAATTCTACTTTTCAGATTTTCAATGTTTTCTATTTTTGGATAAAATATTCAGTCCCTAATCAGGGACTCAAGGGTGAATGGAATAACCACTCATTTTCAGACATTCACACGCATGCATGTCACACTTATGCATACACACTCAAATGCACAGGCACACATTATAAATAAAAACACTTATACATGGATACCTAAACAAACAGATGAAACTTAGATGCAAAACAGTGATAGAGACTTGCAGGGGATTTGAGGACAATACTCTGGACTTCTCCTTTACTTTATTGGAAAAATGAAGATAATAGTTCCATGCATATCAGTTGCTGTGGTTAGATGCAATAATTCCCAACCAAATCACATCAAAGGTTTTCCAGGTCACACGCTGCTTTCTGTGTCATTTCTGTATGTTTATAAGCTTACTAACCTAGAATGTACATAGTAGGCTCAAAATCAGACCTGTATGAGGAGTATATATAAGCTTTCATGGTATTTTTATTGTTGTGGATGCTGCTGCTGGTGGTTATTAGATATTTACTATCTATTCCCTCAAATAGAATCTAATTGTTCACTAGCAGATATTGCTGCTTCTTACATGAAAGGATTCCTGTGGTCTGATAGCTGAGTTACCATGACGACTTGTCGATCTGTAGAAAATATTAGACACAGCAGTGGACAAGTAATGTGGATTTCCAAAACTTCCCTACAACCACCAACTTTCAGTCTCCTTCATTGTGAGAAAAAAAATCAAAAGTATTTTATAGTATTAAGATTTTGTTGCAGCCAGTCTCTAGCTCCATTTGAAAATGTACCTTATTGAGAATTTTTCCCGTTTGTTCACATAGGTAGTTCCCTAGTGTGTAGATGTCCTATGACTACACTAGAAAAAAGCTGCTTTTGTGATGGACATAGACACTACATAGAACTTTTGTTACCAAGAGCAAACTGTAACAGCTTGAGACTGACTAGTTCTGTCTCCTCAGCCTTTACTATGATAACTTTTCATGGGAGAGCAGTATACTTTTAAAGTTACTTTAAAATAAAATGAAAAGGAAAATAACTCTGAGATAGTAATATGACACTTTCAGCAAAAAGCTTGTTAATTTTGTTTGAAGAGAACCTTGTGGGTGAGTGAGCAAACTTTCCCTCAGCACCACTATGTAGGCATTACAAAAGAGGATTTAGGAGTTCTTCAAATCACTATAGGCATAGCTAATACATCACTTTGAATAATTAAAGTTTTCTAAATATAGGAGATTAAAACAGCATGTTAATATAAAACATGTTTTTTAAAGGTTTTTCAGACAGATGTCTAAAAAGACTATTCTAGATACAGTTAATAATATCATGTGGTCAAAAAGATTCATTGATATTCTTCTTGGATTACCACCTTTTTCGTTTGAAGTAAAGTTGGGGCTTACTGGGGAGACATGATGTGTGCACTTTAAAATGTATATGGAATGAAATGGTGTGTGGGGGGGAGAAGAGTGGAGAGGAGAGAGAGAGAGAGAGGCAGAGAAAGAGATTCCAAGTGTTACTCATTTTCACCAGTAATGTTAAACAATTTCCTGAACTAACCTTGAGAAGTCCAAATTCTTCTTCTTTTTGTTTAATTCCCTGTTCCTCAAGGGCACTTTTGAGCATGTGAATATAACATGATAAAGACTCTGGGCATTCTTATTTGGAGTTTTTTTTTTTTTTTTTTTTTTTTCTAGGTAGCTTCAGGAGTCTAAATTAAATCTCGTGTTACTATCCCCATCACAATCCAGACAGCTTTACTGGAATAAATTGTTCTATTTCAAATTTTAATCCCTTGATTCAATTAAGGGGTTTCTACACTGGTTAAGAATGCTCAGAGCTAATTGGTACTTTTGTTTCAAATGTTAGATTTAATTTCCTGTGAATAAAGTTTTACAACATGGAAAAATTAATTCTAATGAAAAACCATCAGAGAGGGTAATTTGGAAAATGTGAATGAATAAATCAATAAATACCTAGATCATTAGATATAGATAGATGATAGATAGATAGATAGATAGATAGATAGATAGATAGATAGATAGATACTGTTCAGCCTTTATAAATGTAGTAATTCTAAAGGCATCTAAGGTGCAAAATAAGCATTTGTAAATTTAAGGTATTTAATGATTAATTTTTAAAATTGAGTTGTGGTAGTGGTGTGTGTGTGTGTGTGTGTGTGTGTGTGTGTGTGTATGCGCGCGCACATGCGCTCACTTGTGCATGCGTGCGTGCATATGTGTGTACATGTGTGTGCGAAGGTGCTGACAAAGACCAGAAAAGGACACCAGGTTCCCGGGAACTGTAGTGACAGGCCATGTGAGTGTTAGGACCCAAACCTAAGCAGTGTCCTTTGCTTATCCCCCTCACCAACCACCAACAGTTTTCTTTAATTAATTCCATCCCCCCCCCACACACACACCTGCTCTTTCCTCTCTCCTTTCTTCTCTTGCTCCCGTTTCAGGAGGTTGATCACCCCACTCCCTTTCCCCTTTTTTATATCTTTCCCTAAAGAGAAAACAAAAACAAAAACAAAACAGAGAGAGAGGGGGAAACAAACAGGGTTGATCAAAATATTCTGTAGTCTGAATCACAAGCTCGGTGCTCAGATTTGTTCATGTTTATAAATTTTAAAAAGCTGCTTTAAATTTAAATACTGATTTTAGAAATACTTTGCTTTCCTTAAGACACATGTCACAATACTTACCCAGACTGACATCAAACTCACAATCCTGTCACTTATTAATGTTATTGAATTTGCTATTGTAACAGTAAGAAAAAAAATATTGCCCTATCTGATATTGTTTCTTCTGTGAAGAAATAAATGTGAATGTATTCCTAATTTATTATATTCAGCTACTTCATCAAGTTCTTTGTATTCCATAGAATCATTTGGTTGTCTAAGCACACATTATCATCAGTGAACTGCTACTTGCTCTTATTCTTTCACAGGTTTGTAATACTTATTTTTCTAAAGAACTTAAATTTAGTACTCACTTGTTTTTATGTAGATTTTGAGTTTAAATTTTAAGTTTCTGGATTTACCTTTTTAGTGAGTATCATAGTGAATTCACCTCTTTTCCTTCTCTTCTCATTTATCTTTGAATTTTATCAAGCTTGGTCATGACATTTTATCAAACATCTGTTCTATGAATTTTGATGTGACTTCCTCTGCAACCATCTGAAGTCATGAACCATAGCACTAATTTTCTTGGTTCTGGAGAGTGCACTGTCTGAAACAGTAAGATTGAAATTTTGATAAGCTGCAGGGAGTGTTCTGTGGGACTTTACTTTCTTCTTAGATATTTCTCATGTATTCCTGAGAAACACTGATTCACATTTTCATCTTTTCTCTGGTGTTCATCAGATAAACAACATATAATTTTTAAAGAGTTTTTATTCTCTCTCTCTCTCTCTCTCTCTCTCTCTCTCTCTCTCTCTCTCTCTGTCTCCATGTGTGTGTAAGAGTAGTTCATGTTCTTAACAGTTGAGCCATCTTTCCAGCCTATTTATATAAAATTTTAATGTATCCTATATCCTGGTATCATTATAATAATAGTGAAATGGCAGTCTGTGTAAGTATATGAGTACATTCATGTGTATGGAAGAGAACAGGAAGAGACAGAAAGCTAGAGAGAGAGAGAGAGAGAGAGAGAGAGAGAGAGAGAGAGAGAGAGAGAAGAGAGCAAGAGACAGAAGGGTGGGGCTGTATGAAATGAGAAGTTAACACAACCACTGGTGCCATTTCTTCAGTGCTCCCTCCCTTGTCTTTGAGGCATGGTCTCTCCCTGTCTCCCTGGAACATGGGCTAAATAATTTGAATAGGCTAGCTGAACAAGGAGCTTCATGAAGGAGCTTTCCTTCACTGGAATTATAAATTCCCATACTGCATCCAGCTTTTTTGTGTGAGTTCTGGCAACCCAACTCAAGTGCACATTGTGCTTGTGAACCAATTTCTTCATGGCCTAAGATTCCCTAAAATAATGGGGTTTGAATTCGTAGTCTAATAGAGCTGTAAGTGAATCTTATCCTTTGGAAAATCTCAAAACATATTTTCCAATCTTTATTTGGAAAACCAACTATTTAATGTTATGTTTGAGTAATTTCTATATTTATAAGAAATCATCCATACCCTCTAGATTCTTAAATATGCTACCTTAGTTTTATGCTCATTTTATACTTGCATTTTATTGCATCTTTGATCCATGCCAATATCACCTTTCACATTTTAATCATAGCAATCTTTGCCCTCTTTCTTTCCTAGAGTACATTTTCAAGAAGTTAAATTGAACTTACACTTTCAAAATAAAAGACTATATATTCTGTTAAAGACAACCCATGTCATTTATTATAAAGTTCTCTACTGGTTAATCAAAGTTTATTTTGTAAATTATTTAATTATCTATAATGAGTAGTGCACTCTTTTACTTATCTGTTTTACTTTCTAATAAGGAGACACCCAAGTCTGTGATTGCCCTGCCTATAAACCCTTCACAACTTCTGTAAAATAATTCCCTTTAGTTTAATCAGGATAACTATAATGCCAGTTTCAGTATTCACTCAGTAGGAAATGTATTCAAATCCATGCATTTGGTGAGGTTAAAGTTGTAAATATTTGCTTGTAGTATTTGGTATTTACATACATGAAGGTTGGATAACAAGGCTGATCAAAATAATTTCTAAAATTCAGAACCATCTTCTTGTAACCAAGTACCTGACTGCTTTTCCTAAGTGTGCCTTCAACATTTGAAATGTATATTCTCTGCTCTAAAATAATCCCTTTGCATGCATATTTTCAGTGAAAATTCCTGTTCTAATTTTCAGGTTAAAGTTAAACTCTTAGAATGTCTCCTGTGTAAGATAGGTGAATGATTTTTTTCACTGTTAATCCTTATAAGTGAAGAGCCACCACTTCTTTTTCAATTATTAGTAGGACCAGCGAGAGGTTCAGTGTGTAAAGTTCCTGACACATAGCTTGATAACCTGATTTTAGTCCCTAGGACCTACACAATGAAAGGAGAGAATCAACTCTCACAAGTTGTCTTTGACCTCCACACATATACTAAATCACACTTACATACCATCCCCACTACTACATGGTGGGACTGGGGATTGAATTCAGGTTGTTAGACCTGTGTGCAAGCACAACTACCTGTTGAGCCATCTCACTGGCCCTAATCCATAAATTGTACTTTACTCTTTAATTTCTTTGATTTTTGCCTTCTGAATTACACACATTTTTTACTCAATTCCATTTTTTAAAGATATACATTTTCTATAATATTACACAACACTAAAATTTAAAAGCACACTATCATTACAAATAAAAATGTCTTTAATATTAAAATTTTCATCAAAATATACAATGCTCAAAACGTCATTGGTTTTCATTTTGTAGATTTTCAGCTCTAAACACTTGATTTTTGACTTGATGAAGTAAATTCAAAGAGGGAATCTTCAGAAGGATTATATCACATTCTCTAGACATTGCCTATAGCACAAATATCAAAAGACAGTCGACTCAATTACTAAGAACTCAATAGTTAACTTAGGATGCTATTTAACTTTTAACAGGCACATATGTTATTTAAAAACTTGGAATGGAAAGTGACTAATTTATAATATAATTACACCTTGCAACCAATCATTCTTTATTTAAATAAAATTAAGACAAAGTCAGGGTGACTAAAAAATAAATTATATTAGATTATAATATATATTCTTAAAATAACCAAATTTGAAGAAAATATTCATATTATTTATCATATTTGTGCCGGGTTGTTTGCCATGAAGCTATTTCATCTGTATCCTGCTGCTGGTGGGAGTACCAACTCGCACAGCCATTATGGAAATCAGTATGGCAATTCCTCAGGAAAATGGGAATCAGTCTACCACAAGATCCAGCAATTCCACTCTTAGGCTTATACCCAAAAGAAGCACATTCATACAACAAGGATATTGTTGTATGAACATCCAACGATGTTCATTGCAGGGTTATTTGTAATAGCAACCTAGATGCCCCTCAACTGAACAATGGATAGAGAAAATGTGGTACATCTCCAAAATGAAGTGCTACTCAGTGGAAAACAAAAACAATGGAATCTTGAAATTTGCAGGCAAGAGGATGAAACTAGAAGGAACCATCCTAAGTGAGGTAAAACCAGTCACAAGAAGACAAACAGGGTATGTACTCACTTATATATGGATTCTAGACATAGAGCAAACCATTACAAGCCTACAACCCACAAAGCCAGAGAAGCTATGAAACAAAGTGGAGTATAAAAGAGTAATAAATGGTCCCTCAGAGAAGGGCAAAGGGACAAGATCTTCTGAGAAAATTGGGACCATGGGAGTAGGGGAGAGGGACTTAGGAGAATGAGAAAGGGAAAAGAGGAGGAGTGAGGAGGACAGGAGGGAGCAGGAAGGTTGATTTGGAGGAAGAATAGAAGAGAGCACAATAAGAGATACCATAATAGAAGGAGACATTATAGTTTTAAAGAGAATCCAGGCACTAGGGAAATGTCCGGAGATACACAAGGATGACACCAACTAACAATCTAAGCAACATTGGAGAGGCTACCTTAAATGCCCTCCCCTGATAATGAGATTGATGACTAACTTATATGCTACCCTAAAGCCTTCTTCCAGCAGCCGATTTAAGTAGAAGTAGACACTCACAACTAAACACTGAACTGACCTGGAATTCAATTGCAGAGAGGGAGAAGTGATGAGCAAAGGATTCAAGACCAGGCTGGTGAAACTCACAGAAACAGCTGACCTGAACAAGGGGAGCTCATGGGCCCCAAAAGGATAGCTGAGAAACCAGAATACTACTGATCTAGACCCCGTGAAGTTGGGTGTCAATGAGGAGGCCTCAGAAAGCTATGAGACCTTTTGTAGTAAATCAGTAATTATCCTTATCATAGGAATGGACTTTGGGAACCGTTTCACACAGAGGGATACTCCCTCAACTTGGACACACAGGGGAGGGCCTAGGCCCTATCCCAAAGGATATGACGGACTGTGAAGATCTCCCATGGAAGGCCTCACCCTCCCTGGGGAGCAGAAATGGTATGGGATAAGTAGGGTGTTAATGGGGGGCAGGGAAGAAGGGAAGGGAGAGGTAACTGGGATTGACATGTAAAACAATCCTATTTCTAATTTAAATTAAAAAATGAAAGACAATAAACTGAAAGAAAAAAAGGAACTAAAAATATTGGAGAGAGGGGAAGGCAGGAAAATCTATGTGCAATGTGGCATATATGTGTATATGCAATAGACAAAATTATACCTACTCCTTTGAAGGATGAATAAAATCTAAAAGTTAAAGGACATAGTCAGAATTCAATGCAAAGCAAGTGAAAAAATAATCAATATGTTTGGCCACCAGGGCAAAGCAAAGCAGAACCAGAATGAATTATCACCATATCCTATTTAAAATGCCTATAATTAAAAGGACAAAAAAGTACATTGTAAAGCTGTCAAGAAAGAGAGAGGAGAAGCCTATGCTGAGAGTGGGGTGTGCAACTTCTGTTTTTCCCTGGGCATCTTGTCCAGAGTTGGTCTGAAAGAATATATTATCACTTGTAGACTCTGCCTTTGTGGCCACTCTAGTTGGCAGCATGAACCTGGGAAAACAGTGCATAAAAACGAGAAGGACTGAAGTCTCATGCAATATACAACTTTATTCAGAGCAGCAGACAATTGGTATTTTGAGGGATAAGCAAGGTCAAATGAGCAAAGGTCACATGAGTTTAGGCTGTATACAGTCATGAGGACAACCAGTGCTTGAAAATATCACCTGAGTAATAATAGTAGCTGATGGGTACTTTTAAGCTCACTCTAATCCTTATAGCTGGGAGAAGACAAAACACATTCCACACAACCCATGTTATGTAGGCACAGAACTTACTGGATTACTGTCTTTTTTACTTGGAGTTTTCTCACAGGTCTCAAAATTCTCCTCACACAGCTTCATTTATGGATATGTTCCAACATGCATTGAACTTACATCCTTTATGGTTTTATTTTTATCATCAGCAGTATCTTTTATAGCTCCTGAAAAAATGTAGTAGATCTATACATTCTGTCCTAAAAACTAAAATAAAAAATTCCTATTTTAACTTGATTTTATAATAGACATGTTTTCTTTAATGCTGTTTATGCTAATTCATCTTATCCATATGACACACTGAAAATGGAGAAAGGTTAACAGACACAGAAAAAACAAAAACTCTCTCCTTCAATTAAACAAAGCTTTTGCTGTTCAAGTCAGGAAAGAAAACCCATTATAAAGAGTATAATTTTGTAGTCACTGGGAAAAAAAAACTCAAAGACAAAGTAAAAAAGTACATTACAACTTGTCTGCCACTGAGATGATACTAAATTTTTCAGCCTGCAAGTCAATCTATGTCTGGACTGACTTTACCAATAGTTGCAGGATAAAATGGAGTTCAAGAAGCAAAAGTGACCAGTGGCTGTACTCCTGGTAGCTTTAAACTTGTTTTGCCCATAATATATGTCTTAATGTCTCATATTATTTATTTTCTCCTTATCTAAGTAGGTTATAGGATGTTAAAAAAGAAATGATTGATGTCAATCAGGCCACCTCTCAAACAGCCTGAAAAGATTAGCCGACCTAAGCTGGGAAACGTATAATTCTACCTTTACCGCCTGGTCTACCACTGGGAATGGCAGATAGCATTCTTCGTGCCCTGAGGCTAATTAACCAAGCATACAAAAATCACTTCTCGTTGGATCACTGGGAAAGAAATATCAGTGTGTGACATGGAACAGTCATCTTGCCCATGACATATGTAAAACATTCCAGAACCCACTTGCTCACTCAGCATTAAACAGCCACCTACCCTCCAGTCTTGTACTTAATCTAAAAGGAGAAACTCATGATTTAGTAATGGTGGAGGAAAAGATTGCCAGGGGTTTTCTCATTCAAATCCCTTCTATAAGAGATAGGTGTCTAGAAAAAGGCCAAAATGCTGCCTTCGCTGGAGATCTTCATCCCTTCCTCACTCTTGAGAGGACAGAAACTGTCAGGCTGTAAATCCTACTTCCTTAGGGAGAATTACATAACCCAAAATGGTCATAGCACAGTAATTAACAGTTCATATTTGAAGCAATAACTGTTGTGTTCAAATCCTTAATTCTTATTCAGTGTTATAAATTTATGGACCTTCCTTTTTGTATAAGAATGATATTAAGGGTATCAATATTATTAGAACTGTCATGAGACCTAAATGAGATAACCTAAATGAGATAAGCAGCTTTAACACACTAACAGCCTGTTAAAAACTGATGAGAAATAACTGTCCAGAGCAGGCACTTCATCTTTGAAAAAGAATAGATGAGTGTATTTTTTCTGTTTAACCAGTCATTTCTTCTACATTTTCCAAAAACCTGTTTTATTATTCTTTTTTTTTGTAGGCACATGCGCATAGGTATGCATTCAAGTATGTAGGCATGTATAATCCTGGGAGTGTTCCTTGATAGCTCTTTAATTTATTTATTGATATAAAGTCTTGTAGTTGAACTCAGAACTCACTGATGTAACCAGTTGAGATACCCTACCTCTTCCTTTGGAGCACTGCAATGACAAGATGGTTGCCATGACCATTTAAGATGTACATGGGTGCTGGGGATCTGGATTCTAACCTTTATGGCTGTGTGGTATAATCTTTATCCACTTAGCTGTCTGCTTCAGCCCAAGAATTGTTTTTCTAGTAAGTCGTTTTCATTAAATATCTAGCTCTTCAAGGGAAAACTGTTTACACGAGAAAGAGACACACAACAGATGGTAGGAAGCATACAAAAGGAAATTGGGCTACAAAGTTTAGAGAAGATTGTTATTTAAAGTAGAATTCAGGAAAAAGAAAATCTGTTCTGTTTGTAAAGAAACAGTAAAGATATGATGTTAGATTAGCTTTCAAACTTGTTCTTGTAGCTTTATGTCTTTCATAGGAAGACTAGGAAGCTGAAAAGTTTAATTACAGCACAAAACACAGGATATTCTGAATGAATAGAATAATATAAGAATAAATAGTCTGTTTTTTAAACAAAATTTCCATAGGAATAAAATACTAATTAATAAACATGCAGAAATTCATTAAGTATTTGGAAAATAGGTTTGCTGTGGATGGGTGGGGAAGACTTAGAAACCTGAATCTGGGGCTGTGATTAGCAGAGTGGGGCAACAGTAGCATCCTCAGCTCATAACCCAGAAGTGGATGGATCGAAACCATCCTCTGATAGTGTTCCTCAGTAGCCCATTCCACATAGAGGGATATTCCCTGAGCCTAGACACACAGGAGAGGGCCTAGGCCCTATCAAAAAGGATCTGATAGACTCTGATGACACCCTATGGAAGTCCTCACCCTCCCTGGGGAGCAGAAAGGATATGGGATATGCAGGGTATTGGGATGTGGCAGGGGAGGAGGAGAGGGAGAGGGAACTGGGATTGACATGTAAAACAATCTTCTTTCTAATTCAAATAAAAAAGTGGAGAAAAAAGAAAAGAAAAGAAACCTGAATCTGTAAGCATAGAAATCTAACATACACTTTTAAAACAACTATGGAATATTTTCTATTTGTCAGATACATACTTTTTTGGTGCTTTTTAGTACCTGTTATGGAGCCCCCACCTGACACCAGGTGGCAGGCAGAGACTAGACCTACAGATTGATTATGTGGTCTCCAACCTAAGGGGATACTGAGATGGGAATACTGCAGTTTATTCTGCAGAGAACTCTGGCACTCTTACAGCAATAGAACAGTGTGTTCTAGAAACAACAATCAAATGTTTCAGGAACATGAGAGGCATAGCTTAAATTCTGAGTGACAGGAGACAAGGGTTTTAAGAAGGCTTGGAGGAAGTGATGGTTTTCTATGCTGTTTTAAAGCATTCATAGACATTAGTCTGGGAATGGACAAGGGGGAAGGGCAACATACATGTACTTGAACGGCTTGAGTGAGATCCTAGGGAGGAGAACTGTTGAGAAATCAAATCAAACAGATAATGCTGGGCTGATGTAAGAAGTTAACTTTCAGAAGCAATGAGCACATTCAGGAGCTAGGACCTGGGGTGGTGTTGGAGAAATGAACTGTGTAGATGAAGTTAGAAGGAAAGAGACTTACTGTGGTAGCTCCTACAAGAAATGCTGAGAGCCTTAATCTTAGCAATATCAAATATGAAGGGTGAGAGCCTGTGGAGGGAAGCACTGGGGCCATAGATTGTCATTAGCTTTCATGGCAGATTGGATGTGGTCTAGTTTGCATATACCCTTCTGTTTTAAACCTTCATCCCACTCTCCACCAGAGGAGACACAGAGATAGAAGAAACTGAGTCTAATATTTCAGAAATTGGATACAGTGAAATCATGAGAGAGATAATAACATTTAAACCTTAGGGTATCTTTTACTATGCTCTAAAATTTTATGAAAAAAAGAAAATAAATTTCCATATTTATAGTTTATACAAAAATAATCTATCTTGTTTCATTTTAACATACTAATTAAATTATATTCTCTATCTGAGTAATATTTTGATTGCTTCATGGAAAAGAGATAATTTTTAAACTACTTAAAAGGATTTTATCCTGTTGGATTCATGAATTGTCAACGACTGTGTTCTGAAATTGAATTTGGAAAAATCAATGTCTCTTAGGCTAACGCCAGATTCACAGTTGTGGACCATTAAAAGCATAAATATTTCAAATGTTGGGAGACAAGGGGGTCATTTTGAATAATAAGTGAAGAAGCTAAGCATGACAAATGTGCAAACAGCTTCATGTAGCTAGGTGCTGGCTAATGGCTGTGAAGGAATTTCAGATGGTTAGAAAGAACATCAAAGATGTTGTGGGGCAGAACTAGGACAACTGCACCCTGTGCACTGGATTTGAGGAAGCAAGAAACTGCATTTTTATTCCCATTCTTGCTTATGTTCGTACTTTTCTGTTCCTCTGCGTTCGTTGTCCCCAGAGTTCCCTGGGAATACCAACCTTATTTCACTTGGTTTAAATAGAAAAAAAATATATTTTCCCCCAGATATAAAATATATTTAAATAATTATGGTCCTAAAGAAATAAGAATATGGTTGTGTTTATCAAAGAACTAGAAAAGTACATTAGGTATAGAGAAATGGAGAATCTGCTAAGGATGAGGGAGAAACCAGAGACACGAATCTGAAGTATCCCAGCACCGCTTATTCATTCATCAATCAACATAGTTTACACATACTTAGTGCTGTTTACTGTATGCTTGTGACTGTGTATGCAGATGAAGCTTCTGTAGTGAATAGGCACACATTTCCTTCAGTTGGTGTGTTTCAAATTTTATTTACATATTGTCTGTGAAGACAGCCATATGACTTAGCACAAGATGAAACCTGAACTAGGACTAAATTGGGACCATGATATTATACCAGTATGCACTTCAAAACTGCTGGACTCAAAGTGTGAGAGAAATAAAGGGAAAAGATAAAAAGCAGTAAATACTAAAAGAAGTCACTGCATGGACTTACCTTCCTAGTAAATAGAAGAACTCCTCATGAGAGCAAACCAAGTACAAGATGCTAATCCTAAGGGTTAAAAGCTCACTGGAATATGCAACAAAATAAGCATTATTTAGAAATGTCAAGATTGAAGGCAATACCCTCCTTGCCAAAATGTAAAAGTAACTTGGGGGTAAAAATGTCTCTTGTGAAGTCACTTTAAAAAATTTGCAGGCTGGAAATGTAGCTCCATAGAGAAGCACTTACCTAGCATTCAGAAAGCTTTGGGGTGATTCCCCAATACAGCAAAAACTCTGAACAAGAAAATAAAAAGAACAATAAAATTCCCTAATGGAATTGTGTGAGATGGTCACCTTTCATTGTCTACAGTGGCACGCTAATTTAACCACAGCATGAAACAAAGGGCTCATCAGTAGAAAATGATTTTATAAATGACACCATCATATATTTAGGAGTTAGTGAAGTTTATGTAAGAAAGTTGCAATACCATAGCAAGTGTAAACAAATTGATTCAAATATCTCACACATATGTGTGCATGCTTGCATTCATTTAATCATATGTTCACAGATTATAGAAAATGTGCTTGCATGCATTTAAACATATGCTCACAGATTATAGAAAATGTTATGGAAAAGTTCAGAATTGTTTTGATCTCAATAATTTGAGCTGAAGAACCATGGGATTGTGTCATGATTTTTTAAAATTTCTAAATATTTGTTAGCACAAATAGATATTATCTATTGGAAAACACAATTATACATAGAATAATCTGATTTAAGAATATATTTTAGATAATAGTATCAGAAATAGATGAAAAAAGAAAGTCTTTGGGAAAAATGAATTCCCATTTGTAATATAGATGAACATATAGAATTTTGTAGTTGTTAAAATAAAATAGCAATTTAAACATTGATTTGAGCATTTTGAATAGCCATTGAAAAATGTAACCCGACTAAACAAATTATTCAAGCTGCCTTTAATATTGAAGATGTTAGTCAGTTTTTGTCTTGAGAAATTCTTTCTCAAGGATTGATTTTTTTCAGAATGCTTGGCTCACATTTATATTTAATATAGGCTTCCAGAGCATTCAGGAAGGTTATATGTCACTCCTAAAGACAGCAACAAAACAAGATCTTGAGTATGTAGCCTCTTCTTTTTACCTTCAAACATGTCTACAGTTCAACTTGTCACCTGCTAGATGAAGCATAAACCCTGAGAAAACTGCACTCAACCCAGGCTGATTCCATGTGTGTGTCATTCAGTAGAGGTTTTAGAAGGAGCCTTTGCACTTTGGCAACAGGCATCTCCACACTTCTCCTTCTGTTAGAAACAGATACCAAGGCATTCAGGGGCCAACAAGGTCAGTCTCCTGGACACAGGCAAGACAGCTACAGATCATCTGAAATGATGTTTTACATATGGCTGGCAAAAGTGTCCTTTTTATTACAAGTCAGTAAGTCCATCTGGACATTCAAACTGAGTGTCTCATTCTTGTGATCTTGGAATTAGTAAACAAATCCTATTTTTAGGTGCATGTGTCACTTTACCCAGTTTGTATCTGGACACTACATAATCACTAATCTCATAGTGTTTATCACACTTTAGAATGATGATAACTTTATGAAAAACAACTAGAGTTTGAGGAGGTGCTGCTTTTTAAATTAAATTTTCTGAAATATATTTTATGGTATTGATATTGGTATTGATATAAAGTTTCCTGCTATTACCAAGACTTTCATTAAAAGAGCTATAAAGAGGTACTCTTGTTCGATTTTATATCCCAAATAATATCTGTATTTTTATAACACATATGATCTATTTATTGGTTACATTAAAATGTCATTTTTTGGCCGGGCATTGGTAGTGCATGCTTTTAATCCCAGCACATGCGAGGCAGAGGCAGGCAGATCTCTTTGAATTCGAGGTCAGCCGGGTCTACAGAGGGAGTGCCAGGAAAGGTTCCAAAGCTACTCAGAGAAACCAGGTCTCGAAAAATCAAAAAAAAAAATGTGACTTTATAATTCATTTGTAAATTCATGTTATTAATGTGAAATATTACATGCACGTACTGTGGATTTCTGTGGGAGCTACAGATGAGGAGGTATAATGTGGCAGGTAAGAATTTTATTTTATTTTATTTGCAGATTTTTTATTTGAATTAGAAACAGTATTGTTTTACATGACAATCCCAGTTCCCTCTCCCTCTCCTCCTCCCCTTCCACCCTCCCCACAACTAAACCCTACATATCACATATCCTTTCTGCTCCTACTGGATGGTGAGGCCTTCCATAGGGTGTCATCAGAATCTATCATATCCTTTGGGATAGGGCCTAGGCCAATCCCTGTGTGTCTTGGATCTGGGAGTATTCCTCTATGTGGAATGGGCTCCCAAAGACCACACCTATGCTAGGGATAAGTACTGAACAGGAGGTCCCGTAGATTTCTGAAATTTCCTCACTGAAACCCATGTTCCTGGGGTCTGGATCAGTCCCATGCTGGTATCCCAGCTATCAATCTGGGGATCAAGAGCTCAGGTCAGCTGTTTCTGTGGGTTTCATCAGCCTGGTCTAGACCTCTTTTCTCTCACTCTTCCTTCTCTGCAACTGGATTCCAATTCAGTTCAGTGGTTCTGCTTCTACTTCCACCAGTTGCTGGATGAGGGCTATCAGGTGGCATATAGATCAGTTATCAATCTAATTATCAGGGGAGGGCATTTAAGGTAGCCTCTCCTCTGTTGCTTAGATTCTTAACTGGTGTCATCTTTGTAGATCTCCAGACATTTCCCTAGTGCCTGATGTCTCTGTAAACCTAAAATATCTCCCTCTATTATGGTATCTCCATTCTTGTTTTCTTCTATTCTTCCCCTGACTCAAACTTTCTGCTCCCTTGTGTCCTCCTCTTCTCCCCTTCTCATTCTCCTAGCTCCCTCCTCCCTCTTCCCATGCTCCCAATTTTCTCAGGAGATCTTGACCCTTTCCCTTTCTCCAGGGGACCATGTATGTCTTTCTTAGGGTCCTCCTTGATTTCTAGCTTCTCTGGCAGTGTAGATTTGTAGGCTGATAATTTAAAGGAAGAATGATGACCATTGTCCACTCTTTCTAACAATAAATATTTAAGTTCTTTAACTAAGAAAGCTATTGATTTCTCAGAATTGGTTATTCATCTTTAGTATCAGTTTATACCCAGTCCTAGCAAGAAGGGAGAGGGGAGGGAGAACTCTACCAGTGCTATTCAAGCTTGTCCTGATAATGTCTTGTTAGTAATTGTGATTAGATAAATTGAAGGTTAAGAAGCAAAACTGGATTTTTTCTATTATATTTATAGTAATTGTATTCACTCTGGATCAAATTTTAAAAGCACTAAAAGAAGAGTTGGGATACAACTCAGTAAAGTGTTTGCTACTCAAGTATGCAGGACTATGCTCAGGTCCCAGCACCCATACAAAAACCTGGTGGTGCTTGTATGCAATCCCATCTCTGGTGAAGAGGAGACAGGCAGATTCCTGTGCTTGGTGGATAGGCAGTCTGGTTAACACAGTGAACAGCAAGTACAATGAGAGACCTTGTCTCCAAAGTAAGCTAAACACTATCAAATGAAACACCACACATTGATCTCTAGCTTCCACACATCTGTAACCCTGCTACAAACAGTACGGTCTGAATCATTAATTATTACTGCTTTTATGGTCAGCAGTCTCAAGTTTCCAAATGTCAGAACAGCAAAGTTTCCATGTATCCTGAATCTTACGCACATGCACACAAACAGAAAAACAACAAAGCTCCTCTCAGAACAATTCAAAGACGGGGCACAATTCAGTTGACTAGGGTAGCATGCTTTGATATGGAAAAGTGGGGATCCTGGAAGATTCTTGGGACTGGGAGCCACAAAGAAGAAAAATTCAATTCTCAGACTTAAAAACTCAGGAGTCAGTGCATAGATCATGTATGATCTGAAAGAATAACTTGTTTAGGAAAGAGTATGTTGTTTAAATACATATATGCATAACCATTACCTTATTACTAATGAAAATATAATTAATACCAACAACACCATGAATTCATCTCTAGCATTCTGAGAAGATACTAGTTAGTACATTTTAAAATCTGTCTTTAGATACATTTACTTTTGGTAGAAGTTACTAGCACTACAGACTTATACAAATATTGGCAAGAATATCATTATGTTTGTTGGTTATACCCTACGACTTGTATGGTATATTTTCTAAATGCATCTCATTGAATTTTTTCATTTAATCTCTAAGAAAGTCTCATTCATCTTTACTCTGCAGATGAGGAAACTGAAACATTTCATAACCAATGTCACATCATCAAAGCACATGGTTACTCATTCTAGGACTAAGAGGTTTGCCAACTTCAAACAAGGGTCCTAGTGTGAATTGATTCCTATCAGCCTTAAGAAATGAGGTCCATTTATTTGGTCAGTGGAAAATGGAAGGTACAATAAGATTATGGAAACATATAAATGGGGGCTGGTGAGATGGCTCAGTTGGTAAAGGCACCTTCCACCAATCCTAACAATGATTTGCAGAAGAACCTATATGATGGAAGGAAAGCCTGCACTTCCAAAACCTGTCCTCTGACCTCGGCACATACCCCACGGCATGAGGACAACCCCACAGAAACACAGTAGAGGAAAAATTAATATATAAAATGATGACAAGCACTTGTGTGCTATTAGAGGGATGTGGGGTGCTTCTAGGGCAGTCTGTGAGTGGTCCTAGGAAAGCCAATAGAAACAATGGTAAACAAAGCAGTGTGAGGGGAACCTCAGAGCTTAGTCCTGTGAAAACTTGTTTCCTCTGAACAGAATGTAAGCATCTTTAGGAAAGGAAGCCCCTATATTGCCTATCCTTTTGTCCACAGCACCTACTATGATATCAGGATATCACTAGTAAAAATAATACTTTCAACAAATAACATGACTATTCATTTTTAATATATGTGTATCTACAACTGAAAGTTCATTAATATCAGAAAAGGATAGCTTTTTCTACCATAAAGCAAGTCTGTGGATCACATTCATTTGTTTAAAATATAAACCAGGCAAACTCAAACATATTCTGCAAAGAAACATAGAAACATACAAAAAATTTTAGTATTCTCTATCTTCCTTACAATTCTCCCTAATTATCTTCAACCTTTAAATATCTGTGTGCTCCTCAGCTTTATCTTTATGGCCTTTCCACTGTAACTTCGTAAGTCATATTATTAAGGCTCACACATGGGTCATCAGTTAAGTCTGTGCTCATCATTTTTAATCTATTTTTAAATTTGAGATGATACTATAATCACAACATTTATCACTTCCCTGTCCTACTGCAGATCAATGGATCTTGTAACATTTACTTCTACAATTTCATATTGTTAAGAAATAAATAGTATCGGGATTGAAAAAATGGTAAGTCTAGCCAAACTTTATACTTATATAATGGTGGTTTCCTAACTTTTATAGTTGTTATTCAAAAATTTCATTAGTAAATAATTTAATATGATTACAATATAACAATATAATTGTTTGAGTTTATATATTTGGCTGGCCATTTATCATTCAAACAAGAAAATCTTTGTCTTTTGTTTCCTTCTACGTTTTAGACAGCATCTCACTATACAGCCCTGGATAGCATAGAACCTGCCTATGTATCCACATCACATCATGCTCTAAAAAGATAACTGAAAGCATGTATGTATGTATGTATGCATATATATATAATTTTTGTAACAAATATGTACAAATATATATGGTATATTAATTGAACCATGTATAATATTATGACTTTTTGTAAGTGACCTCATCTACTCCTTGTATTTCTGATTATTAGGGAGCTCATGTCTTTAATACAAATTAAGCCTAAGTATATCTCAATACTTTTAGAGGCAGGTGTGTTTTCATATATTCAAGAAGATATTCTAATTTGGATATATTTTATAAACAGTACGTGTGCATTTCAGCAGCCTATCTTTCCTAAAAAGTTAATGTGACAGATTGCTGTAATTTTCAGATTGCTAAATACTTCTGTCAAATCCCTGAAGGCATTTTCAGAATTTAGTTCTTGGGTTTGTTGGAACGATTTCCAGGCTCTCTCTTTTGGGAGGGATGAGGTGAGCAACAGCTTGAAACTATGATTCATCCTTTGAGTTTCTGTCAAATACTTTCAGGAAGAAGAAAATGACTAATCACCTACTAAAAATGGCAGCAGATGCTATAAGCAAAATTTCATTCAGCCTGTTAACTTTGCTTCTGGTATAAAAACCATCTAATCAAATGTCTTAGTTTTAAAATGATATCATTTTAAAAAATAACATCTGCTTCCAAATCATGAGGCAATGGATGTTAGACTAAATGTTTTAATTAATTAATTAATTAATTTCTATGTTTTTTTGTTTTGAGACAAGTTTTTGCTACATAACTCTAGTTGTCTTGGATCTCAGTATGTAGATATGTTGGCCTTTAACTCAAAGAGACATTAGATTCAATGTTTAAGAAAGTTCTTGTAGCAGCTTTCTTCAGTTCTTCAGCTTGCATACATCTATATGAATATGTAGGCCATGGTTTTCCTTGCTACAAGAAAGAGCTAACAGCATTTCACAAAGAAAGTAAGTATCTTATTTTCTAACAGCTCTAGTGGCATTATTCTAACCCTATCAAATGCCATGAAATTGTTATTAATGTATTAGTGTTTTACATAATTTTTCAATATTTAGTTCTTTTAAATACATTGCTTCTCTGTGTCCCCAGGAGTTTACATATGGAAAAAAAAACAGACTTGAGAAACAACAGGTTAAATTTGTAATTCAAAGCTCTTTGATAAAACAGTAAATCAACTAGATACCCATTGGGGGGATTGCTTTCATTTGGTATTTTGGAGACGTTGAGCTCTATGCCAGCAGTAGACACAGACTGTAGAAAGGGTTAGGATACATTATTAAATTGCATCAAAGAGGAGATATGATTGCAAGATCGCATCTTACCTCCCTGTACATGGGAGGCAGAAGGTAGTAACTGTGTGTCATAGTCAATGTCTGTTTAAGATATTCAGAAGGTACATTGTGCTTGTTGGATTGACCACAAAGCTAATATAGAAGTGGCTATTTTCCCCCACTTTAGAAACATAACTTCCCAAGTAGTGAAATAATTCTATTCCCCTCTACCCTTCTTTTATGTCTGTTTCCTAACAGAGGTCTGTGAGGTTACAAGTTCCATTTCTACCAAGAGAGCCAGACTCAGAGAGGACAAACACATTAATAAAGGACATATAGCTAACTGATAGATATACCATCTCCCAGACTTCTGGCTTTTAATCCAATTGCAGCTTTGGCCTGCTGCACAGTGAAAATAAAATATACAAAATTCATGAATTTCATTTGGCTCAAATATATTAAAACTATTAGTAGGGTAGTACCTCTTACTTAAAATCCTGAGATATGTTTGCAGTTTGGAAAGGTATCTTGTGGTGTGTTGGTCCCCTATCTTAAAGACAGAGTCTAGTCTTCCAAATTTCTTAGAGTTATGAAATGTATTTGATAATCTATTGGCTATGGTTGTAGTCAAAATTAATTAGTATCATTATGGAAACAACAAATTGTTTTGAGTAATGCTAAAAATTGCCAACTTTGGATTGATGATGGTGCCGTAATGTGTTCTATTTATTCATGTGGTTTTCCCATGAGGATGAGTCCCTTATCACTGTAGCCAACTGGTCCTTCACAACTTCCAAACATTCTATCAAAACCAGAGTATTTCTGTGACCACCATAGTCTAATTGCAACTATTTTTCTGCTCAGATATATACCTCAAATGTTGAAAATATTTTTAAAGGCAAGATATTTCCACCAATCCCCAAGCAGTTGATTGTATTCAATTTTGATCAGAGAATGTGATCTATGCTATACATTGAGCTTCTTTAAAGAATTTATTTGGTTTTTTAAAGGGATCCAATGTGAAGCAAAATACAAGGGATCTGACTACAGAGCAGATCAAACAAGGCTCAGAATCCCTGCAGGACAATTCCCTGGGCCAGCTCAGGTGTCATGCCAAGCTAGCTCAGAAGGACCCTTGAGAACATTCTGTGCAGGAGTATTCACACCCTCTGAAATCAGCTATTGCTTTCCATTCATTGTTCATTGTACCACTCTGGTCCTTAGCTGGATTGAGAAGGCTATCAAGAAAAATCAACACAACATGTTTCCTAAGTATTTTTGTGTTAAGGTCTGTGTACATTTTTTTTTCTGTTGTTTAACCATAGAAGTTTGAGCATCATTGCAACAATCCTGCCACCAGGTACTGTAGGATTAAACTGCTAGAATCTATTTTGTTAAAATTAATAACAGTGAGTATTCATAAGATTCACTAGCATGTGTGAATTTTTATTGCGAGCTGCTAATTTTTGTTGACCCGGAATCAGCAGTTCAGTTTGTTGTGTTAACCTATATTGGCAAAAAGCATATTTGTAGTTAGAACACAAATGAATATTAACTAAAGAAAATATTGAAAAGAAAAAAGAGGTCAGAGTGAGTTAGCTATGCAATAAAAACACTTAACACTTCACACAGAGACTGTGTCCTCAAGGGCAAGAGCTGTGTTGACTCATCTTCAATCCCCTCTGTTCTTAGAGCTCAGCACAGTACTTGAAGATAATATGAAAGTCAAAGCTTGAAGTGCAGACTTAACCTACTTGTCAGTTCATCCTTCATTCCTCATGGGCTAGCTGATAGCCATAACAAAGTTGATCAATAGTAGTTACTGTGGTCGTTTGAATAAGAACAACATCTATAGGCTCATTTATTTGAATGCTTAGTGACCAGGCAGTGGAACTCTTTGAAATATTAGAAAGATTATGTGTGGCCATGCTGGAGGAAGTGTGTCATTATGCTTGGGTTTAAGGTCTCAAAAGCACTGGCCAGGACAAGACTTTCTGCCTGCTGCTTGTGCATAAGGATATAGCTCTCATCTACTGCTCCAATACCATGTGTGAGGCCATTCTTCTTACTGTGATGATAATGAACTAAATCCTGAAACTGTAACCTTGTAACCAATTAAATACTTCCTTTTATAAGAGTTACAATGATCATGGTGTCTCTTCATAGCGATAAAAAAATGACTGAGACAATTACTTGCTATACTCACATTTTAAAAAAATATCCTTGACAGTTAGGATATGCAAATTAAAACTACTATGAGTTTTCATATTACCCCAGTCAGAATGGTTAAAATCAAGAAAGAAAAAAAACTGACACCAAATGCTGGTAAGTATGTGGAGGAAGAGAAAGGGAAACCTCATTCAGTGTTGGTGGGATTGCAGACTGATGAAACCACTCTGGACAACAGTGTGGAACATTTTAAAAAAGCTAAAAAGAGACCTATCAATACCAGCCACACCACTTTTTTGTCATATGTCCAAAGACCAGCAGAATGACCATGGCAGTTGACAAGCCAGTATGAATGGAGAAAGTCTCACAAGACCTCTGCTTTAGAATACTCACAGACAATTAATGACTCCTGAGGGGGGTCCATGGAGTTGCACATCTCTTCACGTAATCTCACCTTATGCATTTCTCCATATGAGTTTTGTGTGCAATATCTATTATTATAACTGGTAAACACAAATGTTTTACCTAGTGCTATTATAGTCAGGTAACTAATTTAATCTTAGTAGAGGAAAATATTTTGTCTATCAATGGTTACCCAGAGCCATCAGAAATGGGGATATTCCTGGGGATCTGATTCTATCACCTGACGTACAGTATCAGGACTGACTTAGATTAGAGGTTACCCATCCATTGTTTGATGCTGAAGAAGACGGCTTGCTTCATGTAGTGGGGAAAATACCACATATAACTGACATCTGTTCACTCTATTGTGGGAATATATGGGAAAACATGAGATACTGTTTTTTGTATCCAAATGTGAGGAAGGCTTGGAAATGTGAGAAAAGTCTTGCTAAGAGTTCAAGACTGGGTTCATGATCCAGCAAAACAAGGAAGAGAATTATCTTGGGATACATGTACTCAAAGGCAAGATTACTGTATAATGAAGACTGACAGTAAAATTAAAGTAATTTTCATCACTTTAGAACTTTCGGTTCATTTCCTCATCATTTTCAATATGTCAGACATGACTCAAATGGTCAAATATTTAAACTAATGCCTACATTATGCCATTCAATGTTACTGACTGAAATCTCCAGCAGTTAAGTAATTAGGTTAAAAAGGGACAAGGACAGATTGCATGGTGTGAAAATTATAATATTTTCCCAAATTCAACACAGAAATATTGCTGAATAATTACTTCAAACTTGAACATTTATAATTTCTAATGAACAATAACATATTTAAAAATAGTTTTCAATGCTGATGTAGTAATGTATATATGTGAACAGAAACAACTAGAAAGTTTTAAAAACTTATTTAGAAACACATATTTCCTTTTATTTAACACACACAAAACTATAGAAATATATATCATAGTTCTACCTTTAAAATAAATTAGTAATTCACAATCATAATTTTACCTCCCTGTCAAAAATAACTTGGACCTCAGTGGCTCCATGGCACACGGATATCTACTGCTCAGAGGAGTGAGAGGTGAGTGGGTGATCTGCTTCTCACCCAGAACACACATCCATCAGGCACTAGGTCTAGGGACAAAACTCCAGGCCCTTCCCCTACACATGTCAGCCACAATAGCAAGGCAACAGGAAAGATTCCTGCATGCAGGCTACAACAACAGCCCCCCCCACACACCATGGGACCCTGTAATGCACAAATCCCCTCTCTGCCCCAAATTCCAACCATGCATGGCCAACTCAGTGACTCCCTGGGATAGAAACATCTATGCACAGAGGACTGAGCAAGCACTGAAGGTGGCTCCCTGGGACACAGACATCTACTGGACAGGGACAGCTGAGAGAGAGGACTAAGAGGGTTGGATCAAGAATCAAAGACACTGCCTGCATCAATCGTAAGAAGAGATGGGTAGACATCAATACAAGATAAGCTAGGTAACAAGGAGGACCCTAAGAGGGACAAATGGATCACCCTGTGAAGAGAAATTAGATAATATCTACATGGCAAACTGGGGCAGGGGTTAAACAGGGTGTGGGGAGGGGGATGAGAACACAAGGGAACAAGATGGCCTAGCTGGGGAGGGATAGAGTGGAAGAGCAATGAAAAAGATACCTTAATAGAGAGAGCCACTATGGGATTAGGGAGAAACCTGGTGCTAGGGTAACCCTCAAGAATCCTCAATGAGCATCCCAACTAAGAGTCCTAGCAATAGTAGAGAGTATGCCTGAACTGGCCTACCCCTGTAATTAGACTGATGAATACCCTAACTCTCATCACTGAGCCCTCATCCAGTAATTGATGGATGGAGACACACAGATTCACAATCAAGAACCAGGCCAACCTCTGGGAATCCAGGCAAAGAGAGAGAGAGGAGGGAACACATGAGAAAGGGAGGGTCAAGATCATAATGGAGAAATCTACAGAGATAGCTGAATCAAGTTATAGAAACTCATCATCTCTAGACCTACAACTGTAGGGACTCCAGAGGATTGGAGTAGGCCCTCCATTTGTGGGAGACAATTGAGAAGCTTGAACTAGCTGTGGGGGCCCTGGCAGTAGGACCACAATACAAACCTGGTACATAAGCTAGTTTGTTGGAGCCCATTCTTTAGGATAAGATGCCATGATAGTGGCAGTAAGACCATAATATAATCCTGGTACATGAGCTAGCTTGTTAGAGACGCTGCCCTAGTGTGGAATGCCATGCTAAGTCTTCATGCATGGGAGAAGGGCCAGCCCTGCCCCAAGCTATTGTACCAGACTATGTTGACTCCTCATGGGAGCTGTTATCTATAAGGGGGAATTGACTAGAGGTAGGCTACAGTGGGAAGGGTGGTGACGGAGAGTGGGAGGAGGTGAGGGTTGTGGGAGGAGGCAAGGAGGTGTGGCAGTAAGGGGTGGGAGGGAGAACTGTGTTTGGAAAGTAAAATAAACTCAAAAAATTAAAATGGAAAAAATAACTATAACTCGGCACTTCCTGTAAGTCATTATTATGTTAAGGTGGCAACTAGTTCAGCAGTGGACTGCTTGCCTGCCATGCATAATCCATGGCTTGATCTATAGTATGGAAAGTTATGATAATTATTATGACTCATGGACACCTAGGTATGTATCTAAGTTGTGCCATTTTGATTAAATAACTTTATCATGCTACAATACCTAAAGATTTCTGCATAGAGAATTTTTCATTATTTTTTATGTTTGCAAAATTTATCTTTTTAATATTAAAATATTAGTGCATTTTCACTATCATTGTGCAAACACATCCCAAATTTCCCATATGAATAGAAAGAGAAATCTACACTTTCCCTCTGTATACCTTGTGCATATGTGGATAACTATGGTGGGTAAAGACCAGAAGCAGAATTGCTGAGTTATGAGTTTGAATGTCTTCAGCTAAACAAATAGTGTCAATTAGTTGCCACTATTTACCAGGATGAATAGCAACATATGTCTCCTAAGTACAGTGTTCAGTGAGATTTAACATATATTAATTGCTTCTGTGTTCTTGTTCTTCCCTGCATCAAATTTTCTTTCTCTCATAGCACATAATGGGCAAGAATTGTGTGCTTAAGCAAATTCATAATATTCTTATCCATTATCATTAAAATAGCCTCAGTTAAAAGGAGCAAGAGTCCCAAACAGACAACCAAAGTATATAATATTTCACAGAGTAACTAAATTAAACAAAATGTTAGTACTGACTGCACAATTTCTTGCTAAACACAGTGGTAGGTAATTAATGCACACAATTATTTTTATTTTTGGAATAATGCTGACATTGAAGGTATGGTTATCTTTGTTTTATTCAAGAGAAAAAAATGTAAGGTAAATAAGAAATTTATCTACTTTCATGAAGTAACATGGACACAGATTGCTAACATTCACTTTAAATTGGTCAACTCTCAAAGTTACGCTTTCTTTGATGCATACAAACAGTCCATGGGAGGAGAAAACTCTGAAGTGTTCAATAACTCAACCTGAAAATTTAGGTTTAAGTATCAAATTTGTGAAAGTAGCTTTAGCTAATTGCACATGTTTTAAGAATGTTGGACAAATTTATGAAAACTTCCAACTTCATATATTACTTAATTTTGGCATTTAGATTTTAGCAACACTAGGATTTTGACAGAAAACATGAATGGATAAGTATGCTTTCATACTAAAATGTAATACTACTTGAAAGTTGCAATAGAGTAATGGAGGATTTCCTTACTTATGTTATGAATATGTTTCTCTTACTGATTAATGAATAAAACTGTTTTGGCCAATGAACAGGTGGGATATAGTCAGGCAGGAAGTATAGGCAGAGCTATCAGATTAGGAGAATGCTGGGAGGTGGAACACAGAGAGAAATTTGTGACTGTAGCTACTGAGAAGTTAGGACATCCAGGCACTCTCCAGTAAGCAGAGACCAAGTGGAGAAACATATATTAATAGAAATGGATTAATAATTAAGAGGAGATAGTCAATAAGAAGCCATAACCAACAACCAAACAGTTTATAATTTATGTAAGTCTCTGTGTATTTATTTGGGACTAAAAGGCTAAATAATTGGGTAAGACAGAAACTTCTGTCTACAAGTGATGCCCAAATATTGGTCAAGAATTTCCATGTAAAACCTGACAAAAGCTTTTTAAAAAGGTTCTGAACACACAGAAATAGACCTGAAGTGGACTTCCTAGTCTCAGAGTTTCATGCAGGCCAAGGTACAGAGATGCTGTGGCATTTGGGCTTGAGCACAGCATGTTGGAAACTGGCTGTGGTACACAGAGGTGTTCTCCAAGCAGCACAACATGCTGAATGGCAGATTTAGCTTTTACTCATACATACAAAATAGGTTTATGGGCACTGTGTAACAAGCTGTTTGATTTTGGAATAGACTGAGCCAAGATGGTAAGCTCAGCTCCTAGAGCTGGTGGTAAACTTACCCCCACCCAGCTGGAAAGCCTAACTGGATGGAGCCAACATCCAAAAGCTCCACTTTAATCTTAGCCATGCAGTGTGCCAGTTTAAAGACTGTTGAGGCTTTCTTTTATCCTGCTTGATCCTGCTGTTGCAGCCCCAAATGAACACACAGACACTATATTAGTTGTAAAACTGTTGGTTGAAGCAGGGATGCCATGCTGCCAAAGAGCAATATGACAGATTATGGGTAAGCCACAGCTACATGGCAATACATAGATTAACAGAAATGGGTTAATAAGAAAGACAGAGCTAGACAATAAGAAACCCTAGTCAACAGCCAATAGTTGTATAATTAATATAAATCTTTGTGTGTTTATTTGGGCCTGAGAAGGGCAGCGGGACCTGGAGGGACAACCCACATCAACAAAAGACTCATGTGTCAGAAAAAGATAGAGATATAAAGACTGATTCAGATGAAGAAAAAACCTCTAAAGTGTTTACAGTGTATTTAAAAATATATGTATGCTTGGAATAGAAAAGCAAAAAGATAGAGATTGTACTTAAAAAAGAAATAGAATAACTGGATATTAATCCCAGTATTCTGGAGGCAGAGGCATGTATCTCTGTGATTGCAAGGCCAGCCTGGTCTACAGAGTAAGTTCAAGATCAGCCAAAGTTACACAGAGAAACCTTGCTCAAACCCCAAAAAATTAAAGTAAAAGAGATAGGTGGGAAAAAAGACACATAAAGATGGAAAACAAACAGAGTCTGGTTACTGTATGTTATTGTGCTGTCTTTGAGTTGTTTGACTACTGAGGTAGGAGCAACAGCTTCTAAAAGGCATTTGATCATAAATGATGCCGAATTAATCCAACCTATACAGTTGCCTTGACTTCAAATTTTAAGTCTATGGATATGTTAATTTAGAAAGGAGGTTCTGCCTTTGTTTCCAGGGAAGATGAAAAGCTGTGGATTCCTTCCAGACTGATATGGTTTTATCAAACAAGACACGCCTGAAGCAGTGGCCCAGGTGATCCAATATCTAAAAGAGCTGAGACTATGCAGCCTCACAGATTATTGCAGGCAAGATTTGGCTGCAGCCAGGGTTCTGAGTTTTCTCAGGATTCCCATGGGATTGACAGTGCCCCCAAACAACAGGAAACAGTTTGAAAAGAACTAGTCCCAATTTCCAAATATCTTCTATAAATATTTATTTTTATTTAAAAGGCGGTTGGTTGTGAATGGGTAATGATCACAATCAATCACTTTCAAAAGAAAAAGAGGGAATAGAATATAGAAATGATTACTTTGTAGTGGTATGGGTTTTGTTTTATTGATACAAATTAAAGGTGAATTTTGTCCTTTGTATATTTCTACTCTTGTTTAAGTATTATGTTTATACAGCTCTAAAATGTAATGTATAGTGAAATATAGATTATAGTCACCTATAATAGTCAAAACTTATAACTATGTTAGTTACATTTTCTAGATATAAAGATATATATTTCAAATAGATAGGTAATCTTCAAAAGCTTTCAAAAACCTACAGAATATGGCATTTAAAATCTTTTATTAGGGTATTTCATGACAATGAGACACAATTCCTCCTGGCAACAACTATGTCAGAGAGAAAGAGGGCATTGAAGAAACTCATTAGGGAGTTTGCCTTCAACATGACAGGGATAGCCATTTGGAGAGGAAACTGCTCTTGCCTGGACTGCTGCCAAAGTAGATAAGCAGGTTGTAAAGAGAAATGACTGCTGAACTTGCCAAGGGACAGCATGTCCCTTCAAAGTTCCTGCTTCATCAAAAAGTCTACCACACATTCTGGGTTTACAGGCTGAAGCAGTATGCCCCAACTTTACAGATGAACTTTGGTTGACTATCCTGGCAGTGAGATGTCTGTTAATTCTAGAGTTTGTATACTATCCTTCTGGGGGTTTTGATGGAATTGAAGACAGATAGTTATAGTTATGGTTTTCCTTAGTTATGATAAAAGATAAGCTATATATAAAACTTTAGACTCACAAAGATAGGATAGATGATTGAATGTCATCTTTAAATTTTGCCAAAAGTTAATGGACTAAATATTGTTTACTGTAGTCCTTTCGTGATAACTGTTTTGTTGAGTATAATTTTACTATGTTAGTCTTGAAACCTTCCTTTTTATTTAGACGGTAAACAGGAGATGATGTGGGATGTCCTTCTGTATGCTGTGAATATATTTTTCTTTCTTTTATGTTTTTTCGAGACAGGGTTTCTCTGTGTAGCTTTGGAGCCTATCCTGGCACTCGCTCTGGAGACCAGGCTGGTCTCGAACTCATAGAGATCTGCCTGCCTCTGCCTCCTAAGTGCTGGGATTAAAGGCATGGGCCACCAATGTCCAGTTGAATATATATTTCTTTTTTGGTTCATGAATAAAGCTGTTTGAGCCAGTGGACAGGCAGAATGTAGCCAGGCAAGAAGTATAGGCAGGGCTACCAGACTAGGACTATACTGGGAAGTGGAATGCAGACAGTGAGTTAGAAGCCAGAAGCCATATAGGATGCCAGGGCATTCTCTGTTAAGCCAAGACTACATGGAGATACACAAAGTAATAGAAATGGGTTAATAATTAGTAGAGATTTAGGAAATAAGAAGCCATAGTTATCAGCCCAACAGTTTGTAATTTTTTATATGCCTCTGTGTGCTTATTTGAGACTAAATGGCTGCATGATCAGGCAGAACAGAAACCCCCGTAAATAACAGAGTCAATAGAGGAAAACAAACTTAAGTACTGACATGTTTATGTAATTTTCCTATGAATGTGTGTGATGTACATGCATGTATGCATGTGTGTTTCCACAAGTATGGATGATATTGTGTGGGTATATGTGTACATGTGTTTCAGTGCATAGAGTAGTCTGAGTTTGATATGTTGATTTGAATTTCTTTAAAACCAGAACTAGCTGATATAATTAGTCTATCTAGTCTTAGTCACCTTGCTCTGTTTATGCCATGCATCTACTTTCCAAGGCAAGAATTACAGGTGGGCAACCCTGTTTGCACAGCATTTACCTGGGTATCCAAATTTAATCATCTTGCTCATGCACCAGACTCTTCAACTGCAAAGCCATGGCATACCTCTCACTCTTAATGAGATAACAATTGCTCAGTCAGAACTGTAAGGACTCTTTAACATTGGTGTAAATAGAACAAATTCTAGGCCTCTTTAAGAGAGTTAAATCGAACAAAACATTTTCCTATAAACTCTATTCTGTCAAGTGGTATGTACAATTCACAGAGAATTTTAGAAAGTAGTACTAGGGAAATTATGGGATTAGAAGGTCAATGAACACCCTCAGAACACTGAGAGCACCAACCATGAACAAGATGCCTCTTAAGGAATGACAGTTGTAGACAATTCAGGTACAAGGCCACAACATGCTGTAAATGCAAATTTCTACAAAGCCTGAAAAGCATAGAAAAGTGTTTGCATTTTGATAATGGCGATGCAGACACCAAAGTTACACTCTCAAATTTAGTTTCTTGTGTTGTTGATTAAGCCCACATATCAAGAATCTGTTTAATATATACAAGGTTATAGTTTCAATCTTCAGTGCTAAAACATCAAATTTGGATTCTTTGTCATACAATGGAGAAATATGATTGTTTGATATATTTCAAGCCCAGTGGTCCATCCACACATTAAGAAATGGTGGGACACAAAATTCACTCAAAATGAAAGTATTACAGTATTGTAGGCAGTTATGGTATAGTGATAAACAGAAGTCTCTTCCAAAATGGATGTCTCCAAAATAAACAAAATTAAGCGTGTATTGACTGATGAGCATAGACACAATAAATTCTCAGCAAAATATCAGCTACCTGAATTTGATCTACATTTGAGGATCTTTCACCATAAGATTAATTAACATATGTAATTGTGTAAACGTGTGAGATCTCATCAGAATGAAAGACAGAAAGAGGAGCATCTAAGCAGACACAAAGAATTTGATAAAATTCAAAATCTTTTCACACACACACACACACACACACACACACACACACACACACACACTCACACGCACACATAGGTCATATACACCTACAGCTAATATACCAGAAAAAAATACGTTGAAACTTTTCCTCTAATTTGATCCAAGATATGAAGTGAGACAAGGATGCCTTCTCTAGGAAAGAAGTATTAGAACAAACTACAGAGAAAAATTTAAAAAAATGTTCATTCTC
Source organism: Cricetulus griseus (assembly GCF_003668045.3). Classification (NCBI taxonomy): domain Eukaryota; kingdom Metazoa; phylum Chordata; class Mammalia; order Rodentia; family Cricetidae; genus Cricetulus; species Cricetulus griseus. The sequence goes on along the minus strand of NW_023276806.1, from coordinate 124,300,400 downwards.
AAGTTCTACAGAAAAAAATTGTTAGCATGTCTTAAAATAAGTACTTGAAAAAGAAATGAAGATAACAGCTCCATTTAAAATTTGAAATAAAATTAAGATGATTACTTACAAAGAGCAGGATATAAAGATCTATACATAGAAAACTGTAATACATTGATGAAATACATGAAAACATAAAAGAAATATAAATTGAGCTTATATATTCCTAGATGGGATTAGCTAATACTGCTGAAATGTTCATGCTATTCAAACAGGTTTGTACTGGTTAGTTTTATGTCAACTTGCTAAAAGTTAGAGTAATCTGAAAGGAGGGAACCTCAGTTGAGAAAATGCTTCCATTAGACCCAGCTGTCTGACAATTTTTTAATTAGTAATTGATTGAGGAAGGTCCAGCCCATTGGTGTGTGGTGCCATCTTTGGTGGTCCTAGGTTGAAGAAAAAAAGCAGGATGAGCAAGCCATGGAGAGTAAACAATTATGCAACACTCACCAATGACCTCTACTCAGCTTCTTTCTCCAAGTTCTTTCCTTGTTTGAGTTCCTGTTCTAACTTCTTTCTATGATGATCTGTGATATGATAGTGAAAGTCAGGTAAACCCTTATTTCCCCAAGTTTCTTTGGTCATGATGTTTCCTCAAAGCCAGAGCAACCCTAACAGAAGCAAGTTTACACCAGGATAGTGAGGTCTTGCTGTGACACACTTGATTACATTATTTTGGGGAAGGCTATGGAAGAACTTTGGAATCTTGAGCTAGAAAAGCCATTGAGGGTTGAGAGCTTAGTGAGCTGTAGATGTTTGGGAGATAAGAATATTGAGAGTAGTACAGACAATGGATGCTTGACTTGTAAAGTTTCAGATGGAATCAAAGACTACACCAGCCTTTTTTTGTGTGAAGAATCTATAGTGTCTGATCAGCTGGAGTTGAAGAATCAGCTATGATTAACAAGAAACAAAGAAACACTAAAGTAAAAGCTTTGATTTGCTGGCATGATGCTGGCAACTGTGGCTGAAGATTAAGAAGAGACCATCATCATTGAAATGAATCTTTTGGGAAGTGTTTCCTCAGAGGCAGCATAACACACAAGCTGAGTTCCAGAAATGGCCAAAGTTGGTAAGTTCTGTTGGCAGCCTAACTTAATAGTGAAATCGTTACCTAAGTGATACTGGTTTTGGAGTCATGAAGGAGACATGGAGAGCAGCTTGGTGTTGTGAGATGTCAACAGAGGTCCTTGATGATAGAGATGTCCATTTGCAACAAGGGACCAGGGCAAGTTTGAAGATGTCAATATGCTGAGATGACCACTAAGAGCAACAGCTGGCAAGGAGTGGAGTCATTCTGGGAATTAAAGAAAATCTGTGTGGGTAGCAGGGACAAAGCCAGAGAAGTGACCCAAGTCCTTTTAGAGAAGCCCAAAATGTTGTGAGTGGATCTCAGACATTGGATATGGGGTTATTTACACAGTAGGGATTTGATTTGATTCTGACTGTGTATTGGTTCTTCCCTCTTGAAGTAAGAAAGTATTTAATTAATTTTGCCCCCACAGGAGCCCATAGTTGAGAGACTTTGAATTTTAAAAAGAGACTGAATTTTTAAGTATTTGAATTTTTATTTTTTTTAATTTAAATTGGAAAAGATTGTTTTTCATGTCACTCCCCATTCCCTCTCCCTCCCCTCCTCCCTTGCCCCCTACTAACACCCTACCTATCCAATACCATTTCCGCTCCCCAGGGAGAGTGAGGCCTTCCATGAGGGGACTTTAAGTCTGTCAAGACTGTGGGACTTTTAAGTGTTGAAATGTTATTATATTAATGTTGATAAAAATGCATGATCCTGGGGAAGAACAAGAAAAGAAAGGCTATAGTTTAACAGTGGTGTGTGTGTGTGTGTGTGTGTGTGTGTGTATGTGTTGAGCTTACAAGGAGTAAATTGTACTGGCTAGTTTTATATCAACTTTACACAAGCTAGAATCATCTGTTAGGAGGAAACCTCATTTGAGAAAATGCTTCCATAATGTCCAGTTGTAAGGCATTTTCTTAATTAGTGTTTATGAGTGTGGACCAAGACCATTGGTTGTTGCCATCCTTGGACTGGCAGAACTGAGGTCTATAAGAAAACAGGCTGAGTAAGCCATGATAAGCAAGCCAGTAAGCAACACCCCTCTTTGGCTTCTGCATCAGCTCCCGCCTCCATATCCCTGCTTTGAATTCCTTGACTGATGAACAATGGAATAGAAGTATAAGGCAAATAAATCCTTTCCTCCCGATTTTTTTTTTCTTTTGGTTATAATGTTTCATGACAGCAGGCATAACCCTAATTAAGACAGGATTTATAGATTAAACTCAATCTCTATTGAAATAGAAAAGTATCCTAAAATCCTTAGGAAACAAAGAACTCAGAAAGTTCTTAAGAGAGAGAACAAAACTGAGGTCATCACCTGACCTGGCTTAAAACAAAGCTGTAATAATGAGAACAGACAATACAGCTTTAAAACTGATCCAGTGACTCATGGGGAAAGAAAGTGGGTGCCAGAAATGAACCTACACATTCTACCATCCTCAGACTTGCACAAACATGCAACTGAGATGGAGATGTCTCTATGGAAATAAATGTTCTTGGGAAATGAATTGTACACATGATGAGAAACTAAGAGTAGTACTTTTGACTCTCAGTTTTAGCAAGACTGGAAAATGAAGACCTATCAAGAGAACCAGAGCAATAAACTATTTAAGAGAGCTAGATATAGCACTACATGCCTGTACACACAGGAAGACTTTGGAAGTGAAGGCAAGAGGGTTCTGAAACCAAGGTATGCCTTACCTATATAGTGATGTTGATGCTACTTGGGGCTGTATTAGAACCTGTCTCAAACAAAATTCAAGCAAACACAAATACACACACACACACACACACACACACACACACACACACACACACACACACACACCCCTACATACACGAGCCAATGCTCTAGTCAAGAATCCATAGAAATTATTGGCTATTTTGATATTAATGTAAGAAAATATAGTTTTAATTCTTTCTCACAAAGTATAAAAAAGCTTGGCATATTCTTGGAATGCAGAGGAAAAGAGATACATGAATTTTGATGGATATATAAATATTTTAAAATTTGGGTACCATGAGCTGTGAACACCTACAACATGTATCAAAAATTCCAACAGTCATAGATTATTTCAATTAACTCTTCTATTCATATTACTTTAATATTAAAACCCAAAGGCAATGAATTGAGGTAAGTAGAAAAGGCTTTTTACTGATCTTAACTCATAAATTAGATCAGCTACTAAAACCTATTTTTGGAATGATTTAATACTAGCTATTAAATATAAAGTTTATTTTCAAGAAAACTAAAGGGGCCTGCCCCTTCAAATGCAGGCTTTCTAATATCTGTTATGCTAATATCAATATTTTCTTTGCTTTAGAGATAGCCATACAAGTGATAAGATGTTAGGACAGCTATGTTTGAGTTCTGATTGTACTGTTTTTTTAACTGTCAGTGTAGGTCAGCAATTAAATTTGTAAGTTTGATATGCAGAACAGTCACAGGGCCTAAAGACATGTGACTAATGGTACTTACTCGTAAATAAAAATATATGTAAGCTACAGCCTCCTGATATAACTAAATGATATTTCTATTTTTGACAATAAGAGCTTGCCTAATTACTCTTTTTTACATCTTAATAAATGGAGATGAAATATTCCATTGTGGCTGGTTTCAAAAGACATTCTTATTTTGTATTTAATATTTATTCCCTCAATTCTAAGTTTTTATTTCTTCTTGCTTTTTCTTTATTGCCTTTCACATCCTGCAGTGATGTATCCCTTGTCATTTTCTGTATTGCCAGTTTGGAAATGCCCTAGAGTTTTTCATCATAGAGCTTCAGCCGGATTTTGATGATAGCTATTTTATAGATGAAGGCTATTCCACTGATTTGTTGCATGTTGCATAGGAATGGATACCTGGAGACACATATCTGTTAAACTCCTAGTATCACTTACAGTTGCAAGTAGTGGCTCACACAACTTAACATCATCTTAATCTTTGCAACTAAGAATATTTCAAAATTTATCCTTGACGTGAGTGAGTTCTTCACATTTTATTTTACATGTTTAACATTTTTGCAATCTAATAAAGGTTTGGCTTGATAGAAATGATCTGAAAAGACTACTTTATTGACAACTTGAACCCCATTTTATAATGTATTGTTGTATTTTATTAATAACTTAAATACAATTTATGTTTCATAAGGTACATGGAATCAATTGTTAATTCCTAACCTTGATTTCTACATTTCTATGGATCTGGGAAAAAGTAACTATTGAATTACAATTAAAAATTGTATTTTATTGTTATCTCTGTTTCTACTATACTGCATGAGAAATACATTGATTATTTGCACAGGGATTTTTTGCTGAAGTTTTAAAGAATAAAACATTGTATCACATAAAATGTATTTCAAATACTTTATACAATGAAATAGTGTATATCTTAGAGTTAAAAGATAAATTTCCATTATATAATATATGTAATTATAAATTTATTTGCTAGAAGAGAAAGATTTTTTAAAACTTGTACCTACTACATTATAATGATAATTTATTTCATTTGATTTTATGACCATTGTTACACATATCTACATCAAAAAATAATTGATGGTTTATAGACAGCAAATCATATGCAACTATGATCATCAGAATATTATTTATAATACATAGAACTATAAAATATGTATTTGGAAAAATATATTTAAGTTTATATACCTTAGTGTGAGGCTTCCTTTAAAATGTGTTCAGTGGTACAAGTTTAGAATTTAGTATGAAATTACAGGGTTTTAAAATTGATTAACTCTCATGATTTAAAGTATGAAAATATAATATACATAAAAGCTGAAAGGCGTTATAACAAATACAATTACCTCTAGTGTGTCAATGTAATCTTAAATTTTCATGATCATTATTTTTCTTTATTATACCAGTTTCCTTTAAAATATTATATTCACATAATTGCATTATTTAAAATATTTGTAAATTATAAATATTTCAGAAAGTGCATCATGGTTAAGTTGTGTAGGTTCAAAACCACAATGTGGGCAATGAGGAGACAGTGTAGAGGAGTGACTATTGGCACCAGCGTAAGATTGTGGTGTCCTGCAGTAGCTAGCTACACAAATAGTAGAGCTGTCCCTTTACATACAACATATAAGTACACTTAAATTCCCTGATTGTCAACTTAGAAGATTGTCTGGTTTATTTCACTGTCTTCCAAACGTAATTGTGCATATCTCATTTGTCAGATTGTACTTCAATCTCCTAAACAGACATAATATACATGGGGAAATACTATTGTGCCCATAAAAGAAGTAGGCACTGGGAATGTGGAAATTTACATATTTCTGCATTAATTTATTTATTGTTATAGGAAATACATTTTGCTTATCTTCTGTGCTAGCAAGCTAGTAACAAAACTCCTAGTGCCACTGATCAAACCAGCACTTGCTTGTTTTTCTCACTTATCTCTCTTGTTATTGTAGCTTCATTATCTTCTGTACACAATTTATTGAGTACATGTTTTGTTCGTAGCTTCAATTTTAAAATGAGTTAAATTAAAACTGATAGCCACATTTACTTAGTTTGTTCATGATTTTCGTAGGAGATTTTAAATTTATTTTCAACAGTGGTTTCATGCAGCCTGGGAAATATGGCCTTCATAAGTAATCAACCCCTTTTACATTCTCTGTGCAATCATCCAAAAATGTATTTGCTAAAAAACTGTCATGTGTCTGACATTCAAAAGTTAGGCATCTGCTCACTAGGCTAGAATGGAAATGTATCTAAATGAGATTTATCCCTGCTGTATTTGTTACAGTTTGGGTAATGTCTTAGTTTCTTTCCCTGTTGCTGTGACATTTACCTTGACAGAAGCCACTATAAGAAAGGTTTTGCTCATAGTACAGGGTTACAGTCCATTATAGCAGTGAAGTCACAGCACTGGGCATTTGAGCCTGTCACATTTCATCCATAATTGAGAAACAGAGAGATGAATTCTTGTGCTCAGCTGGGTTTCTCCTTTTTATAGATCCAGGAACCTAGCTGTATGTATCTTTCTACTTCATTTAGCCTAATCAACATTATCCCTTTGGACATACCCAGAGGTCAAACAATCCTTCAAAAATGTGCCTGGGGGCTTGCCCCTTAGGTGCTCTCAGGTTCTGTCAAGTTGACAACGCTAATCCTCCTAGGAAGTAACTTTTAGATTGAATTTTATTCACTTTCATAACAAATGGTTATTTTCTGAAATAGAAAAATCTGTTATGTGTATAAATTATAAAAGAATTGTGTATGGGTGTTTGCCTTGAGGAAACAAATAGAATTCAATATATTCTAGACTGAATGAAACCTGAAACTTCCAAATTGAGTATTGCCTGTAGCTCTAGGGCTAGGGCACTGTAAGATTTCTACCATTCCTTAGTGTGCTAAAGTAGCACAAATATCTGTAATTACTAATTGCAAAATTTCAATTATATAATTAATTTAAAAAGTAGTAAATTCTTACTTACATATCACTTTTTCAGCCTTTAGTGAAGAACAATTGAAATATTTTTGGGGAACTATGTAATCACAAGGGCCAGCAGAGCAAAATTTCATGAGACAAGAAGGAAATCTTGTTCAATGCAACTCAATAGCCAGTATTGGGTCAATCTTCTAGACTCTGACATGAGGCAGTTTATTTTAGTTCTATTTAAGCATAGTAATAGTTGGAAAATATTTCCTGGTAACACAATTCCCTGTGCTCAAGGAGGCATAATTATATGAAACTAATCTCAAAGTGCATGCCACTTCTTCCATGATAGTTCTACAGACAGGCTACATGTTTTATCTTAAGGGCCTGGGGGAAGATATGGTGTGTTCTTGGGCATACAAATAGAATAGCTATCACCTATACGATTAGCCATCACCAGTCCTATTTGTGAAAGCTTGGTGTGATGTGTGTCTACAGATAATATAAATCACCAGGCTCTTAACAACCTCCATTCCCAACCTTCTGAATAGAGAAACAGGGTATACATCTCTCTCAGTGAAGAGACCATCATGTGTATTTAACATGCCTGTTTTCCCTAGTACTTATCTGTGCATGGAAAGCCTTTGTGTTCCCAACAAAATACAAAGAGTTGAAAGTATTCCTCTTGTTTGAGAGATTGTGACCCTTTAGGGAAAATAAATAAAGCTGACTCAAAGTGGATACAGCCTTGCTTCTGACTTGTATATTCTGAATGGTAAAACATCAACCAAGTTGTGAATGCAAGAATCAAAACTTCATAGTAGGGAAAGAACAGAGTAGGAGACATAGGACAGGAACTTCAAATAACTTCAAAAGCAATCTCCTGCAATTCCGGTGACCTTTTTTTACTACTTGTCTGTTTTTACTTCAGGACTTTATTGATTCCTATTCCCACACACATATATTTTGATGCTGTATTTGGAGATCATTCGAAGCTGTGAAACTAAGAATTCCATTTTTTTTCAGTTCTCTCAAATACAAGGATTACACACTAGAGAATTCAAGGATAGTCCAATGAGATTTTAAAAATAGGTCATCTGATGGCTGAGAACTGAACTCAATGGTAGAGCAAGTATGAGCAAGAACAGGATGCAATCCCCAACACTGGAAACATAAACAGAGTATTAGACATGGTGAATAAAGAAAAATTTACACTTAATATAATGCCCTTAGACATTTTTTTGTAAGTTTTCCAGTGTTCTAAGTTACAAGTGCCTTGATTGCCAATAAAGCCAAAATGCATTTTCTTGGACACGTAAAATGATTTTCTCCTACACATGTGAGTGTGGTTTGAGTGTTTTTCTGTATATATGTATTCCCATGTGTGGGGGTACTCTGTATGCACATCAGAACAGTTTCAGGCTGGAACTTGACCTTGGGTTGGGTGTCTTCTCAATTGTTCTCTCCTTTAAACTTAGAGCTAGGTTTCTCACTTAAATGTGAAGATCACTGATATGGTTTATTTATTACACAACTTGATCCAGAGTCCCCTCACTCTACCACCAGGGTATGGTGACTACAGGTGTGCCAACACAGACCTGACATTTTTCAAAACAAAATGTGTTAGTTCTTTGAGAGAAGACAATGTGTTTTGATAATAGTTACGTCCTTTCTCAAATATTCCCAGATAAACCTTCTCTAACCACCCAAATTTATGTCATTTTATTTTTTATATCCTTCAAGACAAATTTGTGCTGCCCAAATATTCTTGGATGTTTGGGGTCCTCCTAAAGCCTACCTATCTCACTCATAAGGGGCCACTTGCTTAGAGAACTGAGTATTTTTCTAACAGCTAAGAACTGTGACTGGGTGTGAGATTTTATGTTCTATTCCCAATTTCATTCTAAGATCTGGTCTGACAGGCTTACACAAGTTTTGTTCCTGTTGTCTTAACTACTGTAAGTACTGTAACTACTTAACTACTTCCTATATACAGCTGCCCTGGTAAATTCAGAAGATACTTTGTTCTTGCAGTCATTCACCTCCTCTAGTTCTTACACTCCATCTTAGCTTCTATAACAATGTCTCTTGGGATGAGATGTTGAGGCGTGCATGTTCCATTTTGGGCTGACCATTGTGTAGTCACTTATTCTCTGCCTCTTAGCCACTTATGCACTACTGTAAAATTACCATCTCCTGCAAACAGAAGCTTCTCAGGTGAATGTAGAGAGATGTATTTGTTCTATGGGTAATAGTAAGTCATTAGGAATCAGTTTAATACTGTGTCCATTTTAAGAATGAGAGTAGGGGGTATTCTATTGGGGACTATAACCTGTCTAACCATGGGTTCCAATCCAAGCACACAAAATGGTTACTTATTTCCATTATATTTATGCCATCATTACATAATTAGCCATGTCCTCATTATTGGAGCCCACAGAGATCATAGCTGACAATGTTTACTGATTACTTTTTTGGCTGTGGCCACAGAGTGCAATGCTCATACCTGCAAGTGCTTTGCCCATTGCCCAATGAGAAATTTCACCAGCCCAACATTTTAAAGTTTTGTTCATGAATACTAAAAGGTCCTATTTTATTTTGAGCAACCACAGAGTATTTGTCAATATTTTATGTGGTGGTTTGAAAGAAAATGGTGTCGAAGGGAGTAGCACTATTAGGAGGTGTGGCCTTGTTGGAGGAGGTATATCACTGTGGGGGTGGGCTTGAGGTATCCTTTGTTCAAGTTTCCTCACTGTGACAGTCAACTTCCTGTTGCCTAAAAGATGTAGTATACTCAGGCTCCTGTCTACCACATCTGCCTGTACAATGCTGTGCTCCCCATCATGATGATAATGGATTGAACCTCTGAAACTAGAAGTAAGCCACACCAATTAAATGTTTTCTTTGTAAGAGTTGCTATGGTCATGTTGTCACTTCAGAGCTATAGTATACCCTAACACACCTTAACAACACAACACTTAAATTCTGAAATTGGAATATAATTCCTTATTTTTCATTTAAATTTGGCTCATGAGCTCTATGTGGTTATGGTTTTGTGCACAGTATTAATTTAATGTTATTTTGCCAATCATCTTTAAAAATTATATTTTAGAACATAATACATTTTTAATGGTTCTGAAATTTCAATAATGCATCCATAGTTTTACACACATTTATTTTACAGAAAAATGTACTACAAGTATGGCTACATTTGCATCCACTAACTGTTGTGCTGCAAATTATTGAACAATTCATTTTAACAAGAATTTTATAAATAGAAAATCTTCCTAATATTACAGATTGACTAATGTTTTATTGGGCTCTCTAATCAATCAAGTGTTTGTGCTCACTACTACATGTGCTGCCATCAGAGTAGTTATTTATATGCCTGATTTGTTGTTTCCAAGAAATTTTAGTTACTGGAATTTAGCATACCTTGATAATCAGTGGGTAAGTAGATAAAACATTTCCACTGTTTGAAAGGCAGTATTTGTGTAATTATTGAAATACCTAATTGTATTTGTCATGTTGCTGGGGAAATTTTAAATAAGAACATGGAAACTGGACAAATTATACTGCCCAAACATGTAGTAAAAATTTTCTTAAACCTACAAAAATACGACAAAGACAAACATAATAAGATGTGTGTTGTGATATATTTAGGCTCATTTTGTTTTACTGGACTGAAGGTAATGAATGATATTTTCTAACATGAAGGAAATAAAATAAAAATAATCCATACCTTAGAATTTTCTTTACAAAGCCACAGTGTTTGTTACTCAAAATTCAACTGTATACATACTAAGTATACATGCAGTTTCTTCCTGTTAACCTTATTGTAAAATACTTTGGTAATATTGTGGAAAAGTTGTGGTTGCTTGAATGAAAGTGACTCCCAAAGAATAATGGATTTGAAGGTTGCTCATTAGAAAATGGCACTATTTGTCCAGGATTAGGAGGTGTTACCTTGGTAGAGCAAGTGTGTCCTTGAGGGTAGGCTTTGGGCTTTCAAATGCTAAAGCCAGGCACAGTGTCTCTCCATCTTCCTGCTGTCTTGGATATGGATGCAGAATTCTCAGCTCCTTCTCCAACACAATATCTACCTGCATACTTCCAAGCTTCACACCATGACAATAATGGGGAATAACAGCGTAAACCTCTGAAGCTATAAGGCAGCCTCAATGAATTGTTTTCTTTTATAAATGTTGCTGAGATCAAGCTGTCTCTTGACAGCAATTGAACATTGAGTAAGGCAATAGATAAATGGATAAAAGGACATTGCAGTAATTTAAAGACCCTATTAACTTGTAGTTTTCATCATTTGTTTTTTTTCTTTCTGCTTTGTTTTTCATTACATCATTGAAATTTCTTGGTTATACAAAATAGAAACCAGTTTATGAAATTTGCACAAAGTTCTAAGCAGAAAATGATAGATTTTCTATAGGAAGGCATGCCAGATACACATGTGGGGGTCAAATCATCTGCTATATTCATATTGTAGCATATTTTTCACTTACTTTATTGGGTGAGACTTCTGAAGCAGTGAACTTCACATTTGACTTTGTATTTTACTTTTGAGTTATGATTTCAATAACAGGATTCTTAACTGTAAATTCTCCAGATTAAACTTAAAGCTGTTGATAATTAAAACCACTAAATAAACAAGGATAATGTGAATATATGTACATACATGTATATATATATATATGTACACAGATATGTGCATATATATAGTGTATGTATATAAATACATATGCTCCTGCCTGTATACATGTGCACAGGACAGAGAAAAATAGCCCATTGTCACTGTCTTTCTTATTTCTTTGTCACAGGTTCTCTCACTGAATCTGAAGCTCACTCTTTAAGTGGCAATACCCTACCAGGAAGCTCCTGGGAATGGACATACCTTGTACAACATTGTGTAAGTACTGCTGATTCCAACTTGAGTCCTCATATTTTTATTGTAAGTGTTCTTATCTATTGAGTCATTTTGAATAAGCAGCTTTGTCTTTGTGTCATGCAGTTTAGTCAAAGAGGACCTTACTCTTCTAACTACTGAAACTAGGTTGCTTTCTAATTGATACATGATCTTGTACTTCCTATTTCTCAAATTATCTTCTAGTTCCAGTTACTTGACACTAACTACTTTGCCTTTCAAATTATTATCACAATATCATAATCATCTCCACTTTTAAATTTGCTATTTGTGAATTACACATTTTTCATATCTTGCCTTACCCTGGTGAATGCATGCAGATTTTTAAAATTCATTTGTGGGGTTCTGGAGAGCCTCAGCTGCTATCTTGCAGAGAACCTGAGTTTGGTTCCCAGCACTGACATCAGGTGGCTCACAAACATCTAGAACTCCAGTGCTCATAGATTTGATTCTCCCTTCTTAGTCCCGCACAACCAGGTGAGCACATGGTGCACATAAATGTAGTCAGATACTCAAGCACACATAAAAATGAGCCCATCTTAACATTTTAATTTTACTTCTATCCATGATATGTTCAGCTCTCCTTGCTGTTCAGCAATTTATCATATAGTGTAGAACAACTGAGCTGTCATTTGATTACTTCAGCTTCAGTTAGCTCAATTATATTTTCTGCTTTTGAGCCAATGACATATTTCTGTCATGTGCTCACTCAATCTAATGTTAGTTTCTAAACATACAAAAATTACCATTTTAACATTCAGATGCCACACTGGGCAGAGTCATATAGGCATGGAAACAAATGCAGCAATATATCATAAAAAAACTCTGCTTTATTTGCAATATATATCCTCAAGTTTTATTTATGCTTGTCATCTTTTTGTATTCCAGGAGCTATTTATGTCTTAGCAAATATACATTATGATATGCTATTCATCAGAAAATTGTTTCGAAAAGACAACATTGTATTTTGATGGCATAAGGGACAATTCTGATAAAACCCATTTTCATTGTGAACTAGTTTATTGGAATCTGTGCATCTCATACTGAAGAGTTTTTATATCTTTATGGGTAAAATAATTATAAATATATCTTCTATGGCCATAGAGCTGTAACTCTTTATTGCTTACTGCATAAGAAAATGCCATTAAGAAAACTTACATACTCTTTATTTTAATGGATTGCATCTTGTCACAGAATGCACAATAATCAATTATAATGTGATATCAGGAACATTTTAGTTTACTGCATACAATATAAATATTTTGCAGAATGCTGGCTGGAAGTCCTGAGCAAAATAAGAAGACAGATTTCAGACTGTGGCCTAAGGGTAGGTTTCCAGTTAAGTCAGAAGTTATCGCAGAAGATTCTAGAATATGATTCGAGGAAACAGAATAATAGTTTTACAAATAAGCTACCTTCTATTCTCTGGAAGTTGTGAATATGTTGCATTACATGATATGAGATTCTGCAGCTGTGGTTACATAAAGGATTTTGACAAAGAGATGACATCCCAGATTATCTGGGCAGTCCTTCCTGTTTCTTTTCCCCTTGTTTTTCCTTTGAGATAGAGGAAGATAGAATCAGGGAGAGATGTAAAGATGGAATAGTTCAGAAGAAAGAGAGAAGAGAGAATGGAGAGAGGGAGAGGGAGGAAAATAAGAGAGGGGAAAACAAGGAAGGGAGTGATGGAGGGAGTGACAGAGGGAGTAAGATAGGGTGAGGAAGAGAGAGGGAGGAAAGGAGGCAGAGGGAGAATTGTGTATTGTTATACATATAACATAAGCATGGAGTAAGCAAATATAAGAGGGGATTCCTTAGGTTCTAAGACTACTGAAAATTATTTCCTAGAGAAATGTCATCTCACACATCAGGTTCTCAGAATGGCATCAGTAGCACAGGGGACTCTGTTCATGCTCCTTAGAATTAAAAAAAAAAAATCCCTTTTGTACTGGATTTTTTTCCTAGTGCTTTCGTTGCCTGGAAACCTGTAGTTTAGAAACTGGACTTAAATCTTTATAGCTGCATGCAGGCTCCATAGATGTGGGCTGCCTCCAGAAAGAATTTAGTCTCAGCTACTATCACTATTACCCAGATTTCCAATGAGTTGCAGGGATTCCAAAGTCCATCAAGTGCATGTTTATTTTTATATTTACTGTGATTTACTTTGTTGCATCTCAGATTGTTTAGCAGCTGCTTTAGCTTAGTATACACTGGTTTATAATCAGAAGTAACACAGTTAAGCGTAGCTTAAGCCTTTAAAACCTGTTTCTGACAGTCAGTATTTCCCACAGGGTGGCTTATATATATAACTAGGCTTTGTTTGCATGCACGTGTATTCACTGACAGCAGCAAATGCATATTTATGCACATTTAAATATCTGCAATTGCATTGATTGTATATAGCAGCTTTTTGAGGCTCATTTAGCAGGCCATAAGGTGTTTGTTTACAAGTACTGATGAGGAACCAGGAAAAATATAGCTGTAACAGAAAAAAATGAAAATATTTAGCTTGTAGTTAACATGCACTGAATGTTAAAAAATATACTGGTTTAGATAAATGAAATTTACTAAGCTATAATTATTCTCTGAGAATGTAATGGAAATTGATAATTTACACTTGTTTAAATAAAAAGTCAGAGCCCATCCCATGTGAAGGGATGCACTCTTGGCCTGAACACATGGGGGAGGGCCTAGGCCTGTCCCAGGATGATGTGGTAGTCTATGGGGATGCCCCCTTGAGGGCCCTACCCTGTCTCAGGAGTGGAGGGTGGATGGGGTGGGGGGTAGATGCGGGATAAGGGTAGCAGGATTGGGGGGAGGGGAGGGAAAGGGAGAAGGGATTGACATGTGAAGCAAGCTTGTTCCTAATTTGAACTAATAAAAAATAAAAGCAATAAAAAGGTCAGAACAAAATGAATGTCAGTTGTGCATACTTATGATAGGAAAATGTCTAATGTATCTACATACTGTTTCAATACCTGCTAACATAGTTGTAGTGAGAACCTAACATTTTTATTAGACCTATAACCAGAATATTTTCTTTTCATTGTTCTATGTTCTATTGGAAAATCTATCACCATGAAAGAAATCAAATACAAGTGGGTGTAAAATTTATAGAAAAAAGTCCAGAGCTTCAGATTGTTAGTTATATATTGAGTTAAAATATGCCTTGTGAAGTTTTAGTCTTGTTCTGAGGCAGCATGTCTATGTCTTAGTGGTAATAAATATAGAAAATTAAAATGTATGCTATAAATCATGCAAAGACAAAGAGAACTGTTTCAATGACCCATTGTCATCATAAATATTAATACTATGATTTAGTTTATATTTTAACACATAAAAGTATAGTTAGTATCTCCAGTTAATACTGTCAACAGTATCAATATTGTCTCACATGGCAGTGATTCTCAAAATACCTTATCCTCTACACTGCTTTTTTCTGGTAAATTTTTCACTTCCTTACAAAAACCTGAGTTACAGGGAAGATGCTGAGTTGCCCAATGTCAAAAAGAAGGAGATAGAAATGGGCATGATCTTAGTGTCTTGGATGCTAATCTTGGCATTGAAGGAGCTCAGTCTTGGTACACAATCAAGTATTTCCTACTCATGAAACCTGGAGAAACATATATATCTTTAAGATCTTTGTATAATAGTATTTAGATAACAAACAAAAAGGAGGCAGATCATTTGGGTTTGCCCCCCCCCCAAAGTATAGAAAAAAACAACAACAAAACCCAGCTCAACACCAATTATGGGAGAAATGTAAATGAAACCATATTGAGTCATCACCCCAGCCCAGTAGGAATGTTACTATTTTTACAGCAAACACAATTACTATTGCTGGCGAGGACATAAAGGAAAGTGAACCTCTGCTTGCAGATGATAGTAATAGCAATTAGTAGAGAAATTGTGAAGAACAGCATAGAGGTTCCACATAAAAAATAAATGAAAAAACTGACCTATGGTATGATTCAGTAGTCACATCCTAGACTTAGACTAGCACTCCAAATAAAAGAAAGGAATAGGGAATAAAAGACCTCAACACCTACATATTCACTGTAGCATTTTGCACAATAGCCAAGAAATTGGATCCATTAAGTGAGCAAGGGGGCGAAGGAATGTTAATATCTGCATTTAGCTGAGCAGAACTCAAATCTCTATGGTGAATACAGTTGTGTGTATGCATGTGCATGTGTGTCTGTGTCTATGTCTATGTCTCCATCTGTCTGTATGGAGGCCAGAGATCAAGATAATATCTCCCTTTGTCATTTTTCACCTAATTTTGCCAACTGAAACTGGAGCAAACTAGTTTGGCAACAATGACTAGCCCACAGCTCTTGGGATCTACTTGTTTCTGTCCACCAACATAGACATATGTGATTCTGTCTGCTTCATATCTGTTTTTAATAAGGGTGGTGGGACTCTAAGTTTGGGGCTGCAAATTTGCATGGGAGGTGAAATTGGGGAGATACCCAAGTCAGTAAAATACTCATCACACACAGTAGCATGACTGTTTTTCTGTTGCTATGGAAGAACTGGGTGATTTCAACAGACTATGGTCCACACAACTCATATAACGTAATACTTCTTTCTTTATGAAAAAACTTTTCAGACCCCTGAACTGAAAGTTTGTAAAAAAAGGAAGATTTAGTAAAAGAAACAGATTAGGTATCCTAGATCAAAAGTAATAGGAGATTTTGACACATACCATCAGATTCAAGACATATGTAGGAAGCTATGTTGAGATATTAACAAGTGATGAAATATGAATTTGGGGTGAATGGAGGGTAGGAGATTTTATAAATTAAAGACAAATGAGAACTATGACACTGCAAATAGGAAACTAAAATTTCTCTTTTAATTGTGTGAAGGGTGAAATGCTGTGAGAGTCAAAAGACTGTAAGAACTTTTTTAATTATTTGCATGAAGTGTGTCTGTATATTTGTGAGGGGCTATGTACTGGAATGCAGTTGCCCATGGAACACAGGATATCAGAACACTTTGAACTGTAGTTTGAAGAGGTTGTGAGCCACCAAAATAGTTGCACAGAACCAAACTTGCATTCTCTGGATGATTAAGCAATCTTGGTCAGTGACGTGTATTTTTCCATACCTGAGTGAGAGAACGTTAATTCATAGAACATCTCCTATATCAGCAGAGATGCAACTAAAGCAATGGAAATAATGAGATTTTACAGGAGAAGCAGGATGGACAGTTCTAGTGGCTAAAGGAAGAGGTATGAAGCCAGTAAAAAGTCTAAGGGAGGTGGTCAATGGTAATGAAACCTTGAAAGTGGGTGGTGGTGACCTTATCAAATGTATAGAATGTCTTAATAACAAAAAAAAAGGTAATGTAAAGGCTGTTGGAAGTTTTGTGTTCTAATTAGCAGAGAGGAAGTGGCATTTGTAATTATTTTATCAGGGGAATTGAGATAGAACACACTTGAGGAAAGAATAAAAAATAAGTGGATATAAAGAGGTCAGCAAACCGCCAGGGAGTTTACAGAAGCTTGGTGAAGGTGAAAAGCATGGAGAGGTACTTGGGAGACCAAGCACACTTCTTGAGTCTGCACTTTCTGTGTTGGGGAAGAATAACCACTAGAGAGACCTCTGAAGAAAGGGGCAAGTCCACAAAGGGAATGAATATCACAGGCAGGCCAGTGCCAGGCTTACACAAGAATCCCTTCAACACCACTACATCCCATGGTCATTCATTGGTAGGAGCATGCTTTGGAAAGAAGATCATAACTACATTTCTTATTCTTTACCTTCCCCCCTTTTCCTTCTTCCTTATATTTTAAACCTAACACAGAATCTTGAACTCATTAGAAATGCATCTTTGCATTGAACTACACTCCTAACACTTGGGCCTTTAAAAAAATTATATAATATGTGTCATACTCAGCATAGCTATATTTTTCAAAAATGTGATGTACAGATATAAGTATATATTCATTATTTAATGAACTTTTAATAATCACATTAAATCTCAAACAATATAATGCAAAGTTTGTTTTATATTGTTTCTGATGACAACAATCTATCAATTCACTTAACATTTTTATTATTGATGTATTTAATAAACACTTACCAAAATTTTATTTGGAGTCATATGCTCTTATAAGGCACCAGATGTTCAAAGACTGATCTCACAAACTTTCTGTTAAGAAACTCATAACATAGTGAACAAGATAGTTGAGAAATCATGCACATTATAAGGGTATAAATGGACTATTCTTTGAAAGACTGTGGAAGGTTAGGGAGAGGTTTTGGAAAAGGCCTGCATAGTGAATGCACTGGATAATATCAGGAGTGAACTGTAAGCCCCATGAAACTTGGTCATGTCTAAATTTCATTCATGCCTACAAGATAGTGAATTTCAAAGGGGCATACAACAGGACTTCTTGAGGTACATACTTAGCAAAGGGGAAGGACAGAGAACAGTGTTCATTGGAGGATATGGAATAGTCAATAACAGTGTTTTCATTTGTTTTTTTCTACATATTTTGTTTGACTGTAGTTCAGTGAATCACTTACACACTAGTTGAGTACAGAGAGTCAATCATGTTGAACTGCACTGGTATGGTTTCTAAAACCGACTAGCAAAAGGCACCAAAGTCTGTTAGATATTAAAACTGTTATAGAAAAATTTTCTGGAGTAAGCCTTACAGTTACAATACATTATTATGTTTCATGGTATACTCTGGCTTCTCCATCATAAGAATAGTACTTCCCAATTCATACTGTCAAATCTAGGGTAACCATTATTACTGAGCTTATTAGTTTACCAGTTAGACATCAGTTTTAGCTTTTGACAACATAAAAACAACCATAACGTCAACATGTGCATCTTGTGCTGATGACTAGAAATTTATAGAAAGTTTTTGTCTATACACTGCTATCTATACATATATGAATGTGGAATAATAAGACTGCTATCTTTCTCCCTTTAGCCATTTTTGATGCATGATTTTAGTCTTATGAACATGTACTTATTTTGCTCATAGAAAACAATAAATATCTTAGAACTGAACATAATATTAAACATGATTGGTTTCTAAAAAGAAAAAGCTTCTGCACTGGTAACATAAGCAATCATATTTTAACATCCCTGGAAGCATGTGAACCTGCATTGTATTTGCTTTACAAACTTCAATAAAACTAGAATTTTGGCAAAATGCCAAGGTCAGAACCTATTTCACATTCAAATTTCCGCATCATTGAGAGCAGAATCTTGCAGCCTCTTCTCTAGAACAAACACTGCCTTTGCTCTTTCTTGTGTACATTCATGAGTCACTGAATTCACATCCCCAGTGTGAGCAGCTGCACCTCTGGTACTCAACCAAAGCTGCACAAATGAAAAGGTGCAATGAAGCACAGAAAGAGAACTATGTAGCTCTTTCATAGAGGTTCAAATAGATGGATGGAAAATTAAATCAACTTTCAATATAATGGAATATAAAAAATAAATAAATCTCAGTGCTGTGTGTCCATGGCTCCCTGTACTAGTTAGGAATGGACAGTAGTTGTAAAAATGAGCAAATAAGGAAATGAAACGCCATATATCTCCCATGTTTTCTACATACGGAATATGATTCAGGTTCATAATGTTATTCACTTCTCCCCTGAATCCTAACAATTATTTCCTTTGTATCTATTCATTTCAGTTCATGGTAAATGTCGATGTTTTTCTTAGCTCTGTTGAGCAACTTAAAGACTTGATACTTCTGCCTCCTTTCAATTCAGTGGAAGGAATCCCTCCTCTCTCTACTTCTATCTCCCCTCCCCTCACACACATACACAACGCTCTTGAAGGGAAAATGGTCAGTAATTATCTTTCTGAACAACTTCCATACTCCTTCCAGTCATTTTAACCTTCTTTGCTAGGTGATGTAATCCTACATTAAGCTTTATTAAAATACAACACAAGATTTCTCCTGCCATGGAATTAAGCACTGACCACAACAGAAAAATACAAATGATGATCGTCAAGTCATAGAAGGTATTGTGGTAGATCTATTTTCCCAAGTCCTGAGGCATGAAAAGGCCTGTGACACTTATTCTGTCATTTCTTTATTTGTCACCATCATTTACATGCTTGGTGGATGGATCATAGCTGATATGATAGTATTTATGTGGTCAGTGTTAAATTGAGTAAATCACCTGCATTTAATTTTAAATACTTAAAAATTAGACACTTTATATTTCTTGAAGAAATAATAAAAGATACATCCACAAGTGACAAAGAGCAAAATAAATCAAGCTATGCTTCTTTTGTACATCATTTTGACAAAGCATTCTTTTGAAAATGAAACGAGATTGGTCACTTAAAAAACATGGCATTTTAACTTGCTCTTAAGTGCTAGTTTCTGGCAAGACTTCTTCAATAGTTCACAAACTGTATGAGCTTGTGATGATCTTTAAATTCATAATATACACTCAGAGATACAAATAACTTGAAGTAGCAATATATGAAACAGTGATGTAGTCAGTCAAAAATGAAGAGAAAACATCCACTAAAATTTTGTTGTCATTGAATATGACAGTCTGACTTAGGAATGAAGTCTGTATTGTTCTACTTATTCATGTAGAGCCCACAACTACTGCAGTGCAACTCTTCCACATACTGGAGTTGAAGGATGGGGATAGATAGAATAATTAAAAGGGGGGCTCTCATTAGAATAAAAAAAATCAAATAACTTCAGCTAAAGAAACAGGTAATGTGGCATCATTCCTGAAAGGGAAATGAGGAGGATTATCCTCCCAGATTCAGTTTACATGTTAAAACAAATCTGTGTGAACATTTAATGAGACCCTACAATTAGAATGAGGTGTTCAACAACTTCAACATAATAGCAGAAGCAGTACAGCAATGGAAACTGCAAAAGCTTAGAAAATTACACAGTGAGATCATAATTGCTGTGACTATGCTAAAAATAAAAGACAAAACGGCTTCTCAAAGAAATCTGCACCTAGCTATGACACTACGAAAGAGCACTGCGTGAGGCAGGATTATAAAGAGGAGGCCTTTGGAAAGGGCAGCAGTTATACTGCACAACATTATAATAAGTGCAGATATTCAGGTAGCCAGACTGTGCCAAGACATTTCAGTTTTTCTAATCCCCATGGCAATACAGGCTATGTGATTAGGGACAGGATGATAGCAAACAGTTCCCTGCACTTGCTATGAAAGTCTAGTCAAAGGGAGAATATCTAATGAAAGTACATTAGACATATGTGAACATATCTGATGCTTAGTTTTGATTGCTAAGCTAACAGTCTAGAGTGACCCAAGTGAGGGGCCTCTGCATATGCCTGGAGGAGATCATGTACACTGTGAAGGCCTTCTCTTTTTGGACGGCTGCTTTTGGGCAGGGCATCCTGAATTGCATAAAACTGAATAAGCAAATTGAGTACTGGCACACACTCTTTCTTCTGTCACTGATTATGGCTGCTCTGCCACCACCCCCCTTCACCCCTGTGGCTGTGACTTCATTGGTGTCACAAAACGTAACTTGGAACTTTAGCCGAAATAAGTCCTTGACCCCATAAATTGCCATAGTATTTTATCACAGAAAAGTGAAAAGAAGCCAAGATGTCATGACTGTCATTATATGCCATACTGGTACCTTTATTTGGGAAGTTAATGTGTAATGAGTTGTTTTGAGGAAAGAGACCCTGCCTCTATTACTGAAGAGGAATTTTCATGACTTAGTTACTCCAACCCTATTCCATTACTGTTTCTTCCTGAGAGTTAGTCTTTGGTGGAAGGTTTTCCTTTTTTCTTTTGTCCTACTTTCACAAGCCACAGGGTGGCATAGCCAGCAATGTTATACTAATGAAATGGTCACTGAGGTCCACTCTTTTCTTTGCATACCTTCATTTGCTCCATTCACGTCTTTAAATATCTTTAGTCGAGTCTTCAGACTGGCTCTGTGAATAGCTGTCCTACTTTTTTTCATTCTTTAAACTTAGCCACAGTCAATTTCTACCACTCACACATAAGAATCTGAACACTCCCAGTCTATGGTCTCAATAATTGCTTTAAGGGCCACAGAGAATAGACATCAGCAAATCTTAAATTGAGCCTCATGCTTTTATGAAAATTGAAGGTTTCCCCTTAACATTTCTTACTCTATTTTGCTGAGAACCTTACTGGCATATTGCTGAGCGTGTTTTCCTGTCTTTATGGATAACTGGATAACTACAAATAAAATCAGACCAGATCCATCTGAGAAGTTCAACTGTCCATCTTTTAAAATAAAACATTCAGTTGGAGTTACTGTGTATTTTAGGGAATGCAAAATGCACATTTCAATTAATATACATTTTTCTTTCTCTTAATTTGACGCCCACATTCTCAAAACAAATTAAAATGCCAGATGCTAACATTTTCACATGTTATTTATTAGTTATATATACTTCAAAAGTAAAATAGAACTAACAGTGAAGGGAAAAATGATGATCATTTGGAAGCCTACGGCAAGAGAGCATGTGACATTTTTCAGATACTGTCTTTCAAAATGGGTAGTCATCAATGCATTGGCAAGGTTAAGAATGCAGGACAGTAACACCTATGGGCTACCTGAAAAACTTTCAGCAGTTAAGTCTTCATAGTTTTGTACTATAAGCTATATTTTCAATGAAAGACTCAATATCATTTGAAGTAATAAAATAAACTAACTATAAACTCATTGCTGTTTATATATTATATGTGAAAACTCAGAAGGGAAAATTGTTTTACATATTGTGAATATCTAAAGAAGTAGTTTAGATGCACTTGGATCATACTCACAAATTTTTGACATTGTCAGAATTTTCTCTATTTTTTTTATCAGTCGCTAATACAGGAAATGAATTGTTATTTCATATCCACTGTTTTAGAATTGTCGTTTTTCTTTACTTTTCATGAAGATTAGTCTTAAAATAAATTCATATTAACTTTGATTGCTAGAGTAGAGCAGACAGACATACAGAGAGGAAGGAAGGAAGGAAGGAAGGAAGGAAGGAAGGAAGGAAGGGAGGGAGGGAGGGAGGAAGGAAGGAAGGAAGGAAGGAAGGAAGGAAGGAAGGGAGAAAGAAAAATTTAAAATAGGTTATTTAGAGAGGCTATTAAAAAGAAGCCAGTGGTCTTGTTAAATCTCCAGTGTCTCCAATCATTGCATTTAGGTGAGGCACCATATTCTGCATCTTTTAAAAGTTTCTGCAGTACGTCTACTGCACAATCACGGGAACATTGCCTAGGTATTCCAAACTCAGCTCATTACTATTCAGGAAAATATACACTACTTGTTAAAGTAGTAACACCAGGATTTAGCAAGGCATATTATAAGGCAAATAAAAAGGTGTCATGAATAGAAGTGGAAACACAAAGTATCGACCATGCATCAAAGTATAATGACCTCATTCCTAATGGAAAACTGTACTCAATCTTAGTCTCCTATGCTGAAGGTCCTATAAAGCTTGATGACCATTATCTGCATTTGGTACTGTCACTGAAACTGAGAGCATCAGAACAAATCATGGTAAGTAGAGAAGAAGATGTCAAAGTGGCAGTTGCAGTGGCTATTGCAGAGTGGACCCTTGCTAGTTAAAAAGTCCTGTGAAGATTTTAGATTTGCAGCATATGGTGTACTTTGTAGTGTTCTGGGGAGCTTTGAAATCCTGCTGATTCTTAGGCTTTTCAGCCACAGAGATGAAGCTCCGGCATTCACTTTGTCATCACCTCTGCTGGAATGGAGGATGCCTGACTAAGATGTGCTTGAATAATCTTGGAAGTCATGTGTTTTTAATCAGTCATAACTTCCCTGAGATAACAAGCCCTAAGAGACACCAATGCTTTTTCACATATATTCAACTGAATAATCTGCCCTCTCCTAGTTATAATCCATGCTTGATCTTACTCATTGTAAGTATATTTTAATCATTTAAAGTTCCAGTATTTTGGCACACACAGTACAGTGCAACACTACAATTTATCATTGGCAGTCATGCAGGCCTTTGATCTGACTGGTGTATTTTGCTTAATCCATCTTTATTTTGCATATTCTCACAGCTCAGGTGTCCAGAGAAATCATACATTATTCCTCAGAATCAAAAATAAAAAATCACAGCAAACACAATGACATTTGCCATGCTTTTTTTTCCCCAAATACTCACATGCAACACAGAGGTTTAAAAAATCTATTATGCTGACATCCTATGTTTTATGTGACACTTATGTACCACAACTGTTTTAAACATTTCACAAGCAATAATTCATTTAATTCTACTAATCCAGTGATAAATAACATTTTCACTTAATACACAGATTAAAGGAATGAAAGGCACAGAGAGACAAAACAAATGCCTCTAGGATACCTAGCAACAAGTTAGCAGATTATCTGTTCCATAAAATTTGAAAACATGACTTGGAGATTTAGTTTCTCTCTAGAACACTGGTTCTCAAACTTCCTTATACTGGGATCCTTTAATAGAGTTCCTAAAGTTGTGGTCACTCCAACCATAAAATTAAA
This sequence comes from Cricetulus griseus, assembly GCF_003668045.3. NCBI lineage: Eukaryota > Metazoa > Chordata > Mammalia > Rodentia > Cricetidae > Cricetulus > Cricetulus griseus. The sequence continues at coordinate 124,276,432 of NW_023276806.1, read as the reverse complement.
TCATCACAACCTCATAATTGTAATTATGCTACCATCGTGAATTGCTATGTAAATATCTGATTTGCTGCCCCCAAAGGGTCATGACCCAGAGGTTGAGAACCACTTCTTTAAACACATTGAGTTTTCCTGAGAAGAGAGATAATTTGCTATTCCCATAACTAATATGTCCATGGTTCAAGGCAGAGATGCAACAAAATTGAAATTTGGGGTTTATACAATTTTTTGCTGATAAAAGTGCCATAAACTCATCTTGAAGTCATTAAGTCAGGCACTGTGTCTCAAAGAAAAATACTATATGCCTGAAGAGATCACCTGTGAGCCAGCAGTTGGGAAAAGAAGCATGTCAAAGGTTCCTTCCAAGAAGGGGTGACTTTGGGTAACACCAAGCTAATTCCTCAAGAGTTAACATAAATTAAACAGGAAATTCTGTTTATTGAGAACCAAAATGAGAACTAATGTCCCCTTCCCATTCCATAATTGTAGGAAAAGCCTGTGCTGTTTTTCTTTTGTTTTCTTCTTCTTTTTTCTTTTTTTGTCAGATTAATAAAGCTACAACCATCTGGAATAGGGAACCTCAGTTAAGAAAATGATCCCATAAGATGGGTATGTAGGTAAATGTGTATACATTTTCATATAAACTAACAATAGCAGTGGGAGGGTACAACCCTCCACAATTGATGGCACCCTTAAGCAGGTGGACCTTGGTGGTATAGAAAACTAAGTGAATATGCCATGGGAATTAAAACAATAAGCAGCATTTCTGGAAGGTGCCTGCTTCAGCCCCCACCCCAGTTTCTCACCTTAACTTCCCTCAACACTAAACTCTAACTTGCAAGTTCAAATCAACTCTTTCCTTCCCAGTCTTGTTATATCACAGCAACAGAAGCCAAACGAAAATGGAAGTTTACATCTTTGTAGTTTTATAACTTGATTTAAAAATATCAACCAATAAATGAATGTCTCTTGAATAAATAGGCTCTGAAGGCCATCCAATAAATGACACCATTAACCTGTGAAAAATCAGCCAATCAACAGTACTCACTGCTCTACAAAAGGGCAGAGTTTACAAGATGTCATGCTCATAGCTCATCAGTCAATGATCTAAATGAGAAAGATTCTGACTTGAGACTAAGACACTTATTCCTTATATTGCTTTTAAAGACTGACATGCAGAAGATAGATGGCTCACAAAAATGAGCACTTGATACTCTCACAGAGAACCCAGGTTTTATTTCAAGTTTCCAAATGGTTGACAACCATTTATAACTCTGTTTCCAGAGGATCCAACACTTTCTTCTGATGTCTTTGAAAAATGGGCATTCATATCACACACACACACACACACACACACACACACACACACACACACACACACACACGAAACCTGCACATACAGAAAAATATTAGCCTAAAAGAAATTTCAAAATGAAAGTAATATATGAAGTGGCAATTTCTTATTTCAATAAAGAATGCAAACAAAGAAGTTTTTAAGCATTCAAAGGTAAAGACAGCTGAACTAAAATGTACTTACAGTACTTCTGGGAGCTGGGTGTTAAAAAGTTAGTATAGGGCTGACTCTGGGAACCTGTAGCAGAATGGCCCCCAAGAAAAAGTCTTTGTGAGTTACCAAAAATTAAATTACCCTGCTTGTAGAGAGCTACATATAAGATGACACCCAAAAGGGCAATCTCACTATTAGAGATAGTGTCTGCCTATGGCCTTGTGTTAAGCAAGGAACCCAAGTAAGGCAGGACACTGAGAGGGAGTTCTACCTTAGATAGAGGGAGTGTCTCCCAACACTGATAAAACCATGAGGAAACAGAAACAGTGGCTTCTCAACTCTTCCTTATGGGGGTGGAAAGATGGACACTAAACACAGGAAAATCTTTGCATTGATTACCGTTCTAGTGTTGTTAACCAAATACATAATAGATGCAACTTTGGGAAAGATTTACTTTGGTTCATAATTTCAAGGCTGGGAAAGCATGCCAGCATGCAGGGTGGTTAGAATAGATTTGTCTACATCTCAGTTGATCACAAAGTAGAACATAAAGTTGGGTAAGAATGGAGGATTGGGAAGGACTTGAGAAAGGAGAAAGAATGTTATTAAAATACACTGTCTGATAATTTTAAATAACTAAAATGTCATGTTAGATTAAGTCAAAGAAGAAGACAAAGAAGGAAAAGATGAAAATTAGGGAGGCAAAGGAGTAGGAAGAGGAGGAGGGTGCAGCAGAAGAGCGGAAGACTGGGAAGCAGGGCTCTGGTATGACCTAACATCTGTCCACTAGTAACCTATTTGCAGCAAATAACTGTTATAAAGTTTCCACTACCAGCTGGAAGGAGATGTTCTGACATGTGATCCTGGGAGGATATTTCAGACTCAAACTTTTGAGATAAGGGGTAATTCAGCACAATAAGAGATCTTCAAGATGTATCCCATTAAGTACTACCAAGATATGCCAATTTTTAAACAGTAGCCTGAAAATTTCAGAAAAATGCACATACCTCAAGCTTGGAAAAAAATTCATAACTGTGAACATATATATTTATTTTATATAAAAAAATCACATGGCTTGCTTGGGAATTGTCTATAATTTTTCTCAAATAGGCCAGACTTGAAATCTCATTTAGAAGTATTAGCATTTCACACATAAAACCCACAAACTTATAGTGGGAGACTTCTACTTCCCACTGTCAACATTGGACATTATTACTATACAGAAACTTAACAAAGAAACAAAGGAACTAACAGAAGTTATGTCCCAATTAGTTTGACAGACATCTATAGAACATTCCATCCAAACACAAAAGAATGTACCTTCTTCTCAGTACCACATGGAACCTTCTCTAAAATCAACCACATGCTCAGCAGTAAAGGAAAACTCAAAAGATTAAAAAAAATGGAATAACCACCCGTGTCTTATCAGATCACCATTTAAAATTAGAATTCAACAACAACACAAATTGCAGAAACCCTACAACGTGAAATTGCACCATTCCTGGGTCAATGAAGCAATAAAGAAATTAAAGACTTCCTAGAATTCAATGAAAATGAAAGCATAACATACCTAAAGTTATGGGATACTTTGAAAGCTGTGGTAAGAGGAAAGTTCTTAATATTATGTGCCCAAATAAAGAAACTGGAGAATAGTCACACTAGAGAGTTAACAACACACCTGAAAGTTCTACAACAAAAAGAAGCAAACTCTTCTAGGAGGAGTAGACACCAGAAAATAATCAAATTGACGGCTGAAATCAATAAAGTAGAAACAAGACAAACAATCCAAAGAATCGATGAAATATAGAGTTGGTTCTTTAAGAAAATCAAAAAGTTATACAAACCTTTATATAAACTAATCAAAATACATACAGAATATGCAAATTAACAAAATCAGAAATGAAAAGGTAGGTATACCAATGAACATTGAGGAAATCCAGTGAATCATGAGGTCATATTTTAAAAACCTGTACTCCACAAAAATTTAAAATTTACAAGAAATGGACACTTTTCAAGATAAGTATCACTTACCAAAGTTAAATCAAGAACAGATTTATTTAGATCTATAATCCCTAATGAAATAGAAGCAATCATCAAAAGTCTCCCAACCAAAAAAAAAAAAAAAAAAAAAAAGCCCAGGGCTGAATGGTTTCAGTGCAGAATACTACCAGATATTCAAAGATCTAATATCTATACTCCTCAAATTGTTCCACACAATAGAAGCAGAAGGGTCATTGCCAAACTATTATTACAAGGCTACAATTACATTGGTACCCAAGCCACATAAAGTCACAACTAAGAAAGAGAACTACAGACCAATAGCTCTCATGAACATTCATCCAAAAATACTCAATAAAATACTGGCAAACAGAATCCAAGAATACATCAGAAAATCCATCTATCATGTTCAAGTAGGCTTCATCCCATAGATGCAGGGATGGTTCAACACATAAAAATCTGTCAATGTAATACACCATACATATATGCTGAAAAAGAAAAACCACATGGTCATCTGATGGGGAATGTTCTTCTATGTGTATATTTCTCTTATTGGTTAATGAATAAAACAATGATTGGCTGATTGGCTAGACATAAAGTGATGTAGCTGTGCAGAAACAGGAAATCACTCTCTTCTCTGGGGAGATGCTTAACAGTCGGCATGTAGCAGGCAAAAGAGTTGTAGGTCCATCATACCCCAGTAAGATAAGACCATGTGGAAATAAATAGATTAATAGAAATGGGTTAATAATTAAGACAGAGCTATCCAATGAGAAACCACAGCCAACAGACAACAGTATCAAAATTGATATAGCATCCATGTGCTTCCTTGAGACTGAGAAGGGTAGTGTGACCTGTCAGGCCAGAAAACTTATGTTTACAATCATCTCATTAGATGCTGAAAAAGCTTTTGAGAAAAATCCAACACCCTGTGGTGATAAAGATCTACAGATTCAATGCAATCCCCATGAAAATACAAGCCCAATTCTTCACAGAACTTGAAAAAACAATTCTCAACTTTCTATGGAAAAACAAAAGGCCCAGGATAGCCAAAACAACCCTGTACAATAAAAGAACTTCCAGAGACATCACCATCCTGGATTTCAAGCTGTATTATAGAGCAATAGTCCTGAAAACAGCTTGGTATTGTCACAAAAATAGACTGGTAGTACAATGGAATCGAGTTGAAAACCCTGATATTAACCCACACACCTATGAATACCTGATTTTTGACAAAGAAGCCAAAGCTATACAATGGAATACAGAAAGCATCTTCAACAAATGGTGCTGGCATAACTGGATGCTGGTATGTAGAAGACTGTAGATAGATACATGGCTATCCCCATGCACAAAACGTAAGTCCAAATGGATAAAGAACTGAACATAAACCAAGTCACACTGAACTTATTAGAAGATATAGTAGGAAACGAATTGGTACAGGAGACCGATTCCTGAACATAACACCAATAGCACAGACACTGAGATCCAAATTAATAAATGGGGCCTCCTGAAACTGAGAAGCTTCTGTAAAGCAAAGGACACAGTCAACAAAACAAAATGACAGCCCATGGATTGAGAAAAGATATTTACCAACCCCATGTCCAACAGAGGGCTGATCTCCAAAATTTACAAAGAACTCAAGAAGCCAGTCTCTAAAACACCAAATAATCCAATTAAAAAGAGGGGTACAGAACTAAATAGATAATTCTCAATAGAGGAATCTAAAATGGCTGAAAGACACATAAGAAAGTGTTCAAAATCCTTAGCCATTAGAGAAATGCAAGTCAAAACAACTCTGAGATACCATCTTATATCTGTCAGAATGGCTAAAATCAAAAGCACCAATGACAGTTTATGCTTGAGACGTTTTGGAGAAAGGGGAACACTCCTCTACTGCTGGTGGGAGTGCCAACTTGCACAGCCACTATGGAAATCTGTATGGTGATTCCTCAGCAAAATGGGAATCAGTCTACCACAAGATCCAGCAATTCTACTCTTAGGCATATACCCAAAAGAAGCACATTCCTACAACAAGGACATCTATTCAACTATGTGCATAGCAGCATTATTTGTAATAGTCAGAACCTGGTAATAACCTAGATGTCCCTCAACTGAAGAATGGATAGAAAAAATATGGTACATTTACACAATGGAGTACTACTCAGTGGGAAAAAAAGGAATGGAATCTTGAAATTCGAAGGCAAATGGATGGAACTAGAAGAAACAATTCTGAGGTAACCCATTCACAAAAAAAAAAGACAGGCATTGCATGTACTCACTCATATGTGGATTTTAGACATAGAGTTAAGGATTGCCAGCCTGGAGCCCAGGCAGCCAGAGAGGCTGGTAAACAAGAAGGACCCTAAGAGAGACATACATGGTCCTCCAGAGAAGGGGAAAGGGACAAGATCTTGAGAAAATTGGGAGCGTGGGGGGAGGAGAAGGGGAGAAGAGGAGGAATGAGGAGGACATGATGGGGCAGGGAGGTTGAATTGAAGGAAGAAGAGAAGAGAGCAAGATAAGAGATAATATAATAGAAGGAGACATTAGAAGTTTAAAGAGAAATCAGGCACTAGGGAAATGTCTGGAGAGATATAAAGATGACATTACCTAACAATCTAAGCAATAGAGGAGAGGCTACCTTAAATGCCCTCTCCTGATAATGAGATTGATGACTAATTCATATGCCATAGCATAGCCCTCATCCAGCAGCTGGTGGAAGTAGAAACAGACACCCACAGCTAAACCTTGAACTGAACTGAAATCCAGATGCAGAGAAGAAAGACAGGTGAGCAATCGGGTCCAGACCCTCTGAATGTGGGTGTCAGTGAGGAGACCTTGAAAATCTATGGGGCCTCTTGTTAGTGGATCAGTACTTAATGCTACCATAGGAATGGACTTTAGGAGCCCATCCCATAAAGAGGGGTACTCCCTGAGCCTAGACACAAGGGGGTTGGCCTAGGCCCTATCCCAAAGAATATGACAGATTTTGAAGACGCCCCTATGGAAGGCCTCACTCTTCCTGGGGAGCAGAAAGGGTATGGGATGGGTAGGGTTAGTTGTTGGGGGCAGTGGAGGAGGAGATGGAGAGGGACCTGGGATTGACATGTAAAATAATTTAATTGCTAATAAAAAATATCTTGGAGAGATCAGGAACAACAGGAACATACCTAAATATAATAAAGGCAATATACAGCAAGCCAACATCCAACATCAAACTAAATGGAGAGAAACACAATTTGATTCCTCTAAAATCAGGAACAAGACAAGGTTGTCTACTCTGTCCATATCTCTTCAATATTGTACTTGAAGTTCTAGCTACAGCAATAAGAAACAAAACAAGATAAAGGAGATACAAATGGGAAAGAAAGAAGTCAAACTTTCACTATTTGCAGATGATATGATAGTTTACATAAGTGACACCAAAAATTCTACCAGAAAACTCGTACAGTTAACCAACACCTTTAGAAAAGTGGCAGGATACAAGTTTAATTAAAAAAATCAGTAGCCCTCCTATATAGAGATGATAAATGGGCTGAGAAAGAAATTAGAGAAGTATCACCCTTCACAATAGCCACAAACAACATAAAATATCTTGTGGTAACTCAAATCAAACAGTGAAAGGCCTGTATTACTAGAACTTTGAGTCTTTAAAAAAAGAAATTACAGAAGATATCAGAAAATGGAAAGATCTCCCATGCTCTTGGATAGGTAGGATCAACATAGTTTTCTGTAGCTTTGGAGGGCAATCCTATCAAAAGCAATCTACACATTCAGTACAATCCCCATCAAAATCACAGCACAATTCTTCATAGTCCTTGAAATAACAATACTCAACTATATTTGGGAAAACAATACATCAAGGATAGCCCAAACAACCCCGTGCAATACAGGCACTTCCAGAGGCATCACCATTCGTGACTTCAAGTTCTACTATAAAGCTATAGCAATAAAAACAGCTTCATATTGGCACAAAAGTAGACAGGTAGATCAATGGAATGGTGTTGAAGACCCTTGATAATAATCCACATATCCATGAACACCTGATTTTTGACAAAGAAGCTAAATTTATACACTGGAAAAATGAAAGCTTCTTCAACAAATGGTGCTGGCATAGATGGATGCTGGCATGTAGAAGATTGCAGATAGATCCATATCTATCACCATGTCCAAAACTTAAGTCCAAGTAGATCAAAGACCTAAATATAAATTCACCCACACTGAGCCACGTACAGGAGAAAGTGGAAGTACCATTGAATGAATTGACATAGGAGACCACTTCCTGATCATAATACCAGTAGCACAGATACTGAGATTAATAATTAATAAATGGGACCTCCTGAAACTGAAAAGCTTCTATAAGGCAAAGGACACAGTCAACAAGACAAAGCAGCAGCATATATAATAGTAAAAGATCATTACCAACCCCATATATGAGATGGAGTTGATTACCAAAATATACAAAAAACTCAAGAAGCTAGTCACCAAATAATCCCATTAAAATTGGGGTATAGAACCAAATAGAGAATTCTCAACAGAGGAAAGTAAATTGGCTGAAAAGTATTGAAGAAATTTCTCAACATCCTTAGCCATTAGGGAAATGCAAATCAAAACATCTCTGAGATACCAACTTACACCTGTCAGAATGGCTAAAATCAGAAACATCAATGACAGTTTATGCTGGGGAGGATGTAGAGACAGGAGAACATTCCTCCATTGCTAGTGGGAATGCAAACTTATACAGTTACTTTGGAAATCAGTATGGTGGTTTTTCAGGAAAATGGGAATCAGTCTACCTCAAGATCCAGAAATTCCACTCTTAGGATATACCCACAGATGTACATTCCTACCAAAAGGACATCTGTTCAACTATGTTCATAGCAGCATTATTTGTAATAGCCAGAACCTGGAAGCAATCTGAATGCCCCTCAACCGAAGAATGGATGAAGAGAATGTAGTACATTTACACAGTGGAGTATTACTCAGCAGAAAAAAAAAAACAATAAAATCTTGAAATTCAAAGGCAAATGAATGAAACTTGAAGAAACCATCCTAAGTGAGGTAACCCTGTCACAGAAAGACAAACATGGTATGTACTCACTCATAAGTGGATGTTATACATAAAGCAAAGGATTACCAGCTAAAATCCACAATTCTAGAGAAGTTAGGAAACAAGGAGGATCATAAGAGAGAAGTACACAGACCCTGGAACAATGGGAATGGTACAAGATTTCCTAAGCCATTTGGGCATATGAGGTAAGGAGTTAGGAGAAATTGGAGGGGAGAATGGGAGGGAGAAGAAGAACAAAAGGGGCCAGGGAGGTCAAATTTGTGAAAAAACAGAGGGCAGCAAAAAAAGAGGTATAACAGAGGGAGCCATTATGGTTTTAACGAGAAATTTGGCACTAGGGAAATCTCCAGGGATCCACAAGGATGACTCCAACTAAGAATTAAACAATAGTGGATAGGCAATCTTAAATATCTTTCCCCTAAAATGAGATTGATGACTACCCATTATCTGATGGAAGCAGCAGCAGGGATTCTAAGCTAAGCACTGAGCTGAACTCCTGGAATCCAGTTGTAGAGAGGGAGGAGTGATAAGCAAAGGGGTCAAGACCATGCTGGGAAAAGACACAGAAGCAACTGACCTGAACAAGTGGGAGCTCATGGACCCCAGTCTGACAGCTTTGAAACAAGGTCCTAGTCTGACAGCTCAGGAACCAACATAGGACCAAACTAGGCCCCTGAAGGTGGATGTCAGTTGGGGGTTTGAGCAGTCTATGGGGCCTCTGGCAGTGGAACCAGTATTTATCCCTAGTGCATGAATGGGCTTTTGGAGCCCTTTTCCTATGGAGGTATACCTCTCAGCCTAGATTCACAGGGTGGGGATGGGGGAGGCCTAGGTCCTGCCCTAAATGATGTGACAGACTTTCATGATCCTCCATGGGCGGTCTCACCCTCCCTGTGGAGTGTATGGGGCATGGGATGTGGGTTGGAGGGGTCATAAGAGGCAGGAGGGAGAGGGAACTGGGATATGTATGTAAAATAAAATTGTTTTCATTTTAAATAAAAGTTATTTTAACAAAAATATATGGTGATTACTAGTATGGAAATAGACTGATAATCAGATTCTATTAATCTTATAACATTTTGTCTATTTGTAAAAACAAACTATACACTTTGAATATTTCATATATTTATGAAACACTCAATAAAATTCTATCAAATAAATGAGATTGAACAATTAAAAAAGCATCCCAAAATTTTTCCACTTTACAGAATAATAAAAATATTGCTTAATGTATGAAATAGCTACTATTAATGAGAAAAACAATATCTTTCTTAGAAGTACAAAAGATATAGCTATGATGGCCCATTACAGATTGGTGGGCCAACAGCATCTAAAGTGCCAGGTCCTTGACACCCACTGTGGCTCACCTCTCCAAAGCCCAGTTTTGCCCACTGTTGCTCTCAAGACAGATCCTCAGCCACCTGAGGGAATAGAGATTCTCATTGTCTCCAGGCATCCATGCTTCTACCACACAAGATGCTAAAAGTCAAGGTGGAGAATCAAAGTGCAGCATTTGTATCTTTTTTTAAGTGTGATTCATTGTTTAAACATGATTTGAATTTTGATTCCATCTGGTACAACATTCTTTTCCCTTCAGGGACATCCTCCACCAATAATTACATGTTTCTATTTAGAAATTCACTCATCTTCTTTACCTCCTCAGCCATGGAGGTATTAGCATACTTAACTCCTGTGACTAACTTATGAACTGCAGGAAGGCAGGGGCTTTGTCCATTTCAGGCACTGTTGTGTATTTGGCACTTACTAGAATACCCTGCTCACTCAGCGTAGCCTATCATTAACAGCTGATGAAATAAAGAATGTAAAAAAAAAATCAGTGCATGAAAGTCTTTTATTAAGACTCTCAGCTTGAGTAGCAAAGGGATGTAAAATGTCAACTGCCCACCCTGATCAGGAGTATATTTCTTTAAAAACTGTCCCAGTAATTTTTGCAACAATATTCAAATGAAGACAGGCTACCTAACTGGTTATTATGGAACCAAATCATAAATGTCAGTTTCTGAGTGTTAGAGGAAAAGGTTTCAAAAAAACACTAAATCATTATTTTTATGGGCGCATATGCCATATGAAATATTGCTCTAAAAGGCAAGCAACAGGTAGATTCACTGGCAGCTGTCACATCCTTTTTAATAATAATCCTTCTAAAAGAGAGAAAAAAAAGATGGAAAGGGGGAATTCATAAGAGCTGAGATAAACAAAGCTAAGCCCGAATCCTTTCATTGGCACAAAATCTGACAGACTTATTTGTGAGTGTTTCTAGGACAAAGTGTGAAATCAAGAGAGGTTTTTGTCATCAACTTTTCTTGGTAACAAGCTAGCCTATGAATTTTTGTCACCTAGCTCAAGGCTTGTTGGACAGGCACTTGTAAACAACAAGACAATTTCATCAAATCTTCTATGCTCCTTTGGAACTTTTTGATAGCTTAAAACCACTTGATGATACTCATACTCAATGTTACACATGATCTAGAAATTTCATCTGTAAAACTGAGAAAGCACATGCTGTCAGAGAAGCACAAATGATCACCATGTTCTGGTACCTGAAGTAGTAGTGTGATAATAACTGTACAACAACATTCCCCTTCTCTCAATATCATTATGGCTCTCCAGAAGTCAGCATCTGTGCTGCCAGATGTTTCTGTCAAACATGTAAGCAATGGATTTGAACATTGTAAAAGCTGGGCCAGCATCCAATATTCTTTTAATGCTTCAGCAGAAGTAGGTGTTTTTCTGGAGTACATGATTTTAAATAGTATGCCACATTAATCCTGTTCCATGAAAGCTATTTTTTTTTTTTACCAACAATGGGTATTGTATTAATTCAGGATCAAGCCACTACTTTAGTGTTAACAGACACTAGTTGACAATACTAGTGTACTTAATGTTATACTGATGTTTAAAATGGAAAGAATATTAACTCTAGCATTTAATGATACTATTAAAAATAGATAACTAATTATAAATAAAAAATATAGTACTGTTTTGTTCTCAAATAAATAGCATCATGATATCAAGGCACTAAACCAAGTTATTTATAAGAAAATTAAGATAATATTACTTCTAAAAATAATTCAATGTTAGTTGGGATAAGTAGTAAAGCATGTTAGCATCATGCTTTAAAGACATTAAGGTTACCATAATGAGATATGCTGAGCAATTAATTTGAGGCAAGTCTTAGATTTGAAGTAGTCCTTCCTTCTTGGTGTTAAAGGAACTTTTGATAAAAAAATTGTGATAGCTTACTCAAGACATTGTTGTCTTGAGTGAACTAGAAGTTGACAACCATGCAATTAATAAATATAAAATATAATATTTCATTAAAATTTAACAACAGGTTTCCTTTCTTTAACTTAAAATTTACTTCAGCAAATATTAGTTCAACATTTTTGAGATAATGTCATAGAAAAACAGCATATAGGATTTTCTTAGAGAGATATTAAAAATCTAAACAATCTGACAACTATAGGAAAATGAAGTCTTCCATTGTAGAGTGAACAGAGTACTTGCAAAATGGGAGAAAATATTTAAAATTGTACACCTGACAAACAGTAATATTCAGAATACCCAAGTGACATCCAAAGATGAGTAACAACAAGAAACTAAATAATTTGGTTTAAAAAATGGGCAATCAACCTAAACAGACATTTCTCAAATAAGAATACAGAAATGGATACCAGGTCTATAAATGATTGCTCTGTGAAACTAATCATTGTAGATACACATATCAAACCAAAATGCATATCATATCACTCGACTGAGAATAGTTATTATTAAGAGGACAAAATTTTACACCCCATGACTAGTATGTAGAGAACACACTTCACACAATGTTGAGTAGGAATATTAACTTGCATTCTGGGTGTAGAAAAAAGAATATGATTCCTCAAACACCAAACAAAGAGCTACTACACTAACTGCAACCCCAAGGAAATAACAGCATTTTGTAGAAAAGACACCTGTATACCATGATCAGTGAAGCACTTTTCACAAAGCAAGCCTTTTCTCACAGAAAACCTTAGTGTACATCAACTGATGACTAGTTTGTCATTCAGTAGATACAGGAAAACACACAATGAAGGAACATGGTAAGTCTGAGCCTTTTTCATTATTTTATTCAATTTGCCTCAAATGTTTGAGGCAATGTATTCTCAACATTGTTTCCACACAGCACATATTGTTCATAATATATGCTGCATACTCTGCTAGATAAATTAAGAAAAAAATTCCTCTGAACCTCAGTTCATCTATTGTGCATAACCTTCCCTATTTCCCTCACACTTAACTATTTTAGGTTGTCAGTTATATATTGGTAGCCACACTAGAGTGTAGGACATGGAAATCTCATAGAACAACATGTAAATCAAATTAAGATTGTTCATTCATTTTTCCATCAAAACTGTGAGGCAGACTTATGTGACATGTCAAACGCTTACTTCAGCCTATTCAACATTGTTTGCCAAGTTCCTTCCTTGTTTACTAAGTAGACGAGAGGGATGCTTCACAATCTAATAGCTTTTGAAGCCAATTTTAGTGTAATTGAATTTGTTCCTCTATGATGATTATTTAGGATTCAACAGATACACAAGAATGAAATGTAAAATTCAAGACAATTTACAGTAATAAGCCTGCAGAGACAGTTCAACTGGCAAGATTTCTCACCATCCTACAAGGATTGTGAATACTACTTATGACCAAATACAGTGTGTCACATTTTTCTACAAGGAGAATTCTGAATAAGGTGAAAACACAGAATCACATTAACCTAATCTGTATGCTACAAAAACATGTAAAATCCATTTCTAGATCTGCAGGAGTCAGTCTGTTTTTTATTCTGAAGACATGTCTGAAATTTTTAAGTAAAAAGTTTCATGAATATACACTTCAAAAACTTCAAAGTCATTTGAATTTATAAGAAGAGTGTTCCAGAACATCTCACAAAGCTTTAAGTATTGTATTTATCTGAACAAATACTAATTACTGTTGCCAAATAATAAACTATTCAAAATTAGTAGGAAGTGTGGATTTTTACAGTAATAACAATAATGCTAAATATTATAGTACATCAAACTATATACAATTTAAAGTTTAGGCAGTCAACAAACTAACCAAGAATTGAACAAATCTGAAGTATAGTCCTAGTTTCCTTACAGTTTTATTTCTGAGACTGAAGGCATGCATATACACAACTTATTTTCATTACTTTTTATCTCTTGCTCTCCAAGCTCAAACATGGTTAAACTGTTAGTTTAACAGAAGGTGTTAGGAATATTATTTTAAGGTGCATGACTTTTGTTTAAAAACATTTGTTTAACTCTGTGAAACTGTGTTACTGTGCCTGCTTAAAACACCTGATTGTCTAAGAAAGAGCTAAACGAGTACCAAGGCAGGAGTAATGATAAGCGGGGCTGACAGGAAGAGAGTATAAATAGAAGAAACAAGGAAGGAGGAGTAAGAAAACAAGGAGAGGACATCAGGGGCCAGGCAGCTAGACACCCAGACACCCAGACACCCAGACACCCAGACACCCAGACACCCAGACACCCAGACACCCAGACACCCAGACACCCAGACACCCAGATACCCAGACACCCAGTCAGCCATGGAGTATAGAAGGGGGGAAGGGAGCTACGAGAATGAGAAGAGAAGAAAAGGAAGAGTGCAAAGGAAGACTCTGTAAGGTCTGTAACCTCTGTTAAGAGTCACTAAAACATAGTCTGCCAACCGTGCCATGGAAGCTGCTGCTCCCTCAGCTCACCTCCACTGATTTGTACAATCCCATTACATGTTGTATACTCCATGCATTTTCTTTACTTCTTTTCCTGATTTACATATCGTTGAAAAGTTTTCTTTCTTCTTATGTGGCTCCAATGTGTTTCGAAACTGTACATTCTTCTAATATTCTTAGAAAGGCTATTCTTAAATGCTTAATATTGTTGGGGGTTAATAGGTCTTTCCATTCTCACCCTGTAACTCTGTAACTCATAGGACTTTCAGAATACTCTGTCTCTGTCTCTGTCTTTGTGTCTCTGTCTCTGTCTCTCTCTCTCTCTCTCTCTCTCTCTCTCTCTCTCTCTCTCTCTCTGTGATCTTCTTTTACATTTACTGTTCCTTAGTGATTTACTTCTAACCCCTTATATCTTATGTAGATCTTCTATTAATGGCATTATTTATAAACTAATGCTTTGAATAAAAATTCTTAAAAAAAATAAACTTCAACATCATTATTTTTATCATTAAAAAAAGAAAGACCAAAGCCCAAATGGAAAAGATATATGGGTTAATTTAAGAAAAGCTGGCTTTCAACAAGCCCAGCTAAGGCTGGTACTCCTAACTAAGAGTAAGCCTCAGTGAGTGTTTTATTTTGGAGATGGGTGGCAGGTCCTCCAAAGAGCCAAAAGAATAAAATACCACACAAAAATAAGGAAACCTCTTGCTATGGTTAGGATATGAAATATTCTTGATGGCTTGATTTCCAATGCACTGACATTGAGATTTCAGCCCTATGGGCAGTGATGGGTGGGATCATTAGAGCTTTATCCTAGTCAGCTGATTTACCTATTAAGGGATACATAATAGTATTAGGAGGTAGTAGAAACTTTGGAAGTGGAAGAAGTGGGTCACTGTGGATGTGCTTTGGAAAATTCTATCTTTTTCCTTACCCACCCTCAATTCTGCTGTCTGCTTCCTAAATTCTATCATGGAAGCAGCTTAGTTTCAAAGTGCATCTCCAAAATCAAATTCTGTACCCACAGCCCATGACTGAGAGAACAAAAAAATTGAAAGGAATACCAAAATATGAGTCTAGATAATCTTGCCCACTGAAGTTGAATTTGTCAGCATTTTTTTAATGACAATTATTCAACTTGAGAATTTATTGAAAGTTTTTGACATCAAACATATGTAAATTTATGTTTACAAAAATGTTACTAGCATAGAAGAATATTGAGAAATTCATGCTTCTCTAACTAGAGAGATAAAAAGCATTTAAGAAAATTTAAATCCAGATTGCTAAATCATATATTACCAAACCAATCCAAGATAAGTAATGGAAAGGAAGGGACATGGATTTAAGAGAATCTTTGAAACATGATGTGCATTGACTAAGAAAAGAAGACTAATAATTGAATAGAGATAGAGGCCCCAATGAAAACAAGTTTCCTATTGGCAATGCTGGATCCCCTCAAAAGGCTTTTCTAGAGAGAGGATGAATGATAAATTCACAGCTTTAACTGTAGGTGACTGCTTGGGAGGGAGAATCACATTTCTTTGTTGATGTGGTCAGTCATAGGTTGTCCATCCTCAGTCGATGGTGCCACATGGACATAATTTATTGGACACTAAGGGTTTACAAATTAACCAAACATGATATGAACTTGAGAGAGATATATGTTTGGGGAAAGCCACCAGGGAAATTGCAGCACTAGAATAAGGTTAGATATGATCAAGATACATTGCATATATTATTGAAATTTTCAAAGAAACATTATGTTAAAAAATTAACAAATAGTTAGCCAGGCAGTGGTTCCACACACCTTTAATTGGGAGGTAGAGGTAGGTGGGTCTCTGAGTTCCACAATAGCCAGAGCTTTACAAATAAACTCTGTCTCAAAAAATTACCAAATAACCCAGCTACTGTCCTGGCAAATAACCATGGCTTTGAATGGGCACTCACCAAAATCTACCACATCTATGACCTGCTAGAGTTTGTGAAAGAACTGTTCCTGCAGAAACATAGCCTCAGGATCTCCTTGACCCTGGGCAGCAGCAGGATACCTGAGAGGAGATTCAATGACGGTCCAATGATGATGGTGTCACAGAATCCAGAGGCCTTGAACCAGACCAACAACACATTACACAATGAAAAATTGCAAGGAGAGCTGTTTGAAGAAAATATGCATGATACATACATACATGATGCACAGTAGCTCACAGTACCACTAAGACTATTGAAGAGGTGATGGAGAGAGGTGGAAAAGATGGAGGAGTGAAGTGGGTATTTATGTTTATTTTGTTTACATTAATATTTTTATTTTATTATTTCTTTTTAAGTGTTCCTTTGGGGAAGATGCTACAAGAATAAACTGAAAATATAGAGGGATTAGGAAATGAGTGAGGTTGTGGGTATAATGTGAAATTCCCAAAGAATCAATAGAAATTATGTTTAAAATAAGTAATTAAAATTTGATATGGACATCAAAGAAATAGATCCAATAAGAGAAGAAAGTAATGAATAAAAATGGGGGGGTGCTTTTGAAAACAAAGACATGTATTTACCAGTTAGAAAATGAAACCTATGTTGTTGAAAATATAATCTTATATGCAGTAAAGAAGCAAAAGGTTGAGAGATTTAAAAATCTCAAATATCAAAAATTATAAGAAATATGAAAACACAGCAGCCAAGTTAAAGATAACATCAAATATAACTGCTATCAGAACTGACCACAGAGAAATCTCAGTCCTGAGCCTTGAGAATAAATCTGAGGGGTTGTCTAAAATTACTGCAGAAAAGGAATGAAATTAACTACCCTCAAAATTCACTCTCTGCTCCATTAAAAAGATATTTACTAACAACCATAGGGACAACAGGGACTGGAAGCAGCTATTGATAGACCATGCAAAGAAAAATTCCTGGTTACTCCTCCTGTTTTCAGTGTAAAGGGATTTGTTATTGACTCTGCATCACTTGCACAATCAGAAACACACACACACACACACACACACACACACACACACACACACACACACACACACACACACCGGTTGAGCAAAATATGGCAGTTGAGCATGTGTGTGTGTGTGTGTTTGTGTGTTTCATACTTCATTGATAGATTTGTGTTTTACCACTCAGCTCCTACTGGGTGCTCAGTCACAAATTAGTTTCTTTTTGAAGCTTCTCCCTTCACCTTAAATGAATGAACACTTATCTACACATCTGTTTCTTCTTCCCATACACACCTGTGTAAATTCCACGATGTGGAATATAGAATCAATTCTACCTTGTAATAGCATGATATGTTGGATGAGTCTTGGTTTACATACTAAAAAAGGAAAGTGCATTATAGCTTTCTTGGAACTTCAAAGAAAATAACATAAAATGACATGCAAATTTGGCACCAGGAAACTTTTATTTTTTATTTTATTTTCTTTGAAATGTTTTCATGGTTTTGGTAGTAGTAAAAGTTCTTCCTTACATATTCAATTAGTTTTGCCTAATGAGAATTCAGGATAACTTCCTTTATGTGTAGTTCCACAGTGACTGACACTGATGATTTTTTTGTACAATAATATAGAGTATAGAAAGTCAGGATGGTTACCTAGGGTCAGAAGCACAAGCTTTGCCTGGTATATTAAATGCAGCTTGCTTATCCATATAACCTCTCATGACAGACTATTGCCTAATCTATGCCATTTAATGTAGTCACATGTGAACTTATGACCACATTCAACTTTACCACACAATCAGCCTTAGATAAATACTATTTCACTAAATGATTAATCTCACTAGTTTTATTATTGTCACTCTTTATTCATTTTTTGTTCTGCTTTTAACCCAACTACAAAGGGCATGAAACTAATTTGCAATGTTTTCCACTGTAAAGAAATGGAATTTGAAAACCAATGCAATCTTCAAAAATGAGCACAGATATAATTTGATGATAGTGTCTACTCCTTGTTTCACATGAAAATAGGTTTAGAGGTAAAGAATTTAAATTACAGAAAGAACGAGGGAGGTTAGAATTTGGACAAACTTTCTGAATATGAATAATGAAATATAACATGATGCCAAAGGAGGACATATTAATCACACACACATAGCATTTGCAGGAATGTAGTTGGAGAACTGTGTGTTTGAATAGCAGAGGCACAGAAAATAAATTACCTCTTCTAGGCTTATGATTACATGTTCCCATCCTTATCTGATAATGGAAGCTTTTGCATTTCCATGAAAGATCAATTTGCCTATATAAGAAGAGAAGGAAAATATTTTCATGTCATATATTACAAAATAGAAAACACTCCAAACTTCTTTCTCAAAATGCACCACTTTGTTAGGTATTGAATAAATAGGCAATATTATATTTTATTTTTTATTGTTATCAAAATGGGGATGAAATTTAAAAAGGAAGCATGTGCAATGATTTTCAATTGTGTGAATTAGTCTGAGTGTAAATTTATACTCAGACTAAATATCATATTTTATGAGTTATGTTTATTCAAAATAGTTGTTTGAGAAATCCAATTTCCACCAAGAGATATTCTGGTCAAGTTGCATTGATTATAAAAAGACAAGGTTTGTTTTTGTTTTCAATGTACCAGCACACAGAACTGACAGACAAAAAAAAATACTTAATGGAAGCAAACACAACTTATACAACCTTTGAAAATACTTACTAAAAATACGAAACTAGAAATAGGGCTGACTTTCATATATTAAAAATGTTAAAAATATCTCTTCTAAGCATTCTTATCCTGTGTAATAGTTTTAGAAAAAAGGCAAACATAATACATAACCCCAAATTATATCTGCAAAATCTAAAAGCACTTAGAAAACTAAGAACTTTTTGTAAGTTGCTACAAAACTGTCATGACTAAATTTCAGGTATTTGAATTAATAATTCAATCAAAGGAGATGTGCTGGATTAGAAAAATATTAACTTGCTTGTTACATTTACATGGAGCTTCAAGCCCACAACTGCATTTTGTCATAAATTAAATTGACATGACAATCTAAAATTATAAAATATCTTGACTCAGCACAAATGTGATCCTAAAGTTTTTGAGTCAGAAATTTTGGTTCTTGAATTCTAGCTCATTTCCTGGGCCTGTATTGGCCCTTTTCATCATCTATTCACTGGTGGCCTTTTCTACAAGTATCTGTAACCTCTTTCAGGACAGATATCACAGCAATATGCATGGTTAACATTTTTATTGCATCTCAGCATCTCAGTTTTCTCTGCTGTCTGACACTTGCTTCATTTGTGTATCTTGAAACTCTAATGACAACAAGATAAATCCTCTAGAAATGTGACTTTTCCCTACTGGCAGACATTTACCCCATGTGGAGAAATAAAGAAAACTGCTTTGTGGTTGAGACACATTAAGGAAGTAATAAATATCTTTTAAATTAATTTTATTTGTATGGATATTTTATCTGCATGTGTGCCTATGTACTACATACATAATAGTCCATGGAGGCCAGAGAAGGTTGTTGGATCCTCAGAACTGGAGCCATGGACAGTTGTGAGATACCACATTGGTACTAAGAATCAAACCAAGGACCTATGGAGGGGATAAAAGTGCATAGAGTTTATTATAGAATTATTATTTATAAGACTGAAAATGTAGCAATTTTTGGCATATACAACAATGCAGATATTAAATAAGTAATGACACACTGTTATATGACATAAAAAATATTACCAAAATAATGCTTTTAGCTGTGATAACACATCAGGAATCATTTCATAAAACATTGATGAGATGAAGTTAGGATAGATAAACTGGTGAAATATATATTGATGCATATATTAATATTTTTGTGAAGAAGAGCACACATGCCACACATATGGAAGACAGAGGACAACTTTATGGCGTTGCTTCTCTCTTTCCACAATTGCATCAATCCAGGGGTTGAACTTAGTTTGCTAGCTTGCAAGCAAGCACCCTTTCCTGCTAAGCCATCTTGATGACCCAGATATAACAGTTAACATATCTGCATACTTGTTCAGGGGAAATATCAATATACCGATTGTAGTAGGATCATTGATGATATCTTTTATTTTCTATACTCTTTCATTTTTACTATTGTGCCTTATGGGGAAATATTCTCTAATGCAAATTAATTTTCCTTCTAAGTTTGAAAAAAATCAAGACAATTTTGGATAGAACTCAGGGCCTCAGAAATGCTACAGAAGTGTACTATGCTATATACCCAGACCTTAAGGGTGGATAGATAAACTTATAGAGATCCTCGGTAGTCTTGTCATATTGCAAAGTCAACTTCAGTGATTGCCATCATTACCTACTCTTAGCACAATCTGAATAGCTGTTTACAGAGTGAATTATATAAGTGAGCATTGATATTTGTATCCATACTTAACAAATAATATTTAATCATCAAGAATTCCTTTAAATCTCATAAAGCTGATTTGAAGAATCGTTTTTTTTAATAAGCATACTCACTTGTGTTCTGCAGTTGATTTATGTACTGTGTCCTATCACTGTCAGCACTGCCAATCACATTGGTATCTTCAAAACAGAGATCTGCTAACTAGTGTTGCCCTGTATCAGTTAGATCTTTAATTGATAATAGGCTTGAAAATATTTGGTCATATTTTATTTTGTTATTTTTGTAGATTTTTTTCCTTTTTTGACTTTTTTATTTGAATTACAAACTAGATTAAATTACATGACAATTCCATTTCCCTTCTCCCTCCCTTCCTCCCCTACTATCCTCCCAACTAAATCCCTACCTATCACAAATCCTTTCTTCTAATCTACACCTTATTGTAGAGAAATTTTCATCTAGCCTACTTAGGGAAAGACACAAAATAGAGCCTGTATTATTATTATTCCCTTCAGGGAAGTTGATGAAACCATGCATCATAATGTCAGCAGTAAGATGAGCTAAAGAGAAGTAAGATGACATGGTTCTTTCTCTCTGTCCCTCTCATGAAGTGGCCTAAGCATGTCACAAACCAGTCCCTCAGCTGTCATCTACATCATTAATGTAACTGGCCTTGCTCCTGAGTAAAATTAGTGATCATCACTGTTGAGCTGTCACCTTCTTGTTAAAGAGGAGCACAGACATTTACACTAGACATGGTGATGCCAAACACCACCAGACCGTGAAAATTGCCCTGGAGCTCCCTTTTTTCCCCATATTAGGGTCAAATGCTCAGATCTACACCTGAGTTTCTAATGCCTGGGTTTCTTCAGCCTCCCTGTTATCTGGGGTTGAAGCTGTGTAACCTTGACCTCTTGAGATCTTAGGATTCATTTTGTAGGTTCCACTTCTGTGTTTCTCCTTATCCTTCCTCTCTTCATCCTATGAGTTAGTTCACTGTGATTGAGAATGAGATGTGTTTTTCATCCACTGTCCTGTTTGTCAGCAGTCCTGTTCCACTCTCTATGATGCTTGAACTCTGGCTCTCCAAACAGGTTGCAGTCTCCCATGTCCTCATTCTGGAAAGAATAACTCAATGCACTTTCTTCCTACCTGTGTTCATTCTTAATATTTCTCCCTAGAGGTGATGTTTATTCAAGTTACTAAAACTATTCTCAAAACAACTGTCAAATTTTCTGGCATTTATCACATAAACATATACTGCTTTTGTTTTAATTGTGACACTAACCTTTCTCTGGAAAATAGTTTGTGTGTATGAGTGTGCTATACATGTGTATAAATGTTCATATATAAAATGCATGTGTGTACATGTGAAGGTAAAAGCCAGTGATTCTTTGGTTGCTCCTCATCTTATTTTGGAGGCAAGGACTCTCACTTAATCTGGAGCTCACCAACTTTGCTAGATCATCTGGGCAGTGAGCCAGGCATTTCCTGTCTCTCCCCTGCCACCATACCCCATGCTCAAATCAGATTATAGATATGAGTCACTGTACTCAGCTTTGACTTGAGTGCTGGGTATCTGAATTTGGGTCCTCATAACAGTTGACAACTTAGCATCCAACCTCAATTTTCTCCATCCCCATTTCTAGCCCCTACATCTTCCAGAATAACCTACTCTACAAAAAAATTATGTTTTGAGAGTAATGATTTTCTTTTTGACTTATTACTATTTAAGTTATCAAGTTCTCTTTTAACAATAAGCCCATGGTAGCAAATCCCTACTATCATGAGTAAAGTGTTAGTTACCTACACAACCTTGCTCTGAAATTCTGTACTCATGTGTTTGTGAGCTGTATAATTCCTTGAGAAGAGCTTAGGGACATTAGCAAAGGAAATTCAAGGATTTTCCCATTACTATAAAAGGAAATGTATGCTCTCATTCACCTTCCCAACACAATGATTTATCATTTCCTTGGCAAGTGTGTTAAATGATTCTGAACAAAGCCTCTCACAGGAAATGATAATATTCATTTAGAATTATCTCTGTTAACCTAGAATTAACTCTTTATTGGGAAAAACTACTCTTTAAAAAATTTCTAAACAAAATTAATATTTATGAAAGATATAATATTTTCAAAAAACATGTTAAGTAATATTTTATGGCATAATTTGCAATAAAATATTTATGAACTTATGTAAATAATACTCTGTATAAACTGAAGTATTATTTCTTTTTCTGAGGAAATTAAGGAATTTTAGCATCAATTCTCTGAGAGCCAGGGTAAAAAGTCTAGGAAGGCATTTGTCATTTCACCTAGGGTACATGTGGTATGCAAACATTTAACAACAGTAAAGAACAATTTGAAATTTTTCTTGATGTTCCTTACTCCAAATCTTTACAAGTTTTATTATACTAAGAAGGAAGATTGGATTTGTCTTCTACTGCCTTTTTCCCTGAGCAGCTTTTGAACACAGTTTGGGGTAAAATATTCCTTAAATACCAGGGTTGTTTGAGGGATTTTTATAGCAATCATGAAACATACCAGATTTATATGGTCACTTCAAGAGCTGTATCAGTTTCTGAGCTCCAAAGTGCTCTAGAATGGAATGTGAAGGCAAACAGAGAGTTGGTAATACAGGAGCCACTCACCTTGTTTACAGTATAAGATTAAACAACCAGAAAATACTAAAAATGAGGGCCTGAGGAGATTGCCCAGTTGGTAAGTGATTCCCTTGTAAGCTTGAAAGTCTGAATTGAGACCCTAGGACCCATGTAAAAATCAGGGTGTGATGTGAGAGTAGAGACTGGCACATCCCCAGAAGCATAGTGGCAAACTAACCTAGCCAACTGGTGAGCTGTAGGCTCAGTGGGAGAATCAGTCTCCAAGAAGGAAGAGTGACCAAGAAAAATACTCTGTATCAATAGCCGGTTCTTAGGATGTGTCAGAGGAAAAAGGAGAATAGAGAGAAGAAGAAGAAAAGAAATAATGTTATTTTAAACAGTTGAGTATCACTAGGCTAATTAATCCCTTTGGAAATTAATTAATCTAGACTATTATGGAGATTTGTGTGTTAAACATTTATGTATTGAGTGCTAATACTTGAGAAGCTTTGCCAATTTATGCCAATGAATTTATTTCCATGATGAACCATTGAGGAAAAGTTTTTACTATTTTTCACTTACAAGCAATCTTCCCATTAGGATACAGAATTCTTTTTTTTTTAAGATTTTATTTATTTATTTATTTATTTATTTATTTATTTATTATGTATACAACATTCTGCTTCCATGTATATCTGCACACCAAAAGAGGGTACCAGATCTCATAACAGATGGTTGTGAGCCACCATGTGGTTGCTGGGAATTGAATTCAGGACCTCTGGAAGAGCAGCTAGTGCTCTTAACCTCTGAGCCACCTCTCCAGCCCTGAATTCTTTTTTTTTTTTAATTTAAATTAGAAACAAGATTGTTTTACATGTCAATCCTCTCCATTCCCTCTCCCTCCCCTTCTCCCTGCCCCCCAATAACACCCTACCTATTCAATGCCATTTCTGCTCCCCAGAGAGAGTGGGGCCTTCCATGGAGGGTCTTCAGAGTCTGTCATATCCTTTGGGATAGGGCCTAGGCCCTCCCCCATGTGTCTAGGCTAAGGAAGTATCCCTCTATGTGAAATGGGATCCCAAAGTCCATTCCTACGCTAGGGATAAGTACTGATCTACTACAAGAGGCACCATATATTTACGAGACCTCCTCACTGACATCCATATTTATGGGGTCTGGATCAGTTCCATGCTGGTTTCCCGGTGATCAGTCTGGGGGCCAAGAGCTCCGTCTTGTTCATATCAGCTGTCTCAGTGGATTTCACCAGCATGGTCTTTCTTACATCATTTTTGTTTTCAGGTTATAAACTACAATTCTTCATTTAGATGAAAATATTTTCTGTTATCATGCTTTTAAGTTAAGACTGGATTTTAAAAACTCAGTTTTTCAGTTACTCTTTAAATACAGAACTGATTTGCTGATAAAGTGACAGGGCATTTTGATGTCAGTTACAGTGCCCATTTGAACAGAGATAGTGAGGCAGCCGAGCTGAGCCAAGTACCAGTAAAAGGAATCATGTCCCCTTTAACATGTATCTCTCTCCTCTTCTGCTTATCTAACCCATTTTAATTTGGAATTTATTAGAAGTTATTTTCTTCTCAATCGATCATGTATTTTATCTATTCTTACTCCCTGTATTGTTTCTCATAGTGTTGTATGGATCTAATTTAATCAGGTTGTCCTGCTTGTTCCCTAGAAAGTAACCTGCTTAATGTGAGCAACATTCCATTCCTGCATACCTGCATATTCACTCACACTGAGAAGCACACAATCATATGCACACATACATGAACACACACATAACCACATGCACACATATGAATGTGCATACATATGCACATATACACATACACACATACACAAACACATACATAAACATATACTTGAACACACATGTACATATACCATTCAATCCATTAGTCAGTTGAATATTTTATGCATTGCATGGATATTTTAATAAAGATGAGTGAGATGTTACTGTATTACTATTGTAGCAGTACTCTGAGTGGCTCTCAGAGTGTCCTCCTGGAAATATATTTTGCATATATTCAATTCTGATGTCTTATTCCACTTAGTAACAAGCATTTGGAATGATATGCTTATTGCAGTCTTTTTCTTCCCTTACCTTAAGGAGTTCTAGAGCAAACAAGACCTAAGTCAAATATCAACGGTGTCTTCACCATCACGTATGGTCATGGGACATAATGAAGTTTCATACATCCAAATTTTTCTACTGCATAAATAAACCCATCACATTTTCTTTTTTCTCTTGATTGCAATGACCAAGTGGCAGTCACTCTGTTTATAGAAAGGGCATCTATCCTGGCCTCAAGCTATTGTAAACACAACTTTACATGGTGTTTCAAGGCATAATAATACAAACAGAAATCCCATGAAAGGAAGTTTCATATGTGTATCCCACCCTTTTAGTCTCTGAGTCTCCACTCTTATAAAGCAGAGTGTCATTAGATTCCATACCAATTCAGGGATGAACAGTTACTTTTATTTTTATTCTTATTGGATCAATGACTGGAATTGTGTTAGCATTGCAGTGGTAAGAAAAATGCAATGCACAATTACCAGTCACGAAAAGCAAGAGGACTTTTCCTCCAACTCTTTTAAAACACAAGTTCCCTTCTAGTTTGTAGATAATTTCTTAAAAGGAACAAAAGTTAAGCTGTGCAGTCACATACACCAGTAGTCAATAGACAGACATAAAAATGCCACTGTTTTGTCTAGATGTGTCTTGACCTGACAATGTTCAATGAAAACAAGTCCTTAGCAGTAAAGTTACACAGATTATATTAAAATGATAGATGGCTTTAGGCCCAACATAGAGTTAAAACTGTGATGTAGACTAAATAGTGTTTTGCTATTTATTTTTCAAACAGTCTTGCTCTGCACTCTAGGCAATGTGAGATTCTCAATTGCTAGGGAAACAGTTATGTACCACATATAACATCAAGGTTTGATATTATAATTGGAAACTGGAGTGTCGATGTACAGATTAAGATACACAGGACTAAGATAAATTGTGGGTTAACTTATTCGGGGAGATGTCACTTACATGAGAAACCGATAGCCCACAAGGTTTCCCAGCTCTAAGGATCCATACCCAGCTGCTCTCTGTGACCCGACCGAGAGCCAAGTGAGAGAGAAAGCTTGTCCTGGCCCCCAAACCAAATCACACATGCTCATGCCAAATGGGCATGGTCAGCGCCACAGGTGAAGCTGGTTAGATCTCTCCCTACACTGGAGCACCTTGGCTTCAACCCTAAACAGCAACAGGTGCTTAGTTTCTCTTCACAAAGTGGTAGAGTAGGGCTCCCCAATTATTCTTTATTGGCCCCTTAATCTTGGAATGGCGTTTGCCATATACATACCCATGCCCAACAATGGAAGTGTAACATTTTCAGAATGCTCATCCCTAAGGGGAACATATATACCAGCTCTAACTATAATATATAGACCATAGACCCCTCCAAAGTTTCAGGGATCACTGTGGGAGAGTGGGACAGAAAGTGTAAACGCCTTAGACAGTGGGTTACTACAAGGAAACACCTGGACACAGGAGAGCAGATGCACATCTGAACTCACCGTGATTGTGACAGCATGTGTAAAACTTGCACAAGCACAATCCCAGATGAGCAGTGGGATTTTGTCACACAATGCCCTCCCTATCTGTGCAGCAATTGTTAGCTTTTGAGAGAGGCAGAGAAGGTGGCCTTTTAGAGTGCAGTCCCTGGTAATTTAATTATGTTCAGATGGAAGAGCCATAAGAAGTTTATCTGGCCAGCAGAAACTATCTTGTAGAATTTTAGAAAGGATTCCCAGCGCTCACCATGGAACTCTTGGTGACTGGCATCCATTGCTAAGCAAAATAATTGTCTTCCCTAGTGAAGTATCACTTGATATATTAACCACATTTCAGGGCACTCCTCATGCCAAAGAGGAGAAGACGAATACAAGAACACAATGGTATTTTGATAGACATTCTGTCTCATAAAGCTTGGTTGGAGGATTTTTTTATCCCATTGCTTCCATATTTGATTTCTTGTTTTGTTGTTTTAACAGTATTTTTGTATGTATATCTATAATTTCTTTTCTTTCTGATACTGTTGCTATTGTTTTGTCTTTGTTTCTCTGTTGTTGTATGGAGTTGGGTGCATACAGGGGTGGGAAGGATATGGAAGGTTTTGGGAAATGGAAAAATATGAACATAGTATGTTTTATAAAAACAACTGTTTTCCATATTTTTAAGGGACACAGAATTGTGTGGATAGGGAATAAGTGTGGGTCTGGGAAGAGTTGGTAGGCATGCATATGATCACAACACAACCTTAATAAGGGGACACCATTAAAATCAACTCCTATCTGTTTCTTTATGTTGCTGCATGATCTAGTTATGACATTTCGTATCCTCCACTTTATAAGTCAAGTGGTAGCCAAGGCAGTCGTATTGTGAGCTCAAAATTTGAAGAAGGAAGTTGGGCACCTGTCTATTCTCTGTTTAAAACTGGGGATAAAGAGCCTGAGATATCATGTAAGTAGCTCCAGGATAACCCAGCAGTCACTCACTAAGTCTCTAGACCTGTGCAGGCATGTGGGCAACCCTATGTCAGTAAAGGAAAAGTCCCTGCTACTTAATGCTGTGTGACAGACCCATTCTTACTGTATCTCTTCAGGGAGGGTTAGAGAAATTGAAATTGGAGGGTGATTACTTTAAAATTTTCAGGAAAATGTAAGATACCATTTGAAAAAGTGTGAAAAGTACAGGACTATAAGAGAAAACTAAGATCTGTCTGTGATTTGATTAATGATTATTTTAGTGAATCAGTTTATAGCTTTGTGAAAAGCTGATGAATCAAGACACCATTTGTTCCTGTATTGATTTTTTTATTATCCTCAATTAGTCTTGCTCTGTTAGAAGACAGACGTTTTAAGGTTATATCTATATAGCAGAAAGCAAGAGTTCATTTAAACAGTTTTAACAACCAATTAGCAAACTTGGGATTTGTATGGAATTTGCAAAGAAAGAGCAGAAAAATGAAGTGGATTATAACTCAGGTGTTCAAAATAGCTATATTTTTCAGTTGTGTGACAACCATGTGGTCACAGCATAAGTGAACAGAATTGAAAATAGTAGCCCTATTATTGCAAAAACCATTGTAACTTACAATTATTAAAATTGATTAATACTCAGGCCAATGCAATTTCATTATCTCTGATCGATTCCAAGTATTGCTTTTTAATGGCTTTCACTCTTGCCATTTCAGTTAGAGCTGCATGAATGCTGGCTTAGAGGGCAATACACAGTCTTCTTCATGAGACAAAGCCCTGGGCTTTCATTGCAAGTCCCAAATGAATGAACTGCTAAGTACCTATAGATATCTATACCTTTAGAAAAATTTTAATACAATTTTAATGGTTTAATGCCCAAGTAATATATCAAATAGTGTTTTAATCACACTGTGCTTTACTTAAGATAGGCAACAAGAAAATAATTGCTACATTATTATAGCAAGGATGAAAAATCATCTCACCTAATGCCATCATTATTTTAATTTAACCAGTCTGGAAGAACCAAGAATCCTTCTTGTTTGTCCCTTTGGAAAAGGCATCAAATGCCACTGGATCTATGTCTAAAGGACACCTAAAATCCATATGATGGCTTCACATTCCCTGAGTTTTGCTCTCATTCCTCTCCCAGCAGTGAAAGAAACAATGAAAATTATCACAATAGCTCTTCTTCTCAGTGTTCTCTCATAATACCCATCCTTCGCTGGTTCCCATTCTTACAAAACGTGTGTCTCATTAGGTGATTCCTCAATCTTTAGGTTACAAATGAACCAAATGCTTTACAGTGGCACAGAATGACCCTTATGTTCTGACTTCAGACTCTCTCTGTGGCTTCTTCTCCCTCTCTTCTTCCGCTTCCCTTCCCTTTTGACTTTCTCTCCCTCCAACTATATATCCTTATCCTAAAGTCATCTCACAATCCTAGCAAGTTACTGTCCAGTCTCACAGAACCAAAAGCCGTTTACCATATCCAAAATAAGCACATTCTGAATATCTTATAAACAAAACAGTTTTACCTCTTTGTTTGAGAGGCTCCTTCAAATCTCATTCAAGATTTTATCACCTACATGTGTGTCTGTGTCTCTTATTTCAAATCTTGCTATTAACTGATATTAAGGTAGTTTCCTAATTGTGACCACTTCATATTATATTCAATTTTATCATTTAAGTAAACATCTTCACTCATTTTCCAAATACTTTTGAGATAGTTTAAAGCAAGAATGTCATTCATATGCATTTAAATTTCCTGTTACCCAATATCATTGTGAACACAATTTCAATAACAGCCATTAAGTAAATGGGGAATGCAATTTAGGGGTTTTTGATTATTGGTAGTAACTTTTACAGTTTGCAATTTATATTTCTGTGTATTTGTTTCATTCATACAGAATATATTTAATAACAGCATACCTCCAGGTAAATCACTCTTAGGTGATTTTTCTGGTGTGTGAACATGGGAGCTTATACTTACATATAGTGTCATAGCTTTACATCAGGGACCAGTATAGACTCAGGGTACCACCATGGTATGTGCAGTCTATTGTTAGCAGAAATCTCATTGTGTAGCACATGACTGTATTGTAATTGTGAAAATTCCCAGGTGTTACCTTAGAATGAGTAGGAATTTAATTTCTTGCTAGTTATTGACTAGCACATCTTCTCTAAATAGTTGAAAATTGGAACATATTAAGAGCACACTGTATAAAACTGATGGTATCTCTACCTGCGCCACAGCCTTGAGTCTAAGAAGCCACAGAAAGAATCAATATGCTCAAAGCAGTAATCACTGGAAATAAATGGGCATCGGGTGCCATTCTCCATCCATCATGATATTGTTAGAGCAGAAAAAGCACTGGCCTGTAATCCATGCTGACAGTACTTGCTGATCCAGAACATGGCTGCAGATTTCGATAACTTGCATTTTTAAAATTGATTAAAAACTTTGATTTAGGCATTATAGAGTAGTGAATGAAAAAGACACTCAAGTGAACCATTGCTTTCTCCAGTGTTGTCAGAATGTACCATGTTCTGAGTGGTTTATTCACAACTTTTTCTAAAATGCATTTTAATGTAATTTCCCCTACATGCTGTTTTCATTAAGCACATCATTTGGGGATGCCAACTAATAACTCATTATTGTTCCTGGGCTAATTTTATTTGGCATTTATTTATCTGTTTATTTATTTATTTGACTGGTATTTGATAAGCACTGGTACAATATTCATTAAAGACACACAAAAGCCAGGTGCTTTGTTTTAATTCTGTGATGTGTCTATTGCCATTGTGGAGGCCTAGAAGGAAACGAAAGTTTCAGAATCTTAAATATGACTTGACAGGAGGAAAATGAGCTGGTAACTTGTACAAGAAGTAAATTCAGTTTTTCACCTCTCCTTGCTATAAAGATCTTGAGTCTCCCAATCCATATACTTAGAAAATGCCTAAAAATAGGTCATTTTTAGTCCAACAAAACTTAGAAAGCATACAAATAATTTAGACATGCTGCCTAGGATATATTTCTAAGCCAACATTATATTTAGAGACTTGGCCTCAAAATATTTCTGAAATGAACATACAATATATCTGTCACTGAAAACTATTTGGAATTTTATGTATTACTTGTAAAATGTTTTTCTTATTTGAACAGCTAATATTAAATTTATGTTTATATTGCTTTGTACTCTGCAGAAATCATGGCACTAATATGTTAAAGAAATATAGTTGACCTGTTGGTATCTATGGTATAAAGCAAGTGAAAATGTCACAAGATACTAAATAATAAAGAAATAAACCCAAGAATCATTGTGCTCTTTGTGTAAGACCAGGCACATAGATCCCTCAAAAGCCTGAACTCCCCTTGTTACCTGAAGATACAGTTCAATAGAGCAACTGCCCCCAAACTAGGTCGTTTTTTCTGAAACATGATTCAAGAAGAAATGGGAATTATGATAGATAATCCAAATGTATTCAGAGTACTGGAAACCTGTTACTGTTTTGACAGAAAGCAAAACAAAACATAGCATCATGATTTCACTTCAAATTAAGTTTATGAATATATTTAAAGGCATTAGTGGGATCAGAGGTAGGAATCCTGCCAATATACACGAGTTCTATATCCTCCTAGATTTTATATATAACAATTTAAAAATCCATTTTAATTTATCCAAAAAGACTGGATTCAGATTAGATAATCAATGTGACTATTTGAAACAAACTCTTCAATATTGAATTGGCCAAGTTGAATTGCTATCACCAATGTGTAAGTTGACTTAGTAAATTTTTCATTGCTCCTTTTTAATTATTTTCTTTTTAATGAAAATAGATTCTATTCTCATACTAACATCCTTGTAATAGTTTACTTTCCTTGTACTCTTCCTGATTTCCCATCATTTCTGAATCTATTACTATGGTCTAAATCTTCCATTTAATGAAACAAATTATATATATATATATATATATATATATATATATATATACTTTTTTAAAACTCACACATTTAAAATTTAGGTAGCAGGTTTTGATTTGAGCATTGTGGAATAATAATGTATTGATAGACCATCATCACTGTGCCTAAATGGTTTAGGATTTATAACAGTTCTTAGAACTTTTATCTGCATCCTTATGGAGTATCATATGCCACATGAGTTATTTGTTTTTCAATGTAAAAATATCATGACAAAAGTAAGAATATAAAACACAGAGAAAAATATACACACTATACTTAAAAAGTATTGCACTTAATATAATAAATTAGTTTCATTTATATAAGCATTAAAATATCATGTTGGAATAGATAAGTTTCTTATGTAAAAACTACATATCCACATGTTATTCCACACCCTGATCTGAGACACTCCCGAATTTGTCTTTTTCCCCTTTATTATTAACTTTGATTTATCAGTTATGATTGTTGTGGTACTTAACACAAGTGGTTCAAATTATACTAACACACTCATGTTGTTTACTAGGCTTTTTTTGAGAATGATAGCTCTTTGTGTATTACTAAGGTTTGAACATTCAGTTACAACTCTGACTGTGGTTTCCTCTGTCTCTCACTAGGCTTCTTGAAACCAGAGTTCAGGCTATGATCTTCTGAAAATTCCATTCTTTAACTCAAAAAGGATGATGTACATGAAGCAGTGCTTAGTGTATTCATATGACAAATGTCTCTGCTGAGACGCTGTCACTCTTTTCTTTAAATCACAAAGACAGATTGCTGTTGATCAGTACTCTCCAAATATGTAAGTAGAATCTAGTCTTGGAAGAAGACAATAGAATTTCCCCAAGGAAAGATGGTCAGCTCTTGAACAGATGAATATATCAGTTTCCTTGAGAGGAACTAGAAGCCATTCTTTCAATTCAGATTTTTAAAAGAAAACGTGTGTGGGAGTGGGTGGAAAGGGCATCCCTGGTCTCAAAGCTCCATTCCTAATACAACCACTGGCTTTCGGTGTCACCAAGCTTTCTTTAATAAATGGAGTTTAAATTACTCATGCAGAAAACACTGTAAGGTTTACTAAGTAGTAATTCACCATATTTATCTTTCACCCAACATTTCAGGTCCTCTGTTGATATTCAGGAAACCAAAGTAAACTAACTTATGTCAAATGTGTTATAAAATCTCATGATAAAAACATACATAAAATTATTTCAAATTACTTCTCAAGACTTAATCTTTTGACAAAAGTATTGTAATGAAGAATTCATCTTTACCTGCCACATGATTTCTCTTTGTTATTCTCCCTCCACCCCTTCATGTATACTTTCTGAAAGTCAAACCACACAGCCATGTATTAATTTATCTATCACTTTCTTCCATTCAGGGCACACTTCTGAAAAACTCCACCTCTCCTCTGCCTCTTTGTACACCCATTTCCTCTACATCATTTCACACTTGGCACTCCATTTTACAAATATTTATGTTATTTATGTTGTTATGGAATGTATAACTTTTGCTTCCTATTTTGTACTTAACAGAATACTGTTTCAGAAAGAGAATAATAACAGAAAAAGGAAGAAATTACAAAGAGCTATGAGCTGGAGATAGATCAAGAAGAAGCTTACAAGGGATGATGATCAATGAGAATTCATTAATGGTGAATCATGAAAGACTTTTTTAAACAAATAAGCAATGATAACAACAGTTACAAATTTTCCTCATACTCACCACTTAGTCTCTGAGACTCCGCCCTAAGTGAGTAAATGGACCAGTGTTAAGAGGGACATGGATAAGCCTTCTGATGGTAGCCTGCCAAGTGTTATTTTTAGTAGGAATATTTATTAAAAAGAATTGGGACTGGAGAAGTGGCTTTTTGCCTTTGCAGAGAACCCAAATTTGGTACCTAGCATTGTAGCTACAGCCATCAGGAACTTCAGTTCCAGGGAGTTTGGTTCTGTCCTCTGCCCTGTGTGGACACTGTACACAGTAGTACACTACAGGCAAACATCCATACAAATGAAATCAAAGCAAGTTAAACAATACCAATCCTTAAATTGGGGAAAGATGTTTCTCAAAGAAGGGTGTAGTTTTGAACTGTTTTTACTTCTGCCCTAGTTTGCTACATTGAGAATCATACTGGCTTTTCTTAGTACATGATATTTTATACCCATACAATATGGAAAGTGAACATTTTATATTAATGTAGGTGTTATGTTCAAAATTAGAGAGAGGATGCTTACTTAGATTGAGATAATACATTGTACCAAATAACAAAGATAACATTGAACAAGAGAGAGCACAGAGAAACCTAAAAAGGGCTTTTCTCAAAGAATTCAGGAAGCCAAAGTTAATAGCTTACAACAGAAAACTCAATAGTCTATTTATGGACTGTCCTAGTGAAATACAGTAAATGTTTGTCCACCTTTACTATGTGTCCATATGTAATGGCAAAATACATTTTGAAATATGAAGTTAAATTAAAATATGCCATCTAGACATACTTTAAGGTAGATACAAGGGAATAACTGGTGTTTTATTGAATTAGCAAACTTATCAAGTTAATAAATTAGAGCTTTTAAATCTATGTAGCAGCTTGAACTACAATATTGGTACAAGCTGATTTTACAAGTCATTCCCCACAGAATAGAGTTAATATGATGAAACCAGGGAAGAGAAAACGAGAAAACGCCCACACTTATTTTATTTTTATTGAGAGTAAAAACCACCTGCACACATTTTTGTTCAAAGAAAATGGTTTAGTTTCATTTTTCTTCAATCAAAGACAGATATATACTCTGAAGAATGAAACAGCTTCTTTTATTTATTATTCTACCAAAATTGGACTTGCATATTTGGGGGCATGTTGAAGTGCTCTAGGTGAATTTGAGAGTTTATAAAAAGGCAATTTGATCCCAAATCACAGATTTCTTTATCTCTTGTTCTGAGAGCTGCATACCTTCTGAGAAGTGAGCCATGAGGGGAAGATATTAGCTTGCCTTGTATTAGATAATAAAAAAGTTCCGCAAGGGATGAGTTCCATATAATGACACTGTGAATATGAGGCTCATTTGGATTTAATTCATTGCTACATCATGTTGCACAAGAAAGCAATTTTTAAGCAATAGAATCGCACTTCATTTGCAAAGGACCCAGACACAGCACACAATACGCTTGTGAAGACAGAAACTGATTTCCCAAATCAGACATAGAAATTTAATTCATTTGTCCAGTTATAATGAAAAGGAAGGGAACTTCAATGTTTTTTTAGATAAGAATGACACTTTGTAAATTTTGAAAGTGTAATTTTGCTTAGGCCATTAACTATATGTTGATGCCATGAACTGAATATATTAGGGAAAATGATTGCCTTGCATAAAATATTTGAAAACTTCTGTAGATAATATAATATAATGTAATTTAAAATTGTATCTTTGTATAAGTTGAATATTTCCATACTAAAATAAGACCCAAAATATATTAGTTAGTAAATAATGGTAATTATCAACATTTTTTAAATTAAGAATACAACCGGGGCTTCATGCATGCTAGCCAAGAGCTTCACAATTAAGTTACAATACAGCCTCTTAAATTTCAGTTTTAGCCAGGAATTGGCAGCACATGCCTTTAATCCTAACACTCAGAAGGCAGAGGCAGGCAAGTCTCTGTAAGTTCGAGGCCAGCCTGGTCTACAAAGCAAGTTCTAGGACAGACTCCAAAGCTACACAGAGAAACACAGTTCAACCCCTCAAAAACAAATCAAACAAAACAAAACAAAACAAAACAAAACCCCCACTATTTTAATAGTAATTTCCAATGCTGGTAGACTGCCCTTCAATTCAGCTTTCTTCTGCACCACTTTCTCAGAAATGACATTACATTTGTTAAGAACTACTCTTGATGGATCATAACAAATTTAATATCAATATGCAATCTATTCCTAAGGGTTGAGAGTTTAAATTATAATAAAATGATATAGGATTTTTTGATCCAATTAAATTAAAATACTTTATTTATGTTCTTTAAATGAGTATGGATTTAACTGTGGTCTCCAAAGTAACAAAATCAAAAAGTATTGTAAATGTGTGTGATGTTTTCTTCATTGATTTTGTAGACTTGAACTGCCTACCAGATTTACTTTCTGTCCATCTAGGAAGATCTGCTTGGAATTTTCAGTACATATGATAAAATATTTAGTTTGCTTTGATAAACTCTGCATAATCTATAATCTATTTTAAATATGTATTATTTTGTTACCTATAAAGCATCTTTATGAGATTACAGAATTAATATCTTTGACAGAAAAATTTCTAGTATCTTGCTTGATTTATACAGCTTTGGATTTTCAGAGTCTACCTTTCAAATGATTGTACCTGACATTTGAATCTTGGCTTTCTTTAATGTTAAAGAGAAAAGGATATACACCATTGTCGACCTCCACTTTTTGAACATCCACTTTTCTCTAGGTAGTGTGATCATTGCTAGTATACCTATTCATTGAAAAAATAATTTATTATCTTCTTTTATTAAATCTGGCTGTTCTTGTTTCTGTTTTGCAATGGCTAAGATAAAATGGTGAATGGATATAAATAAAAGCATATTGTAATCAATCCATAAGAAAAAGTATAAGAAAAGTGTGACTACCTTAAAAGTGAACCAAATACCAGGAAAAACAACTGAGTCAGTCCAGAGATTTTGATGCATGGTATAGAAATATCTCACTGACAGGACAGTATAGTACCACTATGGTATAAATGTAGAATCCCAAGAAGAACAGGAGTTCAATACCAGCCTGAGAGACTCAACAATTCCCAGATTCTTCCGTGTTGTATGGTAAGATTTGAGGGAGTGAGAAGAGTAAGCAAAAGAGTCAGACACAGGGGAAATAAGAAGAGGAAGAAGGAGGAGGAGGAGGAGGAGGAGGAGGAGGAGGGGGAGGAGGAGAAGAAGAAAGAGAGAGAGAGAGAGAGAGAGAGAGAGAGAGAGAGAGAGAGAGAGAGAGAGACCTTTCAAGATGAAACACAAAGACAGTAAAAACTGATGGTTCCCATAAGCTCACGTGGACTATAATATGTAATAAGTCCTCCAACTTAAAAAAATCAGT
The DNA here is from genome assembly GCF_003668045.3 of Cricetulus griseus. Taxonomy (NCBI): domain Eukaryota; kingdom Metazoa; phylum Chordata; class Mammalia; order Rodentia; family Cricetidae; genus Cricetulus; species Cricetulus griseus. The sequence continues at coordinate 124,239,556 of NW_023276806.1, read as the reverse complement.
AAATCAGTTTTGGATACAGTCTTTAAAATTGTACATAAAATGGATGAAAAAATCAAAAGAATATTTATTCATATATAAATGATCTTAATTTAAAATGTCACTAAGAAATGAGTAATCAGAATGTTATTTGGTTTTTCAAAATTAAGGATAATGAACAGGAAAAGAAGATTTATTAAGGGCATACAGTCCTAAGTAATTGAAATACATAAAGTTTCAGTGTAGCGAGGGAGAAACACAACTGAAGTGACATCAACAAAGAGGAATCAGATGGAACTAGCACCTGGTCTATACCTTCTAAGCAGCCAGTATTCGAGCAAGTCAAGTGGAGAGCATTGCAGGTAAATCTCTACTTTCATCAATCCTCAATTACCTAGGACTAGTTTGGACTTTAATTCCCATATGCTCTGTGAGTTGAATCTGATCAGATAAAAATAGTAATGTCATTCTGCATGTCTTTAAACAATTCTAAGTTAAGCAATGCTTTATCTAAAGTTCAGAGTAATGAGGTTCTATGCATAATTAAATTATCGCATCCTATGCATTCTTTTTGTGATTAAATTTAAGATAATGTACGATTGTAATGTGGAGAGCTCGATGGTAGAATATCTAATTACTTCCTAGAGAAGCCATCATTTCTTTTCCTGGTAAATCATTTGCATAGATTGACTTATGACACTGGTTATACATTTACACATTTTTGTTTAATTAAAATAGCAATTTCTTTATGTTTTCTTCGTTTGTCCCAAGTTTCCCGCTATCATCTTCTCCAATGCAGGATGTAAACAGAAAAAATGAAAAGGAACAGAAATAGAAGGGTGAAAAAATCAATCAAAATATTAATGAAATGGCTAAAAACAGGAAGTAGATAGAAAGTTCTGGATTGAAGTGAGCAGTGGAAAACAACATAAGAGATTTTCCTGCTTTCATTTATAAATGAACATGTGTAGTTTTTAATACTCTATAACAAGGTCAATGATTAATTTCTCATTGAAGAAGGCAGTAATTTAGAACACAAAGTGGTGGAAATGATGAGTAGCAAGAATGGGGACTGAACACAGGGAAGACAGTGACACTGTTATGAGGAAGATAGGGGCTGGGCTGAATTGAGGGACAGCAAGTCAGTAAACCTCTTTACATTCTTGTTACCTTTGGACAGAGGAGCAAGCAATTGGAAGAGGATTAAAACAAATCATATATTCGGTCCCTAAATATCTTGAACATAAATATCCACCTTTAAGGTGATCAAATTTGCAAAATCACAAAATGTCAGTTCAAACAAAAAACAGGCTTCTAACACTTTGGGCTTCTGAGTCTTAGAGTGTAGACACTTCTCCGTATTACAGATGGATATTCTGGGAAAGATATTTATCTTTCTAGAGAGATGAGACTCTTCCAGATAATATCAGTCAAGCTAATTCTCATCATGTGGTCTAGCACAGAGATGTCATTAGAATAATACTGGAAATTCTTCCTTTCTGTAGCTCTGACTATGAAGTAGGATCTGCTAAGGTGTGAAATGAAAAGAGCTCTAAGGAGATTTGAAACAATGGTGAAGAGTGCTGTGACCCATGGATACAGGAAAGAGAGACAAGCAAAGGAATTTAAGCATGCTGCACATTTGCCATTCCTTCAGGTAATGTCCTTAAATCACAGACACCTAACTAAAATGTTATTGGTAAGGCTTATCTGGTACAAAATTTATTATCTCATACATATAACAATAAAAAATTAGCTGTTAAAAATAAAATGAAAGAGAATGAAAAGAGTGGAATGAAGAAGAAAGATAAAGGATAGAGAGACAGCTCAGTAGTTAAAATAATCCAAGTTCTAATCCCAATTCCTGACAGGCAACTAATTTTCTCCTGAACTCCTGTTCTGGGGGATGTGATGTCATCTTCTGGTCTCTGAATGCTGCACTCACAGGCATAAAACCATGGCCAGACAGACCTGTATTTACACAATTAAACTATTTCTTTTGAGAAAGAAGAGTAAGTGTGAAAGGGAAGAAGATGATCTTTGAAAATGCATTTCAAAAAAGTAAAGAATGGATTTGAGAAATGAATTCCAGTTTTCATATTAAATAAAATAAATTACTAGAATACTACTATGTCTAAAACACTACAGTTGATTTTGTTACCGAGAAAGCTCTCAATCATCATCACAGTGTTGAAGACACAATATTTTCAAAAGTTTTTGAAAAGTTAACCCCCACCTAAAGATGTAAATGTTTACATACATTAATAAAGATGACATCATAGTGTAATCTCACAAATATTTAACTAACTGTATCAAGAGAGACAGTAAATTAAAATACTATTTTTGTTCAAAAACATGTAATTATTTAAGTAGCACAAATTGCTAGAGAGCTTTATCTTACTTTTCAGTGTATTTGATAATAAAATGGGTATACAGGAGGGATTGTAGGACAGGGTTTCATGGAAAGGAAAACAGATAAACACTGCGAGGACTGGGGATGTAGGAGAGAGGCAATACTGAGGCAAAGGGAGGGGGCGGGAGGGACGGGGGGAGGGAGGAAGAAAAATAACATTAAGAATGTATGAAAAAAACATAGGATAACATAGTTACTTAAAAATGGATACCTATGCAAGTATATGTGTACACACACACTACATGTATGTGTATGTATGTATATATATATATATATATATATATATGTGTGTGTGTGTGTGTGTGTGTGTGTGTGTGTGTGTGTAAATATATATGTATATATTTATTCAAAAGAAATTATGGTATTTTAGGCGATAGTGTTTCTTCAAGACACATAGTCTATCTAAAACAAAATAAAACATACAAACAACAAAACAGTGCTATGCATGGAAATACTTTCTTCAAGTTATTGACAAATGAAGCACAAAGTCTCCCGAAACAGTGTATGTTATTTCTTGCCCTCAGTCACCTCTGAGAACTAGAAGGGAAGACTATGATACTGAAGACACCACACACTTGAGGAATATGACAAGGGATGACACCACACACTTAAGAAATACGACATGGGATAAGTGAGCTGGACATCACCTGGAAGCCTTCTCTCTGAGGACTAGCTCTCCCAGTATCAGGAGCTTCTATATAAGCTGCCAAGGGAGAGAAATGAAGCTATACACCATCCAGCTTCAAAGCCAACAAACTACACCAATGACCAGCATGGAAATATATTCCAAGTGCATTACAGTGGCACTTGTATCCAGAAGAAACCAACAGATGTCTAATAAAATGTAGGGCTCACTCAACAGGAAGCAATTAATATCTAATACTATAAACCTAACTATCTGCCTATGGCTGACAAGGTTACCAGATGTTGAAAACATACTACTACTCTGTTCCCAAATTGGTATAGTATTTTCTAACTGCATTCTAAATGTCTTCTATATACTTTTCCTATACCGACAGATAACTATCTTTCATTCTTCATGAAAGTATTATATTATTTTAGTTATTATTACTTTCATTGATTTTGATAACACCACTTTCTGAGTAGCTGTGCTTTTTTTCTTATTTTTTAACTTTGTTTTTTTAATATAATGTGTTTTTTTCCATTTTTATTTAAATTAGAAACATGATGTTTTACATGTGAATCCCAGTTCCATTTCCCTTCCCTCCTCCCCTGACCCCCACTAACACCTTATACCCTTTCTGCTCCACAGGGAGGGTGAGGCCTTCCATGGGGTATCTTTAGAGTCTGTCATATCCTTTGAGACAGGGCCTAGGCCCTCCCCAATGTGTCTAGGCTGAGGGAGTATCCCTCTGTGTGGAATGAGCTTCCAAATCCATTCCTATTCTAGGGATAAGTACTGATCTACAAGAGGTCCTATAGATTTCTAAGGATTCCTCACTGATACCCATGTTCAAGGGGTCTTGATCAGTCCCATGCTGGTTTCCCAGTGATCAGTCTGGGGACCAAGAGCTCCCACTTGTTCAGGTCAGACGTTTATGTGGATTTCACCAGCCTGGTCTTGACCACTTTGCTCATCACTTCTCCCTCTCTGCAACTGGATTCCAGGTCAGTTCAGTGTTTAGCTGTGTGAGTCTGCTTCTATTTCCATCAGCTGCTGAATAAAGGCTGTAAAATGGCATATAAGTTAGTAATCAATCTCATTATCAGGGGAGGATATTTAAGGTAGCCACTCCACTGTTGCTTAGATTGTTAGTTGGTGGCATCCTTGTAGATTTCTGGATATTTCCCTAGTGGCTAATTTCTCTTTAAACCTATAATGGCTCCCTCTATTATGAAATCTCTTAATCTTGCTCTCCTCTGTTCTTCCCCTGACTGAAACTTGCTGCTTCTTCATGTCCTCCTCTCCCCTCCTCTTCTCCCCTTCTCATTCTCTTAGCTCCCTCTCACCTCCACCCATGCTCCCATTTTTTTTCAGTATATCTTGTCTCTTTCCCCTTCTCCAGGGAACCAGTATTTTATTTTAAAGCAGAGAAATAATTATAAAAATCCATAACTGGTCAAAATATAAAGAACAGTATACTGTGGGGTATGCTATACAATTTGAAATATATATGACACAACCCCTCCTATACATAAGATTCAGTAGACAATAGAAAAGAGAAGGCAAAAAGATTGTAAGAGCCAATAGACCAGGACCTCTGCTGTGAGGAAATATTTTCTGTATGTGACAGGGAACCTACACCAACAAAACTCAAGGATATAGTTGCCTAAACAAGGAAAGAACAATGACAATACTATTTTACGTTTTAATTAGGATGGGAGAAATTTCATGAGGCCCTACCCCTAGCTGAAAAGCATAAAGGCAATTAATAGTTGCTAAGAGGGGGAGAATTAGTCTTCCCCAGATGAGCATCGTTTGGGTTATCCAATCCCAAGTTGTCAACTCAATATTAATGTATGTATGAGCTGTGTTAAAAGGAATTAAGTGGTGGTGGTAGTGGTATACATGTATGTGCACATGTGCATGTATGTGTGTGTGTGTACATGCATGTGTTCATGTAAAACAATAAAAATTTAAGTGGTCATGATTGCATAGGGGATATGGGAATAGTTGGAAAGAATAGAGAGAGGTAGTAAAGATGTAAATACAACATCTGCGTATGAAGTTATAAACAAAACCCAAAATTTATAAATGTACTTACAAAAAAACCTCAGAAAAGTGGAAAACATACTACATTCTATATTTCTATTATACTATTTTGTTTCAGAACCTATACAATCCATAGGGATAGGTTCTTTAGAAAGTAGTTCATACAAGCAAAAATACAAATGCATTCAATTAACATGAAAAATGATAACTATTGTTGGTCCATCAAAGACAAACAATAATGAGGAACTAGAAGGCTGTTGGTACTTCAAGGTAGTCTCAAAGCACAAAGTAAATATGTAAATTAAACTCTCTGAAGTGCTTATTTGCTGTTAGCCATTTGTGGAAAAAGAACAATTAAATAAGAATACAAAGATTTATCTCTAAGAATGTTTGAAAGAACATAAATATTCCTTTATAAGGAATGGCCCAAGAAATTTTCTTACAGCACTTAACACCAAGCAGTGTGTAGGTAGGATTATTTATACTTGCTTTCATTCACCTGAAACACAGTTCTAAGTATATTTTGTTGAAGATATAACTAAAGTAGTTATCAAGAAAATATATGTGGCACAATACAATTTTGTTATTTCATAAGTAAAGGCAAAAGGATTTATTTTTAAGGGTACTAGGATGGGTGATTTTCAGCTGATGCTTTATAACATTTGAATATGTTGTCCTTATATTTACGCAAAAAATAGTATGAGATATATTTAGAGTACAACATGCTTCTCTTCCATCCTATATTTTATGGTATCTGGATTGTCAAAATGCAATTTAATTTCTGAATTAAAAATACACTCAGAATTAATATAGTGAAATGGCCATTCTTCCAAAAGCAATCTATAGGTACAATGTAATCCTCATCAATATTCCAAGATAATTCTTCACAGAGCTTGAAGAGACAGTTTTCAGATTCATGTGGTAACACAAAAAACCCAGGAGAGTAAGAATATTCCTGAATAATAAAAGAACTGTTGTATCAAACCCCTGATCTAAAATTAAACTACAGACCCATACTAATAAAAACAGAATGGTAATGGCATAGACCATACATGTTGATCAATAGAACTGAATTGAAGAACCACACAAATTATATACATTATGGACATCATGACATCATCTTTTGCACAAATTGAATGGCTGCATGAAGAAAAATACAAATGTATTACATTACATAAAAAACTCAACTTCAAATAAATCAAAGACCTCAACATAAGGTAAAATGCACTGTATCTGATAGAAGAGAATCTGGGATGTAGTTTTGAACTCTTTGCTATAGAAAAGGAGTTTTCTGAATAGGGCACCAATAGCACAGTCGCTAAAATCAATAATTAATTACTAGAAACTCCAGAAACTCTTGTATGAATATGCTTCTTTTGGGTATGTGCCTAAGAGTGGATCTGTTCAAGGATGTTCATAGCAGAACTATTTGTAATAGCCAGAAACTGGAAGCAGCCTAGATGCCCCTCAACCGAAGAATGGATAGAGAAAATGTGGTACATTTACACAATGGAGTACTACTCAGTGGAAAAAAACAATGGAATCTTGAAATTTGCAGGAAAATGGATGGATCTAGAAGAGACCATTCTGAGCGAGGTAACCCAATTGTAAAAAGACAAACATGGTATGTACTCACTCATATGTGGATTTTAGACATAGAGTAAAGGATTACCAGCCTACAATCCACACCGCCAGAGAAGCTAATAAACAAGGAGGACCCTAAGAGGAACATACATGGTCTCCTGGAGAAGGGGAGAAGGTCAAGATTTGCTGAGCAAATTGGGAACATGGGAAGAGGGGGAGGGAGCTAGGAGAATGAGAAGGGGAGAAGAGGAGGGATGCAGAGGACATAAGGGAGCAGAAAGGTTGATCAGGGGAAGAATAGATGATAACAAGAATGGAGATATCATAATAGAGGGAGAAATTTTTGGTTTAAAGAGAAATCAGGCACTAGGGAAATGTCTGGAGATCTACAAAGATGACACCAGATAACAATCTAAGCAATGGAGGAGAGGCTCCCCTAAATGCCCTCCCCTGATTATGAGATTGATGACTAACTTATATGCCATTCTATAGCCTTCATCCAGCAGCTGGTGGAAGTAGAAGCAGACACCCACAACTAATCACTGAACTGAACTGGAACCCAGATGCAGAGAAGGACGAGTGAAGAGCACAGGGGTCCAGACCAGGCTGGTGCAACCCACAGAAACTGCTGACCTGAACATCGGGGAACTCTTGCTCCCTAGACTGATAACTGGAATACCAGCATGGGCCTGATTCAGTCCCCAGGAACATGGGTTTCCATTAAAAAAAAACCACAAAAATCTACAGGACCTCCTGTAGAAATTCAGTACTTATCCCTAGCATAGGTGTGGACTTTGGGAGTCCATTCCAGATAGAGGAATACTCCCTGAGCCAAGACACACTGGGGTGGGCTTAGGCCCTGTCCCAAAGGATACAATAGACTCTGATGACACCCTATGGAAGGCCTCACCATCTAGGGGGAGCAGAAAGGATATGTGATAGATAGGATTTTAGTTGGGGGCGTGGTAGGGGAGGACTCGTGGAGAAGGGAACTGGAATTGTCATGTAAAACAATGCTTTTTCTAATTCAAATTAAAAAAAATTGGAAAAAAAAAGAAAATCTGGAAACTCCAAATGAAGTCATCATTCAGGGAAACGTCACAGGCTACAGAATGGGAAAAGATCTTTAACAACTATACATTCAATAGAGGCTTAGTATCTAAAATATATAAAGAACTAAAAACAAAAACAAAAACAATAAAATTGGACATCAAGAAATTGCCCAATTTTCTCTGAGATACCATCTTACTCCTGTCAGAATGGCTAAAATCAAAAATACCAATGACAGTTTTTTCTGGAGCGGATGCAGAGAAAGAGGAACACTCCTCCACTGCTGGTGGGAGTGCCAACTTGTACAGCTACTGTGGAAATCAGTATGGCAACTCCAAGAAAATGGGAATGAGTCCACCACAAGATCCAGCAATTCCACTCCTAGGCATATACCCAAAAGAAGCACATTCTTATAACAAGGACATATGTTCAACCATGTTCATAGCAGCATTATTTGTAATAGCAAGAAACTGCAAGCAGCCTAGATGCCCCTCAACCGAAGAATGGATAGAGAGATTGCGGTACATTTACACAATGGAGTACTACTCAGCAGAAAAAACAATGGAATCTTGAAATTTGAAGGAAAATGGGTGGAACTCGAAGAAACCATTCTGAATGAGGTAACCCAATCACAAAAAAACAAACATGATATGTACTCACTCATATGTGGACCTGGTTTATGTAGTCCACTACATACATAGTAGTGACCATGCTTTATCAGAGCTGTTTTTAATGATGTTGCTCAGAATGGTTTCCTCCTAGATGATGACTGAGACGCTAATTTTTAAAAAAATGGTGCCAAGTACCACAAGAGTAATAGAACTGTGCTGTTTTCTGGGATTTTGTTTTTTACTTTTTTGTTGTTGTTTTTTTGTTTGTTTGTTTTGTTTTTTTGTTTTTGTTTGTTTGTTGTTTTTTAAAATGGAGTGTGCTGGACGTCTCTACAATTTTGTTCAAAGGACTTTAGAACCTGGAAAAGCTGTTGCTGATATTGCTGCATAACATAATGCCATTATTGATATATATATATATATATATATATATATATATATATATATAATTGAAACTCAAATATGTGATGAATCCAAGGTGTTTCAGTGAGTGCTCACCTGTTCATGCAAATTTGATTTCATCTTTAGTAAGTAGTAAAGTTATATGCTTGCCAAAAAAAAACAAATAAGTGACACACTGGAAGACAAATGTCACACAATTTCACTTGTGTGTGTAACCTAGAAATGATGAACTTATGGGAAGAGAGAGCAGAATTGTGGCTATTAGGTTTCAATGTGGGTCTTTTAACAATGGGGAAATGATTGCTTTAAGGATATAAATCTGCAGTTGGACAAGAGGCATGGACTCTCTGAAATCTTGAGGTCTACTGAGAGCATGATAAATATGGTTGATAACAATATGCTATATGTTAAAAGTTGTGAGATAGTATACTTTAAATGTTCTCAAAACAAAAATGATGAATATGTGTGATATAACATGTTAATTGGTTTAATTTAGCCATGCCATTTTGAACATACTGCATTCTGTATCACAATTGTGCATGACTTTATTTATGAGCTAAATAAATTAATGAAAAAAGAAACAAAAAAAAGAAATTGCCCAATTTTAAAATGGGTACAGAACTAAGCAGAGAACTTTCAAAAGATGAACACAAATTAATGAGAAACATTTAAAGACATCAATATTTTTAGTTATCAGGGAAATATAGATTAAATTTAGTTTGACATTATATCTTATCCCAGTCAGAATGATCAAGATCAATAAAATAAATCAAAGTTTACAGTAGCAAGGATATGGAGTAAGGGTAAAACTCCTCATCTATTGCTAATGGGAGTACACACTTGAACAGCCACTATAGAAATCAGTGTGGTGATACCTCATTAAGCTGGTAACATCAACCATAAGATCTATCTATATCACTTTCAGACCTATACCCAAAGAACAGTACATCCTGTTGTAGAGATACATGCTTCTCCATGTTTATTGCTGTCCTATTCATAATAGCCATGAATTGGAAATAGCGTATATGTATATCAACAATTGAGTGGATAAACAAAATGTGATAGATACATTTATACAAGACAATATTATAATTGGTAAAACAACAAAATTATGAAGTTTTCAGATTGGTGATATTTTGTTTCTGCTTTAACAAATAAAGCTTGCCTGAAGATCAGAGTGTGAAGTTAGATACTAATTAACCATAGAGACCAGGAAATGTTGGCATACACCTTTAATACCAGCATTCAGGAGGAAGAGGCAGGCAGATAATCTATGAGTTTCAGGACAACCCTGGGATACATGAGATTCATATGATCTAACAGAAACAGAGCCAGGCAGTGCTAGCTCACACCTTTAATCCCAGTATTTGGGAGTAACATGTATTTAATCCCAATACTAAGGACATGGAGCAGAAGTGATAAGGCTCGTCAGAGAGAGAAATATAAGGCAGGGGGAGACAGGAGCACATCGCATTTCAGTATGAGGATTCTGTAGAGGTAAGAACTACTGGCTGGTTGTTCTGTTTCTCTGATCTTTCAGCATCTACCCTTATGTTTGACTCGAGGATTTTATTAGTAAGACCAATAAGAATTTGTATTATATTTCAGTAAATAGAATTAGAAAAAAATATCCTGAGCAAAATAACACAGACCCAAAATAATAAATATGTGGTCATTAGCTTTTAAGCCATCATATGCATGCTACAATCCATATAACCACAGAAATTAGGCATTAAGAAAGGGCTAGGGGGAGGGTGGAGGATACTCCAAAGAAGGGTAAATAGAATATATAGTAACAAAGATACCAGAAGACTGGAGGAGGAGTTTTGAATGGGAAGTGTATTGATCAGAGTGGTAAAAGATTTTATCCAGGGAGGGACAACTATAACTAAAGGCAAACTGAGAGGTATATGGAAACACACAACTTCAGGAGCTTCCTAAAATATGTACACATATGAAAGAAATGAAAATGGGTCACAATATAATGGAGGATTCAATACTTCATCTAGACATCTTTGCCACCATGTGAAATTTCCAGTACCTGGAATTGGTCATATATCTAGTTGAGTCATAGACAAAGGGGGCTCCCTGAAACCTCTAAACAAATCAGGCTATTTTCAAAGTTATTGATTACTCCCCATAAATTGATGTTGAAACCCTACTGCTGAAGATAACACTGACATATATATCATTTAATATATGGTATTTGAGCTGGGACCTAATTAGAGCCTTCACCACTACTGACTAGTCTTCATGGTACATAAAGTTACTCTGAAGGCTACCAGAGAAGGAGAGTAGCCACCAGCCAAACTACAAATGCTGTGAATAACAAGGGAGACATGTTTGTAATATATGCTAATACAATAGTGGCACCAAATTGCGGGAGTAACCAACCACTCTTAGATTAGATTTAATGCCCACTCATTAAGAAGGAAACCATGCTTGACACTGTTTAGGTATCAATGAACCTTAGACTGGATAGGCCACGGACCTACAAAACAAACAAACAAACAAACAAAAAACACCATGGTACTGTTCTAATAAAGGAACATAGCAATCAAAGGAACCTTAGAAACATCCTGCTATACCCATTGCTCAGTCATCATCAGAGCAACTTTCTTTTGCAGTCGATGGTAACTAACAGAGATCTTCAACTGGACAATATTCAGAGAGAGCTCCCCTGAGAGCTCAGGAGACCATGTAGAAAAGAAAGCAGAAAGATTTTAAGAATCAGATGGTATGGTAAACACTAAGGAAATGATGTCTTCCTTATCCAACAGGACAAATGCTTATATAAACTCACAAAGACTATGGCAGCATTCATGGGGCCAAGACAGGTTTAAGCCAGATAGGGTCCCAGTAAATATAGAACGAAGTGGATCTTCCCACACTAAACTTAGAAGTTATCTGCTATTGACACCAGCTTTCATTAAAAAAAGTTTTCTCCAATGGAGTTTCACTGAGTTCCACAATTAATCCAGAAGTAGATGGCCAACATAAAACAAATTCAGTGGTAGTTTTATAGTCTTTTTTTGTCTCATATTGCTATTTTCTCATACTTCTTTTAGAGTCTTCTTTTTTCTTATTTGGGCAATTTTTTTAACCTTACTGGTCTTTTGCTTTTACATTATAGTTCCTAATTTTGTATTTTTATGTGTTCTGTGTGTATGTGTGTGTCCTCAGTTTTTCCTTTCTGTTTTTGTTATGGTGTATTTGCTTTCTTAAGGGAGAAAGGAGCAGAGGAGGTAAAAACTATCAAGGAGGAATTGGGGGATGGGAACAATGATCACATTGTATTGTATGAGATTTAAAAGTATTAAAAAGTACATATATATATGTATGTTTCAATATTGTCTCAAATTAAACATATTATTAAATATACTTCTAAATACCATTAAAGATTTCAACATGCTTTTTTACTTTTGACTTATGATATTTATCTTAATTAACTAACTTTTGCTATGAGTGGGATCCAAGAACTCACATACAGTAGTAATGAATTTTATACTGAGCTGTAACACAAGCCCCAATTTCTGTTCCTATTTCACAGATTTTCTCATGAACTTCCCTCTACTTTGACACTAAAGAGCTCCTCATTGAATTTCTTTCTTGGTGGTTCTTTGTACATTTTGCAGGGAGTCATCTAACACTCAAGTAGAGTGGTTTTGTGTTAATTTGATATGAATGCCACACTGTCCTTTGGATCTTGACACACACTTTTCACAGTCCCTAAACACCATAAGCATCACCACTTTTTAATGCATGTTTTCTTTCATTCATATTAAACTGGAGATGGTTGGTCCAAGTATCACAGGAAGATATCTCAGGTGGCAGTCAGATACTGTGTCAGGTCCTTTAATGTGATGTCAATGGTAGATCATGAAACCTCACACCTCCCTAAAGATGTATTAACAATGAATGGTCATTTGGAGATATTTGTTTTATTTATTGTTATACCTATCAATAACTTTTCAATGTTTTCATGATCAATATGCTTCACTCATTCTCCTGGAATTAACTGGCTTATACTTTGTTCACCCAAGCTATACTTGGGTAGAATTGATTCTGTGTTTCTTCCTTCATTGTCCTAGCTGGGTTGAGGAGAATACAAAGTTGCTCAAACCTCCATAGGAAAGTTCACACAAGGGTGATCATATCTTGGTCAAACAGCCAAGTGGTATGATCAACCAGTGGATTTGGACTGTCTGTGCACCATGAGAACAAGAAATACAACCCTATAATAATCATGTTCTTACCTTAAAAGACTTGACTCTAGGATAATTTTATACAGACATTTCCTCAACTATGAATCCCTTTTCCCAAGTAGCTATGACAAGTTAAAAAGAAACCAGCATATAATTTAGAATAAGCATGTGGTTTGCAATATTTTTGAGTAAAAAGGTGTCATTGACTGGGAAGATATTATTCAGATAGTTAGTATAACCATATCTGTGCCAAAGCACTATTATCTAAGAAAACTATTGGAATAAGAAAAAAAAACATGACTATTTTATACAGCATAATTGAATATTTGTATTCACATATTCAGTTTTGTGGCATTTTCCTGTAGACTAATCCCTGGTGAATATGTATTTGGGGGCTATGTTAGATATATGACATTTAGTTGATTTCCTTTTATTTAGTTGTAAAATCAAACCACTCTCCTTAAAATTCCATTGTGGGAAAAATAATTTTTCTTATTTATGTATTTACATTTTTACCATCATTTGTTTATTTGAAATAAGGATATTAGCAATCTTTTTAAAGTATCTTCAGTGCTCAAAAATAAACAAAAATAATAAATTGTTAAGAAAGAAAATATATATGTAGCCTAGTTAGTAAATATAATGCAAGCAGGAAATCCCTTATGTCTTCATAAAGGCTTAACACTGACTAATGCCAATGTAAAGAAAAAATTGTGTTTGAGGCTATGAACTACACACTATGCTCATAAATTGAAAACTGACACATAACTTGGGAAAGAATGTAATTATTCTTAATGTTAAAAAGAAATTAATCTCACGGGTCCCTTGCAGAAGTTACTTTTACAATATAGCCTAGATTACTTGCTGAAGTGAACACAGCCTTATATGATTCTATTTTTCCTGTTGTATTTGTGAAATTGTATCCCTCAGCCAAAAGCATCTACTTGGAAAAAATTCTTACCCCACTTCAGTCTCTGACACTGCTAGGAGAAATTTCTCAGACTCCTAGTCAACCCCCCTTTGGATTCAGTTATTGGAGGAAATTCTAGGACCCTGAGGGAGCAGGAGGAATCTGGGATGCTCTGCTTCTCACCATCTATAAACTTGCTATTGTCTCCAATTTAGATTGCATCCTGCCTGTACTTGTGTAAGCAGAACATTCCAGTTTCCACCAGGTTACTTCCTTGGGTTTACTTGTGGCTTCATTCTGGGCTGCCTCACTATTTTCTGATAAATTCCACATTCTTCATCACTGATGGAATAACAGGCCTGCACTGAATATCCATTGCTGGGAGGCTGACTAGAAAAGTAGTTTGGTCAATAATGTCCCTGTCTTGCAAGCATAAGGATGTGACCCAGACATGACTACAAGTGACAGGTGAGGTTTCAGTATAGGGAAGAAGAAAAGAGAATGACACCTAGGACTTGCTGGTCAAGTAGCTGAGTAGATAAACACCAGCTCCAGAAAGAGATACACTGTCTCAAAAAGAAAGATGGAGAACAAATAATGAAGACCCCTAATAATGACCTTTGGCCTTCATATATATATATATATATATATATATATATATATATATTCATAAACCATACACAACATATGAAATAAAATAAAACATTTCAGTACTCATTGCTTGAAATTTTTGAGGAATTTCCTGATGTGTAGGTCAACTCATAACTACAATAGACCTTTATAAAACACAATTTTTAACTCAATTCAGAAATTTCACATTGGGAAATGCCATGGAAAACTTTATCACCTACCAATTGCTCTGCCCAGGATGTTTAAGCAGCAGTGAAAACCAAACAAGCTGTGCATAGGAACTGTATTCCCATTTGTCACTTAGACATGTGTTTAGGGAGACCATTAGAATTCATCAGTGTTACTACATATCATACATCTTCAGTGTAAATTTTCCCAGTAAGATCACTAGACATACACACTTGCCAGCAGCTATGCAATTGTAAGTCATTGTGACCCACAGCAAACATTCTGGGAAAGCAGTACTGTTGGACTCTCTCTGGGTACAAATAACAAAGGATTGTTTGTTTCTCCTAAGTTCTTGGAAGACAATTTCCAGGTTTTCTTCTACATTCATTTTGCTCTCTATGTAAACTATGCACCAATAACAAAACACAATTGTCAGCTTGTCACATGTTGTAGAACATTGGCACTCTTCCTGACAACTCAGATTAAGTCTTGAATAAAAAGAGTTTACTATAATTTGATTGAATAACCAATGCTTTCTGGTCCCATTGCTATGCACTAAGTCACCATCAATAGTGAAAGTATTTGGACTATCTGATGGTTGGAAACTAGTATGTTTAAACATCGAGTGCCTACTTGAAGGGTGAAGAATGCAAGGTATCAACAGACCCTATTGGCCCTGTGAGTAATTGATGGCAGTTATCTCATTCTATAAAGCATATGTATTTCAGTGTGGTGCCATTAAAATGTGGATCTATATGACAAATATCCTAGTTTTTATTACCTTTATTTCAAACCATCTTTTTAGATCCACATGGCCTAACAGGATTTCTCAAAGGGAGAAAATGCATAGACTAGAGTCTTTTAGTTGCCATGGTAGTTATGGTTACTATGATCAATTCATAAAATCACATCATAAAATTGTATTACAGACCCATAAACCTGAAAATGTGTTTCCTTTAATAAATTTCTATTCCTGATGTAAGTTGTGCCCACCCACTTGACAAACTTACTTACCCCTCCAGTTCAATCTCTCTTCAGAGCTGTACTTTCCAGGAAATGCATCCCACTACATTCCATTTCTCTGCACCTACCTGAAGGATTTCTTAATATCTTCTGCTTTGATTGTGTTGAGAATATCCTGGTATAAATGAGGGTCAATTGATCTTGATGGTGTGGCGTCAGGAGGGCAATTCGTGTGTGCATAATAACCTATTAGAATTCCAAAAATAAATAGAATGGTGGCTGTGCAAATTAATTTTAAAAGGTAGCAAAAGTTGCAGTGGTTGCTCTTTGGTGTAGATCTTGTATAGTGGGTAACATAGTCAGACTCTTCTTGAAGTCTCTGGAACCTTCCTTTTGGTGAAGTTGCTGGTTGAATGGAATCAAGGTGTAGGTTCAAAGTTTCTGACTGCCCCAAGTTCTGAGTCTCAGCATTATCTGGTTGGAACTGGTCAAAGGCAGGCTCTTCCAGTTCCTTCTCCATATCCCACTCTAAATCAAGAGCAGTGGCTTGGATGTCATCATTGTCTAAGTACTGTGAGTGTCCTGGGGTTCTTAAATCTGCATTGACCTTCTGATAAGCCATCTTTTTACCTATGGAAATAAGAGAAAATGAAAATTATGTTACAATAAATAAGTAGTTTATTTTAAATTAATGTAAAAACAAAATATAAAACAAAAAGTCCATGTAGGTGCATAAAACTTTAATGATTAGTTAGTGTATGGACAGATGGCTTAGGCATGTGTAGCTCCAATATGAGAGCATATGTTCAGACACTAATACTCAGACATGAGAACTGAGCATGATGGTAAAAATCCTACAATTGTAGCACTGGGCATGCAGAAATATGGAATCCTTGGGACTTGCTGGATAGGTGTCTTAGAAAAATATGAATGCTCAAGACTGTGTCTCAATAACAAGAGCATGTAGGCATGACTGATTTTGAACCCTGCCCTTCATATGCATGTGCATACGTGTGCATATACACCCCCTATCTTTAGTAATTGAAATAATTTCCCTATGGAAAGCAACATTTAATAGTCAATAATTTACTTATACTTGTCTGTTTAATATAGTGAAGAAAGATGATATAAGCAGTAAAAGTTGAAAGTACTTGGTAGAAATCCTGTTTTAAAAGCATTAAAATATACACATACACAACTGATCTCTGTAGTTGTGGAGAGTGACAAGAGTACACAAATGCGCATAATGTGTAACAATGAAGCCAATGTTAACCACATGTTTAGAAACCACTGCAAACAATCTATGGACAAGTGCAATGAAGCAAAGATTTGATCTCTTAGGAAGAAAAAAGAATAAAAGACCTTAGGATAATTATATGCACTAGTGCTGCTACGGAGAACAAAAATGAAAGACTGGAAGAGGAAAAGCAGCTTATAGAACTACATAAAGAATGATTGAAGAAAAGGGTTTGACAATTTTAAGCTGGCAGACACGATGAAGGTATTCCCAGGAACGATGACATGGACTGGCATCGATCAATGAAGTTTAAGTAAAACCCAGTATGGCATGGGTCCAAAGACCAAAGCCTTTGCCAGCTTGGGAGGTCTTGGTCTCATAACCTTGCAAGTGGCAGATGGAAGCTTTTCTCTCCCACAGTTTTGGATGACTGTCCATTCTGTCCTGCAGAGTGGTTTTAGGATAAGTCAGCTAATTAACTGTAGGTGATCTCAGTTCTGTAAGCCATTGGAGCATTATTGCTGCAGATTAACAATGTCTACAGTGTTTACACATACATTTTATATGTACTAGATTTGTCATCCTAGCTGGATGCTGAGGTCCTTTGCCATGCTTTATAACATTTCTGTATTTTTTTTATTTCCCAGTGGAAGAAATAATTTGCAAAGCCCAACTGATAATTTGAAAAGTTCATTCTTAATGATAGTCATTAGAATGAAACCAGCCAATAGAACAAACCAGCATTAACAAAGATTAAAAACCAAGACTTCATAAGAGAATATAGTATCAGCCACAGAATTCTGACATTTTACAGGTTGGCTAACAGAGACACAAATAATAAAAATGCTTTGAATTTTTAGGAATAGTGCACATAACTTAATATTCAATCATGCACAACAAAGATATAGTTCTACAATTTCCATATACTATTCTGTCAAATAAATTCATTCTCCTCCAGAATTGACACTAAACTGAATGTGTCATTTATATCAGTCATTAGAAGAAACAACGAAGGTAAAGATGGATGTGTTTTTTTACCTATAAGGGAAACAAGACAATTAATCTTAAGAGACAAATGCATACACAACATAGAACAAGCAAAATGCTCTTAGTTGTTCTAGTAGAATCTATGGAAAGAATGAATTTAAGATTTCTTATTATTAATTTGTTAATATTATTGATTAATTCTTTGAAAATTCATATAATTTATTTTGATCTTATTTACCTGCTGAACCCAATTCCTTCTAAATCTACCCCCATGTCCCTACTCACCCAATTTCATGTCCTATATTTAAGCCCAGTGAGTACAATTAATCTTGGGTGAAGGGCTAACCCCAGAGCAGGGTCCTACGAAGGGCAGGGTCATAGAGCCTTAAAGAAACCGAATATATTTTCCCCAGAAGCTTAACTTGCTAATGGGTCCTCAGGGGCGCCCATCTTACAAGACTCCATGCTGAGATTTTTGTCTGGCTGGACAAAATCTAGGTATTCTTCATGCTGTCACAACTGCTGTGAGTTCATACATTCAATGGCCCTTCCATGTCCAGAAAACCATTTTATTGCAGTCATATATAGCCTATGGCTTTTACACACTTTATGTTCACTCTTCCTCCAAGAGCTCTATGTCTTGGGGAACAGCATTTGCTACAAGGTCCCAATTAGTGATAAACACTCTGCAGTCTTTTATTCTCTGTGTTTTGACAAGTAGTGGGTTTCTGCTAATCACCATCCACTACAACAAGAAGCTTCTCTGATGAGGGTTGAGAGATGCACTATTATATGTGAATAATTCCAAGTCATGAAACTCACTGTAATGTGATGTCAATTTAGTAGAATAATAGTAGTGGCTTATTCCATCAGGCATATGACCTATGTAGTAGGCACAGGCTCTTTGCTCCAATTATGTTGCCAGCTCTAGGTTCCACTGAGGTGATTTAGACTCAAAATAACAAACTTCACTAGTTTGGGTTTTTTCCTCATATGTGATGTATGTATTGAATATTCAGATACATGTGTTTCTTTTGGAATATCCATAGAGGTCAGGGAACTTGTGAGAAAGCACAAGGGAAGGAGTCTCAGGGGAGATGAGATATAATATAATGGTATAAAGGGATAAAGATAGGGTAATGGAACTGGAAGAGTTAAATTGAACAAGGATGGGAGGAAAGGGTAAAGGAAATACACAAGACACAGTAATGGACACTAAAGACCTCTTGAAATGTAGCAAGAAAATTTACTACTGTAGAAGCTTACACATAAACTTAAAGAATTTAAACCAAGTTATCCTATTACAAAGGAACAACAACTCTACTACTAATCACAGTCTTGCAAATACAAAACCCAGTGCCAGGATTATTTCTCTTTAAGTTGTTAATCAGTGAAGTCCCACAGAACCCCTGATATTACAGGTAATTGACATTGTTCCTGCTTAACTTTTATGACTGGGCAGTACCCCCATATTGATGAAGATACCAAATATTTGGTTCAAAGAACAATGGAAATAATTATTTAAGAATGAATATTCTTAGGGTGGGAGAGATGGTTCAGAACTTGGGGTTTGGTTTGTAGAACACACAATACTGTAACTCCCATTTTGGTGGATCTGACACACCCTTCTGGCATCCACAGGCACTTGACACACATGAAGCACAGACAAATATTCAGGCAAACACTCATGCACAATAAATAAATAAACAAATAAATAAATAAATAAATACACAAACAAACAAATCTTACAGCATAGTAAACTCTCAATTGTTTTTGGTCATTATAACCAAAGGGGATGAATGTGAACAGGAACCAAGGCAGGAAAAACATTGCAAAGGCTCAAAAAGAATGAACATGGTTCATTTGCAGCTCTTAGAATGGTATGATAGCCAGGGATGCACCACATGCCACAGGTGCTGAGATAAAGCTAAGAAAGACAGCACTGAGAAATGGGAGGGGATTCTCTGCTCTTGGGGGTTCCATCTATCGAGTTAACATGGCAACAGCATGAACCTAAGCTTAGCTACTGCTTGTAGTTTTAATTAAGAGAATCAGAAGCAATGTTTCTAGATTTAGAGGCAAAAATAATAAAGGTAAAAGACTGAAGAAATATAATGAATTATATAATGTAGCATAAATATCTAATTCTGTCAATCATTGTAAATAGTGAGAGAAGACTGTAAATTGGCCACACTATGGCTTGGTTTTCTTTTCTTAATTTAAATTTAGTACACTCTATTGTATTAATGGGAAATGCCCCCCATAGACAGCTGAAGGTTGCAACTTTGTGGAACCTCTGGATATATGGGCAAGAAAGCAGACATGGAGACATGGATACACTATTGAAGATTATACTCCTGCCTTACTTCTGCTCTCAATTTTCCCCCCTGAGCCACAGAGATGGAAAGAACCATGCAGCTAACTCCTACTGCCACAGAGATCCTAGCTGCACAGACTTCTCCATTTTGATGGATTACGTGTCCTTGAACAATGAACTAAAATAAATCATTCTTCCTTTAAGTTGTTTCTTGTCAGGTATTTGATCATAATAATGACAGAAGAAACTAATAATGTCTGTATATCAAAACAGAAGCATGATAATATTAATCATAACCATGCAGTTGTTTGATAGGTATTAGAACATCAAGAATGGTGTCTTGTGTTTCTTTTCTTTCTCTCATTCCTTCACTCCTGACTCTTCTATAAAACAATTTTCCCCAAAAAATTTAAGAAACACATCATTTGCATAAAGTTTTTGGTCTTGTTTTATTTATTTTTTGTGGCTCTGTGCTTGCTTTCTGTTTTACTTATATCAAAATACGCAGAAAAAATGAATGACATATCAGGTTATTGACAATTTTTTCAGACAGTTTAAGTGATGTTTGATGAAGAAATACAGGAGGACTCAAAATAATATTTTGTGTAAATGGTGTGTTTAACAAAATATACTAGGTAGTCTGGAAATTCCAAAGATAACTGAATGAGTGAAAGACTTTCTGTGTCATAGCACACAGAGCAAACCAAAGTCCAAAATAGAATCCCTCATTCGTACAGTGTAAGGTGGGCTTTGCGACAAAATCCTCTAAAATGGTCTGAGTTTTTATAAAATTATGACTACAAATTAGGTGATAAAGCAATGATTAATAAATACCTCACAAACAGATTTATTTTAATGTACTTTATAAACTTCTATTGCTTATCACAATGGAAGTAATTCTTTCTTTAGCTAAAACATAAATAAATTGCTACCCTACTGGCATGACACAAGATTCACTACTTATTTCCTCTTGGCATTTTATACTCATTTAATCTTGTTAACATTACTTTCTTCTTTCCTCTAACTTCCAGACTCTCATTTTCACTTTTCACACTTCCATCCCACAAATTTTTCTTTCCAGTTTTATCTCATATGTGTTCTACACACCCCCCGAAGCCTATTTGTGTATTTTCTCTGTAAATAGTTATGTTTCACAAGGACAATTTTTTAAAACATATCATATGCTTTCAATCATTTATACCCGTTGTCCTTCCATTTCTGAACACTCTCCCTTTTACCCTCACACATTGCTTTTACAATTTTAATTATATACAATTGATGAACTTGCTCAGCCATTGTCTCAATGAAGTTACCCTGGCTTTTCTCACATATTGCTGAATAATAATCTCTTTCTGCCTTCCACCTATCTCTCAGTTTTTAGTATTTAATGTGAACATGGCTTGTCTCAATGAAGACTTGGCATATGAAAGCTAAGAAAGAATTGCGATAATTATAATTCTGACCTCTAATATAAACATTCAAAGTCAACTCTCTACAAGTCATTTAAAAATGAACTGAAAGGGTGAGAGCGAGTTTTCATCTCTGACTGACAATGGGCTTTCTATCACATGCGCATCAGCAATTTAACGCTTTTCAAGCATCAAGCAGAGCCATCAATTAGGATGTAATGCAGATACAGATATTAAGTCCTCACCATGATGGATGTCTGGCTGACATCCTCACTACCACTTTTAGACTCATTACAAGCTAATAATTTTTCAGCAAACTCTGTCTTCTGGTGGAACACTACCTGGGTCAAAGAATGTTGAAGACACTTGATGTAATAAACACCAGAAGCATTTCCGGAAAATTGTCAAGGAAATGAGTATGTGATAACATATATAATGGAAGATTTTAATCCTTTACATGGAAAAACAATTATATTTACATTTATTAAATATATATATAAAACTTACTTTATTCATAAATCTATAAGTATAAATGCAAATGTGCATACATATTTTAAATTTACTAGTTCATCTTAAAATTTTCTTCTCTTACAGAAAAATATTAAGGACTTATTACAAAATATAATATTTATGTATTTTTCTCTAGCTTATTTTCACTTAATACATATTCAATGAACCAAATGAAACAAAATTGAAAAGTAAACTCCAAATAACTAAAATTCTTGAAATATGTGCTATTTTGAGAAAATGTGATTCCTTCCTTCCAAAGAATGTATTTCTCTGTAAAATAAAACAACTGTACTCTGACAGGTAAGTAAATGGCATAACACATTTCCTTTTACTAATACTTTTGAATTCCAGAGTGAAATGGAAATGTTTTTTATTAAAAAGATAAACTGTAGATATGCATTATGGTCATAAAATTGCTACTTAAACTTCTTATGTTTATAATACTGAGACATCTGATCCACTTAACTTAGTGTGTCTTATTACTTCTGTGGCCTGATCCAAATAAGGGGGAGCACATGGACCCCAGACTGATGTCTGGGAGGCCAGCACAGGACTGACCAGATCCCTGAATGTGGATGTCAATGAGGAGGCCTTGGCACTCTGCGGGGCCTCTGGTAGTAGATCAGTATTTATCCCTTGTATAAGAAAGGACTTTGGGAGCCCATTCCACATGGAGGGATGCTCTCTCAGCCTGGACACATGGGGGAGGGCCTAGGCCCTGCCTAGGATAATGTGACAGAGTTTAATGATCCCCAATGGAGGGCCTTATCCTCCCTGTGGAGCAGAAGGGATGTGTGGTAGGGGGCTGATCGTGGGTGGGGAAGGTGGGGAGGGAGAAGGAGAAGGGACTGACATGTGAAGCAGGCTTGTTTCTAATTTGAACTAATAAATAATTTCTTGGGTTAAAAAAAGAACAAAAAGTAATAAGTACTGGTACATCAAAAAATTCACACTGGTATGATTACAAAAAGAAACACACACACACACACACACATAAACACACACCCTCACTTACCAATTACATTAGGTAGAGTAATAAAAACAATACAACATAGCAAGAATCGAAACCATTGGTCATAGATAGCTCTCAATACCATTTATCTAAATTGTCCAATACAAAGAAAAGACTAACAGAGTGGATGTGAAAACTGGATCCATTCTTCGGGTGTAACAAAGACACACAGCTAAACATCAAGGATACACATTACCTAGGGTCACGCGTTGGAAAAACTTATTCCAAGAAAAGGGACATATGGAGCAAGCTGCTATGGACACTTTCATATCTAACAAAATAAATAGAAAAATAGTAAAAACACAGATACTTTTAAACTATGTACACCACATGTCCTTGTTAGATTTCATTGCTGTGCTAAGGCTATGACCAATAGCAACTTGGGAAGAAATTGGCTTATTTTTCTCATATCTACTCAATGCTCACATGCATCACAATGGAAAGATGAGTCAGGAGATCAAAAAGAGAAGGAACATGGAGGCAGAAACTGATGCAGAGGCCATGGAGTATTTGCTTGCTTTCCCTGGCTTTCTCATCCTTCTTTCTTATAGATCCAAGGGCCACCCAGTCCAGTCCAGTGTTGGCAGATGACATACAGTGGGCTGGGAGGAGCTCTCACATCAATCATTAATATGGAAAATGCCCCAGAATATCAGTTGAATATTAGGTAGGTATTTTCACAGTTAAGGTTCCATTTTCCCAGCTATTTCAGTATCAAGTTGAAAAAAAAAAGAAAAAGAAAGTAAATAGCCAGTACACCCATAAATCTCCCTGGGAAAAATACAGAGTGGTATAGATAAAGCAGTAGGATTTGTCACATTTCTTCTAGTATAAATTTCAACAATATGCATACTCTCCATATTGTGACATTTGATACATTTTTAAAAATCTGTTTTATGCAAAGTTAATACATTCTTTTGATTTCAACAAATCTTCTTTACTTAGATAAGATCTTCCCATATTAGCATTTTAAAATTCAGCTGTTAGAACACTTTTCATTCACATCCACTTTTACTTCTATAAGAAAAATAGATTTATATATTTATTTTTGGCAGCCTTAATAAAAAGCAAATCATCAAGAAGTAATAAAAAACAGAAAAGAAAAATAAAAATGATATGAGTTCAATTAAATTTTCAGACTAATATTAACTTAGGTCAATAAAATTTACAGAACTGGGGAGATGATTTAGTAGGTAAAATGCTTTCCATTTGAGTATGAAGTATGAGAACCTGGATTCAGAAATCTCCCACTTAAATCAAAGACAGACACAGCAGGGAATACCTGTGACCCCAGGCCAGGTGATGCTGAGATACAGAAATTCTTGAGCTCAGTAAC
Source organism: Cricetulus griseus (assembly GCF_003668045.3). Taxonomy (NCBI): domain Eukaryota; kingdom Metazoa; phylum Chordata; class Mammalia; order Rodentia; family Cricetidae; genus Cricetulus; species Cricetulus griseus. The sequence goes on along the minus strand of NW_023276806.1, from coordinate 124,215,162 downwards.
CAGTCAGTCTTATACTACCAATGCAATTCAGGTTCTGTAATAGTCAGAATATGGCAAAATAATGGGGAGGACAATGTAGGGAGACATCCAGCATCTACTTCTGGTGTCCTCAATTGTACACATAAGCATGTACACATATATGTGCATACAACTAAATGAACATGACTGTATATTATATATACACATACACAAACATATAAACCTAAGGAAGTTTCATATACAGAAAATAATATATTAGCCAGGCGTTGGTGGCACACACCTGTAATCCCAGCACTTGGGAGGCAGAGGCAGGTGGAACTCTGTGAGTTTGAGGCCAGCCTGGTTTACAGAACGAGTTTCAGGACAGATTCTAAAACAATACAGAGAAACCCTGTCTTGAAAAACAAAACTAAACAAAAAGAACATAATATATTTAAATGCTGTATCTCACATTCTTACTGACTGAAAAAAATGGTAAATTGCATAGATGTAAGAGGAAGTATAGTTATGAGTTGGAATTGAACGGTACAATATAATCTGTGCAAGCTTCAAGTCTATTCTAACACAGTGGCTATCAAAACATTGAGAAAGCAGATAAATATTTTAAAAATTTAGACAATAAGTTATATATTTCTTATTCTACTCAGAGGTATGATCAGAATATTCACTCTTATTGAATAATCAGAAGGAGAAAAATAATATTTTAAAGATTTCATTTTGACTGTGGTCTGCATGTCTCTGTGGGAGTATGTGCGTGTAATTGTGGAAGAGGAAAGAATGGATGAATTCCCTGGCGCTGGGGTTCCAGGTAGGTGTGCTAGAATCGTAACTCAGGACTTACATCCTCTAAAGCAAGTGGTGTTAAAAACTGACTTACCCTTCTATCCCTACAAGGAGGGAGTTTACTATGTCAGCATTCCAACTTTGTAATTTTTCAGACTAACATTTTATATACTAATACTATTTCAATCAAATCCTGAGCACAGTGTAATTTAGGATAACTCTTTAATAACTTCATGTCTAAACTGCATATATTTAAAACTTTAAGTAATCATACATTAGATTTGCACTTAAAAGTAAATGTGGTATGGGTTTACAAGCTGAAAACAGTATAAATTTCTGCAATTGACTTACTAAGAAAAGTCAACATGTAATTTTCATAAAATCAAAGAAAAGAGAGACATCTGGACCTCAGAACTTCTGTGGAATCTTTTCCACTGTGTGAAGATGTGTTACTCTGATTGTTTTAATAAAAGTCAAATGGCCAATAGCTAGTCAGGAAGTATAGCAGGGACTTCTAGACAGAGACATCTCTGTGAAGAGGAAAGGTGGACTTACCAGCAAGATGGAGAGGAAGCAGGATGGAAAGTGCAGAGTAAAGGTAACCAAGTCACATAAAAGCATTTAGATTAGGACAGCCCCAAACCATCTTTAGCCATCAGGGAAACGCAAATAAAAACAATTCTGAGATACCATCTTACTCCTGTCAGAATGGCTAAACTCAAAAACATCAATGACATTTTATGCTGCAGAGGATGTGGAAAAAGGAGAACACTCCTCCATTGCTGGTGGGAATGCAAACTTGTACAGCTACTTTGGAAATCAGTATGGTGGTTTCTTTGGAAAATGGGAATCAATGTTCCTCAAGATCCAGAAATTCCACTCTTGGGCATATTCCCCAAGAATGCACGTTCATACAACAAGGACATATGTTCAACTATGTTCATAGCAGCATTATTTGTAATACTCAGAACCTGGAAGAAACCTAGATGCCCCTCAACCAAAGAATGGATAAAGAAAATGTGGTACATTTTACACAATGGAGTACTACTCAGCAGTAAAAAAACAAAGACATCTTGAAACTCGCAGGCAAATGAATGGAACTAGAAGAAACCATCCTGAGTGAGGTAATCCAGGTGCAGAAAGACACGCATTGCATGTACTCTCTCATAAGTGGATATTAGACATAAAGCAAAGGATAACCCAAGAGACTCTAGGAAATAAAGAGGACCCTAAGAGAGACATACATGATCCCCTGGAGGAGGGACAAAGGACAAGATATCCTGGGCAAATGGGGAAGAGGTAAGAGAAAGAGGAGAGGAGAGGGGAGGGAGAGCAGAATATCAGGGATCAGGAAGGTCAAGTTGGGGGAAGAACAAAGGAAAGCATGGAAAGAGATACCTTTATAGAGAGAGCCATTATGTGATTAACATGAAACCTGGCACTAGTGAAATTTCCAGGAATCCACAAGGATGACGCCAACTAAGAATTTAAGCAAGCCGGACGTTGGTGGTGCACTCTTTAATCCAAGTACTTGGGAGGCAGGGGCAGGGGAATCTCTGTGAGTTTGAGGCCAGCCTGTTCTGCAGAGGGAGTACCAGGATAGGCTCCAAAGCTATACAGAGAAACCCTGTCTGGAAAAAAAAAAAAAAAAAAGAATCTAATCAATAGTGGAGAGACTACCTTAAATATCCTTCTGCTAGAATGAGATTAAAGACTACCTTAAATGCCTTCATACACCCTTCTACACCCTTCATATAGTAGTTTATGGAAGGAGTAATCTTAAGCAAAGATTCACAGCCAAGCACTGAGCCGAACTCCTGGCATCCAGTTGTGGGAGGTATGGTGAGCAAAAGGGTCAAGACCATGCTGGAGAAACACACAGAAACAGCTGACCTGAGCAAGTGGGAGCTCAGGGACCCAGTCTGATAGCTGGGGAACCAGCATAAGACAGAACCATGTGCTGAACTTGGGTGTCAGTTGGGGATTTGGTGTTATCCCTAGTGCATGAATGGGCTTTGGGAGTACATTCCCTATGGAGGGATACTCTCTCAGCCTAGATACATGGGGAGGGCCTAGGTCCTGCCCCAAGTGGTATGACAGACTTTGATGATCCCTCATGAGAGGTTTCACCCTCCCTGAGGAGTGGTTGGGTTAGGATGGGGAGATGGTGGGGGGAATGGAAGGACTGGAGGGAGACGGAACTGGTATTGGCATGTAAAGTAAGATTGTTTTTTATTTAAATAAAAATTAATTTTAAAAATATGTAGATTAATAGAAATGGGTTAATTTAAGTTATAAGTACTAGTTAGGAACAACCCTAAGGTAAGGCAGAGCTTCTATAATTAATGTCTGTATGTCACTTTTTATGATCTGGCAGCTTAAAGAAAATTCTGTTTATACAGAACATTAAAATTCAGCTCTAATAAAAATGAAATATGACCAGGTACCTTGTCTTATTAACAAGAACTTAGATATAATGAGGAATGGAGTCCTGTTCACAAGTCGTTCCAGAGTGGGAAATGCTTTGCAAGTCAATAGTATGGCCACATAGGTAAGTAAGAGAGAATTTTGGCTAATGTTTTATAAAAATTACCATGTCTGGCTTGCAACAACCAGTTCCAAATCTACTACAGAAATGAGTTTATCTTTAGCCCGTTCATAGAAAGAATATTTACAAAAAAGAAAAGAATTTCCTATAATGATAAGTACTTACCTTTAATAGGCCTAGGAGTTAAAAATATAATCATAAACATACTACATATATTTATCTATATATTGAGTCTGTTTATTGTTACATGTTTATGATTGTTTGCATGTGAATGTATTTATAGTGGCTTGCTAAAGATGACTGACTTGATTTACTGGTTTAGGTGCGCCTAACTGTATTTTAACTCAACATAAAAGATGCCTTATTGGAATTAGAAAGACATTCCAAAGCTTTCTTTGTTGTAAAAGTTATTTTACAAGTTGAATAAATAAATCGCTCTAGTAGATTCATTTTACAACATGAGGTAGACTCTCAATTTCCTGTGGCAGTTCTATAATAGAATCTTTAAGTACAATGAGAAAATATTGACAGTGTTTCCTGGACCTTTGGATGGCAGCTAGTTCATTGGTTTGAGAGGACTGAGTTGAACAAAAGGTATGTCATGCAGCTTCTTCACTACTACCAAAGGTGCTATGACAAGGAACTGTATTAGCACTCATAGGAATTTCAGGATCTCAGCTTAAGAAACCAGTACTATTGGCTGCTACTAACTTCTATGGAAGAAGATTCACTCTCTTTTCTTTGAATATACAGCCAACCATTGGTAGATTTCTCATTCTGTGGTAGATAGCTCCACACCCGAACACATATAGGCCTCACTGTGATGATAAAGTTGAAAAAAAAAAAAGTGGCTTTGTTGAGCGCTGTCAAGATAAGCCACTAAGAGATCACTGTGAGCAACAGCTCTAAGGCAAGAGGCTTATTGAGCAAAAGACCATCTGGGAGTGGGAACACGAGAGAGCGATAGAAACGGACAGACAGACAGACAAACCCGGGACAGAGGGAAGGAAAAAGACAGAGTGGGTGATCTGGGGTCGCTAGGCCTTTAAGGGGGAATTGTTGGTAAGCAAATTAAATGCCTGGTACCTTGTGGTATGGATGTAAACTGCTGCAAACTACAATGAAAGGCAGACGCCAAACACACAACACTCTAATAGTTCGTAGCAGATTATAATTTTTTAAAAAGGGACAACATGTTTGGCATGGGCTCTTTTGGAGATTTGGTTAGAGTTGGAAGTAAGTGTATATGATCCTATTTCAATGTATACATTTATGACATCCCCAACAATTAAGAAAAATGTTAAAAGTATATTTTGTAATATTTTAGCTGTTTTAATAGTAAAGTTCTCTCATTGAAGTAGTAGTCTATTTTTTCATTATTTTTTTAAAGTTAGCATTCATAGGAAATGGGTTCCCTTGTAAAATTTCAAACACATATGTGTACATACTATTTTTCTCACCTTCCTCCCCATTATCCTTTACAATTCATCTTGCTCACTCCTGCTCAACTATCCCCCATTTTTACCCTAAATAGCTCTTCCCCTTTTCTTCTTTCATTCCATCTGTACACTGCCCTCTTTTACTTTAGGAGCACCCCCAAACTAAAATCACCAGACACAAAATTATCAGCATCAACCTTTTTGTACAAATAAAGCCCATGTACATACATGGCATGAATTTTTGTTACTGAAATCCTTAATGATTTCAACTTGAGAGAAGGGTAAACAAAACTGCAAGAAAAGTAATTCAGGAGATGTTTCCATGGTTTAATTTCTCACTACAATGAGATTATTTTTCATTTGTGGTTTTGTCACATGGCATTAACTACAGCCACCATCTCTGTAAATGTACTGAGCCCCTTATTTAATTGCTTTCCTGTATGTCAACTACATATAATGAATGCTTTACTAAATGTATAAACTATGTACAAAGTAAAGGGAAATTATTTTCTTTTCTTTATGTTTTAGGAAAACAATGCCAAACTGCACTCTAAAATGTGTAATATTATAATAGGAGGTATTATTAGGGAGACTAGATAATGAAATTGGGGAGCATACAGCTAAAACTTTCAGTTACCCTGGTTCTTGCTAAATGGCATGTGAAAGAATGCTTATAGGAGGTCATACCAACAAGCTATAAATTACAAAATGCACTCAAAACCAGTTGAAAGAACACTGGTGTAATCCCCCTGGCATATGCAAATTTGTATTAAACTGCTTACATATGTATGACAATCTGCCAGTTCCCTGGGGGGCCTACTTCCTTTTGGGGCATGAATGCCCCTGCAGTTTGTACATGTCCTAACTGAGGGGGGTAATTGAACCCATTACCATGTAGCTAAAATAGGGTTTCCATATCACAGGGACATAACAGAATTTAGGAATGGGCAAAAGTAGAATTCATTAAAAGGAACCAAAGAAATATTAAATGCCCTGTGTGGGGTCTTAGATGAGCAACTACAACATAAGTAATAATTTTAGTTTCTATCCTGTGAGTTTAACTCAGTAAGATCATAAAATTTTAATTTAGGACTAAGTAACAGGCTCTTGTCTCTTCCCATTCTTCTAGGTGCTGTTTCCATATCATGAGCACTGAACTACTAAAGTATCTTCTTTTTATATTTATTTATCATTTGCCTTTCATTGTTTCTTTTAGATCCTGCTATCTTACTTCTACAGAATTTATATCCATGTTTCCTTCAGATTGTTTGGCATGCTTTATGTCAGAAACATGCATTTCTGAGATAAATATAACCACAAAACCATGGAATAAAAAATAGAGGGAAAATCTTAATGCTTTCTTCTAGATGGCCACTGTAAGTGGATGTTAGGTGTCTGTAATTTTAAATGAAGTCATTTGCAGAGTGAAGGGCTGTCTCTGTGGTCTTCTCATGCAGAAGTCAGTCTATTGGGTCTTCTCAAGCAGAGATCCTCTCATGGAATCTTTTCTAGAAGAGATGTCTAGTGGTTTTTTAACACTATACAGCATACTGGATCCCTTAGAGTCCTGAAAGTTAACAATGTGCTATAAATCCAGAAGTCTACTGCCTTTTTCTATTCCTTATTATATTGCCCTACAACTATAAACTAACTCTACTCAACTGTAATATTTCCTGCTTTACTCTTAGATGTCTGTGTCTGCCCTGACTAGCATCACAGGAATCTCTATCTTAGGCTCTTCCACTGTGCTTGGCAGCCAACCAAACTTTGGCAGCTTTGATTTTGAGAAAGAGAGACTTGCTTTCAAGAAAGTGTTCTAAGGAAGCAGACCATAACCACTACTTTATGCTCTCAACATTTTCAAAGTCCTCTTTCCTCCTGCTACCCAGGACATAACAAAACAATGAGTCTTGGAGCTTGGCAGTTACCGCTCTCATTCAGCCTATCATTGACCTATTTTCAGTCATTAAATACCTTGATTCATCTTGTCCCTCTCCTACGATGTGTGGTTTGTACAGGGTTGAGAGGGTCTTAAGGGTGTGAAGAGTTAGCACATCCACACAATCATCACTTCGCTCCTTGAGAGCTGCCAGAAGGAGTCTCTTAGTTTGAGAGATACACTGCAATCTTTTATCCTTTTAGCTGGCAGGAATGATCTTAAATTGTTGCTTTTTGATGGAGGCTTTGGATTTCAAGGGACAGCCAAAGATTTTTATCTTCATAAGACCACCAAAAACAATGTCTTCTACATTTTAAAAATTTTGTATTGGCTTACCTTTTAAATATCTTTATTTTTCAAAATAGTACCAATAAATTTCTGGAAACAAGAAATGCATTATTCTAAACTTTTTGTTATAGGGTTTTCCAAAATTATAATATGGAAGGACAATTCTAAGTCAAGATTTTCAACCTTGTCTCTCAGAGTCTATAAGTTTTACTAACTAAACAGGCTGTTCCATACACATTTTGGAATTTTTACTAGGAAAAGGTATTTCCTGTAATTTTACAATGGTTAACTGCCAGGAAAAGCCATCACAGAGGGAAGCAGTTTAAATATAGTGTATTTATTTCTTGTGAAACTATGTCACACAGAAAACTGTGTCATACAAACCACCTCAAATCTAAATTGGGAATATTCTGAAAACCAATTCTTTTCCTAAAATCTCAAAAAGAACTGGGCACTGGTGGAGCATGCCTTTAATCCCAGCACTTGGGGCAGAGGCAGGCAGATCTCTGTGAGTTTGAGGAGAGGCTGGTCTACAAAGCTAGTTCCAGGACATCCAGAGCTGTTACACAGAGAAACCATTTCTTAAAAATGAAACAAATGACCAACAACAATGAAAAAAGACACACGAAAGTCAAAATAAAAAATTATTTTTGCTATTTCAAATTCTGGGACCACAAGGGTAAAACTTGTGATTTAAACCAAAGCATGAAGATGAAGGAAGAGATTAGTTGTAGATTACCTTCTTGCTGTGTGTCTTACAGGACAACTATGTACAGTGAGGCCCTGAGTGCCAGAACCACATCACTGAGAAGGGAGGCAAGATGACAAGATCCAGGATGAATGGCTTTTAAAGAATTGTCTAAGCAGGGATAGAAAGATAGCACAGTGATCAAAGGTACTTGTTGCCAAACCTAATCAGGTCCTAGATTTTAGAAAGAGAGAATCAACTACAAAATTGTCGCCTGAAAATCATGGATGCAATATCACACACATACACTTAAACAATAAAAAATCTAAGTAATGAGAGAAAACAAATAACGCTGAGTTCTGTTAACTATGTCTTTCTATCTTATCATGTATAGAAACATACAAATGCTGAAGTCAAGCAAGATTTTTTTTTCAATAATTTCTTCTAGGTCTCATATAGATGTAAATATAATTCTAAGAAAATTGTCATTTTAGATTATATAAAATTCAGGTTCTTTCTGTAAATGACCTTTCTTCAAGTATGGCAAAGTAGCAGCTGTTAACCTTTACAATAAAATGAGTGTTTTAATTTAAAAAAAATGAGAAACAGTATAATCATTCATTATCACATCTGCTTGACAGTTTATATGAAAAATAAATTTCATAATAAAATGATATACATGAAGATTATGAATTGAGAATAAATTAAAACTATCAAACAATTTATTAAAATGTGTATCAACAATGTGTTGCTTACATGTTTTTTTACAGAACAGAGAATGAATGTCCTTGAATGGAACATTTAGTAATATGAAATATTAAACATTATTGATATGAAATTAAATGTCAGAGAAAAGGCACAAAAATACAATACTCACAAAGACATTGAGCAAAAAGCACTTAACAGAATTTCTACATAATCACCACCATTGAAAGGTACATTATTATGTTTCAGCACGAAAATCTTAAAACCGTCACCTAGCACCTCAATTTAAAATGCCAGCATTGTTGCTTAAGTAATATGAGTTTTAGCTTCGTTTCCACTTCTTTGTTTCCACAGTCCTCTTTTGATGGAAAGGTTTTGCATCCCATGAGCCTTTCATTCTTCCTGATTTTACTATTGCTATCTCAAGGACCCACCAGGAAATAATACACCTGACTAAACAAAGTTCATTTCATTTTTCCCAAAGATAATACACATTATGCAATTGAAACAATGAAGAAACAGTTTTAGGTTATGAACTGAAACAAAGATAACATTTTCTCCAATATCTCATACATATAAAACCTTAGGAATAGTTAAACTTCAAAGGAATAGTTAAACTTGACTTCTCATTAACCAGGACTTGCAGTTGCAGTTTCTGACAACTGTATGAACTTAAAACTCCTTCTTCAGATGTTTCCGGTCACACTCCCTTCAGCAATGGAAATGCTTTAGCATTCTCACTCCCACCACCCCATCACAGATGTGAGCTCTGTAATACTACCAAGAAAACCATAACATCTAAGCTATGTCTTTTAAAGATATTCTTATAGCATATCTCCAAAAGTTGCTTCTCTATAAAGATCAAACTCTCCGAGGCACCAAGAGTTCAAAATAGCATTTTGAGGTAGAAAAGACCACAGAAGGAGGATGGAAAGCCCAGTATTCAGAAAAAAAAATATTTAGACATATAAGAAATGTTAGCAGTCCAGACTAGACCAGCCACCAGCAGTCCAGACTAGACCAGCCACCAGCTGGACTAACACAGTTCATGCCTTGTGGTATAGAAGGACAGGCTTTCTGAGTTTTGCTGAAGTTCCTCTGCAAAGGAGATGTAATTTAACAAGATGGTTGATGGTCAGATGGTTTTTGGGGTATATTTTTTTCTCAAGTAATTACCACATATCCTATTTGGCCAAAACACAAATCTGACTACATTATTTGTTTTTAATATATTAAAACATAAGACCTGGCTATGCAGTTCTACTGTTGAACACTCATCTAACTTGTCTAGTATGTACATATCTCCTGACCCAATCACCAGAATACATATCTCTCTCTCTCTCTCTCTCTCTCTCTCTCTCTCTCTCTCTCTCTCTCTCTCTCTCTCTCTCTCTGGGTTATTTCATTTTGCAAAACAAGAAATTCTGCAGATTCTTTTTTAAAATGCATTTATTTATTCTGTATGTCTTTTACATGGTGTATCTTGAGCTCATTCATTTCCTTGTCCCTTTGCATCTTCCATCTGTCCCTACACACACCCCCAAAATAAACAAAATTACGAGAAAAAAAGAAAGAAATTAATGAAATAAAAATGGGAAAAACTTAAAAATCTCATCATGGAAGTTGCTGTGTGACACAGGGAGTCACACCATGAACCTGTTTGTCCTGTATCTTTACTTGCAAGTGTTCATTATTGGTCTGGTTCTATGCCTCTGGCTTCTGCTACACTAGAAATGCTGGGCCCTTTCTAGAACTCCTCCTGGATATCCCCTTGTTGTCCTATGTTGTGGAAATCCTGCAGGTTTGGGTCTGTGGGTCAGGTCCCTTCACATGCTCCAGAAAATAATAGATGGGGTGGATGATGAGGCAGGCCAAGTCATAACTCTGGGTCTGGACCTGGGCAGCTGTAAAGTTTGTCCACCAGATGTGAAATAGAGACATCTCTCCCATACTTACTACTTCAGGGCTGGCTCACCCACACTTATACTAACAGGGTTGACTCTCCCACCCTTATGACCACAGGGCCAGCTCTTCCACCTGTCCCAGACATTGATGTGTGGGGGTTGGGTGGGGGCAATTCTCCCCTGCCCATGCTGCCACAAGATGGATGGGTAATAGGTTCAGCTCTCACATGCTCACAATTTCGGGGCTAGCTCACCAACACCTGCATATTCTTTTCTGTGACATCTTAATGACAGGGTGTCTCCTCTTTGTCCATGCTTTGAAACTTCTTATAAGTACTTGCTATGCCTGCTTTTCCTCAGCCTTATTTATCTTTATGTCCTGTTTGGACTGTAGCTAATTCATTTAGCCCTTTCATATTTGCAACTTACCACTGTATCCAGTACCTAAGAGCTGTGTAGCAGACATTAAAATGCAAGTAATCCCAGCATCTTGACAAGACCATACAACTTAGGGTCACATGATACTTTTGCCAGCATTATGTCCTAAAACAATTATTTAAGCTAGTTCAAACTTCAACAGTGGGTTGTGGCATCCAATCTATGTACTTTTAAAAGCAAATTTGTGGATAAAGTTAATAACAATTGTTAAAGTAAATATCCCTCTGTAACTACTATCATTTTAAGTGACAAACTATTCAAAATCAGAAGGGATTCATTTAAATTTGTGTCCCATAATTAGTACCTTGATGTCCAGGAAAATTTTTGTTTTTCATGTGTTTGTTTTGTGTGTTTGTAAGGAGAAACCCAAATGTATAGGTACTGCTCACCAGAATTATATTGTTAATGATAGATTACAATGACAAATAACAACTGCTTTGTCAAATTAAATAAATTAATCATTCATATGTATACATACCCAACCCTAACAGTTTCTAAGCATCACAGAGAAGGAAAGCCACAAAGAGACTTGACTCAACCAAACTTTCTCCGTTGTCTTCAAAGACATCAAGTCTGCTTTGAGGAGCAAAAAGAGATTGTCTGGCAATGTGATTACCCTAAAGACTGTTGGCAGGGGCTAGGGAACACAAGACCAGAAGGAAAATAGAAGCAGGCTCTATGGAGATGGTATATTGAAAAACTACCATGGGACTAAGGACCTTCAGTGCCATTTGAAACACTGATGCTGCCAACTGCATATGCAGTTTACACCTGGTATTTATGATGGGAGCCATATATAGTTTAAAAATGAAATCAGGTCAAGTTGAAATCATCTTGAAGGGAAATGTAAAGGGATCCACAAAATAAGATTAGTTCAACTCCTCTCCTGCACATCATACACTTTAAAGGAATATATCCAGAAAAGAATTCATTTAGCAATCAACAGAACAATCAAGACTGGCTGGGTAGAGACTGAAGTGCCTCAGTCCATCTGCTGATGATATTTATTGCTTTTTTGGCACTTTCCGCATATTTACCAAGGCTATGTAAAAAGAAAGTGATGTTTCTTATTTCTAGCACAAAAACAGATGGTGTTCCAGCAGGTAATAATTTAATTAAGTGGCTCCTTAAGATTGAACAAATTGGTTCAAAGAAAAGAAAATATTTTTAGGGTTTATTTTTTTGTAGGCAAAAATAAAGTTTGACTTTTGTTAAGGCAGCAAAAGTAAGATTTAGCAATATCCTATTCTTAGCAAAATTTTGCCCCCTGCATTTCTAAACTAGAGGCAAAATTGTTGTAGCTTTTGGTCAAATCTTGTTACCTATAGCAAACAATTTCAAACTGAGGAAACTGACAAAGTTAAATTCAAATATTCTCAGAAAACAACTAATTTTATGAAAGATAAATTAGGGTTACACTGCAATACCTAGAGAAAACAGAATAGAAACAAAAATTGTGAATATGGAAGTTAGTTTCTAATATTTGTATTCTATTTCAGTTAAAGCCATGAGACCATTTTAAAGCCACCATAACACATGAATTAAAAGTCTCATTATTAGTAGAAAAATAATATTGTTTCAGCTTAACCCAGTAACTATTGTGAACTTGAGTTTACAGAGGAAAAGTACATGAATTGCTACACTGCTACTCACTGACTGGATTTAAGCTAGAAAAATCTTTCCAAGACTCTTTTCCCAGCTCATACAAAGGCACTCTATTGATACAACTTTAAGGTCAATTTTGTGATATGTATATGTCAACTCTTGTTTGGGTATTGTGTTTATACAGATCTTTTAAAATGATATACATAATTAAATACAGGTTTTGTCACCTATAAAATTCAGAACTTATAATTAGGTTAGTTAGGTTTTCTAGATATAGAGATGTATTTGAGATGGTTAGGTATTCTTCAAACCTTTCAAAGACCTACAGAAATATGGCATTTAAATGATTTAGGATTTTTCTTGACAATGAGACACAACTGCTCCTAGCACACCAGTTACCTCAGAAAGGAGGATGGGCATCGAAGAAACTCGTTATGGAGTTTGCTTTCAACATGGCAAGATTAGCCATTTGGGCAAGAAACTGCTCTTGCCTGGACTGTTTGTTACAGTATAAGCTGGACATACAAGACCCACAAGAAAGTGACTGCTGAACTTACAAAAACAAGACAGTACTAAAGGGTCTCTGTTGAAATGGAGAAGTGTGCCAGTCACATGTGGCCTATAGGCTGAAGATGGATGCCCTAATGTTACAGAGGAACTGTGGGTGACTGTCCAGGCAGCGGATTTCTCTGTCAATTCTAGAGTTTATATATTATCCTTCTGTGGTCTTTGATAGAGTTAAAGACAGATAGCTATGGTTATAGTTTTCTTCAGTTATTATAAAAGATAAGCTATCCTTCTTTTATTTTAGACAGAAAAGAGGAGATGATGAGGGAAGTACTTCTGTGTATGTTTATCTTATTGATTGTTAAATAAAATACTGTTTGCCCAATGAGACAACAAGTTAGACAGGACTAGGAGTCAAAGATGATTCTCGGAAGTGTAGTAGACAAGTGGTGATGCAAGAAGTGACATAGCAACGAGACTCATATTTAAGCAAAGGAAACAGGAAGGGTTCCCCTTTTCCCCTTTGCATCCTCCAGTGGCAGGATGTGGTGTTTTCTGGCAGCGGCAAGAGAGGGTGCCAGAAAAAGGCATCCTCTATAAAGATAAGTCTTATTAAATATACAGATTTATGATAATTAAGACTGAGCTAGCAGATGAGAAATCCTAGTCATTGGCCAACCAGCTTTGTACCTAATATGTCTATGTATTATTTTGTCCATCCACACAGTGGGCAGAACTCAGCCAGCTTTGGCGGAAAGATTTATTGTAACAGCACTCAAATATAGTAACTCATTGTAGCTATTAGGACACAATGAAACTTTCTTGTATCAGTTTCAGCCACTTAAAATAACCCTTATGACAGAGGAAATAATTCAGAAATGTTTAATATTTAGCAGTACTACACATGGTATTATAGCTATTAAAATTTAAAAAAATGTACAGGAATTAGTATAAGAAAATTTTATTTCAGGCAAAGAAATTCATCTAAGTGGAAGAACTCTTGGCTAACATGCCAAAAGTCTTGGGTTCAATTCCCAGCAGTGCAAAATAAAAGTGAGTATGTGTGTGTAGGTATGAGTATGTGCATATCATATGCACAGACATATAAATGCTACTCTCCATACATTAAAGCCCAAGCCTTAACTGAAAGTGAAACTATGAGGACTAAAGCAAAACTTAAAGAGTAAACAGATGAAAAAATTTTCTAATACTTGTATTTTAAATAGAATTGTCACATAGCCTTTTTATCCTTTACCCCTCCAGTCATTATCAGGCAAATTCTTCCCATGGACAACTTTTCTTTTATTATATTTATAACATACATACATGATTCCTAATATGTGAAAAATACATACATACATACATACATACATACACACACACATATATAATATATATATATATATATATATATATATATATATATGAGAGAGAGAGAGAGATAACCTGCAAGCTTGCTGAGTCTGTTTTTGTATATATGATTTCAGGTCTGATTACTCACTTAGGACAACAAACAAGGGGCCTTTTCTCCGGAGAAGCTTATACTCCTTCTCTCAACAGTCAATATTGTCTGAAGTTCTTTGTCTGTGTGTAGAATGCAATAAAACTTTTCCCCTTCTGTGTTAAAATGTCCACTGATGTTGCCATTGTTCTGGTTCAGTTTATCAAGACAATTCTAGAGACACTGTTCCACTACAGATGCCTGATATTCTTGCTCTCTTAAAGTTTTTCTACTCTGCTCTACCACAGTGTACCCTGAGCTACTGGCCTTGTGGTATAAATGCTTCTGTTAGGGTAGTCTTGCTCATAACCTGTTATCTCTGCATTGTCTCCAGTATGGCTTTCTACAATGGTCCCTATTTGCTGACAAGAGAAGCTTCTTTGATGAGGGATGGCAATGTGCAGAAGTTTTAGAAAGTAGTGAATTATGCTGGTCTATTAAAATTGTGGTAATGCAGTTATGTGTATTGTGTATGATTTTAGATAAATATCAAACAATATGCTTTCTTGAGTCTTTGCCAAACAACCTTGGTTCTGTCAGTCATTCTCCTTCTGTATTGACCTTCCATCTTTCTTCCTAGTAGCATCCCCCTCTCCATTATTTCATTTCCTATTTCATATCATTTGAGTCCTGCAATTCTTTTGGAAGGCTACCCCCAACACCCCTGGCAACCCCATGACCACCTATGCTCCCTTTATGCTTTTCTTGTTTCTGTAGTTACTCTATTTTGTTTACTCAGATCTAAACAGTTGGAGTTAGAAGCCTCAGACAGAACATGAGGCATCTGTGTTTCTGAATCCAGATTACCTCACTTAATATAATCTTGTAAGTCCATCAATTGTAAGTGAAAAATCTCATTTTTATTTCCATAGGAATAGTATTCCACTGTACTCTGCCAAATTTTCATTATTCATTCATCTATTGAAGGTTATTTCTTCACTATTATGAACAGGGAAGCTATGAACATTGCTGAGAAAGTATTCAAGGGTTGGATGCTGATTCCAATCAATATACGCACAAGAGTGATACAGCTGAATCATATAGTAGATTTATTTTCTGTTTTGTGAGGATTCTCATTACTGACTTCCAGAGTGGCTTCATCAATTTGCATTTCCACCATTCGTGAATGAGAGTTCCTTTTTCTCCACAACCTTACCAAAATTTGTTCTCAGATTTTTTGTTGTTGTTGTTGATTTTGGCCATTTTGACTTGGGTGCAATGAAATCTCATATTTTCATTTCTAAAGATGATGATGAACAATTTTGGGGGTACTTCTTAGCCATTTGTATTTCTTCCTTTGAGAACGCTCTGTTTAGATGCCTAGCCCTTCTTTTGAGTCATGCTCCCTTGACTCTTTGTTTACTGGTTTCTTTGTATATTCTGTATGCTAATCCTCTGTCAGAAGTACACCTGGCAAAGATTCTCTTCCATTCTTTATGTTTCTCTTTTACTTAGTTGTTTCCTTACCTGTTAGAAGCATTTTATTTTATGAAGTTCCCAGTTGCCGATTGTTGGCCTTAATCCTTTGGCATTTCCTGGTTCAGAAACTCCTTTACTATAGCTACACCAAAACCTTGTACTGTACTACTGATGCTTTCTTCTAGCAAGTTTAGTGTTTCAGGTTTCAAGTTGAAATTTCTGGTCAACTTAGAACTAATTTTTGTGCAGGCTGATCGATATGGGTCTAATGACATTCTTTTCCATATGGACATACGGTTTTCCAAGAATCATTATTTGAAATGGTTTCTTTTCTCCAGTAGATGTTTGTGTTTTTTAACTTTTTGTCAAGTTCCAGGTGACTGTATTCATGATTGGTTCTTACTTTCTTTCATTGGTTTACAGTCTGATTTGGGTCAGCACCATATTTTTTAATTACTGTAGCTGTACAATATATCTTGAATTCTGAAATAGTAACACTTCTATTATTATTTCTTTTAGCTCAAGATTGCTTTGGTTAGCTTGATCTTTTTGGTTACATATGAGTTGTAAGATTTTTTTTACATGAAAAATGTTGTGGACATTTAGATTGGGATTGCACTGAATCTGCAAATTGTTTTTTTGTAGGATTATCATTTTCACAATATTAATTTTCTGATCAATGAACACAGGATATCTTTCCATTTTTAGTGAGTTTTTAAAATATCTTTCTTCAGAAATTTGAAGTTTTCATTAGAGAAGGCTTCCACCTTCAAAGGAGGTTTTCAATGAGAAAAAAGCTGACTTGAAAAAAGATTCATGCAAAAAAATTATTTAAAAATATTAGGAAAACCTGTTCAAGCAAGAAGTAGAGAATGAACGGCTAATGGAATAATCACTATAGGGATTTTCCCATGATAAATAAGAGGCATACAAGGTGTCAACAGAAATAATATGGATCAGTGTAACAAGAAGATGAATACCTATGTACAATGTGATCTCTACAGTTTCTTAGAGAACAAGGTGTCATGAACTCAGAGTTCACACAATGATACAGGGCAAGAATAAGCTAGTGTGAGGGATATTATTACAGTGAGAGAGGGTAACCAATCCATTGTGAACACCACTAGTGCTATTAACTATAACTGTTTTTCTAATACATATATAAATTATAAATTCGTAAGTCATATATATCAGTATATATTCTATGAAAAATAAAGAAATGCATAATTATTTATAGTTATGTACTTCATATGTAGTTATATTTTATGCCATTGACACAATTTTTATGTACAATTGATTGTATGACTTTGGTAACTTGAATACTTAATTTTTAGAATTAAAATTATGTAAAATTTTGTATTATTACATAATTGGTCCCCAGAATGATAGCTGGAAAACCAGTATGGAACTGATCCAGACCCCCTGAATGTGGGTGTCAGTGATGAGACCTTGGAAATCTATGGGACCTCTTGTAGTGGATCAGTACTTATCCCTACCATAGGAATGGACTTTGGGAGCCCGTCCCACATGGAGGAATACTCCCTGAACCTAGACACAAGAGGGTTGGTCTAGGCCCTATCCCAAAGACTATGACAGACTTTGAAGAACCCTATGGAAGGCCTCACCCCCTTGGGGAGCAGGAAGGGTATGAGATAGGTAGGGTGTTAGTTGGGGAGCAGGGGAGGAGGCGAGCGAAAGGGACCTGGGTTTGACATGTAAAATAATTTTCTTTCTATTAAAAAATAAAAATAAGTAAATATTTTAAAAATTGTACTTTTTGGATGGGGACAGTCATGAATCTAGTAAGAGGAGCATCTGTCTATGTGCATATGGTTTCTGGTGTCACTGGAAAAAAAAAGTAACCTTCACAGCAAACTCCTTAATCACCTGGTTCTTACAATCTCAGAACCCTTTCCCACAATGTTCCCTTAGCCTTAGGTGAAGGAATGGTTTTAGATACATCCAACAGGACTAAGCTCCACAACTGTGCATTGTTTTTGGTTGTAGTTTTCTCTGTTTTCTCTACTACTCTCCATCTGTCGAAAAGAGAAGTTTCTTTGATGAGGGCAGAAGACTGCTGTTATCTATGAGTACAAAGACAGATATTTATAAACAGTTGCTATGGATTATCCTGATTTGGGAAGCTGGAGTTTTTAGATTCTCCTCCAATCACCACTGCACTGAGTAGTTAGCTAGGTTTCCAGTACTAAGTGTAATTTCACTCCTGTTGTGCAGATCCTAAGTTCATTAGAGAGCTGTTGGCTACTTCCAAAAAAATTGTATTTTTTTATGTGTATGTGGCTATTCCTGCATTTCTGTATGTGCACTACATGAGTTTAGATGCATAAGTAAACCAGAGGAAAGCAATGAAAGCTGTTAAAAATGAAATTAGGAAAATCATAAGGAAATTGGTGGATCTAGAAACATTCAAATGAGGTAGTCCAGGCCAAGAAAGATAAACATGTAGCAATTTACACAGCTGCTAAAATGAAATTATGAAAATCATAAGGAAACTGGTAGATCTGGAAACATTCAAATTGAGGCAATCACGGCCAAGAAAGATAAACACCACATTTTGTCTAATTTGTGAATATTAGCTTTGACTCTTCAGAGATGTGTTCATTTGGAATATTCATAGAGGTCAAGAAATTGCTAAGGGTCATTAGGCAAGAGACTGTAGATACAATGCAATAGTATAAAAGTTCAAAGGAACTAAGTGAATAGGAAGAGTTAAACTGAAGTGGGGGATGGGAGGACAGGTTAGAGGATGAAGTACACAAAGAGATAACTAATGGTAAGATATTTCAAAAAGAGTCAATAGAAAGTTTATTCTGTAGAAAATTCCATTTATGTACAGTTAAAATGGAGTCACACTTTATGCCATAACAATGGCCCTACAAAGATACTACAGGATAATAAATAAAATGAATAGTGCCATGAATGAATTACTCTTTTGAAGTTGTTGATCAATGAGGTCACACGGATCTCCTAGCATTACAGATAACCATTACCAATGATTGTGGTTACCCTCTGGAATCTGACATTAAGATCTTATAACTACTTGCATCATAAAACATGGAGAAATCAAATTGGTATTGACCTGGAAACTTCATCCCAACTGTCTTGCTTTCATAATGATGGAAGGTGATATCCATGATACAAAAGGAGAAAAATATTTATCAATTATACTGACTATGAATTCTGTGAACTACAATAATGACTGGCCTAGCAAGAAATACCCAGTGTTGCAAAAGTAGCATGAATGTTGTGGGAGAAACCTTCCGCTTTCTGACTGTATTTAAGTGTTGTTACAAATGATGAAAACTATACCTGGCATGACTATTTGATTTAACTCAGTGGTAAGATGAATCACAAGTCCTAGGGTATGTTATTATTCTGCTAAATGGACATAAAATAAAGTGACTCCCCTGACTTATGGCTATAAACACACATTAGCTTATCCCTCAACCATCATCATAGGATCTTCTATTTACAGAGCTTCTAGTCAGAGAACAGAGAATAAAGAAATATATGATTTCTTATGTTTTTCTTAAGTTACTATGAGAGAAATAAAACAATATAATGTATAGTCCATATTTAATGGGCTCTGAACCAATTTAAGTTGGATAGGAAATAGAGGGTCACCAAAGAGCAGAGATTCATTCTGATCTGATTTTTCCACCTACAAAATAAGTGATGTGGGATAATGCTCTTGTTCACTGTAAAGATTTGTCACTTGTGCTGGTTTAATAAATGCTGATTGTCCAGTAGCCAGGAAGGGAGTATATTCGGGGCAACCAGAATAGGAGAATATGGGGAAGAGGAAAGAAGATGTAGTCACCATCCAGCTGCAAAGAAAGCAAGAAAAGAATGCTTTCCTCAGAAAAGGCACCAAGCCATGTGACTATACATAGATAAGAATTATGGGTTAATTTAAGTTGAAAATGTTTGTTAGTAATAAGCCTGAGCAATTGGCCAAACAGTTTATAATTAATATAAGCATCTGTATGTTTTTTTGGGACTAAATGGCTGCAGGTGGGAAAGAAACCTCCCATCTACAATAACAATCAACTAATTGTTACAGCATATACAAAAACTTAAATTTTCACATACACTATAATAAAAAATATCTGATATTATAAATGCCTTTCTTGAAAAATCAGTTTTAGTGGTCAGTTACAGTACCTCCTGGATAAGTTTTATTAGGAAAATAAGCAAATGCTGGTAGCAGTGTGACAGTAGCTACTTCATGACCATACTGTAGTTCCCTCGTTCATAAAATAGACACTAATCATTTTATAGGATTAAGCTTAGAGTTATGATCAGTTTAAAGCCTGCAATTTATACTGCTATCATAATTTTTGAATAATTTATGACCTGAATACTAAAGTATTCAAAGAACAACATCTCACTATTTACCATAAAAGGAAAATAAATGGTTTTAGAATATGTAAGAAATCATATATTCCATGAACAACATTGTAGAAATATATTATTTTTCTTTTATATTCTTAATAATTATTTTTAATGTTTTGTGTAATGTATTTTGATCATATTATTGTTCTTTCCACAATTCCCATGTGCATCCCTACATGACTTAAATGGGAAATGTGTGTGCACGGGTGTGCATTCGCACTTGTTCATGCATATGCTTGTTTTTTTTTTTATTTCTTCTGTACACTTTCCTACATCAGAGTTTCCTCTTGTATAATTCAGAGAAAAGCTTGCATATTTCTTTAACTCATGTCCCTAGAGCAACATGTGAGAAACTATTTTCCACGGCTGGTATCACAGCCCCAAAACTGAAAACCATTTTTATTTTACATAAAATTGTTGACTTCTACATCATGTTTCCTATTAGAATCCCAGGTATTTGATATAGATGTTTGTGAATACAGAAGGCAGAAGTATGGGGGATAAATACAGTTAGGGTTAACCAAAACAGAGCATGTATTAAAAATTCCATAAGGAAATGTGCTATTTGTAAACTAATAGAAAAATAAAATAATACACTAAGACCTGTGCTATTTTTCAATGTTTCTATATTGCACAACTTTATTGCAAAAATCACAAGCAACAAAAGGAAACAATGAATAAATTAGACTTCATCAAGAACACATTTTGCTTCAAAGAATACCATCAAGAAAATGAAAAGGCAACTGCAAAATTGAAGGAAATGCTTTCAAATCATGTATCCAATATGGGACTTGCATTGAGAATATATAAAGAACTCTTGCAACTAGAATTTTGAAAAGACAAATGATACAATTCAAAAAATGGATGAAGGCTCTAAACAGACATTTTTTTCTAAAGAAGATTTACAAGACGCTATGCACATGGCAAGATGCAGCCATTAGTCTTTAGAAAGAGACAATTGTCGACAAAAAAGGAAAAAAAAAAAAAACATGTGCCACTTACAATGGTAGCATAGTAAAAAAAAGGCAGATAATACATTTGAGTAAGAATGTAAAGAAGTTAGAGTTCACACAATGCAAGCAGAAATATGAAGCAGAGCAGCTGCTTTTAAAACAATCTGAGAGTTGAGAGTTTTTCCATAAAATGTATGCAATCCAACCATTACATTCCTGGGTATATTCCCAAGAGAAACAAAGACATATATATATAGAGGAAAACCTTTAAGCAAATATTTGAGAGCAGCATCATTCCAGCTGACAGAAAGTAGAAACAACCAAATATCATCAACTGATAAGATCATATATAAAATGTTTAACATCCATCCATTAGAATTCCTCTCAACATTAAAAATGCACTAAGGCTGGATGGTGGTGCACATGCTTTAAATCCCAGCACTTGAAACTAGAAGCAGGTAGATCTATGTGAGTTCTAGGCCACCCTAGTCTACAGAGAAATTTCCTGGACAGGCTCTAAAGCTACACAGAGAAACCCTGTTTCAAAAAATAAATAAACAAACCAATAAATAAGTAAAAAAAATGCTCTAAAAATGGGGTGCCAAGACTAAAAGAGTCAGAGCACCAAATAGACTGCTTAGAAAAAATGTCAATTGAACATGGCAGGTATGCTGTCCTCAGGACTCTTAATGGCTTTGGTTGCCTACACAACACTTGTGTAAGATCAAACAAGGCAACATTCCAGCATGGATGGACAAAATGGTCACAAAGCCTGACGCATGAGGTCTATAGGCAATCAGCTGCTACTTATGGAATGGAAGTCAGTTTTCATCGATGATGTGACCACTGGTGGAAAATCTGTGCTCCAGTAGTCAGCCCTATACTCATGTGCACAGAGCAATACCAGTTGAATTTAACATATTTCAGACAGAATAGAGGAAGTGTACATGAATTTGGGAAGGAGATGGTGGTAGGAATCAGGAGGACTTGGAGAGAGTGCTGAGAGTTAGATATGACCAAAATTCTTTGTAATCATTTGTGAAATTCTCAAGGAAATTTTATGAAGAATGGGTACACAGTTCAACAAGGAAAATGTTGAAAACATTAGGTAAAGTGAAAAAAAAACCCTTACAAAATGTCCTATGTAAGTATCCCTCTCTTCAGATACTGGGAAGGGTTGATTCCAGGACCTCAGGCAAGTCCTTATATAAAATCCCATAATTGCCATATAATTTCTGCCCCTTAATTTGATTCTTCAAATCACTAAATCATCTCCAGAGTGTTTGGATCTCCTACTAAAATGCAAGTAACTGTTATGCTGTGTTCTCTAGAGAAAATGTTCTCTGTGGTCAGTGCACAAAAGAGAAAGAAAATGAACCACTTATAAACAATGTGTGCTGGCAAGACACTAGGATTTATGACATGCAGGAGGCTTTGTTTGCAGATGCTTCTATTGATCAGAATAGATTCAGCAGTGTTCAAAGTATAATATAATATGGATAGATAGATAGATAGATAGATAGATAGATAGATAGATAGATAGATAGACGGACAGATAGGTAGATGATAGATGGATAGGAAAGTAGACAGATTTCTAATGATCCAGAGTTTTTTCTTATAATTTTATATGTATTTAGTTGATTTGCAGAATGTAAAATCTTAACTGTTTCTATTAGTACTTAATTATATTTAGTTGAAATTAGCTTTAGAAAACATTCCTGTGTGAATGATATTATCCTTGATTTTAATGATAACATCACAAAGGTTAACTATAACTAAAATCTCATTTATTCTCTTTTGTATTTTAAAATACCCTTATGATACTTTGAGAAATATTGATATAATATTTTTTCTTTAGTTTCTAGCTTCCTTTAGTTTCCCACTATATTTTAGCATGGATCTTATGAGCTCAAGTGTTGCCTAATGTCTATGGACAAATGCAGTATGTTGCAGATGCGCTGCATAATTCTACTACACATACTATTGCTTACTTTTCTGCTTTGCCTTTTCTTTCAGATGTTTTAGAAAAAACACACTAAAGGTCATTCTAATGTAAGAAGAGCCAAATTTCCTGTGTTCTTTTCAATGATCTTAGACCTTTGAAGCACAGAATGTTATATAAATTCAAAAGAAATTGTCCTTTTGAAAATTTCTTAAAATAATTCATAAAATTTAACCTGAATTGTCAGTGCTCAAAACAGCAGTCAACACAACAAATATTAATAACATCCATTTCACTGCACAGTACATATGCCATTTGAAAACTTTTTTTAAACTTCTGAAAATGGCTTAATGAACCTTTAATTTACCCTCTATTCAATAACTACTGATGATCGTTAAAAGACAAAGTATTATGTCAATGCACTTAATTACTGCCTTCAAGTTATTACCTACTATTATATAGCACCATATGCCAATTATCATAGGACTTTACAAAATACTGGGTGGCATGACCCACATGGCAGAAGCTGGTCTCTGGCACCTGAGTAGTTACAAAATAGCACAAATACCCCTGCCAGTACAGATACACATCTGAACAGTATATTTGAGAATAAATAGCACTTTTAAAGTATTTGCATTTGAGGCTGGTAAATGTTTCATATGTGTCTATGCTAAGTACTATTTTGAATATTATAGTATTTATTCTTCCTTAGTTATTTCTAGATATTTGACTGTGTATCAGCCTAAAATAAGAAACTCTAAAATAAACACGTAATGTAGTCAGATATCAAAATATGCAAATCCCAAATTTATTTACTTTAAAGTTTGCTACTAGAAAGTGGAATTGGATAATTAACCTGAATCTTGCAGATACACTTAATGTCATTTGGCTGAGTGGACACGTTACTCAGCTCCTCCATTGCCCACTTTTGTTAGTCAAACTAACTCAAGCTGACATTCTTTCCTACATCACATTCCTATCAGAGGGCTCTTCTAAAATTAAGTATATTTGGATGACTCAACACACTTGTTTTAAGAGCTATTTTTACGTGCCCATTTTCTCATACAATAAAGTAAAATTGCCCTAAGTCTGAGCCAGAATACACAGTCTGGCAGAAATAATCCCTACCCTTTCTTCCCAGTGACTTTCATCTTCTATTATGGTGTGTGTGTGTGTGTGTGTGTGTGTGTGTGTGTGTGTGTGTGTGTGTGTGTTTGTATGTGTGTACTGAATATTTGCACATTAGTTTCTCAGGAAACTTTGATATCATATTTTAAGATGTGTGCAGTTCTTTGTATTTCATTTTAATGATCAGGGAAAACCAGATACTCAGAACCAAGACAAAAAAAATCTTCTAAATGTGAAATATTTTTAAGAAAACCTGGATTTAGCGTTTTTCTGTTTTTATTTTCCTGGATTTTGTTGTTGTTTTAAATTAGGCTGATATATATAACATAAATCAACTTGGTATATTAAGACCAAGACAATTTCTTGCCCTAAATCTAAACTGTGTACCTTATAGTTTAAAGTGTAATGCACCTAACAGATTTAGTATACCTTACACTCTAGTCTCAAATTTAGAGACAGCATTTTGAAACCTTCACCACTTAACTTTCACTCTATGAATTTTCAGTGACTTATTTGAGAATTGTTGTTTATAATGAGCCCAGAGCATATTATTGGGAAAGGTTTAAGAGTGACAACTGTGCTTGGAATTTAAGTATTAAATGATATCAACCATCCCTTTTAATCCTTTGTTTTTAGAAGAGTTGTGACACAATTCTCCAAAACAGTTTCTGTTCATTCATTAATATTTTGTCTTCTTTCATTATTCTATTCTTTTCTGACCTTCACTATCATTGTTATAGGAAATACTTAGTATAGGAAGAAGTGGAATGACCATTATGTCATATATTTCACAACTAGCTTCAAAACCATCTTCTACAACATTTTAGAATAGTTATAATTCATGCCACAAGCAATGTTTGAACCAATAATACTTGAACATTTTCACTTCAAATCAGACTAGCAGTTATATTGGTACAATGAGCCTAGGATGTTTATATGTGATGTTGTAGGTAACCATGGTAAGCTCTGTTGAGAGCTACTGGATCACTGTCCATGTGGCTATACTACTTAAGGCTTGGGAGATGATATTTTTAAAAAGAAAAATAGAAAGAAACTCTATATTCCCACAAGCAGCCCCAAGCTTTAAGAAAACTGCTTTAACAGGAAGCTCTCTGTTACAAGACAACTTACCAAAGCTATCTCAAAAAACAATAGTAAGTTTAGATTTCCAAAAAGCAATGTAAAAGAATAGAAATAGAGACTTAAGTTCCAGATATCAGGCAGCCAAGGACAGTAACAATCAGCTGTATATTTTGGAAGTCTCTTTCACAGTCTTGGCCAACAGCATAAAAAGGCTTTCTTATGTCTAATATTGATATATTTGTTAGGTGATGATTGGCAAGTTTCTGTTGGCGAAGACACCATGCACTTCAGAAACAGGATCTAAAGACCTGTGCGCTGGAATTGACCTGAATGTCTCCTTCCTGATGGTATTTACACAGTACTAGAATGTACCCTATAAGCTTCAACAGGAGTGAGAAAAGCAGCAGTCCTACTAAGTCATGGCTACTGTGAATCCCATTAATACCCAGAGTGACATGATAACCCAACGGTGAAGTAGTGACATGTATTCTTTGGCAGAAAGTAACAACTCTCTAATTGGAATTAAGATCCACTCAACAATATAGCTAACTACTCAATGCTAGTGAAGTCATGCATATTGGAAAGGAACATACAACCATCACTTTACTAAGTCAATATAATCTCTAACAACAATCTAAACATCTGTCCTTATACTCACAGGTAAGTATAGTTTCCACCCCTCATCAAGGACATTTCTTTTTGCTACATACAGAGACCACTAGAAACAAAAACAAAAACAGCCAGTCACTTTGAAGAGATGTGGTGCCCAGTCCCGAGGAATGTATCTACAAGTCTCAGGCAACATTGTGGAAGAGGGATGGAAAAACTTTAAGATCAATAAGTTTGCTGTGACATTATCTTTCCTAGAAATGTCAGAAGCTACACCTATAAAGCGCCACTAACATGACTGCCAAAACGTGAACTGAACAAGGGCAACACCAGTACACATGCCAAAGCAGCTTTCAAAAAGCCCAAGTGGCCTCAACCTTACAAAAATAACTATAGGCAACTGAGAGCAGAAAGAACACACAAATTGGTTATCCAATACCAAATGTTTAGCAATGAAAACATGGACACAAGTAACTTTACCCATGTCAACCAGGGTCTATTTAGGAAAACTTGCAATAACAATTAATGAAGAAAAATAGCCATGAATTTCACAGAAAGTATTGTAAGGGAGGATTTTGAGGGAGGAAATGGGAAAAATGTATTAAATGATAATTTTAGAAATATAAATTTAAAAATCAAAAATAAAAACAATATCAATCAATTGTATCTATCTGTAAGAAAACAGCCCAATCCAGAGAATTATAAAGAAAACTAAAACAGTGCATACAGTGATTTATCTTACCAGTCTATGGTACTGATTTGTGCTGTAGACTAACACTAACTGAGAAAACATGAACATGTGTGGTCTGTGCATTTGCCCTATACTGCACTATCACCCTTGTTGCCTGAGAGGCTTTTCCCTTATCTCCTGAGATAAGAAACAGCATACACAACATAGACAGGTTAGTGTTTAGACTCATGTCTGACACAAGATATAGCATTTTATTAGTTGTTTTCTGTTCACAATATTCTTCAATAAAATCTAGACCAAATGGCTCAGCAAATTTCACAAACCGCTAACAGGACAACTAGGCTACTCAAAACTTGCACCATAAAACACATAAAATGCATGGTACGTTTAGCAATAATGCCCTTCGGCTTTTCAAACAAACCAAAATGCTATAATGCTATTAAAATTAGTAAACACTTCCAACTCACACTATCTTTTCATCATAGTTTCTCAATTATCAAACATTTAAGGCATCACAATATTATGAGTTTATAACAATGGTTTGTATTTGAATGAGGTCTTAATATTCAAAATGTGGAATTCACTGCACTATTGCATAATTTTTCTCTGAGGGTTAGTGATTCACTTTAAAAACATTAGCCAAACCAAATGTGCTACACTTTAATAATTATAATAGGATTATCAATTTTAAAAAGCCAGCCACTTTACTTCATCAATGAACTGTAGCAATTTTATAAGAGTAAGAAAGCTTATCAGTTCAAGACACTTTAAGACAAGGCCAGTGCTTATAAAATTAATTTTTAATGATTTCTCCACCATCTGGGAGATTCTCGTTATATGCAATAAAAGCCAACCTAATAGTGCTTTAAAATTCCCTATTTTACTTAATCACAAAAATCTAATAATTTTATGGTCACCATCTATTAATACAAATTTACATATTTGGATAAATTTATAGAAAACATTTTTTGAAAACTTCCAGATTTATGCTATTTTCAAAATAATGTTTTGGGAAAGCTCTCCCACTTCAAACAAATAAACTCCAATTGGCAATTGGAGAAGTTAGAGAACAAGAAGTCACTGGCAGTTTTCTTAAAGGTTGGTCTATTTTGGAGGGGCTGATGCCCCCAAGGGAGTTTTTCATGGCAAAGGCTAAGTGCATAATTTTCCAAAGTCACTTTGCCAATTTTCTGTAACCCCTAATTGGTTATTCACAATGCAAAAATAAAATTAGTTTGATGTTCATAAGCCAAGATATTAATCTCCAGGACTATTTTCCTCACAACATTTTGTATTTTCCATTTAAACCTTAGTTTTTCCTCTTGGGAGGTGTGTTAGTTAGAGTTCCTACTGTTGTGATGAAACAACCTAACCAATGTACCTTCGAGAGAAATGGCTTTATCTGACTGGCACATCCCATCCAGAGACACACTGAGGGAACCTAAGACAAGAACTCAAACTGGGCAGAAACCTAGAGGCAGGTGCTAAGGTGAAGACTTGGAGGGTTGATGTATACTGTGTTGCCCCTCATGGCTTCCTCAGCCTACTTTCTTATAAAACCCAGGATAACCAGTCAAAGATAGCACCACCCACAATAGAATGGCCCCTCCCCTCTCAATCACTAATTAAGAAAATATTCTATAGGCTTGTCTGCTTAGGGCCCCATCTTCTGGAGTCATTTTCTCAACAGTGGTTCCCTCCTCTTGATGACTCCAGCTTGTGTCAAGGTGCCATGGATCTATGCCGCAAAGGAGCTAAATTTCTGAAGTAATCCTTGCAAAGTCTTGATAACATGAAGTGGGATATGTATTAGTTTGATTTCAGTTTTAGAAGATTCCAGCCCAAAGCTCTCCAATACAATGTGTTGATGGGCAACAAGGTGCTGGCATAATCACCTTGTTTCTCCTCAAAACTTCCACAAATACTTTCCCCACAGTTAGACTATAATATTCTCGATGCTGTATTAAATAGAAAAAAAAAAACCTTTCATCATATTAGTCTTCTACTTCTACAATTGTTTACATTTAGTGTCTATCTAAAATTTTCAAGTCATTTATTGGCTTGATCAATAAGGAGTATAAGAAGTGCAAGAATGTATTTCAATAAGGAAAGGAGAATATCGGTGTATTGTGTGTTGTGTTGACAGCATCATATGCACAAACTGGGGATTCAGGGTGGTGTATGGGGTAGGATATCAAAGCTTAAAAACAAATAAACCAAGCAAAGAAACTGAGCCATGCCTTGGCGTTTATGAAAATTGACAAGATGCTCTCAAAGTTTCCTTTAATTCTTTGATTTTAGTTAAATGGCATCACGGCTATTAGAGTCACTGGCACTGCTTTCTGTAAGGCTAGGCCACCTATGGCTGTTTTCCCAGGAGATTTCACAGCTGCTATCAGCCGGGAACTCAGAGCCCTGATGGCTATTTTCAACAAGTAAGAGGAAACTAGAATGGACTTTCAAGCAGAGAAGGCTCTGTTTTCTAAACAAGTCCCAGGCTAGTGTGAGAAGCTGGATAGGGCGGCAGAGGTCCTCCAGGGCCCTGTGGGTGGGAACACGGAGCACTGAGCTTCTGTGGGTGGGCACAAACAGCATTGAGCTTCCTTCCCCTGCTAGGACCATGCTTGGCAAGGCCAGCAAAGAACTGACTCCAGGGCTCTGGTGTGCCTGGAACTTGACAGTGCTCCTGTAAATCTGTGGCCAAATGTTCCAGTTGTGAGACAGGAAATGCTTTGCTTAGTATTTGCAACGTGTACCTTGCAAAAAGGGAACTAGACCTGTTCTGAGCTCCCTGTACTTCTGCTGTCTGGTGCTCTTTACCAGCTTGGTTTCTGAATCCCTACTGGGGGGGCTTATAAGGAGCTGTGATACTAATTAACTTGCTGGCCTGGGTCATCAGTCCTCACAGCTCCCCTGACCCCAGGTTTTGACTGTTTCTTTTCTCATCTCTAGTCCTCCTCCTTGGAGTCCCCAGCATGAAGCCAGGGACAACTGTTGGTCTCCTTCATACCAGTGTCCTAATAAGACAAGAAACAATGTTCCCTCTGGAGGGGAGGAGAGAGAGAGAGAGAGGGAGGGGGCAGCAGACTTTTATTGCCATTCCTGGTTGACCTTCTTTTCCAGTCAGAAGCATTTACATTTTGGTGTCCCTGTCCTTCCTCACACAAACTCTGAGCAGTTTTCTCCAGATTCCCTGTAGGATGTTGCGCAGAACCCTGAAAAGGCAGCCTCTGCCTTTACGGGACTGCAATCTGATGCATGGCTACTATAAACACATAAACACGCGCGGGCCAACTGTGTGGTACAGATCCGATTGTTCAGTCCCAATCAAGATTGGAGAGGCAGGAGAGTCTCTTCAGACAGGCTGGCCGGTAATGAAATTGTCTCTCCCCTTTGTGGCTGTGATATCATTTTTTCTTTGTGACAGCTGTAACCCGTGTTTTCCTCTGAAATGTCTGTATCCTGCCATGTGCTTCCCCTCCCACACAGCCAGGCCTGAAGAGGAAAGCAGAACAGTGTCTCTCTGTGATTATAGGACAGCCACTGTTCAGGGACGCCACTTGCTCTCTGGAGTGCAGCAAATAGACACTCGAGGGGCTGAGTATAGTTGAACCTGAGGGTGTATTCTGCTCCCTGCTGAATTGGCCTTGGGTGGGCATGGGTCTTACAGCACCATCAGACCATACACTGCTGTGTAAAAGGTCATTGAACTCCTTGATTCAATCTCTATTTCTCGCTTGCTCACAGGTACAGGGAGACTCACATAAAGAAAATCCAGAATCGGCCTTCAGCACACACTACATTATTGATTAAAGAGGCAGGATTATTCTGGCTCTGCAAATGTAGTTTATAAGAATACAGCCACTTCAGACTCTCATCTTTTTGTTTGATGACCTTTGACAAGGATTGCCGCAAGCTGCGGTGGAAAACCATAGGATATTCTAGGAAAGGGCTTCTGATACTTGCTCTTCCATTCTTTGTTTCAAACATGAGTGTGTGTCTGAAATGACTTGAATTACACAGGCTTGGTTCTCATCACACGTAACTGGCAGAGTCCAGGTGGGAGTCATTCATTTGAACGGAGATTCCCAGACCTCCTCTGTCCTTTGGATTGTTTTATCAAGATCAATCTGACTGCAACTATGTAACAAATATCTCTCCTTTTCTTTTATAAAGTCTACAAGCAAGAGCCAATGTTACTCTCTGAGAGGCATTCTGTGATGTAATTTCAATTCTAAGAAAAGATTATACCGAGGCATAATTTTCATTTTTGATAACTTATGTTTCAGCAAAGAAGTCCTAATAACAATAGAACATCAAGTCATTTAGCAACTACTGAATTTGGTCCTCAGGACACCACAGTGCCCAGGGGATAAGTAAGTTACATAGACCCTCAGTGACAATGCTTTAGTTGAGTCACATTAATTTTTTCTTTGTGTGTGTGTGTGTGCAGGTGTGCAGGTGTGTGTACACATGTGGAAGTCTGAGTGTGATGGCTAGATGTCACTCTTTCACCTAATTAACTGAGGCAAGCTCCCTTAATCAAACCCAAAGCCTAAGGAAATGGCTGCTTTCACTACTCAGCTTTCACTGGTACCCATCTCTGGTTCTCATACTGGTTCTGGTGATGCAAACTCTGTTCCATATTGCATGTACGAGCTATAAACCCATAGGCATGCCCCAAGACTGAGGATTCACAGGTTGTTATGACAAAAGTCACATGAATTTCTTAGTGTCCTAGCTACCATAACAAAGTCTTCCACCCATCCTTTCTTAAAACAATAGTTTTATAACTATAAATGTCTTATAATTTCTTACTCTAGTGTTTACTATTTACCTTCAAATATTGCATGGAAGTCATTAGTCAGTACGTGATTCACCATTATGCTTTTCAAATTGCATGCTATTAAATCTTATTCCTAAAGGAACAAAAGCCTCCTTCCACTTGATTCTTAGGTAGCTCAGCTGGAGCTTTACCATCCTTGTTACAGAAGAAAAGATTTACAAGCAGAGAGTTGTCACTGGCCCAGATCAGCTCTCACCATCCTCCCGTCTGCTTTAGTCCCAAAGAAGACCCTGTGGGGCTGAGCCAGGATGGCTTCCTCTGTGGTTCAGACATAGACTTGGCCAAGGGGAGGCAAAAGTAGATCATTGTGCATGGGATGTATGAGATTCAAGTATTTCATTCCCAGACCCCTTTCTACCAGGTCCCAACAGACTGGCTTTGTTGCATCACTGAATGCCACAGAAACTTCAGCAATAAGACTGAAACATTCCCACCTGTGTGCAATGGCCCTGTCATCTCTGGTATGTACTGTTTCTCTTCAGATGTCCACTACTTCTGGCCCTAACAGTCTCCCTGCCCACTCCCCCAAAATGATCAGTGATCCTCAGACGTAGGAGGAGTGTTTCCATGCATTATCTGGGGCTGAGCAGCCCAGAGGCTTTTATTGTCTGTGCATTGAACAGTTCTTTGCACATGCACAAAACACGAAGTGGAACTCACTGAATTTAAACATAGAGCACATTAATAGGAGAGGGAAAAGTGGTATGGAGGACAGTGGAAGAAATGAAGATATGTGAATGAGGATGGATGTAACAAAACCTATTAAGCTCAAGTATGAAGTTCTAAAACACTGAATAAATTAAAAAACTTAAAGATTTTTTTTCTGCTTTCAGATGAGTATTTCTTTCTTGTCTTTCTGTCTATGAACAGGGTGACCCAGTCTGCTTTGTTCTATGAAGCACTTTCTGCATGTCTGTCCACATCTTTGTTCCCCCTCCATCTGAGAATTCCATCTGCTCCAAGAGGGTTAGAATGAAAAAGCAAATGATGTGGTCTGAAGTTAGACCCTAAACAAATGAATGTAGTATCACTTGATATTTTAGTAGTAAGTTTGAATGTTGTCCAGAACTATCTGAACTTACTGGGCATTTTGTCTGTTTGTTTCCTTACTTTCCTTTAGGCCAAATCGCAGTCTTGGCCTCCAACAGTGATCCTTTCCCTGCTGCATAGCATGCTTGGGCACTTGGATCTTGCTTCCTAGGGAAATCTGATGTGAAAATAAGAAACTTCAAGTCAGAGGCATCTGGGCTGAACACTGGGGTGAACCTGGGTCAGGGTACATGAGAATCCTGACCAATGTGCTGTGTTAACAGTTGAAGAATTGGCTATTAAGTGAGTGCTGAGCTTTTGCAGTATCACAAGGTAACTCACTCAGATTCAAGAATATTAAAATATTGGGTCATTCATCAGTGAAAAGGTATGTAAAAATAAAACTCACTGCCTTGGGTAAATGTTTGTGTAGTTGCTTAATGTAGATGGTTTCATTTAGAGATGTGCTAAATCACTTTAAGTCTAGGGAAACTGGGTCTGCAAAACAGGCTTTACTTTTCATCACTTGATTCATCTACTTTCTCTGCAGCTTAACTTTCTCAGTGCTTTATATCGAAATTGTGCTGACAGATGAAAGCTAGACCTAGCTCTACTGCAGAAGACACTTAGTCAGAACAAAAAACTCCACAGGAAGAATGTAATTTTGACACAAAGCCAACTAAATACATTTTGTCAAATCATCGGCTATGATGAAGCTTATGAAATCAATGAAAAGTGTAGTTCAATTACAGCTATAGACAAATGGTTCAATCACTCCTTCCTACCCTAAATAATAAAAGTGCATTTATGGTTCTGATACTAGTGACTCATAACCACTACTTTAGGAGAAACAGATGGGCATCTCAAGTGTCATTCACAGTTGGATTCCCCACCCCCAACACAGCCAAACGTCCTGCCCTCCAAATAGGCTGGAGAGGCACTGATAACAATTGTTATTACAAGTTAAGTGGAGTTACAAGCCCAAGTTTAGATTACTCTTCTCAGCATCCAACAAAAAACTAGCTGAGCCAAAGATCACCACAAATAAGATTACCATAGTAGGAGAAAACATCAAGGCTTCTTACCTTTCTTTCTCTATCAATAAAGGTGTCAGAAAAGCAAAGTACAAGTTTTGAGATTTGTTTGTTTGCTTCTTCTTCTTGTAACTTTTCTTCAAAACAGTCACAATTACCAGTTACCCACCTTCAGAAGTGAGGTGATGTTAAAACGACTCAAAGTTGTATCTGTGCTCCCATTACTCAAATGTGACTTAGACATAATTCCTGTTTACCGTCTTAACACAATGTTTTTACATAGAAGAAAACAAAGAATCCTTTCCAATATTATTCTTAAATCTACCAAGAAATATACAGACACCTCTGACACCTGTCTGCATACCATGTGCTACTGTGCTATATGCCCATGCTTGTGGTTAAATCCCATCTGTCTGAATCAAGGCAGAGTTGTCTATATTTATCCAACTGTGTCTATATATCTCCTTTAATGAAAAGCTTTAGAAGTTTCCAAAACAGACATCATTTCATGTGTTACTCTGTAATTTAAAACTATTCTATGCTATTGGTAAGATGGAACTAAATTGGTAATTTTCTTTCTTCTTTTTGGAAAACAAATGAAAGACAAGAGAAACCACTAGACATGCATGAGATGTAAAGACATCTCATGATTCAAATTAGACCACTGATAAAATCTTTCCTCATTCACACATTCTTTTCCTATACTGTGAGCCACTGCAGTTCTTCTAACCTTTTTACAACACAGCAGCCCCCAAAGAAGAATGTAGGTTTGCATTTGAGCTGTGTGTATATAAAGGAAGATTCCACAGACAAACATCCAAAACTTAGATACCAGTGGGTATCTGATGGGAGATGACATTCTGTAATATGTTTCCCTTATTTGTTGATGAATAAAGCACTGGTGGCCAATAGGGAGGCAAGATAGGTGGTTCTAGGAGATGAGGAGGATTCTGGAAAGTGTAGGCACAGACAGATGCAATGTAGACCACAATGGAGTAAGAGGCCCATATTTTTTCTCCAGTAAGATAAGACAACATGGAAATACTTAGATTTATAGAAATGGGTTAATAATTAAGACAGATCTAGCTAATAAGAAGCCCTAGTCAATGGCCACAGATTTATAATTAATATAGTGTCTCGTGTGTTATTCAGGGGCTGAAGCTGCGGCAGGACACAGGTGACTGGTGGAAAAGAGTACACATATCATGTATCTATAAGGGGATATATCTCTTTTTAAAATTCTGCTTTAAATGTGTCTTTTCCTATACTTTGTTTTCACTAAATAATACCAGCCAAAAATAAAAAATAAGTAAAAACCCTCTTTTTCATAAAACATAGATTTCCCCACTATTTAAAATGATTATTGACTTATGAAAAGACCATTAGCATTTTCATCTACATAGGGAAGAATTCCAATTCATTTAAGATTCTCCCATTTATAATATTTTCTTGCATTTTAATGAGTGTTACTCCCCTAGGTTACTCTTCTCTTAAATGCCTATTATTTCAAAAATAAAAATAAGTGACAACTGCATATCTATTTGTAAAGTTACTGAAACAATGTACCTTTCTAAAGGAATTTCTCATTGAAATTGCAATGAGCCTGTTTTCTACTTGTCTGCCAGACTTTATGACATATAACTTCAAGCTATAAGAATAGTTAAATAATACTAATGACAACACATGAGTTTTAAAGATGATTTTGAGGGATGGAGAGGTAGCCCATTACATCAAGGCTGACATTTCAATTCAATGCCTGGATCCCATCAAGGCAGGAGAGAAGCAAACCTGAAAATTGTCCTCTGACCTCTACTGGTGCACCATGGATTGTACAGGTGCACACACACACACACACACACACACACACACACACACACACACACACACACACACACAGAGTACACTTAATGGAGACTTTGTGTTTTTTAGTTATATAAACTATGTAAATAACAACAACATTAAGCATTAATTTTAAGTCCAGAATGGCAGAATGTTATCAACACACTTAAAATTAGGCATTGCCCAGAGAAAAAGAATCAATTAAAAATCTTTAGACCAGTGTTCACCTGTCCAGTTTTGTATTTGACACTGCAGAGAATGTTGATGTCCCAGGAACTTTTTTAAAGAATGAAGGTAAACTAGAATCATGTCCATACTAAAAGGAATATCTTCCACCACACTCCCCCCTCCCTGTTACAAAGAAATGTTTATAACAAAATGCTCATATGGAAGGGGATCTTAGTGCATTCATTTCTAAGTGTGATTTTCTGTTCATTTTGCCAGGCTCAAACTCTCTCCTGGGAAGAGTCCATGTGTGATTAATATGTAATTATAAACTTTTAAGCTTTGTAAACTAATTGAACATCAGTAAATGTGGCTCAAAGGTTTTTTGTTGATATCTGTAGCCACAAAACAAAAGCAAAACCAAAATGTTACATAAAAGACCAAAATACAAGCTTTTTTCCCTCCAGAAGAGACAGAAAGAGGGATTAAAATATTTAAAGGAAGAAAATAAATAGATACATAGAGAGGCACACCAAAGAGATTTGAAAGGCTTCCTCCTCAAATAAAATATTACTATTTTACTACAGATTAGTATTTATAATTGTTTCTTGGATGCAGTGTTTTAATATAGCATGATAAATACACCATGGTACAGCAACTCCATGGGAATGCTCCACGGCGGTCTCAGACATTCATAGGTCTTTCTTAGTCAACACTGGCAGAGAGGAAGGCAAGGCAAACCTAGCCCAACTCTTCACTGACTGCTTGCTCAAAGTCCAAAGGTGTAAAAACTATTGAAGAGTAAAGCACAAGGTCTCTGAATCCAGAAGAGGATAGGAAGATCAGATGCTCTCCTTCTTTGATTTCAATCTAAATTAAGATTAAGTCAGAGAGCTAGAAGAACATGCCACAGGTCCTAATGGTCACAGTATTTCTAGATGGTAGACTTCTACCTGAAATGTTTGAAAGGGGTTTTCAATCTCAGGATTTGGATGAAGACTTACATTAGCTCATGTAACGTTAGCTCATGTTACATCCACTTACATCAGCTGCTTTCCCAAATACGCTCTGCTTTTCCTGACTCAGAGTAACCATTTCCTCTTGATAAAAGTCTGTCTCTCTCTCCTAAATGATATCTAGGAATCTCCTACATTATCATTCCTCTTTCTGATTTAAATTAAAAAAAATAAAGAAAGAGAAATAAAATAGGCAATAACATGATGGCTCACAGGTATGATGGAGGAGAAACCTCACTGTGAATAAAAGGGAGAGCATAGCCAGTGGCAGAGACATCTGGAAGTGCCTAGAATGGACATGACCCTGAGGTGTGCTATGGGATGAGAAGGGGTGGGGGCTCACAACATGGACCATTTGCAGCAGCCTAAAATAGAAAAGACAAAACAAAACAAAACAAAATAACAACAGCAACAAAATCTAGGTAACCAAAATGGTTGGATTATATAGGGAAATCCAGTCTCTGGGCTGGTGAAGTTTAAGTAGGGGTGGGGTACACCAGCCAGGAGGAGCCTGTAACAGGTAGGTGCTGAGAGATTCAAGGAGAATCTGGAGACCAGTGTCCACTGTGATATATAAAGTAGATACCTCAGCCATATGCCCCAGATTTAAAACCTAACACATTTAAGGTATCTTCCCTTGGAAACTCTTCACTTTTCACCACCTTATTCAACTTTCTTTATTAGGACAAATCCCAGAAGCATGTTTATTTACCATTGTTGTGACTGTATTTTGTTTATATGGCTATCTGAGAATAATGGTGTCTCCCTCCAGAGACTGACTCAAAGCCAGCTGTGAGTCACCATTAATCATATGCATGGCATGTAACACTGGGCTTAACTATGGACAAATGATCAATTCACATTTGACAAATGAAATATCCGAATGGATGAATTATTTAATACATGAACATTTGACTTGAGCCGAAACATCTTACAGTTGGTTAATTGGTCTTGAAAAACTCTGAGTTGACACATTTTGTATAATGGGTATTTCTCATGATATAAACTAGTGTTAGTTAGAAAATAATATTGAATAATAATTAATTTTTCAATAATGAAGCATGACCTTTGCAATAGAATTTCAGCAATCTAGCTTTGATAAGGATACCACTGCTCTGATTTTTTTTTCTATGTAAGTATGTTTCAAGAACTGCATCTTTAAGCAGTCTGTCCTCAGAGAATTTAGTTAATCACATAAACTTAATTAAGAAGCATTTAGTGATTTCACTTTTGTATCTGGATAGTGCTCTGCAAACACTGTTGACTAGTTCTGACAAGGAAGCTTGCCTGAATGCCAAACCTGATAGTCCTAGGGGTAAGGAAATTGTCAAACAACCCATTGGTATGACAGCTGTGAATTCAATGGGGGATGACTTAGAGTCTCAATTAACTATGGCAAGTCCCCTTTAAGGACATCAGCAGCCCATCCTCTGGATTCCCTTCCCTGTACTGAGTGTAAGCAGGAATCTCAATGACCTTGACATCTGAATGCATGGAGTCATGGATTTGTTACACTGCCACCTAAGGCTCTCACTGCCTGAATCCAGCCAGCAGCCTAATTAAACAGCAAGCATTCCTGGAGGGGAATGTTAATGAGTCTCCTTGGCAGCCAGCAGCCTGTTCCCCAGATGGTGCAGGGGTTATAAATTGTCAATAGGGCAAGAGTAGTGAGGGAAGTCAAGAAAAATACAGAAAGACGCTTACATCACTGAAACTTTTGGCCATAGATCTCCATGTTGAAGATCATTGGATATGGAGATGAAGCTGGGGGAAGGAAGGTAAAAGCACTTTCTGTTTGCTTTTTGCCTGTAAGAGCACATCTAGATTTTCTCTGGCTTTTCAAGTAGATCCTATGCATTGTGAGTTGAATGTTGGGATCATTATTTTTCTTTTCTCTTTTAAAACTATCTTTCCTCATTTTACATACCAATCCTAGTTCTCAGTCTCTGCCGTTCTCCTGCTGTCTCTACCTTTTTCCCCACCCACCCCCCATCCATTTCCTCAGAGAAGGTAAGGCTTCCCATGGGAAGTCAAGGAAGTCTGGCACATCTGTTTGAGGCAGGACCAAGGCCCTCCCCACTATATCTAGGCTGAGCAATGCATCCCTCCAAAGAGAATGGGCTCCAGAAAGCCAGTTCAAGCACTAGGAATAAATCCAGGTGCCACTGCCAGTGGCCTCACTGACTGCCCAAGGCACACAACTGTCACCCACAATTAGAGGGCACATTTCTGTCCCATGTATGTTCCCCTGTTGTCAGTCTGGTGTCTGTAAGCTCCTGCTAACTCAGGTCAGCTGTCTCTGTGACTATCCCCCAAATGGTCTTGACCTGTTTGCCCATATTATTGCTCCTCACTCTCTTCTATTGGACTCTGGGAACTTGGCCTGGTGCTTAACTGTGGATCTCTGCATCTGCCTCCATCAGATGCTGGATGAAGTTTCTATGAAGATAATTTAGTAGTCATCAATCTGATTACTGGGGACAACCAGTTCAGGTCATCCACTAATGCTTAGGGGCTTAGTTGGGGTCATCTTTTCAGATTTCCAGAAATTTCCTTTGTTCCAGGTTTCTCACTAGCCCCATAATAATTCCCTCCATCAAGATACCACTTTCCTTGCTCTCCCTCTCTGTTCTTCTCTCATCTGAAATGGCTAAGGTCAAAAATACCAAGATAACTTGTGCTGGAGGGGATGAGGAGAAAGAGGAACATTCCTTCACTTCTGGTGGGAGTGCAAATTGTGCAACCACTTTGGAAATCAGTATGGCTGTTTCTCAGAAAATTGGAAATCAATCTACCTCAAGACCCAGCAATACTACTCTTGGACATATACTCAAAAGATGCACTCTCAAACCACAAGAAATTAGCTCAACTGTGTTCATAGCAGCATTTTTCATAGTAGTCAGAACCTGGAAACAACCTAGGTGTCCCTCAACCAAAGAACACATAAAGATAATGTGGTACATTCACACAGTGTAGTGCTACTCAGCAGTAAAAAACAATGACATCTTAAAATGTTCAGGCAAATGAATGGAACTAGAAAAAACATCCTGAGTGACCCAGAAAGACAAGCATTCTATATACTCACTAATAAGCAGACATTAGACATAAAGCAAAGGATAACCAATCTATAGTCTATAACCCCAGAGAATCTAGGTAACAAGGAGAACCCTAAGATGGGATCACTATTTTAGGTGATCTTTACAAACTGATGAGAGGAAAAAATGATACCATGATGAAAATCTTCCAGTGGTTTAACTGATACCTATTATATTTCAAGGACTACCAGCCAATTGGGTTAACTTTAAATAAGATTGATGAGAAACAAACTCCTATGACCTTCAAGCAACATTCTCCCTATTTTAGAATAGTGAATACAAAACAGCACACATTATCAATTTATCTGTTTTCTTTAAGTGTCTCTTAGATGTTCTGTTGATCCATAATTAATCTTGAAGTCAGTTGGATATCTGAAAGCCAAGGTGAATTTCTTTTTCACTGTATTTCAAAAGCCAATTCCAAGACAGTCTGAGGTGAGACCACCTTGTAGGTTTTCACATCTTTTTGTCCACCATTCATATAAAATCTTCTCCATGAATATTTCTGCCTACTAAAT
Organism: Cricetulus griseus; assembly: GCF_003668045.3. Lineage (NCBI taxonomy): Eukaryota > Metazoa > Chordata > Mammalia > Rodentia > Cricetidae > Cricetulus > Cricetulus griseus. Next base: position 124,175,055 of record NW_023276806.1, on the reverse strand, counting down.
GACAGACTATTGAAAAAGAAGCCACTTCTGTGATTAAATTGAACTGTGAACATCTCTGTCATAGATGACTAGGGGGAGCAATTCCCTTACTGAACTACAAATGCAAGCAGGATCATATTGACTGTCTATGAAGATGACCATCATGGAAGAGGGAACTGTCAGGAATACATGGTTTCAGGTTTGTAAACCCAAAGCAATAGTTTCTACCAACAAGCATCTCAAGTAGACTCTGTGCTACAGAAAGATACCTGGCTGACCTTGACTGTAGTTGGGTGAAAATCAGGAGAGATTACTCCTCTAACCTATGCCCATACTTTGACCCAAAGAAACAAATTGAAGTTTGTGGTAATATGCTATGCCACAATGGAAGATTAATATGTTATCAATGAGTAATTCATAATTGTTTCTAATTATGAAAGGGAAGATTTTTACACTATAAGGACTTTAAACATCATTGATAGATTATAGTGCATTGCTATTATCTCATAATTCTGTTGTATTTTGACAGCTTTAAAGATCAAACCCAGGGATTAGCTATTGTTACAAAATTACTCAACCAGTGGGCCCACCAATTTCTTGTTGTTCTACTTTTCATTCAGTGAAAAGTTAAGTGCCTGGTCTTCAGACGTCACCTTCATGCTTAGCAACTCTCTGATGAAGCTATGACAACCATATATAGGAAAAAATAGAGACCATGGATCTGATTTCTTTTCAGCCGTAAATATCACATTTCTGTTGCTTGCCACTCATTATGACACTAATTCAGACTTCTGTTTTGTTAATGGAGCCTGGGGGGACATTTTTTCAAAATCGGTGTGTCAGGCAAAGAGATAAAGTCTTCCTTATTTTGCATCTTCACCAAGCATTTATGCTATTTTCCATGACATAAGCACTCGAATGGTTCGGCAGGGGGTTGGGGGGTGGGGGGGTGCTCTGCATTAAGCATCCTGTAGAGAGAGCTTCCATGGAATTGTTCTAACATGTGATTAAGAAGATCATGCTCTGCCTGCTAATTATCAAAACACAGACATTACTTGCCTGAAGGTAGATTTCAAGGCACCCAAGTAAAAGACTCGATTTTGTCCATAAAATGTAAACCTATAAATAAACAGACCTACACATAAATGTTTCCTAAGAAATACTGCCTCCAACTTAAGTGGAGCAACCATTTCCTTTCCTTTTTTCCACTAAATTGCCTATTTTGACTTTGCATAAAAATCATTTTGGAAGTAAAATTCCTACTCCTGATGAATGAACAACTGATTATAAGTTGCCACGGCAAATGCCCTGTAATAAATATTATCTCACCATCTTTACCGAGTAAGACACAGGCTTTGGGGGCCCTTTCCAACATATTTTTGTGAATGTTACAGAAAAGGAAATTTGATTTTTCTTTCTTCTACACAGCCGTTTGTTTCTTTTTTCCTTTCCTCTGAAGGCATGAACTGCCAATTTGATTTTAACTCTATAAGACATTTTCTTGGCAAATAATCCCTTTTTTGAACAAAAAATTCTTTACTTGACATTTAATGCTGTTTTAGGGTCAAAGCAATACAGAACCCAAATAGCACTAGGTACAGCAGCCATGGAATAGGAATGGTGTTTTAAGTTGCCTTGCTTTTCCAACCTATCTCACAGCTACAGAAATTAAAGTCCAAATCCCACCACAAAAGACATATTAAACTGTTGGAGGAAAATTCTAAAGGTCACATTATCTTAATGAAGTGCCACTTCCTGACAGCATGCCTGTGACGTTGGAGTAATGTACTCCATTTAGTGGGAAATGCTCCTTGAAACCCATGCCCTCTGCACCCTAAACAAAGACACTGGTAATTTTCCTTAAAGGTCACATACAAACGTGTTATTTAAAACTAGCCATTTGCCAGTTGTGAATATATATAAGAAAGGCAAAAAAGCAAATATAGAATGGGAATAGACAATTTGTAAAATGTCAGACGTTTCCCCCCTCCTATATTTTAGTAATATGAAATTGTGTCAGTTAATCACATTCTTTGATCTCTATCACTTTATCAAAATGTTAAAGGGAAAATTCTACGGAAATTCCATTGTAACCCTTCTCACTATTCAGTAAAACTAGAAAGTGAATTCTGGTAAATTTACAAAGTTTGCATGGTACTTGTTTTGTTTTAGTTGTTTTTTACAGGGCATTTCGAATGTATGTGTATGTTTTATGTTTCAATCCAGCAATGTGGCTCAGTACTAGAGTAGTTGTCTAGCATGGATAAGCTGTTCATTTCATCTATAGTACAGTAAAACAAGCATAAAAGAAAAATATGTAACACAAAATAAACATATATTGTTTCTTTCTGTTTTGTTTTACAAATTGGATTTTAAAACACATACTATTGTTAGCAAGCCAGAGTTTTTTCTTGGTGGTGTTTAGTTGCTTTTTGTCTTGTAGTATTTTTTGGTTGTTGTTTTTATGTTTGTTGTAGTGACCAGGATGTTCCATAGAATCACATCTTTCATTTAAGTCTGCTTTCAGTAAATATTTGAGGTATAATATTTTCACAAATGAGCAAATCAGAGAGTTTTTACTTACTAAATTTCATGACTAAATAGTAATCATTGCTATACTGCAAACAGACAAAGGTATTTCATCATTTTACACAGTTCATTTATCCACCTGAACCAATTAATTGCAATTTTATTTTGTCATTTATTTTATTTTAACATGTTTTTGACTAAAATAAAATTACAGCACTGTCTCATCCCTTTCATTCATCCAACCCTTAAGTAATTTTGGGAAGGGTTTCAAAGGATTTCCTTCCTATCCCATGATCATGCTACATTCTGAATGTCTGTGATGTTCTCAAAATTGTATGTTGAAATTCTCACTGCCAATGAGACAACATCAGATAGTAAGGCATTATGGGAAGTGATTGGGTCATAAAGATGAGTCCTCAGTGATTGGTTTAATGAGTTTATAACTGAGATCATTCTGCCAGGGAGGACCACAGTAATGAATGGACCTCTGTAACCTAAGAATTGAGCCATTACTAGTCACTAGTTATCAGCCAGGGCTTTGATCTCAGACATTCACCTCCTGGAACTGAGAATAATCCTTCGTATGTCACACAGTCTGGTTTTCATGTCAAGAAGCACAGCCTATGAACAGTAGAAATTATTTACTCTCATGGCATTCCTAGCAACAATTCTTAAGGGTACCACAGACTGGAGAAAATGGGAATTAAAACAATGCAAGTTAAAAAATACTACAGTGATAGCTGCTGTTACTGGAATCATCTGTTTCATGGATGGTTGTCAGTATTGGCATGTGTTTAATGTTGTAAAATGTTGACTTTGCTCGTCACTGCCCATGCTTTTACTTCTCATCTGAGGTAACAGATTCCTTTTCAACATTCTAACATAATCAGGACCCACTGTGAACCTTGTCTAAGTGGAGATGGATTCCAAAATCAGTTCTAACAGGAAGATTGCCTATTGTAAGAATCCACATCACTCATCTAAGGTAATAATTCCATTCATAAATGTGAATAAACTGCTTATAAAGAAAACTAAAAATCTGAAGAAGATTCAGTTCCTAATCCTTAAAATCCCTGATGACCAAACACAGCACAACTCCAGCATCCTATCTGGAATTATCACTTCAAGTCCTATCATAAACCCACAAGAATAGAAGTATATTTGACCACATTCCAGAGGTGGTACACTGTCAAGAAGTTTTATGGAAATAGAAGATTGATGCTAGACATCAGCTGTGACTATCATGTTGGGGATACTGGGACGCTCACTCCCCTGATGCCAAAGGGAGTTAGATTTTATGGCATAAAAGTTACCTGTGACAACATGTAGTTCATTTTACAAGTTACAAATCCAATACTCAACCATGAATATTTTAATTGACTTTATGTAGCAGCTCAACCTTCTTACCATAACACAAGTAAGGTTATAGTAAATTTCTTTTCTCTGAAATTACCATGATTTATTATGACAAAGAAAGATAATAGGTGCATTTATGATTTGAGTATCTCAAAATACAAAGTAAAAACACAGGTAATATAGACATAAAAAACCACCAGAGGAGTCTGAGATAAAGGACAGAAAACATTTCAATCCTTCTTGTAATCTTTAATATTTTATTCCAGTTTAAAATCTTTCATTTATCTGAAAAAATGGATAGAAAATTTGCTATTTTGATCAGGAAGCATGGAACAGTGTAACCATTATAAAATTAGCTCAACTATATTTCTACATATGACAGCAAATGGTCAAACTTGAGAAAACTAGTCCATTTACAGAAAAAAAAGAAAAAAGACACATGAAAATAAATTTAACTAATGGGTGAAAGATGACTAAAATGGAATAATGAAAAATATTTATTAAAATTAAATAACATATAAATCAATAGAAAGATAATTTGTATTTATGCATACAAATAATCACGATTGTCAATCTGTTCATATTACCCAAAAATCTGTGAGTATAACACAATCTACAGTGTAGTCTATTCACAGACACAGGATAAGTAAATTCTAAAATTTGTATTAAATCACAAGTTTCAGCATATAAAAAAATCAAAAAAATCTGGAGGCATCACACTGCCTGATTTCAAAGTTTATTAGAAAACTACAATAATCAAAATAATATGCTACTGATTTAGAAACAGAAACATAATCAAACAGAACAAGTGGAGAGTCCAGACACAAATCTACACATGTCTGAGCAATGAATTTCACAAGAGCACCCATAGTATGCAGTATGGAAAAGAGAGTTTATTCAACAAATAATGTTCAAAAATAGATATCTATATACAGAAAGATGAACATTTATCTTACAGCACATTAAATATCAACAAATGGTATTTAAAATTAAAAATGAAATAATAGACAATATTAAAAAACAATCCACAAACTGAGGAGTGTTGTTTCCAACTATACATTCCAAGTATGTTAAGAAGTAATAGAAATCCATGACAAAAGCAGGCAAAGGATCAAATAGTCATATTCTTCCAAGAAGACATAGAAATTGTCAACACATATATTTAAACTGTTCAACAACACTAATCATCAGGAAAAAAATGGGAAAAAACTACAATGGCTTGCCAAGTTTTACATGTTAAATAACTGGTTGTTACTGAAATAATAGGGATAGCTTCCTCTTTGTTATCAGCAACTGTGTAAGTGTAAAGCCTGCAAGAACACATACAGTCATTCAGCCAAAGTAACAGTGTCATTGTGAAACATGGTAAATAAATTAATGGAGAATACATGCTTTCTAAACAATAACTGTGTGTACCTCCCTTGGGCCTGTGCCCTCCCAACCATAAATGTGCATTGTCTCTCAAAGTACAGGCTCATTTCCAGTAGGAAAACATTTGAACATTATCCAGTTATGCCACTATTGCATCAGTAGGCAGTCTTTCCTGGTGGGTGAGTATAGTACACAAGGTCTTTAACTGGGTAAGACCACTGATGAATTTTCTACCCTAGTGACCTTTATAGTGCCTTCCAGTGCCATGCTAGAATCCAGCAGAGCAGAGATCTCAGCTAAGCCCCAACTTGATTTGTAAGGATGCTTCTCTTTTTATTTTTCTAGGATGCTTCCCTGGGTGTCACCCAGGGAAAAAGCTTACCAGGAACTATTGAGTCAATGGATAAAACTCTGGCTCAGATACTGCCATCTGTTGATCTTAAAATCCTGAAGACTGCAACACTGTGTGCAGTCAGTGATTATGCTGAGACTGTTTAGAAAGAGGCTGCTGTGCAAAGCTACAGGACATTTCAGAAACCTCTCCTCTCCCAAGCTGAGAACTTTGAAATGGCTTCCTCCATCTCAGCCCATAAAATGCTTAATTCTTTCCAAACCAACAGATCAGTGGTGCCAAAAGTATTAATTATACTGGAAGTAAGTTAAGCATCTTAATGATAAGAAGTGCCACATGAAAGACAGAGTCCTCCACATGCTGTTGTTAATAATAATGAATTCCAGATGAAAGTCTAAGAAAACACAGCATCAGCATTTGAAGGCTGAAAAGTGCCATAGTCGTGATATGCAAATATCTTTATGATAATGTATTACAAGCAGAAAAGAAAGCTATGACATGAATTAAAAATAAAATAAAACAAAAACCTTGCTTGCTGACAGAAAAATTAAGGCAGAAAAGAGAAGAATGAGGAAATGAAAATGTGCCCTAGTAATTTAGAGACATACATGCATTTTATATACAGCTCCTTGGCAAATGCCCAGGCCTCCATGGATTCATTCTGAGGCCTCCATGGATTCATTCACTTAAGTTGGAGATTCTACATATCTTCTTAAAGAGTTAATACTGCTCAGATGGATGGGAACCCTTCAAAGAGATTGGATGTTACTCTTTGGATTTGTCTATAAAAAATGTAACTGATTTTATAAATAAGTGAGGCTCTGTTTAGGATAGAGCTGTAGCCCATGAAGTTGCTGATGGCAATGGAGGAGCAGCCTTTCAGCAAACTGTGCCCCACACATGTCCCCATCACACTGTGACACATCACTTTTTACTTCATTGTCTGCATCTTTGTGCATCTTGTTTGAGGAGCTGGTTCACCTGATTGTTTCACTTTTTATATTGAATAACAAACTAAGTCAAGAAAGAGCTTGTTTCTTGGTGGCTGAATCTTTCAGTCTTGAATGAGACCACTGGGTGAAAAATAGGGCCAAGGACAGAAATGCCTTCCAGGGAACTTTGCCAGGAAAAAAAAAAAAAAAAACGGGGAATATATAAGCAAGAAAAGCTGGAAGAGAGAAGTTACAGGTGTGAGAAAAGCTAGAAGGTTAAACAGACTTAAAATGTGGCATTTATCATAAGACTCTTTGGGAAATTTTTGCTATGACAAAAGATATTTTTACAAAAGTAGTTAACTAAAACCACAGATTACAAATGGTGTGCCATGCAATATCCCAAGTTTGTAAATAAAGGAAACAAACGAAAGCACAGATTGAGAGCCAGCGCTATGTTTTTATTGTTTGATATTCCCTAATATCTATGATATTGGAAGTGTTTATTGATAGGAATGGTGAGTACAAAGGGGAAATGTTCAGAAGACATACAAGGCAGGAAAAGGATAAATTAATTTTGCTTTATGAGGAAGTATTGAAAGCTAATTTAGTGGCATGGATATTCTATAGGTTAAACAAATCAGAAAAGAAAACAACAAAAACAAAAACCAAGCAGACATGTGGTCAGTTGGGCTCATGGCGATGGAGGTTATGGAGAAGGTTGTAAACTCATAGTGACTTTCTAAAATTTATGATAGTATTATCTTTATTATTCATTCACCTCTTCAACAGCTATCTTTTGAACACTTACATTGTGTCTACAATGTTCATGGGCATCTAGAATACAATAAATAAACATTGAATAAACTATTTTCTAATGAGAGAAGACAGATAGCAAATAATCACATAAAAGATGATCAGAAATAGCTCATTAAGACTCCCTGGATGCTTACTGATGCCTTGGACTACTCTGGTGGCCTTGTGTTGTCTTTCAGCGTTTTGTGAGTTAAATGCAATGAAATTATGGCTCTAACTGGTCAAATGAGAAACTTGAACACAGTACTCTCCCAAAGTAATAAAGTTGAAAACTTCATTCCAAGCACCCTTGTTGTAGCATTCACTCATCAAATCCTCCCCATGTCTCCCACCATTAAAAATGAACACAGAGAAGGGTAACATAAGCAGGAGTAAAAATAGTAATGAGCCAGAGAGAAATGGATAGAGTTTGAGCAGAAAAGCACTCCTAAGTAGTTTCTAACTGAAGAGAGGCCAGAAATATAGAGAACTTTGTCACAAGAATATATGAGAGACAGATATTCATGACAGCAGAGTGATTGCAGCTTCTAAGGTGCTATTTGTCATCATGACTACTTATTATACTACGATCCATTTCAACCGGAGAACAAATGAGTTACTCTTCTTTAGAAGGAACTGAACATAAACATAATTGCATCTGTTTGACGACAAGAAGTACATGTCTACTGTGTGTTTAAAGGTGCCTCTAAAGAACAATGTGGGAATAGAGAGATAGGCACAAGATCAAAGTTGAACAGTAGTGAAGCTCAGATGATCAGATTTGAGGTTGGAATGGTATAACTTAGTGGAAGTGCAAAGATTAGTGCATAGGCTAACAGGTGAAGAAGCAGGGGACAAATAGGTCATTATTTCAGGAGGCAATGAGGACTGGTCATGGTGATAGTGAAGGATGGGAGTAGAAGGAGCCATACACTGAATACACATGAAGAAGAATACCAGTAGAATCTGCTCAGGGATTAGGAGAAAGAAGATCTAGAATATTCCACAGATTTTACCTGAGAACCAATAAGAACATGATATTCTTCCATGGAAAAGTCCACAGGAAGGCCTGCTTTGTATGCATGCAGTGTGGTGGTAAGGCTTTTAATATGCTGTTTAGGATATGTTGCCAAATACACAGTTTGCCGAACAAAAACTGTGCTCAGCAAAGAAACTTAGACTTAGGATGTAAATGCACATGTAGTCAAACCTTAGGTGGTGCTGAAATTCACAGGATTGAATGAAAGCATAAGAGTAATATAAAGCAAGAGGGAAAGAGCTTCAAAGAAGTGCTTCATTGCAGTCCAGTATTTAACTTAGAATGGCGGCAAGGAGCAGTCAGTTATACTGTGGAGTCTAGGACTACAACAAAGAAAGTGCTTTAGGAAAGAAGATAGCATGGACATGATGCTAAGAAGCTGAACTACACAGAGAATGAGGCATCAGTGACAGGAGAGGTGTGGAGTGGTAGTGTTAAAAACAACAAATGGAATTTAAAACTCCATTCCATTTGTTCACAGAGGAATTGAGATGGCTAAATCACATGATTACATAATTACAAATTCACAACTGTATTTGTCAAAGAAAATCCTAAAAGTAGAATTATGATAAAAAAAAAAGAAAGGTGAAAGTGGTGGAGCTAAGACGATGGATGACATAGACAACTACCCCGTACACATAGACACATGCACAGACACTTTGTGTGTGTGTGTGTGTGTGTGTGTGTGTGTGTGTGTGTGTGTGTGTGTGTGTGTGTGTGTAATTTGAAGTCACTGAGGAGGGGAAATTTAATCTAGGGAAGAGAAAAGCAGGACAGGGGAACATAAACACAGACATAGTTAGCAATAGAATCTGAATGTGCAGAATTCAGGTAGCTAATTGGTTCATTTTATAATTTGAAATAAGGTTTATTTAGGAGTCTCTAGGTACATTGTAGGCAGTCATGGTTAACAAACAATGAATAGTAAAATTCATGATATGAGACCAAAAATCTAATGCTGGGACTATAGCTCAGGAGTAGGGCACTTTCCAACTATAAGACAGGCCTAACTTTGACTCTTAACATGGTTAAAGTTAAGATCAGTAAATTTACTCAAAATTCATTATATTCTCACTATGAGGATGTCACTGGAATAACATAAGATGTTACTAATTTTTACATTTTATAAATTACATAAATATATTGTAGATAAATAAATTTTATTCATTTTATTGATTAGAATTTTAGTCATTTATTTAGTCTTCTAATACATAGTTTAAATTATTTAAAAATAGTACATATTTGATGAAATATTGTCATGACATTAATATCACATGTTTGGTGAATAGTCATATAGGGTAATATGTTATACTTTTTTGAGAAATTAGGGGAAAGACATGAGTGAAGAGGGAACAATAAATAAAACTAGTAATCTTATAAAATCTAGAGCCACTTGGTTTTTTTTATACATTTTAATACCTTTCATATTTATGGCAACAAACCTGTATCATGTATGTACCTCTTATATTGTTGTTCAGCATAGAAGCAAGAGACACTCTGGTCTGTTCTTCTGATGTCAGATGATAAGGAGATTTATTGAGCTATCTAACATGAAAGAGGGCTTGTCCTGCAGGGGTGTCCTGACCAGAAAGCATCTAAACCACATTTCTGCTCAGCGCTCTCCATAGCAAGCTTATTAACAGGAGAAAACATCCCTTTTCATCCTTTCACTTCTACATGGCTATCTATTCTTTACTAATTAAAGTGACATTCCTTTGTGTTTAGGTGTCTTTGTTTCTGACTATCCCTGCATCAAACAAATCTTTGGCTAAATGACACTAACAGATAACTATGGAGAAGCAGTTCCTACAGGAGTGTCAGCCATAAATCTTAACATAGGCAAGGAAACAGATTTATAATGTCTCCTGTGGTGGTGTAAGCACATACACACACACACACACACACACACACACACACACACACACACACACACACACACACACAATCACATATATGCTTCACAAATTCCATATACTACTAAAAGAGACTTTGTGCAAATTTAGCAAATACAACAGCTTATTAATAATAAACTGAACTTTTATACCTTCTTATGTGAAAAGGTATGATACTGTACCTAAGATCGTCTGGGTTGTTATGCCTTATTTACAAGGAGTTCCTCAGAATTTACAAACTAATTGTACAAATTTTACACAGTACTAATTGCAAATCAATAACTCTTATCTCAAAGGAAGCAGTACCTAGCTGTTTTACTTCTTGGCTATGTCCTTTGTAACATTAGAGCTGCCCTGGTGATTTAATCTTGGTCTTTAACTTTGGCTTCCATTTTATCATTGCCTGTCTGCATGATACACAATCTACATGATACAACTATCAAACTAAGGGCTTATGTTCTAGGTAAATCATTCTCCATATTATAAAATGTTTTTATGGGAATCAAGTGCAAGATTGAAAGCACAACATTAGAAATATATTTTAAATTTCCAGAAAAGGAATAAAAGTGTATGTAGGAAATTAGATACATGAGTACTTACTAGTTATCATAGAAAACAATGGGACCGATTTCTTAGGCTCTGTGTGAAGTCGGAAGAAAGAGCACTTATGAGCAAACAGCTTACAATAGAAGCGTGTAAATGGGCAAGGGAGGGCCTTTGGGGCCAGTTTAATTATCTCAGGGTCTAGACATTAAGAAGACCATCAGGCAGCTTCTGAAGCAGTCAGATGGCAGTGCCAAGTCACAGGCATCCCCAAGGTCTTACAGTTACAGTACTGTCATATTTCAGGTGACAGGCAATACTTAAGAACACACCAACCCTAAGCTCCTAAATTACAATCAATGTCAAGGTTTTACAACCAAAGAACTACTAATTTCAAATGTACATTCACACTGCCTGGAGAGCCTTTATGAAAGACAAGGGTTTAAAACACCAACAGCACAATGCTAAAGAACTTTGTAGATCATTCCCAAAGAGATAGTGTATTTGGGGATGAAAAAATGCATTTCTTTACTAGAAGGGGTTATTGAATGGCATTTCTGTACACATACAGAAAACCTCCGAGAGAACTGTTGGTGTGTACTCTCTCCTACAGCCATGTTTTACAGCAGGGAACGTCTATTTTTCCACATTCTCATATTGAATAATATACTTAGATCCACACAGGTACAGTGCTATTTCTTTAAATAATTTTTTTTTACTCATTGCATCTGGATGCCACTTTGATCACATGTCATTTATTTTCTCATTGATTTGCAAACTTCTGTTCCAGGTGGTCAACACTCATCTTCTTAGATTTTCCAGTACTTGTAAGCCCACAAAGTGCTTTGTGGGCTTTTGAATATCAGTGTGTGCTTTTTAAACTTTGGACAACACATACTTGTTTGAGATTGGTTTACAAAGAGAAAGAGTTATGCAAAAGGCATGGGATAATCCAGGCTGAAGTGGATGATGCTTAAACCACAGTTTCCAAGCACGGACTCTCTAGCTCATCTACTGCCCAGAGCTTGATTCTGTTGGGGAGAGCTGTCAGTCGCAGGCTGTGGACAGGTATGCTGGAAGTTCAAAGTTCAAAATTACATGCACATTTTCATTTCAAATGTTCAATTTTCCAGGGAGAAAGGTCCAACCAGTCATCTAATTCTTGCATTTTCTGATAATTGTTTTTATTTTTCTTTTAAAATTCTGTTCTTTCTTTCTTTCTTTCTTCCTTTCTTCATTTAGAATTAGGTCTTCCTAATTATTTCCAAACCTCATTCCTTATTTTGATTCTATTTCAGAGAGCAATAACCATCTTTACCTGGAAACTAAAAGATATTCATATTTAAAGTAAGGAAATACGATTTTAAAAGAGGGAAATTATAAAATAACTATGCGTTTTCGTACTTTACTCCCTATAGCAAGGAAATGGAATCAAACTAGTTTTCCATCAACAAATGAATAGTTAAAGAAAACTTGGTCTATGTATATTTAAAAAAAGGATACTTTCAACTCTAAAGTAATGTTTGCAAAAAAGGGTGGATGAATTCAGAATATATAATATTGAGCATGGTAAAGTAATCTCAGGAAAAACATCCCAATATATTCTTCATCATATAAATCATATAAGGAACTTAGGTGTGTGTGTATAAACAAATGTGTATTTGGGTACATTTAAAATGTCAAACATAGAATAGGAGGACGTTAACCTTAGGAGATATGGGAGGAGGTGATGAGGGAGTATTGAATTCACAAAACAGATGTGAGTATATAACTCGTAGAACTACAAAAACCACAAAAGTAAAACAGGATCATTGACAGAATAGGGGGCTGGGGAGCAGTAGAGAAGGTAGAAGTTGTCTCAGTAGGGGAATGGGACAGGGGAGATTCACTGAGAAGGGGACAAAGAGGAGGGAGATAAATAAAATAGGAGTACAGAAAGCATGAAAAAAAAACTTACAGGGAATCATACTATTAACTCTACCTAAAAACAAAACAAAACAAAACAAAACAAAACAAAACAAAAAACCCCTAAAAATGCAAGTAATTCCACCTACAAAGAGCCCAATACCAGACATCAGAGACTCCCTATTGCTATTGACCTTGGTTATGCCGAGAAGTAGAAAGTAAGTTCCAATTGCTAAAGATACTATGCATTTCAGTAACAGGGTCCAGGGAGCCCTCAGCTGGAACTAATCTGAATGCCCCTTCCCTAAGAATTAGCTTTCTTGGTAACGGAATGAGGCATTCAAACTGAAAGGCATTCTACCCAGCTATGATGCCTACAAATCAAAACAATGACCAGCATCACACAAAATAGCTCTATGGATGCAGTAGTGGCATGCATACCTTGGTAGAATCAACATCTCTATAATTGGACTTAAGTCTCATTCAACAAGAGGGATATGATGTCTAATACTGAAAATAGTTAACTTACTCAGCAATAGTGGAATTAATGATATTGAAGAAGAATCACAACCATAAACTTATTAAACTAGTATAAACCCTAAAAACAATTTATAAATATTTGTTCATTAACAACAGGTAAGTACAACCTTCATCTCTCACCAAGAAACTTCTCATTGCAATAGGAAATCACACACACACACACACAAAATCAAAATGCAGAGCTATGGAGCCAAGTCCCAATAGATACATCTTCAAAATCCTTCCACAGCTGAGGCACAGGGAACAAGGAGGAAAAGAGGTAAGAGTGACAGCAAGAGCCAGAGGGTCAGAGAGTTTGCTGTGAGATTATGTCTCCTGGTAATATCAGTCTCACCAAAATGACTGCCTAAATGTGAGCTGAATAAAGATAATGACAATGAACATTCCAAACTGGATGGAGCAAAGCCCATGAAGTCTCAACCCTACAACAAGAGTTATAGGCAACCAAGGAAATTGAGAGCAGGAAAAGAGGTCTTCCCCATAGAAGAGCATGCCAGTTAGTTGTCCATTGCAAAATGGTCAGCCCTGAAAAGATACACACACATAACATTATATAGACTCAACAGGGTATGTTTAGGAATGTATATCCAGATATAGATATAGATATAATAGATAAGAATATACATAAAATCTATGTCTATCATCTATACCTATTTCTATATGTAGTCTATCCATGCATGCATAGATTAATAGTAAAAATATATCATGAATTTGGACAAGGGCAGGGAGGTGTTATAGGAGAAATGTAATTAAATTATAATTTCAATTCGAAATTGAGGATATGAATCTAACTGCTTTTCTAGTTCTAAGTTTTCAATGTATTTTTTCATTCTGAGGCAGTACACAGATGCTTAAAAGTCCATCCCACAGTCAAAGTATAAAATCTGACCTAAACCTCTACACCTTCACAATGGCTGTTCTAAATGAACAAAAGTTCATTGAAATGTATAGAATTTGATTAATTTTTTGCATGTTTTATCTAATTCTATGAACTTTATGATAAAGTTTTAATTACAAATTTTGAGATATTTTCCTTTAATTTTATATTCAAAATAAATGACAGATCTGACCTGGAAATTTAAATACCAACCATTTGCTATTTATGGCATTGAACATAGCCTGGATCATTGACAAGGGTATAAAATTCTGCATGGCAACAAAGAGAATATTATCTTACCAGTGTTTTTGATCAATCTCCTATCTTCTTTTGTATTTCAATTTACTAAAGTATAAAGCCTTTTGAAGAAACATGTGTGTTCTATTGATGAGATAGAGAAAAAAACTGATACTAAAAAACTTGGAAAGAAGCTAGCTTAATGTTTATGACATTCTGATGTGGAATTCACCTGATGCCACTGTTAATAGACTTTTGATTTAAGGCCTTTTCAACTGAACAGATTGTATGCATAATAACACCACACGTTAGTTGGTTTTCTTTTTCCATAATGTTGCTCCTTTTTGTGAAATATATGGAGATATGTCTGGGATTAGACATATCTGGGATTAGACTTTCTTCTGTATCTCTCTGACTCCTGTGCAACTTCATTTCCCATCCATTGGTAATGTTTCTAAGTTGGTACTACATATATCTATACCTGCTGTAACTGTATCAACCCACTAACTGAGCAAATGAAGGTTTGTTTTCAGGGAGAAGATGGGTACATGAAAGGTGTTTAAGTGACTGTGAAAGATAGAATGCTAACAATCTTTCCAAGGATGGCAAATGGGGAGTTTTAAAAACACAAAAATCTATCCATAAGATAAATGAGTGAGATAATACTACAGAAAGAAAGATTTTCATCACCACTGTTGCTGTATGAAGAGTGTATAGAGAACTTAGTGTTCCAGGAAACAGAGAAGGCAGTTCTAATACAGTGTGAAAAATTTCAAGCAGCATTCATATGTTTTCATAACTCTGTACTTATCTTTCTGCAGTTTGTTCCCCAGGGCACGACAGTCTCCTCCACATCCTATTGTCAACCACCCTTCATTCATTATTTATACTGGCTTATGCATGTGTCCGTAGCATTTGGGGTCTCTGTGAGGCAATATTTTTCTATTTACAAAGAAACACAAATGTGTTTTCATATGTAAGAGTATGGTGTGGTACAACCAGGTCAGCACTTTGAACTTTCCAGATGTAATTCCCGGACCCCTGCCACTTGTGGCAAATGTCTATTTTCTCCCTATTTCTTGTCCTCTAAATCCTCTAAAACCATGAAATTTACTTAAATATGTCCCAAGTTTGGTAAGGATGTAAACGCCTATAATCCCAGCACCCTGGAAGCAGATAGTAAATGAGGATTATTTAGTCACATGACATCCTGGACTACATTAACAAATAAATAAACAGACACAACCCATAGGTGTGTATTTTTTCACTGATGTTGCCTAGGGCTTTATAGTCTGATTAAATTTAGGGAATGAAGTCTGTCTTCCTCCTGAAAAATAGTGTTCCATTGTTTGTTTGTTTTTTGTATTTTTGATAGCTAATCATAATGTATTAATAAAACTGAATACAATCCTAGAAAAGAAAAAATACAATTAAATAAAGATATAAACAGAAAGACAGAACTCATCTAAGTCACTAGCATTTGTCATTAACCTAGTTCTGGAGCAAGAGCAGAAGCAACAAGAATGTTGATGAAATTTGGAAGCCATTATAAAATTTGATCAAGTTCTAGCACACAAGCTATAGTCATCCATATAAAATGAGCCAGAGTTCAGCCATGTCAAAAGATTTTGTAAGAAGAAATCCTACAGTCTCCCTAGCTGTGAGTTATGATGTTATCTTCTCCTCTCTTCATATCTGTGTCTTCAGGAGAACAGAGTGCCTGCAGCAAAGAGTGGTATTACAGATTTCTTGAGAGACATCCTGTGACTCCATGTTAATATAAAGGACAGGAAGTAACACTTAGGAATGACCAGGTATGCATTGCATTGTTTGAGGACTCTCCTGCCTCACACAATTTCTGGCATAAGGAAAAATACAAAAATTATTGTATGGGCTTGAGGATTCCCCTAAAGCGGAATGGCTGCCTTCTCAATACTAGGATATGCAAATGCGGTTTATACAAAAAGTACATTAGTGTCAACAAAGAATATGACATGGAAACTTATAGTCAGATGCAAACAAATTTGAAATAATTAACCAGAAGATGGTGTCAGAAAAAAATGTAATTAAGGTTTTTGTAAAGAAAAAGTTGGAAATGTAATATAAAACCTAAAATTTCTACAGTCATTTATGAGAGAGAAAATAGGTGAAGAAAAACAAAAGTTGAAAACTTAAATAGTTGACTGTAAATCTGTAAGATGTTTGGAGAATATGAAGAATGTCAAGGCACTGAAAGTTTCTAAAATCTTTCACAGAGAAAGAGAACTGATAGAATAGGCATATGCATAAAAAGATGTGTCATGAGTAATTAGCCAGTGTGATATCAGATGCTGGTAGTTCAGAATCCACTGAGAAGACAGCAGGCTGCAGACACCAGACCAATGCAGATGCTTGCTGCAGTTACAAAAAGGCTGCCTGAACCAGAACCACTTCTTGCTAGGTAGGGAATGTCAGTTTCTATACAGAACTGATTGTTAACTTAGTAATTCACTTGTTAAAATGGCTAAACAATGATGAAAATCAAGGTGAAGCCTGGTAAACACCAATTCACATTTTTCCCTAGATTTTTCTGAACGTATATTTCCATGGTCAAGAAATACTTGCATTTTCATTTATCTTTTTGGAAGTCATGTATTTTCTATTAACAGACCTGTCTCCATGATCTGAAGGAATCTCCCGATAAAGTCTAAGAAGTGTCACAGAACTTGGAGAGTTTGCTGAGATAACAGGGTATCTCTGAAAATGCCTTTCATGCACAGACCCTTTGGAGCACATGTGTTTATATAGTTTTCATTGATAAGGAAATAAAACCTTAGACATTTCATATAGCTCGGTGGTCACATGGTTAGCAGTGGTAGAGCAGGAATATGTAAATTTAACCAAACTTCTCAGCTACCCAATACATTACTACTACTAATAGATTTAGTTGCTTTTTCAATAAGTAACATTAGCCAGTCTTACTCGTTAGTGAAATGATATGAAAACACACATGAAAATACTTTTCCATGTGCCTGTTACTCAATTGTGAACATTAAAATGTTTTTACAATCATTTTTTTGCCTTTTAGTTCTGATCAAAAACTCCTTTAAAAACCCTTTTACAACACAAAGTTGAGTTCACAGCTTCTGTTACCCACCGATTGAGTTCTTCTAGCACAATCTTGAAAGAGGATCACCATATTACAATTCAAATCAAGTATCAAAAGGAATCATTACTATCCATCAAAGTAGAAAAGCAGAACTTGGATTGAAACTCAGGTTTTGAAATGCAGCAAATTTGTCAGCTCACTTAAATGATCCAAAAGGTACCAGATGCTTTTAGACACTGTTGTTTCTCTGGCTTTTATTTCTGACTAATATTTACATGAGAAATGCTACTTGCATGCCTGGAGTGGGTGGAATATTTCCCTCTTGTATCAGTAAGAGCCAGTGGGACTCCAATGGATGGATCCATGGATTGTTCAACAAATGAAACTGATACCTTCTAATGGAGTATAATTTTGTTTACTTGTCCTCACCTTAATACAAAGTAAAGCAACAACAACCCAATACCTCTTTTCTGCTAGTACCCACTCCTCCTTCACTTTTACTATATCTTCGATTTTCAAAAGGTTCATGCTTCCCTTGGCATCCATGTAAACAGTCTGCGCATAGTCAAAATATTATTTTATTTTTCTTAAGCAACTTGTTTGTTTTCATGTTCATCTTCATATGGATTTCAATGAAATTTGTTCATGACAAAGAAAAAGTGTGGTTTTTAATTGAACCTTTAGGATTTACTAATCTGACAGATGCCCTTATTTTAGGCTAATATGTACAAAATATCAACTTTATATCTTTGCCATCTTCTCTACTGATTAGTTATTTTCCATTTTAATTTTCAATATTCTCATGATTTCCAATAATTTAAATTTTCAATACTTGTATGAAAATCATAAATGTATTTATAACCAGACATGGATCATAGTTACAGAGTCCCTAGACAGTTCAAATTTTAACACATGGGGATAATTAAGGGATGAAATTTTTATCCTTATATAATAGCATATAATAATAATTTTAAGTACTAAATTGATGTTAAATTTTTTAAATGTGTCCTATAAAATTCATGCATATGTATTATTTTTTTCAGCTTCATAAGTTCACCTCTAAAATCTGGCATTATTGGCCTTGGCTCTTAGAGAAATGAAAACACAAGGGTAGACAAATATTCTATTTTATGTGACTCTGATCCAAAACAGTAGAAACAAGTGTTTTCAAAATTTGGAGAATAGTTCAACAGCCCTATCACACTCACAAACTCTGTGACCTTTCTTTACAAGGTTGATATTACAGATGTGAGAGAAGGCTCAGAGTTTAATAGCACATACTGTTTTTGTAGAGGACCTGAGTTCAGTTCTCATCATCCATGCGTGGCAACGTGCAGTCACATATAACTCCAGTCTCAGGGAAATCTGGTGCCTCTGGCTTTGGAAGCATTTATACTTATGTGTACATACCCACACAGACACATACGTATGCACAGATAAGTTAAAACAAAACTAAAAGTTGAATACATTATTCCACATCTAACATTATATTGCCAACTCCTTTCAATGAACTGATCAAAATAAACAATATCTACAAGAAACTGGAAGCCAATTATACACATACTTCTAAAATCTCAGTCAAGTCCTTCCACAGACCTTCAAACCAGGAGGTGCCTTGTTTGTTCACAATGGCTTGATCAAGGCCAAATGCATCTGTAACCTTACATTGTAATGACATTTTTATTGCTGATATGTAGGAACTTTGTTGTCAGTCTGTGGGCAAGGCTATACCGCGCTCCTGAGTATTTCTATATGATTGCATCTAAAAGTATAGAATATTTTTCCAAAACAAAACTTCTTTAAGATTATAATATAATTACATTTCTCCCTTCTCCCCCACTTCATATACCCTCCTCCATCATCCTTCCAATCTATGGCCTCCTCTTTTACCAATAGTTATTACATGCCTATATATGTATACATACATGTTCCTAAATATAATATCATCAGTCATTATAAGGTTACTTGTATGTGTATTTCAGGACTGATCATTTACCCCTAGAAAACCAATTGTTTACTTTTCTTTGGGGAGATCTGCTTCTCCTTGTTTCCAGTTTTACTCATTTGCCTATAGTTTTGGGTGTAAGGTTGAGGTCTCATGGGCTTTTTCCTGTCTACTTTGGCCTGTCCACTAGCATTGTTCTTGTTCAGCTCACATGTGAGCAGTCACTTTGGTAAGTCTTCCTGGGTATTGCATGTGATGTTATTAGAAAATAGAAACCTCCCTGATGCCCTGGTTTTTAAATCTTTCTACCCCCTCTTCTATATTTTAGCTGTGTAAGTATGAAATCCCTGTATATAGTGCTATTTACTACATATTACATATTTTATGTAACTTTCCTAGCTGATTTTGTGGATTAATTTGACACAAGCTGGAGTCATCAGAGAAAGGAGCCTCAGTTGAGGAAATGTCTCCATGAGATCCAGCTGTAAGGCATTTTCTCATTTAGTAATCAATGGGGGAAGCCCAGCCCATGGGAGGTGCCATCCTTGGGCTGCTGGTCCTGGGTTCTATAAGAAACCAGGCTGGGCAAGCCATAGAAAGCAAGCCAATAATCAGCTCCCCTCCATGTCCTCTGCCTGCATCAGCTCCTGTCTCCAGGATCCTACCCTGTTTGAGTTTCTGTCCTGACTTCCTTCAGTAGTGAACAGCAATACTGAAGTGTAAGCCTAATAAACCCTTTCCTCCTCAACTTGGATTCTGGTCATGGTATTTTGTCACAACAATGGAAACTCTAACTAAGATAATAATTATACTTTATATAATATTTATTTTATATTATATATTTTTCATGGCCAAAAAAAGATGAATTGAAATCAGTTTCTTGGTTGCTGAAAAAGCATTCTTTTTGCTCTAGGTGTGTTCTGTCTTCTAATCCTGCTATTTTATATTCATTCTTATGGAATAATGTGATTTATTATATACCTGATTTACCTACTAGAAAGTTTTCAGAAACAGTGAATCATTCAATAAAACTAAATATAAATAAACTAGCCAAAACTATGTTAATACATTGCTTACTGCTCATATCTTTTCTGAGATGTGAAGTTTTCCTTGTCCAGAGTATGGGCTTTACATATCATGTGCCTGATTACCACTTCGTACCATCTCAGCTGCCAGAACATTACATCATCTCATACCATCACAAAAAAAGATTGAGTTAACAACAGTAACAAAGTTTGAAAGCATATTGACATAATTTTCTCATAATATTTTAATATATTACTGAAATTTTTCTAGGTTATTTTTAGTTTTTTAATTACAGGAATATGTGAGTAGGAGAATTTAGCATGCAAAGGATTCGATGACATCACAGATTTAGACAATCCATTATGCATCTAAATGATCTCCTCTGTGAGCACTTGAGAACTGCTATGTATTTCCCTTATGTTCAGGCTCCTTTACTATATACAGGGGAGTTTCTAGCACCCTATATAACAGGTTAATTTGTAATCAAATATTAAAATAATCTTTTTTAAAATGTCAAAACCAAGATCATAATAAGTGTTTATCTAAAGATTAAATGGTAAAGAATAATGTTACATATGAAAATGTCACAATAAAATACATTATTTCATACCCTACCTTAAAAACAAGAATAAAATACACTAAATAACATTCATTTATTTAGGCACTGTACATATTTTAACTTCGTGAAAAAAAAATCCCATTGTAAGAATTTCAGATAGAATAATGCATACAATACAGTAATCTTCCTACCAGCCCAGCAGAGAAAGAAAACCACCCCATGCTAACAGCCTGAAGCAACAGTAGGCAATCGGAGACCATTAAACAAAATCAACTTGAGGGACCTTCCTGAGTTTACTTTATGTTGAACACTGCTTGTTTCCCTGAGGTCTAGTCGACTACAAAACCCTCAGTGGACACTTCACAAATATGGAATGGGTCATAAATGGTCATTTAACATGAGGTCACAGGAAGATGTGTTTGAGCTGCTTGTCCCTCAAAGAGGAGCTGATGTTGATTCATCAGTACAGGCCTCATCTGTCTTTGTACAGTCAGACACACCTTTGGGAGCTGATGGGCAAGGATGTGCTGTCTAGTCATTGGCTAGAGATAAAATGAAAGGTAATAAGGTCACAAAAATGCTCCAGTTCTTGACCCTGCCTTACTAAGCCTGAACTATTTAACAGAGTTTAAACAGCCAAAGCTATATAGGAAGGAGACACACCTGTAACCTCTAATGATATAGTTCTGAATGTTCAAATATTATGGAATTATCTGAGAAGACATTAACAATATGACATATGCAGCAGTGTAAATTTCAAATCTAAGCAAAATTAGAGACCAGTTTTATGTAATTATCTAAGGTGCTATTCGATGAACTCAAGTAGCCAATTAAGTCTAAAATGCCTCTATTAGAACCCGTAGCTCCCAGTTTAGAGATATTCTGTAATGGTTACAAAACATTTATTGCTATCTTCAAGTCTAGTACTTAAAGTTTTACAATCCGTAGATGTTGCTATATTTAATACACCAATTAAAAGTGGGTGACTAAGCATATGTTCTGAACAAGGTTTCTATACACATGTCCCAAAGGTCTAAACAAACTTAAATTTACAGCTGAATTTGGAAAATGATACTGACTCCCAGAAATCTCTCTCTCTCTCTCTCTCTCTCTCTCTCTCTCTCTCTCTCTCTCTCTCTCATCACAGTTAATATCAATGAAGCAACAGGAATAGAAGGTAGTTTCTTTGGAAATGAAATGCTATAAGGTTGAAACTGAAGGTAATTTTCACTCAGGAAATGTGGTAGTCTTTTTTGTTCATGAGGTAAGTATGAACTGTTTTAAGAAAACTGGATAGACTATTGCACTCTGTGGCATGCCCATCATGATATTTAAAATGATGTGTGAGTTTTCAAAACATGAGTCTACTGTCCTTAATATCTTGGGAGCCACTGAATATCAGAATTTTATAGTTTTTTTTTAATCATTGTATTCCCCAGAATGTAGCAAATTGTCAGACACTGTGTCCTTTCAAGAAAAGCAAAGCTCTCAGATACTTCTTGTGAATGTATTTGAAGCCAGACATTAGATGCACAATGGTTAATAAAGGAGGCTTGACCTTTGCCCTTCCTTGTTCAGTTTAAAATCCTGTGGATAAAAGACAGAGAGTCCACGGATTTCTGGGATGACTTCATCACATTCAGTCATAACCCCTGGCCCTTTGAACTCACAATTTTATCTCATAACTCCTTTTTATACTTTTGATAATAAACTTTTTTCACTTTCTGAAGATTCATGAATAACCATCTTCCACTGATAAGCACACAACACAGCAAACATCTCTTGCTCTTC
This sequence comes from Cricetulus griseus, assembly GCF_003668045.3. Lineage (NCBI taxonomy): Eukaryota > Metazoa > Chordata > Mammalia > Rodentia > Cricetidae > Cricetulus > Cricetulus griseus. The sequence goes on along the minus strand of NW_023276806.1, from coordinate 124,152,299 downwards.
TGTCTGTTCCTACAAGTCAAGGTTCAATGCTGCAAATCAGTATTTTGAAAGTGCCAATGTTTTTTTTTTCTTTGTGTGTCTGAAAACAAAGTGTATTAACCTATCAAAGTATTCTTCTATGAACTAGCCTACCCAAATGTGCAATATGTTTGATGGAGACAGGCTGTCCTGGAAAGGGACCCCAAAGACAATGAAGTGTGAATAGTGTGTGATATATAACACATAAAAGAGAAGCAGGCCAGTAATGTTAGATACCAAATTAAAGTCTTCTTGCTATTCCCAGTGAAGGTACTGAAGTGGTTTGGAGAATTGTGACTAGCAGGTCCCAGAGTGAGACTTTGGAGTACAAGCATAACAGAATGTACAGTATTAGGGAGAGAAAAAAAAAAAACAGGACAGTCAGTTAAGGTGATGACACAATAACTTAAGTGTGAATTCCAGTACCTAAAAAATAATGGTCCAAGAGATACCAGAAATCTAGAGAGTTCCAGAAGAGTGAATCCAAAGATGGAATCACACTGATCAAAGACAGGAATCAATTTGGATTTAAGAGAGAATGAGTGGATCCAGACAACCATGTATTTCTAAGTATAATTCACTACAGACTGAGAAGCTTTATGATGAAAACTTTGAAGATCCATTTAGAATGTACAGAAGTGATACAAGTGCTCTCTTCTTAGGAAAAGTCACCATGAATCCTGATATCAGTAAGAATGTTAATGTGTTTGACAGATGTTAGACCACAGAGAAGAAAATTCTTTGGGATTCTTTGGTTGTGTTTATTTGGGGCGTTGTTGTTGTTGTTTTGTTGCTTACATAAAACCAGAAGAAGAAAAAAACCCACCAGTCCTCCATGAGTCACTACATCAATGTCAATCAGAGCTTCAAGAATGAGAAAGGTAAGTGGCTAGCTCTGAAAGTGCAATACTGTGCATTCCATTACAGGTGAACTAATATGCTCAGTCTTTCATCCATTTGATCATCTGTAGTCAATGACACTTACTATACACAACACACTGTAATATATCTTCCAATGAATCTCTAAAGAGAAAGAACTAATTTACAATGCTGTGGAGACCACATACAACTACTGCAATCACAAACAGGTTTTTCCCCCAATGGCATCTTCTGGAAGCATCTACCTATAAACAAGCATAGCCAGAAGAATTTTATCAAGATGTAAATTAACAGACACGAGAAGAAGATTTTATGAGCACACTGAGTGGTGTCTCATGCTGCAGGAGACACTACTGTTTGGGGGCATTGAATCAGGGAGCACAAATCAATATCACTCTTTCTTACGTAAGACATGGTTATGTTTAACAACTGTTTCACATAGGTCCATGGGGAAAAGAAGGAGGGAAGGAACCAAACATGTTAATGATTGAAATCATATCACAAGGAATCTGATGAGTTAAATCTGTACCATTTGATCAGTTTTCTAATGGCTATAGCTTAATGATTCAATTAGACTCATGGGAACAGGGTAAGCACACACTTAATGTTCTGTGACATATTACTGATGAGAACTTCTCAAATCCATGGCTAGCTGGAGCTTATGAATAATTAAATCCAAAAATATTTATTTTATAGTTATCCATGAGTAGATAAATGGGAAGATAATTGGTATTAAAACAAGTATAAGAAAATAAGTATATAAAATCATGTTATCAAATATAATCTTGCTAATTGACTATACTTTTCTTAAAAATTTATTATCTAAGAAATTTAAACAGATTGAACTCTAATCTTTTGTATGGCAGAGACTTTGTTAAGTACTTCATGGAAAAAATATTACCTTTGACCTTTGGGTATTTTACATGAACATCTCCCAGAGGCAATGGATGCAATTAATAAATACTTGTAAAGAGATCTAATGTATTTGGAAATTATTAAGACATATTCATCATGGTATTGTTGCCAATTAGAACTGGAGACATACAAAGACATACACTAAGAATAGTGCTTCTGATAGTATCTCATCAATGTTTTTCTTTTTAATATGCAAAGGAAAATAGGAGTTAGGTTAGGTATTTTTTAAAAAAGCATTGAATGCTTTGGTATGAATACCTTTCAAAGTAGAGTAAATCTCCATGGAGATTCTGAACTTTTGCCAACCAGCCTTTATGCTAATGCTGTCCCACGCAATAGCAAAATTAATGATTAAAGTGTGTATACGTCACTAGTTACTAAGACTATCTGGTGAGGGGGTAGCACTGTGTAAACTTAACCATGCTTCTCTGAACTGGCATTTTACTTAAATGTGAGGATATGAATTAGTGTATGTTACCTTTAAAAAACCAACCATAACAAAACTATACCTCAGCTGATATAAGACTTTATACTTGATAAAAATTTGTATACTCAGCAAATTGCATGCAAACAGAATTAAGTCTTCTTGATACCCATATAGGCCAACAGTCAATAAGCATGAACAGTTTGCTATATTTGTGATGATTGAAAGCAAACCTGAAAATCTTTCTGGTATTCATAACAAGTATTAATATAATTCTATAATTAAGGGCTCCAGTTTCTGGGCAGGTAACATAATGGAACTCTCAGGCCATAGCCTTGACTATCATTCAGGTATGGTAGTCAGGCACTTGTTAATTTGCCTGCTTCCAGAGGCATCTGAAAATATGTAGTAAAATCTCAAATATATAGCACTTTGTAAAAGGCATGACCAATTCACCTTGTGTATATAATTGATGGATGCTTTATGTACTAATTTTGACATTGATATAAGATCCATGAACACACAGGAGCACTCCCCTTACATCTTTACTGCAAATGGAAGTATTGCTACAGAAAGACAAGCTTGAGTCGGTATTAGAATGATTGATACTTTTGAATATAAACATGGAAACCTCTTCTCCAAAAGGTGGCCTGGCTGCACTGGCTGCTGATATTGTTTTTGACAGGTTTTATGAGACCCTCAATCAGTGAGGGATAGTTCCGCAGGACCACTTCTCATGTACTTGCCAGTCTGATTTCTTGCAGTAATGAACTTCAGGCTCAGCTTAGTATTAAAAGTCAAGAAACCCAGAAAATGCATGGGTCTCACAAGCTTCATGAAGGGGATGGTAAACACTCTAACCCAAAGTTCACAACAATACTATAATCCAATGCTTATGCAAACAATCTAACCAAATGCTCATACTCCCCCAACACACCCATTCTGATGTGGGAACACTGTTAAAGTTATTTTGTTTCATAAAAAAAGAAGACTGAGAACTTTTATTCAGTGGAAATTAGACATTACTCTAAATTGTGTGTGTGTGTGTGTGTGTGTGTGTGTGTGTGTGTGTGTGTGTGTGTGTGTGTGTGTGTGTTGGGGGGAGGGTGACAAAACATAAAAATATCCTGGGAAAAGACCTAAGCCATATTTCTTTTCTTTTCAATTGGAGTCTTCTTTCAGGCTTGGAACCATATTATAATTTGAGAAAAATTTCAGAATAATGTATTCACAAACATTCAAATGGCGTATCAACAGTGGATAAAGTTGGGGAACCATAGTGAACTTCATGTCAGGCTAACAGGCTTGAGGGAGGTGGGTAATTTGCATGCATAAATTTCCAAAACCATTTCTTGACTTCTTATAACAAACTCAGTTATGACTGGTTAGACAGATTCTGGGAATGCCACTTAGTACATAGCCTATGGCAAATGACCTGCATCTACTGGCACAGTCATAGAGATCACAAAAGACCACACTGAGTATTTACTCTGATTTCTGCAACACAACGACCAGGAAACTATGGCTGGATATTTCACTGGATTAAGTGCACAAAACAGTCCTGTAGGATACATAGTATAATATATAATTTATATAACATATATAATTTACATGTTTTTAAACATTAACATGAATAAATCAGTTAAAATCCTCCAATCATTTTCTTGCCATTTGATATACATTATTATGGTATAACTTTCATAAAGGTTACTTTAAGTGATATAACTCTGCTCATGAACAACAGCTAAATTTAATTTTGAAAATCATGGTTTAGTAATGCTAAAAATTATTTCTTTTATTGATTCTCATTTTTATGTCCTTAAATAAATAAGCATATATTATATCTTTTCTGTTTTTTTAAATGAAGAACATTTTAGAAATACAAAAATTAAATTTCAGAGATAGTTTTAGAAATAACACAGCAAAGCAACACTGTTCATTGTAATTGTAATTTTTCCAGATGTATTAAAATGCAGAGATACATTCTTTCTACTTATTGAAATAGTAAGTAATGTATCCTGAACATATTTGCTTCTCAATGGTTATGCTACTTTACAAATTGTTTAAATGGCCCTCACAATACATTGTTATATGGTTAAGATATGTCTTTTATTTAAAAGTCTTATTGATAAATGTGTAAATAATTTACTTGAAGGCTCTTTAAATATTGGATTCTAGTTATTTTCCAGTGTATGTCTAGCTTTAAGAACCATGTGTGCCCCTATAGAAATAATTGTTAGTGAGTTATTTATTAAAATTTCTTCATAATTTTCTTCATTAAGAAAATATTCATAAAGTACTACTGTTGACAAGCATTAATGCTCAAGCCCACAGAAGCTATGGATTGTGATAAGTAACTAATCAGTAATCAAAATATCCATAAAAGTCTTAAAACTCACACCTCCTGATGCAAAATGGAAGAGCTGTTAGAAGTAACAGTAGACAGCTCAATAAACCAGCAAGCCATCCTACAGTCCAGAATGGTACTATACTTTAGAAGAAAACAAGAGCAACCAACTTGAGCACCATCAAATGTCACATTCCTGCCTCCACATCTCCAAAGGCTCTCTGCTCCTCTCCTGAAATTCATCACAGTTCCCTAACACAAAGGAAAACTAATTTTTTCAGAATCCTGGAAAGCAGTCAAGTGATCAGTTGGTCAGTGAGGCACATCTGCCAGTTAATAGAGCTTGGAAATCTCTCTTTCTCTTCAGTTTCTAAGGCTGTAAGATCACATTAGAATTATTTCAATTGCAACCAAGAAGAGAGTCTTCTTTACAAAGGTTAAGAAGTTAGGCCTCCTTATAAGTGTATTTGTCCTTGACATCTGATCATGGGGGTTAAAAAGTAAGTTTCCAAAAGAATGACGGATTATGTACTAAATGATGGAGTAATCTAAGTTCCATTATGGGCATTTTATTTGGAGTAAAAACTAGTTAATGCTAAAAGCCAGGTTAGGTAGACCACACCTGTAAGTACAGGTCTCAGGAGACTAAGACAGGGTGCCTGCAAGCTTGAAGCCACCCTGGGCTACAAAGTCTGACTTAGCTTCAAATAAAACAAAAGTAGGGTGGTTATAAATGAATGCCTCTCTTTTCTCTCTCTCTGTCTCTCTGTCTCTCTGTCTATTGCACACACATGCTCTCATATATATATGTATGTATATGTATATGTATATATATGTATATGTATAGATATATATAGATATAGATTACAGATAGATGATAGATAGAGATAGAATTAAAATATCCTAACCTATGAGTTTATACCATATTCTAAATCATGTTATTCTATAGAGTTTTAAAAGAGGACAGTATGTAAATTGTATGTGAAAAATTGGTAGAAACAACACCTCACACAATCAGATCTCTAAGCTACCCTGTTCTGAAAGAGTATTTTGTCTACTGACTTTAGACTACCTCAATAGACAGAGTCATTCTGGGACACAATAGACAACAACTTGCACGAAGGCTGTTAAAGACAGAACTCCATTCCAGGGAAGGGCCATAGGCTATAGAATCTCTGCAGCAGCATACATTTGGCATTTTCTCAGTTGGTCATGTTTGTTTGATGGATGCTGGTAAATAGATGGCTTTGCATAAAGTTAGTGTTTCTCTATTTTCATGTTTTAAGCTCAGACTTCTTGAAGATCAGACAGAAAGCAGAACCACTCACCAAAGCAGTATTATCAGAACATTGATGCCAAACAGATGCCTTGAAACCATATGCAAAGTTGTAAGATGGTAAGACCAGAGCAACTTATGAAAATGGATTGAAGATGCCAAGTGAAGCAAATGAATAGTACATTAACCTCTAGGAACATGATTTTCATACAAAAAAAAAGGTCTTCCAATGTACACTAATCCATTTGTAGAGGTAGCACACTTGGTTTTAGTAAATAAAGCTAAATCACTAGAGACACATTTGTTTTAGTTTAATTAATTTTAGGCTCCAAATAGACAATGAGATCTTTTCAGTATGGAATAAAGATTAAAAGCAACACTGTTGACCAGCCTAAAACTATATGTTACATAAGATTACTAATTAATAGTCCTGGAGGGATTAATTAAAATTCATGCTGTAGCCTGGGAGATTCCTATCAGATGAAAGTACTTTCTGTAGTGTTCTGATTTCCTGAGTGTCATCTCCATTCCTGGAACTTATGTAAAAAAGCCAGACATGGTGGCAGGAATTTTAATCCCAGAACTCTTCTAATTGGATAAAGAGTAGAAGTGGAAGAATCAGCGAAAAGCTTGCAGGATAGCTAGCCTAGGTTCCTCTATAAAGCCAAAACAAGAATGGCCCTGTCTCAACCAAGGTGAAAAGATAGAACCAACTAAAAAAAGTTGTCTCCTGATGTTCATAAGTGTACATTCAGAAGAGGACTAGACAGGAGCAAAAGAAAGCCTAAGAAGACACAATTTATGATGAGCAGCAGCAGCAAACCCATTAAGCTGAGATAATAGTCAATGATTCGGAAGCATCAGGTCTCAAAACATTCTACTGGATCTGAACTGTGTGATGGTTCTTTGACCATGAACAAATTCTTAACTTAACCTCTTCTTCTCTACTGCTTACTTGGTAGTTATAGATGAAAAGAGCACTATCCTTGCTATAGTAAATGTACTAAAGTACAAGTTACTTAGAAGAAGGTCAGACACAGTGAAAACACCAAAATGGCATTTAACACTGCAATTCCTATAACATATTTATTGAACTCAAGTAATACCTTAGCAATGTGAAGCATTCACTCCAAACACACAACCTTATGAATCTTCAGATGCCAGAGGAGAGAAATTTTGATACATAAATTTGTTATTATCACAATCACAATCTTATAGACTATTTTACTTTAAAATTTTACATACCAACTCCATTTCCCCCTCCCTCCCTTGCCCCCCTACCTCCCATCCTTCCTACCCCCATCCACTACTCAGATAGAGTAAGGCCTTCCTTGAAGAGGAAATAGTAAGCTGAGGGAGGACCAAGACCCAACCCCCTATATAAAGGCTGAGCAAGGTTTCCCACCACAGGGAGTCAGGTCCAAAAAGCCAGTTCATGCTCCTGGGATAGATCCTTGTGCCACTGACAGGATCCCCCTCTCCAACAGATCAAGTCACATAACTGTCACCCACATTCAGAGGGTTTAGTTCAGATCCATGAGCTCCCTCTAACTCTGGTCAGCTGTCCTGTGGTTTTCCCCATCATGGTCTTGAACCTCCCCCCTTGTTCATATGATCCCTCCTCCCTCTCTTCAACTGAACTCCAAGAGCTCAGCCTAGTAGTTGCCTGCAGGTCACTGCATCTGCTTCCATCAGGTACTGAATGCAGGTTCTCTGATGATAATTAGGGTAGTCACTACTCCAATTAAAGGAGAATACCTTCATCACTATTGCTAGGAGTTTTAGCAGGGCCCATCCTTGTGGATTACTGAAATTTTCTGTAGCACCTGGTTTCTCCCTGACCCCGTAATGGCTCTTTCTATCAAGATATCTCTTTCATTGCTCTTTTCCTCCTGTCCTTCCCCAACTTGGTATTCTTGATCTTTGATGTTCCCATCCCCCATTCCCTCCCTTCTCCTAGTTTACCCAGCAAATCTTAATTATTTTCCCTTGCTGAGGCCTTTCATGTGTTAGACTATTTCTTACAGAAAGTTTAAAGCTGGGATTAAAGGCGTGCGCCACCAATGCTGAGCTACACATCTTTTCTCCAAGATCCCAAATAACTTGATCCATGAAAGGTGGTCAGCAAAAACACATTGAATCAAACAGAGTTACAAGCTCACATTTATGTAGATGCCCATATTTTAGAACAGGGCAGAGCAGGAAAGTAGAGAAGTAGTTTATATTTTAAGAGACTCTAGAGCTCTCTGATGAAGCTTAAAGTTAATGTTATTTTTATGTTTCCAAACGTTATCTATCTAACAAACCAGTGAAAGTAACTAAATCTAAATCCAGTTCTCCATTTGAGGTGAAAAGGTATTTGTTGCAACCCCTTGCAGAACTTCATAATGTCATCAAGTAATAACAGCGTGATATTAATGTTAATACTGAAATACATCTGTGTCTGAAGCTGAAAAAGGTGAACTAATGTTTCAGGCACCTTCTGAATCCATTACATCACAATATGGGAAGGACATCCTTTAGCATTCAATAACTTGGTTCCTGAGTACCTTTAAACAGTTCACAAATACATGTTAGCCCCAAATAAATTCTTTCCATTTGTATAAAGTTAACATTCCATTTTACTATGAGAATAATATGAGCAGTGGCTCTGATTAAGGGCTTGATCCATGAGTAACTGATTGATGGACTATGAGACATTACAAGACATACACCCGATTCATGAAACTACAGTATTCATTCCAAGTAACTTTAATTAATGTCCAGATAAAGACTCCTGAAAATCATAAGTACAGTAGAGAAAGAAAATTCTAAAGATGAAACTTTACAGAAGAAATTGGAAAAAAAATGTTCACCTTTTCAGAATATAATTTTCTCCCTATTAGTTGCTGTCAGGCATTTAAATGTTAATAAAGTGAAGTTAATTTTGCAAAACTTTTACAGTGCCAGATCAGTGGACCACAAAAAGAATATATATTATCTTTATGTTAAATTCTTACATAGAAAATAGACTGAATGCCTTTATATATGCTATTTTGTTAAATTATAAGGTAAAGAGAAAGTGGGCCCTGCTTTTTACTATTAGAAAATGAATAGTAAATGTATCAGTTATAGAAGTGTATAGACTTGTTTTCTTTAATATAATTGATCTCTTATCATCCTTACAAAGTTATAGCACCTGATAGTTTTTCTCATTCAGGTTGAATGCCAAACACATTAAGATTTGTGAAAGTTCACTGTGTCTACCTGTTGATACCTGTTAGCTATCACCTGTGAAATGCTTTTACTCCATCTCACAGGTGATAGCTAACAGACACAATTTAACGATAGTATTGCAAAGTCAAGTTTAGTCAAAACTCACATTGGGGGGGGGGTTCCATTTCTTTCTAGGAGGAAATTTTCTTAACTCATCCCTGTCACACCCAGTTTTGCTTTGCTCTTCCATATTAATCTGCGCAATTTGAATTTTTAAACTGGTAGTTTTAAGAGTTCCACTTGGCTCCCCAGAGAAGGGATAACTGATGTTGATTCAGATAGCCACTTAGCATAGCATGCGGTTAAACTCAAATTCATTTTCATGTTCTCCTCTCTCTCTATCATCAGTACAGTCTTAAAACACTTAAAAACAGAAATGTTCTGAGATCGATACTTCCAAAATTGGCTTTAACAATATGTCAAGCATTCTGAACTTTGCAGGAACATGATGGAGACAGTTTATTCCCGCAAAGTGTAGTTGTTCATTATCCAAAACACCATGAGTTCTAAATCAATAATTTTATCATTTGTACTTCCTCAATATCAGAACAATCATTAAACAATATGCTCATGATATTGCCAATGTTCATAAAAAAACTTTCCATGTTCAAAGTATCACATGAGGTTATCATTATGTTTGGTACTGGTGGTTGTCCCGTGCGATAGTCTTGCCGGCAAGAACAACACAGGACACTCGGATCCTTCTGTAGTAAAGCTTTAATGCGTCTTGAGAGGAGAGCATAAGCTAACCAGAGCGGAGACCCCGAGCCAAGAATCCCATCCCCTAATAAAGGCTGGCAACCGCCGCCTTGGACTTGTTACCCCATGATTGGCTGTAGCTCATCGGACCATATGACGCCATGAGGCAGAGATCAAGGAATGGAAAGTTACCCAGCGCCTGCGCGCATTAACTTGTTTACATTCGGTGCCTGCCAGATGCAGGCGCCATCTTGTAATGGAGAATGCAGGGATGGCTCCCTACAGGTGGTAGCTGGTTTTGGAATTTGTTCATTTTGTTATGCTTATAAAGACTTATTCCCATTATTTGGCTTTAGATGACACAGATTCCCTATTTATTTCAGACTAACCTCAAACTTTCCATGATTGCTCTGTTTGACTGCCAGGGACTAAGATTACAGGTATATATCACCATAATACAGCTTGATTGCTTTTGATTGTTTTATATAATGTTTATTAATTATTTGAAAAATTCATACAACATTTTTATCATATCCATCCCCTTCCCCCAACTCCTCCCAGACCCATTCCAGCTCTTCTACAACCCAACTTCTTGTTCCTTTCATCATTGGATTTCATGTTGGAATTCTGACTTAGTATTCCACACAAGAAGGGAGTTTGTGACTTTTTATATAATGCTGATGACTGTATGCTCTTCTCTCTGGTCTTGCCTGAAAGAGACTGGTTATTTAGGAACAGTATCTTTCATAACCTGGAAATAGTATGGCTTGGAACAAGTAATTCAGGATGATTCCTTTGTTCCATTTCCAGGTGTACATCTAAAAACACACTGTATTTCACACAAAAACCCCTTTTCCTTGTGGTGAGATATTTAGATATATAAAGACTATGGGTGACAGAATAGTAGTTTTCACGTTAAGGTTGACTAATATGTTTTGAATCAATACATTTCTTTAGTTTCTAAGTGGCAAATTATACCACATTTCTATGTTTAGCATATCACTTTTCACGTGACCACTTTTAAGAATATGAGAATTATTATTTTGTCACAGAAAATTGGTGCATGTATTCATAAATTTAAGAAATAATCTGAATGAAAAGAATCAACATGAGCACATAAAATTTCAGAAATAAAGTTCTCTGTGTTAAAGTGTTGTATGGTGGTTATTATAAGTGAGGCATGGTATAAAAATATATAAAACATACTTTTTCCCAATAATAGATGCTATCTCTACCAAAATAATAAGGTCCATTATATTGTGAGTTTAAAATATTTACTATAACTTAAAATAGAAAAGAAGATAGTCTTACTTCATTGTTAGTAAACCTAAGAAATTGCATTGATTCCAATCAACAAAGATTGTATCACAGAACTAATCTTACTTTATTTCTCAACACTTATTCCACAATAATTGGAAAAATCTAATCTTTAGGTCTGTCTATGAAGAGATGTAGGTCAAACTTTACAAGTTTAAAGGATATATTTTTAAGATACACACACACACAAACACACACACACACACACACACACACACACACACACACACACACACATCCAGCCTAAGTCGTGATTGTCCTTCAATTCATTTCTCTTATATTCTTTCCTGATTTATATCATAGTTAATACAATTTGTTAAATCTTGTACCAAATTTCAACAGACCATTAAACTTAATTTTTCCAAAAGCTCATTCTGAGAAAAATAAATATAAATGTCTCTGTGTTATGATCAGTTAAAATAAAACAGTGAATTGTGTTTAATTTAGTGATTTGCATTTATTGGGTTAATTTTAATATTAATATTTTTGGAATGACTCAGATGTCTCTAGGTGAGGATTGGGGGAAGATGAAGTCTGGAAACACGGTACTTCTCCAGGTACTTTTCCTCCACACTTTGTTTAGTCATGTGCACAGAAATCATTTACCTTTATTTGTTCATACACACAGAAATCTCATGGATAAGAATCTGAAAATTAATATTTCTGAGTATAATCTTAACTCAGAGCAATGATTAATATGTGTATATTTTCTCAAATGAACAATAAGACTTCTGCTTCACTGTCTCCAATCACTGTGTTTCCAAGGACAAACTTTTTCCTTGTCTATCTCCACAAAGCCATCTTTTAATTGCATATTCTCCTCTGGCGTCTTTCTCATTCATCTCTCTTTTGTTGATTTGCATAATCAGTGTTGAGTTTCAGAATAGGATATGGGTTGAATCTGATTGTACTAAATGGTGCTTAATGTTTTCATATAAAATCTAAAACATATGCTGAGAAAAAAAATAATATGTCTCAAAAAGGTATATGTTGATAAACCCATGCAGTGTCCAACTGTCTCCTCTCACACCTTTTTACCACTTAACAATTTCAAGGTCCATATGTTGCTGCTGAGAAGAGTATGGTCAATTATCTGATACTCATGTCACTTTTTCTTAACTATTTTAATTGGGAATTTACTTCCATTAATTATTTTTTATATCTTAAAATAATTTATTTGAATTTGTTTATGTACAAAAGAATTTATATAATTCTAGGAGGTGGAAATTAATAGGTAACCTATGAATAAATACAAAGAAAATGAAGCAATAATACTAAATAATTGACTGTCAAATTTAACTCCACCTGCTAGATGTAACTTCCATAATACAAAGAGTTTGTCTTTTGTAATTAAAGCTGTACTGTTGGATTTCATTCTGACACATACTGGCAGCTCAATGTAAACTCATAAGTTTTCACTTAATAAATAATAGGTATTTTCTCTACTGAAAGACAAAGTAAAAGTATTCATTCATTTTTGTGCCTAATAGTTCCATACACCTAATTTTCCAGGTTATGTTTTTTTCAGTCTTGTGTCCACTTCAAAGTAAAAGGAGTTCAGTTGAGGTCCCACAGACACTGCTTGCTTGTATACAAGGTGTAAGACAATGCCCATATACTTATTCATTATTATATTGACTTTGACTAATGAGTATGATTTTGCTTTACCTCAACAGTACAGTTTCTGTGTTGATAAACACTCTTCAACAGAACCTTAGACTTTAAATAGTCACTTCCCACAGGTTAAACAATGCTAATTACTGAATTCCATGTCCCTTAAAACCAAGCTAAACAGAATCTCATGTGAACAGAACCAGCTTTTAGTCTTGCTCTCAAAAACTCCTCACATATTCTAATAGTGTTAAACACCACTAATCTAAGAGATCAGCAAAATATATATTTCCCTATATAAATATCTATAGTCATAGGCAGTTTAAAAAATTTCCCTCTGTATATATAATTTAGTTTTCCTCACTTCAGTTTTTTCATACATACAAGTCTTAATAATGTATGCTGATTTACAGAAATAGCACATAATTTAAGATTCATTCTCTAATTTTGTTTTATAAAAGTTCTATAAAAAGAAAATAGACTGTCCAGGTCCATCTAATGTTTTTGTAAATAAAATTCTCAAAATTGATTTTGAAAATGATATTTTTTCCTAAGAAACTCAAGTCTTCACTTTCTTATTTCCTGTCTTTGTGTAGGGATTAGTAAAGTGTAACATATAAAGTATTTCATTCATAACAGATAAAATGTATTTCAGGCATGATAGAAGGAGGGTGGAGAAACCCATAGTATTGGCAACATGAGCTGGTAAGACAGTAAAATATCATTTCTTTCCAAGAGATTAAGAAACATTAAATCAATAGCCTTGTTTTAGTCAGGCCAAAGCGGATCTGAGATCTAAGAAGCCTGTTTTTGAAAAGGATGACATTCTGTATTCACAGAAATTTAATTCTGGGACACAAGCTACAAGAAACATGATAAGGATAAAACTCTATCCTGATGTAAATTGGTTTCCTGACATACAACAATAAGTTATGTTAGGACAATTGAAAATTTAAAATATAATTAAAAACAATACTTAAGAAAGATGTTGCCATGTGATAGTGACACACACCTTTAATCCCAGCACTCAGGAGGCTGAGGCAGGTTGATCTCTGGTTTCAAGGCCAGCATGGTCTGTATAATGAGATCCAGGGTAGCCAAGAGTATACAAAGAAACCCTGTCTCAAAAAATTAAAATTAATTAATTAACAAGGGAAATATATATCTTTAGTGTGTATATGTTATTTCACTTTGTTGGACATTGTGCAGAATCATTCCTGATTCTTTATTTTTTATTTTTATTTTTATTTATGTATTTATTTATTTATTTATTTATTTATTTATTTATTTTTGGTTTCTCGAGACAGGGTTTCTCTGTGTAGCTTTGGAGCCTATCATGGCACTTGCTCTGGAGACCAGACTGGTGTCGAACTCACAGAGATCTGCCTGCCTCTGCCTCCTGAGTGTTGGGATTAAAGGGGTGCACCACCAACACCCTGCCTGATTCTTTATTTTTGTATGCAACTATTGAAAGTCTTTTCAAATACTATTTCCAAAACAATTTGTCTGTTTTATATCCTACTCCATTTTGCCACCTCCTCTGGCCTTATAGTCTCACACTTGCACTTTATTAAGAATCTATGAAATTTTCTCCTTCAGTCAGTTTATTTTCTCATCTATTTTTGTACAACAATCAATCCTGTGGATATTCTTCTAAACCAAACTGCTACCTTCTTGTGATCTTTCTTGGTTTGCTAAAACTCATCTCCACAAACAAACAACATAAGGCTAATTCCCTCACTAGACTTTTCAATCTTTACATGATTTTTACCAATGGATTGTTCTATTGTTTTCACAAAACTTTCTTGACTTTACTGGTTTATCAAAATTAAAACTATATTAAATAACCTTTCAAGTGATAAAGTGTTGATTTTATTGATTTATTTCTATTTACTTGTATGAGTGTTTTATCTGCACGTATGTTTATGCACCATATATATGCTGGGTGCCCACAAAGAGGGCATCAGATTCCCTCTATCTGGAGTTATAAATGGCTATGAGTCAACATTTGGGTGTTCAAAACTGAACCCAGGTGCTGTAGAAGATCAGCCAGTGCTCTTAACCACTGAACCATTTTCTCAACCCCCCAACCTTCCTGTCTAAGCTCCAAGAGAATATGCTAGATTCCAAGGCACACCATAAGGAAGTATGATCTTAGAGTCTGTGTGATTAGTAGAGTTGAATTTCTCAAACACTTCCTCATTCCCCAAAGTCCATGACCTGGGGAAGCAGGTAGGGTATTGCCATCTCCACATGTCTAATGTATCACCAATGAGCTGATGAAAATAAATTGTATCAGCAAATATTTCCCAAATATTGCTACATCATTGATGAAAAATATGTTCAATGAGGTTTTGTCTATTGCATTGTACTGTACGTGGTTAAATAATGTTTGGGAACAAGACATGCCATGTTTTAAAAAAAAATGACCTTTTATTTAATTATAAGCACTTGACCTCTGGTAGGTGCATTCAACCTTGTCATGTATTTCAGAATTCTCAAATTCCTCTCAGGCAGGTGCTGTGGAGGTTGTAGCTTAGTTGTGATAGCTCACCATAAAAGCTTGATATCAACCTCCACTCCCCTTTCTATTTCAGTGCCTTCCAAACTAGACGTTCATTGAAATCCTCTGAGGAATCATTGGAACACACTGTGAAGCCTGGCCCTCAGGATTTCTGCCTCATTGGATTTGGAGGTGAAGCCTGTATCTTTGCATTTCTGGCAGGTTTTCAGGCTATGCCAGTGCTAATGTTTAAAGAACAATAGGTTCTGAGTCACTGTCCAATTGTGACCAAAATAGTTACACTTTAAACATTTGAGGCTCCAAATGTGATAGACTAGTAATTCAGTGTATATAGTTGGAAGATTACTTACAAACATATATATATATATATAATATATATATATATATATATATATATACAGTTTTTGCTGCCATTTGATTTCTGTTTAAGCAGAATAAGTGCTAAATATAATACATGGTTTATACCCATCCTATAGTTTGTATTTTGACCATTTCTTTATATTTTTTTCCTAGAGAATACAAGGAATATGTTTGAGCATGAGTTTGGACATTAGGGAATACCATACTTAAGAACTTTCCCCAGGTTCAGTGGTGGGAATAGATTTAAATTTGGATATGTGTTGCCTTAAAAATGTTTGAAAATGCCATTGTATAATGATAAAAACTGTTTGAGATATCATTAGTCTATTCATAACTGAGTAACATAGAGAAATGGGGAGAGATTTCTGGATAAGGCATGGCATCTCCATATGTGGAATGCCTCAGAAAGAAGACAAGGTATCATTCTCCAAGAGTGTATTCTATACTGGAGATGTTTGAATGTAAGTAAAAGATTCAACATAAAATAATAACAGCCATTACAACAACATACATTAGAACAATTCCAGCTTTGAAACACATGATCAGAAATAATAAAACTAAATATTCAATGTAAGTGAATTGGACAGTTAGTTTACACTTAGCAGAAATATTAGATGAGGAACCCAGACTTTAATGGTTGTCATTCCTTAGTTGCTGATAACACTCCCCAAGCCATATTTAGCCACATTTAAATTAAGAGAAGCTCAACCAGTCATAGTGGCACATGCCTTTAATCCTAGCACTGGGGAGGCAGCGGCAGTCAGATCTGTGAGTTCAAGGCCAGCTTAGTCTATAGATTGAGGTCCAGGACAACCAGAACTACACAGAGAAACGAAGTCTGTCTCAAAGAGAGTGACATGAGGGGGAAAGAGAGAGAGAGAGAAAGAGAGAGATGCTCACGAGGAAAACATGTTCACCAGGCAACTCTACATTATATCTCAGAGGTCTAAACACATACTATCATTTTAATAATAATGTCAAGACTTGCAGTTTTTAAAAAATCATAAATTTCATGATTATTTTTCAATTAAAAAAACTCTCATTTCCTAGACTGATGTAACCTTAAATCTGTGCAGCAAACTTTTGAGGCACTGATAAAATCATACTTTATTAAAGACATTTTGCAGATACTGAAGTTTTCTAGGCAATGGTATGTTAAAGATGGAAGTACACTCTGCAGAGCCTCTGTAGTGTCTTCCTATTGCTCTTCTTGGCACACTGCTCTCTAGTAGTTCTTCCCTTGTTTCCATTCTGTACTGAAAGGCAGAAATAATTAAGAACTCAATCTAGAAAAAGAGCTACACAAATTCTATCATTCTAACTTTTGGTAAATACTTAGAAGAACTTGAATAAAACTTTATTTTGAAAATGAAATAAACTTTATGTTTTGAAAAGTGTATACTATAAATGAAGGTATATGTTACTGTAATCAGTAAATAATTGGAGTTGTGAAAGACTTTTAAAACATTTTTTCTTGAGAACATTTTTTTATTTCATTGTGTATATGTTCACATGCATGCCAGTTCACGAAGAAAAAAAAAAAAACTTGTGGAAGTCAGTTCTTTCTTACCATGTTAGACTGTGGACTGAAACTCAAGCAATTCCCTTCTCATTCTGAGCCATATCACTGCTCCTATTCCTTAGAACTTTTTGTTAGCATGCCACATGATCTTTTACTTGATGTTTGACTTTTACATTGCTGTGATAGGTAGTCTTATACCTTTTTAATGCCAACTCGATACAAGTTATTGTCATGGAGAGGAGGGCAGATCAATTGAGAAAATGTCTCCATAAGCTAGGACTGTAGACAAGCCTATAATTTTCTTAATTAGTGATTGATGAGGGAGGGCTAAGCCTGTTGTGGATGGTGCTATCCCTTATCTGGTGGTCTTGGGTTCTATAAGGAAGAAGGTTGAGTGAACCATGCAGAGGAAGCCAGTAAGCAGCTCTCCTCCAAGGACACTGCATCAGATCCTGCCTCTAAGTTCATGCCCTGCTTGGGTTGCTGTCCTGACTTTAAAGATGAAGAGTGATATGGAAGCATAAACCAAATAAACCTTTTCATCCCCAACTTGCTTTTTTGTTTCACATTGTTTCATTGCACCAATAGAATTCATGACTAAGACAATGATGAACCCAGAAATGTCTCTCCAGTAATACTCAAAACACTCATTACTCCAATGCCTCTCTCAGTCTTTCTGTTGGCTGCTAAGACCAATCCCAGGATTCCACACATTATGCAAAGACTCTACCACTGTCACTTTTATATTTCTGAGACAAGATCTTCATTCAGACTAGCAGATATTCTGACTGACTAATGCTCATGTTCTGACATTCAATAAAACTTTTTAATATTTCCCTGTCATCAGGCCATAATTATGTTCTGAGTAAGACTAGTTTTTCATGAGCCAGTGTGGTTCACCATGTACCTCTGGTTGCAGGGGTTCAGTCCTGGTACAGAAACCATAAGGACAGAAGAAAATGGAGTAGCCCTTTACTTAATCCATTGGAGTTAAATAAAAACATTCATTTAATAAAGGGCATGCTTTTAAATTAAGTCCAAAATCACTGTAGATGTTATTGTGCCAAAACAGTTTGTACAAAATTTGTTCATTACTCAGTAGTGGTTTGCTATTGTAGAAAACTATGAAAAAATTGGAACAAATTAATTTGTTTGCATTGAGATTCATCCACTAGCACAATAACATTTCTTCAAGTCTTTAAACCATTAACAAGCTAGGCATGATGCCACTTTCTTTTTAAAACAGAACTCTAGATGCAGAGGTCTACACATGCTCTGTTCACAGGTTTCAACAGATGGCCAAAATCTTATTCCTTTGCCTTAAATCTAATATCATTCAAAAAGCCTAACCACAACATTTATTACCTCTCTGTCTATCTGGCTACCTAAATATATGCTATCTAATATAAAACAATCTATCTTCTCTCTAATATATTTATCTCTATTGGAAGGCAATTTTATTTTTATCATATCATTTCATTTGCTTTTTAGGTATCTGTTAGTTCCCTAAGGTCTCCAGTTAGTAGATGAACCTAAGCTTAAGAGGTCATAAACTTATCTGCAGGTGGTATGTATCATTAGAATTTAAGACTAACACTCTTTTGCTCCCTTTAGGACTAAGATAGTTCTCAACATCTACAAAATCCAGAAGGAAGACAATGTAGTGCAGGGAAAGGAAGAGGAAAAGAGCAGTAAAAGAAAATATACATTTTTCCTTTCTCATTTTCCATAACAGGAAAATATTTCCATCTGAAACACGGGAGGTATGATGGTTAACCTTGACAATCAACTTGATTGTATTTAGAATCATATTAAGGGATGCAGTTCTGGGCATGTTCATGGGTGTGTGTCTATAAAGGTTTAACTGGGTGAAGAGGGAAGACCCACTCTAAATTAGGCATCACTGTCTCCTAATCTGTAGCCCCAGGCTGAATAAAAGGGGGGAAAGGTGGGTGGAGTAGGAAAGCAATCTCACTGTCAACATTCAAGTTTCTCTGCCCCCTGAATAAGGATACAACATGTCTCATGGTCCTGCCACTGCACTTTCTCCACCATGGTGGACAATCTCTGAAAATCATAAGCTGAAACAAAAAAAATTCCTTTCTCAAACTGTTTTGCTCAGCATGCCATCATAGAAATAAAAACAGTTTTGTTGTTTTTGTTTGTGTGTTTGTTTGTCTGTTTTTTGAGACAGGGTTTCTCTGTGGCTTTGGAAGCTGTCCTGGAACTAGCTTTTCTAGACCAGGCCGGCCTCGAACTCACAGAGATCTGCCTGCCTCTGCCTCCCGAGTGCTGGGATTAAAGGCATGTACCACCACCACCCGGCTTAACTTGTGCAGGTGAGCGGACAGAGACCTTATGAGCTGTTTCAGAACTCCATGAATGTTGTCATTCCCGAGCTACTTATCCATTCAGACCACAAAATAATGTGATCATTGGCACAATGCATTTATTCACAACATGACTCAGAGTTGGTATTGAGTTAGTTGATGGTAGTGTTGTAGCTGATGTCTTAAATGACAGCTGCTTTTCAATTACAGCCACAGGGCAAGCAACATTTTGGAATACACAGTGAAACAAAGATTAAAGAAATAGATTACAAAAAGAAGAACAGGAAGAATTGGATTAAAATGTGACATGTAAGAACTGCTATGAATAATTCACTATGTAAAAAGACAGGTTTGTTTTTAATTACATGTTTTATCGAATAGTGTCTATAGTAACACATATGTCAGTTTTTTTATCATCACAAATCTCAATATTACAAAGAGTGGTGAGAAAATGAGTCAAATTTCCTTTTAAATACAATTGAATTTAATGCACATCGCAGATGCTTCTTATTTGGTGAGTGCTAGCATAGCATGGAGGAAGCCCTAGGTTTAGACTCTGAAATGCAGAAAACCGAGGTATGGTATTGACATGTGTAAGGTCAGCACTCTTCTCAGCTGTTGACACAATAATCAAGAGTATATCCTCAGATACACAATAATTTTTAAGCAGCCTGGGCCATGTGACCTTCCCCGATATAAACAACAAACAACATACAAACAATACAGAATGCATTGCTCGTCTGTCTGAATATGAATTTATGCTACATGTGCTTACAAAAACTATATTCCCAAGGGCAGGTAAGCAGAGCTGAAAGCACCTGAAATGTGGTTCTTCAGAGCCTCTGGAGAAGCACACTGAGCATATAGATTCATAGTTCGTTTCATTGTTCTCAAGATATATTATATTCCTACCTGGTTATATAGGTATGGAAACAAAAACAATATCTAAATAACAGAGGAAATCACTTACTCATCTGAAAATGAAGAGCATGAACTCCATTCTCCAGACACAGCATTTTTTTTTTTAAGAAAAAGTCTTAGATAAGAATAGCAGTCACAACCTTGGAACACTCACATCCTTTCCAGAGTATAGAACTGTAATGGAAAGCTGGGTCATTCCCTGAACACTCTTTATGTTATTCACAAAACAAGGACTAGACTGATGTGGTATGTCCTTCTGTGTATATGTTTTTCTTATCGGTTGATGAATAAAACACTCTCTGGCCAATGAGGCAGGAAGATAGGAGGGACTAGGATGAGGATAATTCTGGGAAGGATAGGCAGAGAGAGCCTGCCAAAGACAGTTGCCATGTAGCCACCAGGACAATAGAATGCACCAGGCATTCACCGTTAAGATAAGACCACGTGGAAATACTTAGATTAATAGAAATGGGTTAATAATTAAGTTAAAAATAAGAAGTAACCAATAAGAATCCCTAGCCTTCAGCCAACAGTTTAATAACTAATATATGGTCTGTGTGTTTATTTGGGGCTAAAGTGGCAGTTGGTCATGGTGGGATAAGAATCTCCAGCAAAAGTCGACAGCATGCTGAGGAGGGAAGTAACACAGAGAACTGAGCACACAAAATCCTGGGAAACAGAAAAGACTGAGGGGAACAATAGGGAAATGGCACCCTTTAAGGTCAAAGGACAAACCCTGTTCACACTCCCTCAAACCTATCATATTAATAAATAAGGCATAGAATGCTTCTCCAATAACATCAGGATGAAGCATAGAAGAATGGCTATAGGACAACCATCAAGTCAAAATCTCATATTGTGTTCTCAGCCACAAAATTAAAAAAACAAAGAAATTGATATGGTGTCTTGTTATTTGGCACTCACAATTTCATTTTGCCTTGGGTCACAATTTAATGATGTTATTTAATTCAACAAATTAAAATTACTTTTCTTCTCAGAAGTGCTCCCTGGAATCTAGTGAATCTACAATTATTTATGTATTTATTTATTATTTCCCCTCTAAAAGTTGTTGTCAACTGATGACAATTGAATATATTATGGATACAATATATATATATATATATTAAATAGTTGTTGACTAAAGTTAGCTGGCATGCTTAGCCTTATGTACTGACATGTAAAACCCACTTTTAGTCATTTCAAGTACACATTGGCATTGCTGACTGTCCAGATACTAGCCAAAGGATATTCAGAGTTTGTTCTCATACTTGGGTAAAACTGTGCCCTGTAACCAACCTCCTCCTTCCTCCTTCCTGCCTGAGCATCCCCACCCCCAGCCATTATTAACTAACATTTACTTCTACATCTTTGACTTCAATAGTATTAGATATCACACATATATGAAGTCATGAAAAATCTGTCCTACTGTGTTTAGACTCTTTCACAGAGCAATTTATCCTCCAAACCTCTGTTTTTCAACTTTCTTTAGGCATAGTGGTCTACTGTGCTATCTATAAAATTGTTTAGTCTCTCTTAACTTGCTTGGCTGAGTTCTAAAATAAAATGATCAATGAAATGTTTCAGGAGAGCTGTGACAAGATCTGGTCCAAAAAGAAGGCTGTCTGAAGGGCCTTGTCTCAACTCTTCCTGCCTGCATCCTTATTATGGAGAGCTCTCTCTCTCTCTCTCTCTCCCTCTCCATTTCCCTCCCTCCTACCCTCCCCTCTCCTTTATTCTTATTGTTTCTCAAAAAAGATTTATTTATTTGTATTTTATTTGTGTGAGTGTTTTGCATGTACAGGACTTGTGGAGGCGAGGCGGCCAGGGAAAGGTGGTGGTGGTAGGTCCCTGTGATTGGAGTCAGAAGGTTTTGCCATGTGCATGTTGGGAACAGAACAGGGTCCACTCCAAGACCAGCAAGACGAATTAAGCACTGAGGCACCTCTCTAGCCCCTTCTCTTCACTTCTAAAAGTGCTCTCCAGGTTTTCAGGGGAACAGCCCTCCCCTTTGAGACAGTGTTATGCTCCTTCCACATATGGTACTCTTTCTCTCTAATGCTCTCCTTCCAAACTCAAGGTCCAATTATGACCTCGAGGTCCTCACGTTCAAATGGTTATTTGTGAGTGGCATTATTACTACATGTCCTTTGTGACTGACAGCTGCCACTTTTACTTTTTAATACGAACTTCAATAAGTGAAAAACCTTTAAATTCTTTCATGAAAATTGTCTTTCTATTCCCTTAATATTCTCTCTTTTGTCAACAAAAAATAGAGTTTGAGAATTTCAGGGTTTTGTCATTACATTTTAATTTTTTGGGAGCCTAGATTTGGGATCTCACATGAATTTTGATGTTTTGGGATTTCTCCATTTCAGAGTACACTTTAGGAGTATGTCTTTAAGGATTATGCTCAAAGCTTTTCAGAATTAGCTTTCCTTTGGAATGACAGCAAAACCATTCCCTGTCATGGAGTGTCTCTCCATATGATACAGTTACTTTGACTCGCCTATCTTCATTCCTCATATGCAATGGTTCTTGCCACAGTGGAAGGGAAGACTTTAATCCAGGTCAGCATGGCAGGAGGTAGCAGCAAGGTTATCTGATCAGCAGTGTGGTAAGGAATTCAGTACACAAGGCTTTAGGACTTCTGTTCATCGGATGTTTAAGTATTGATTCTCCTCATAATATTTCATCAATTGTCATTGTTAGACTCACCTAATAACAGGAGCAAAAAAGTCTCCTCAGCTTGATGGAGCTATTGAGTCATTCACAGAATGAGAATAGAACCCAGTATATTGGTGTACTGTCTGGTTCCCTGGCTCTGTGCTATGACACTATCCCTATATTAAGGAAGGACAGATGGTAACCTCATGCTACCATCACTTTTGAAAGAAACTGGCAAGTGGTTTCCTTTTAAAGGGCAACTAATTCTTTAATACCAAACTTACTGTCAAGATGTTTCTATGATGTTCAAAATTACCAAACTTTCAAAAAAGAACTCTATTTTGAATTTTAAAGTACTCATTTTTAATAGAAAAAAACTGCTGTATACTGAGTCATCTGGTCACATTATACATATTTTCAAGAAAAATACACTTCAACTTTTTTGCTTTTCTCCTTCCTCCTACCCTCTCTCCTTCTTTTTCTTTCTTCATGTATACCCATCTTCCTTACCAATTGCAGAAATGATGAATGGTAATACATAGATAAATTAATGTTCAAAAGAGCAGTCATTGTCCTCTAGATTACTTCATTGCAAGGGTCCATACTGAAGATTATACACAATAAAGGGGGCATTATTTGTGCTTTGAGAGACAAGTGATAACCAATGAATACATTAGCATGTGAAAAAGAAACAAATAAGGAATGGTGTCTGACTCTAAATATGAAATATCTTCTCACACGACCCTGTCAGAAACAACACTTTCAGAACCCATTCCTGTTGCTAATGCTACAAGCTTATATGCATAGCAGGAAGTTGCTGTATGCAACTATATAAAGATATTTTGGCAATAGTTCTATCTTTGTACATGGGTTTAGGGAAACATAAGGCACTAGATGCTACAGTGCTCCCTAGCCATGCCCCCAAGGCAATGTTATGTAAACAGCTTATATTGAAAAATAAAATAGCAATAACAACAAAAAATCTGTTCCATGTGTCTTCTCTCCTTTGTGATCAGTCATTCTGAGAAAATCTCTCTGGTAAAATTAGGCAAATGTCAAGTCAAATGTATCTTAATATGTATAAAATTTTAACTTTAATTTTTTAATGGGTCCTTCACTGAATCACTGCAGAGAGTTTCCCTGGGATGTCAACTTCTCCTCCATGTACATTATACCTTTGGTTTATGGAGTACAAAATGACAAACAAATCAGAAAAAAAAGTACATTATACCTTTGGTTTATGGAGTACAAAATGACAAACAAATCAGAAAAAAAGTATGCAACTAAAGAGATAAATTTTAACTTAGTAAAGCAACAGTTTTGCTACAGACATCATAGAAGTGAAACAGTTCTAAAATCTATATCTTAATAATTAATGTCAATTGGAGTAATAAATTTAATGTTGAAGAACAGGCTACATAAAATGATGAAAACAAATGAAACTCACTGGAATGAGATAGTAATCTTAGGTTTATTAAGATTGATAAAAGTATACTGTTTTCACCTCACTACTTTTATCTTAACCATTGTTACATATTCCAAGTTAAAAACAATTGTTCTTTTATGGTAAAATGCAAGTAAAATGTAGGAAAATGTTTAACTACATTAAAATGTATTTTTGATGAAATAATTACTTATTTAAAATTGTTTTATGAAGAAGACAGGAGCTAAAACTTTCCTCTAAAGATATTAGGGCTTTATAACAAAGACAAAGCAAATATTTGAATTATTGAGCCACAAACCAGTTAAAGGCAGAGGCTAAAAAGAGTTTGAGGTGTCCAGGAGAAGGCAGCCAAAATAGCTCATTGGACAAAATTTTCTTTATGAAAGAAGCTAAAGTTGCATGTTGAAACACTAAATTTTAGCAACTATTTTTATTAATTGCATTTGGAGGTAGGTACTTTGAGGATAACAAGATAAAAGATGTGACCTGATCCTATAAACTATTGTCTCTCAAACAGGAAAAGACAGAGGCAAAGGTTAAGAAGAGCCAGTCTGAGGGCCTCGATAAGGTGCTCACACTCAAGGAATGAGAAAGGCCTCAGGAAAAATGAACATGTTAGAAGAATGGCCTCAGATTTCTAACTTCCAGAAATTATTTATAAATTACATGTATATATATAATAGTGGATGCATTTTATATATTACATATAAATAAATTATATGATTTTATACATTATATAACATATATCCATAAGTCATATAATATATAGCTATGTGTTATATATGTGAAATAAAATTAGACACACACACACACACACACACACATATATATATATATATATAATTCCTGTGTATGTTATTATGTATGTGTTTGCATTTGCATGTGTGCATGTGTTGAGTGCATGTGCAGGTGCCTTTCCAGACCAGAGAAGAGTATCAGTTCCCTGAACCTGGATTTTCAGGCATTTGTAAGGCAACATACAGGGTGCTGAAAGAGCAGTACCCACTCTTAACCTCTGTTCCATCTTTCCAGTCTGTAATACTATTGAATCTGCCAAGTGTGGGATAGCCTCTTACGACATTGCTATTATGCAAACCCAATCAATGTTATTGCAAAATAATAATGAAAGTTTAATAGACATCAAATAATAAGTTTTGAGCTTCCTAGTCTGTTTCCCCTGTAGAGGGAATTAAATCACTGACTGACTGTTTCTATCCAGGATCATAAACATGAAACCTGTAGGGGTAGGGAGATTAAGGGATAAAATTTGGCTGTAAACAAGAAAAAGTGGAGTGGTGGGGAATATAGTCTACAATGATCTCACATTGGGACGCAGATGCTGATATACCTCAACATTAGCAAATAGAGATGTAGGGACCAGCTCCCCATTTTGGCAGCCATAACAGTTCAACACGTGCTTGTCTGATCTTGCCTTAGTCAATAGGAAGTCAGATGCCTGCCTTGTGGCAAGGAACCGATCAGAAGTTAGCTGGTGGTGGTATGCTTTACCGCTCTGGGTGTGCTTTACAGACAAGTGCACAGCAATGGCGTGCAGAGCATAGCAACCACATTGGGAGGGCCTATGGGCCATAACAACCAGTTGACCAATCGACACAGGGCAAACCCTCCAAGCCTGGAGCCACACCAATTCTGAGCCTGTGTGTACCCCTAGACATTCTCCTTACTCTGCCTTATAAGATCTCTATGCAGATATTTCTAGCTGTCTTTTCTAGCCATCTGCCATGGTGGGTGGATGAAAGACCCAAGCAAACATGGGGTTAGCTGGTTAAACAACAATAAAGCCTCATGCAGTTTGCATCAAGCTTTCGACTCTGCCTGGTGATTGGGGTGACCGTGGTCCTGTGCTGAGATCCTGGAGGCCTGAGCTTCCGTGGGTCTTACAGACAGCCTACATGGGAATATACCTTACAAGCTATATTGGTGATAGTTATGCAAATATTAAATCATAGTTGAGTTGCTTGGTCATGGAATCTACTATCTATGCTTTCTTTTTAACAGAACAAAAGTGATCTAGCTTTATCAAGTTTCATTCTGACAAATGTCTTCACCCTCCTAGATGTTATTTACTTACATCTATTAAGCAGGTTGACATAAATCATCCAATTGGATAAGACACCTGTCTGGAGCAGGGTCTATAACTTTCCTTGCTTTCTGGACTTACAATAAGTAGCCTTCTCTTTCATTTTTTTTTAGGGAGACAAAGTTTTAGCCTTATTTTTTGCGAGCTTTTCTTTGGGTATTAAAATTGAGCTGATATACAGAAGATGAACAGAAGGAACACAGAAAGATTTGATATATTATGGGTTTCTGTGATAAGAGATCTCTCATGTGAAATGAAAAACCAAAGATGTTCAGCTCAATAGATGAATTCTGAGTTGGTCCAAGAGTGGTAATTGTGCACATGTGACAGTGTAGTGGTGCTCAGGATAGAACCATTAATTGGAGCAACTGGCCATAATGATTAGATTATTGGGAACAACATATCTGTGTAGACTCCCAATCCTCTATTTCTCATCACTCAAGAGAATATGCATGTCTTCCCTATGGTGTTAGGCATGTCCTTTCTTTTTAAAGAGCACAAGGATCAAAATATCATACCAGACTGGCATACTTTGGGGTGGCATGTTCCCAACTCCTTCATGCCTATTCAGCAAACACTTTGCTAGGCACTGAGAATGACTGTGGAGATGCCATATACAACAAAATCACTGCTTAAAGAGAACATTTTTATAGTTAGAGAACATGATTGCAGGAGAATGTCACCTTCAATAAGTAGATTTAGAATGGTATAATGGGTTTCTTGGGCAGTTGTCTGTGCAGGGGATTTCAGAGAGATTTAACTGAGATAGTAAGACTCAGCATGCAGATAGCAGTGTTTCAGTCACTGTTCTATTGCTGTGAAGAGACACCATTACAGGCACTTTTTAAAAGAAAGCATTGTATTGTTGTATTGCTTGGAGCTTCAGAGGTTGTACATTATTAAGCCACAGAGCATGGCCACAGGCACAGCACTGGAACAGTAGTTGAGATCATCCTGATCCACAGGACACAGGAAGAGAGAGAACTGGGCCTGGCTTGGGTTTTTCAAACTTCAAAGACCACCCCCAGTGACACACTTTCCTCCAACAAGGCCAAACCTCCTAATCTTTTTAAGAAGTGTTACTCCCTGATGACAAAGCATTTGAATATATAAGCCTAAGGGGGGTGATTGTTATTCCAACCAACAATGCTGGTAACAACAAAACAGGGATCAGCAACAGAATAAAGGAAGAAAAAGAAAGAAACCAGTTGATATTGTAGGACCCTGAGCAGCTGGGCTACATTGCTGCCATTACAGGCTCAATAGAGACTAGACAGAAAGTAGACCTGAGTTTTGATTTGCCCTAAGGAATCACCTAACTCCAGGAAAGACCACAAATTGAGACCACCTAGGCACCACCCAGGAGCAGACCAATCATCATCAAACGGAAAAATGATTGGAACCATTGTAGATAGGATCACCAGATGTCCCTTAGCTCAGCACACACCCCTTTAACCAAGACACCCCTAGACAAATGACAGCCAATCTGGGGTCCTGAACCTTAGAAATCCCATCACCCCAACTTCTCCTATGATAAAAACTCCACTTGAACTGAACTTGAGACTCTCTGATCTTCAACCACTATGTTGGACACACAGAGGGTCCAAGCTCAAGGTTGAATAAAGGCTCCTTGCTTTTTCATACTAATTCAGACTCCTAGCTGGTCTTTGGGGGACTACATATTTGTGCATAATATTTGGGAGCATGTCCTGGATCCTCCAATTCTAGGGACTACTGCCTGTAGAACCTTCAGCCTCAGCTAGACAGTAAGTTTTTGTGTTTCATTTTCCACATTTCTTTGGTGTATTCTGATTTGGATATCCTCTGCAAGTTGGAACAGAATCTATTACAGCCTATAGGCAGTCTAAGCAAACACATGGGAACACCACAGGCTGAGTACCTTCAGGGATGTTCCAGGGTCCTTCTGTAAGGGATTTGATCCCTCTGGTTTCTGTAGAAAGAGAGAATAAGTCACTTCCACATTACCGCATGAAGCCAGGGTCTTTGATTCAGTTTTGCCTACTGGTACCAGGAGGACTCTGCATTGTTATGTATACTGTTTTTTGTTTGTTTGTTTTGTTCAACATCTTTCTGACTTATGAGACTGGTATACTGGGACAGACTCAAAAGCACGACTCCTTTGACTTTGATATTGGTCACTTTCAGAAATTTGGAGATAGGGCCACAAGCATAGACTTTGAAACTTAAAAAGGGGTTTGTTTTCCTGAAGGGATGAGGCCAACAACCTCTACCCTCCTTGAGTGTTTCATTGAAAAGAGGCAGCCTGCCTCTGTTGCTCTCAGTCAGTAGTGCAGGGCTATGCTGGTGGGTAGGGTCTAGTTTGCCCTGGCATGACATACAAGCATGGGTGGGGCAACTGGGCTATGCAGCCTTGTTGTGACAGTGTATCAATGCTGCCTGCCTTAGCTTGCAAAGGGGCGGTTTTGTCACAATAGAATTTCAAATGCCAAACAGAGAATCTGGGGTTAATTGCTATGGCCAGAGAAGTTAACAATCTTTTGCCCATGTGCTGTGCACTGCCCCCTCCCATGCTGTGGGGTGGGGCTCCTATGGCCTGCCCTGAGGGTTGATTGCCTCTGATTTCTATCCAAACCTGGCCAAGGTTTGGCTCCAAGGACCAAGTGCAAGAATGACTGCCTATGTTTGCTAAGCTGCCTGTTTGTGATGCTGTAGCCAGGGCTGCTATGGAGTGCCTCCACCAGGGCTGCTTTGGTCATTCAGCTAGAATAGCTTATAAATATCTGTCTCGTCATTCAGAGGGATTGGTTACAAGTTATTATTGGTTAGGGTAAGAAAAAAAATTACTGTTATTCTCAGATGCTTTATTCTGGTACAGTTTTTTATGTGTTGATGCAAATTTAGGGTTATTTTTGCATGTTCCTGTTCTTGTTAGCCATACAATATATTCTAGACTACTGAGGAAAACCACAAGAATTTGGTAAAAATTTTTATGTCCTGGGTTTTTATGGAGGTCCTACTGCCAGTGTCCCCTTTGATAGTCCAAGCGTCCCAACTGTGTCCCACATATGGAAGATCTAGTTCAGTCCCCTGGAGTCTCCACAGCTGTAAGTCTACAGCATGGTTCAGTTGTCTCTGTACATTTTCCATTGTGATCTTGTACATGAGCTGGCTTGTTGGAGCCCATTCCTTATGGTGGGATGCATGCTCAGTCATAATGTATAGGGGAGGGCCTGATCCCTGCCCCAACCTATTGTGCCAGACTATGTTGACTCCTCATGGGAGCCCTTACCGAGGAGTGGGCTAGGGGTTAGTGAGGGAGGGTGGGAAGGAGGGAAACTGTAGGTGGAATATAAAATTAAATCCAAAAATAAAAATGAAAAAAAAAGTTTTTACGTTGTCTGGAAAACAAGAGAGAAGGCAGGAGACTAGAATAATAGAGAGCAAAAGAGAAAGAAGAATTTGTCTGAAGTAAAAATATCTGAAAAATCAGAGGAATGGACTAAAGTTTGTAAAAGGCCAGAGGGGATGTGAACTATGTTTGTTGTGGTCTCTCATACTTGCAAATACTGAATTGGGGGCGGGGGTAGAATTAATTGGAAATTTAACCATATTAGGTTAATCCTGTGAAAAAGTTTTGTCTTGTTGAAAAGTTTTGCCCATGTTTTCTGGTGTACTCATAAATTTTGTTGCAAACATGGGTCTAAAACAGATATGGTTTGAATATTTTTGCTGTTTTTGCTGCTGATAGCAGCTAGTCACCACCACTGCCATGGCTGCATTTCTGGCCAGGGCTCAGAATTTATCTCTGAGATCTGGTCCCTGGATTCAGGTTATTAGGAATTGAGACGTCTTCTTTATATAGATAGTGTGAAAACTGTTTTATTCTGTTCTTTATTGACAATTTGACTTCAGAGTTGGATTATGGCTCTTCCTTGGCTAGACCCAGGCATGCTAATTTAAAGGTTTCCTGAGCCTGAGCCCCTGACACAGTGACACACAGTGACAAGAAGGAAACAACAGAACAGCAAAAAGAAAAAAAAAAATAGACTTGGTTTATGTGAACATTCTCCACTATAAAATTTATAAACTTAGGTCATTGAATATGGTTGAAAATCTTTTAAAATTGAAACTAGTTAGAAGTTAAAACTAGTAACACTGGGAATTGATCATTTAAAATCTATGCATGAGTAATTTTGAAGGAACCATATGACATGATTCCAAATTGGATCTCCACCATGTTTAGTCAGTCATATGGATGTTTGCCATTTTGCTTGGGTTAGAAAAGATGCACGTCATATGATTTCACCACCATCTTAATTAAAGATGACAATGTAGAATGGGCCTACTAAAGAGGCAACAACAGATCTCTATGACAGTGTAGATTAGGATATGTTATTACATGATAATTCATGTCCTGTCCTAAAAAGAAGGTTCATAAGAGATAAGAGTTAAAATCCATGCTTGTTTAATAAGATATTAAAGTGATACTTCAATGCTTTCATACCCAAGAATGTACCTTGCTCTGGCAGCTAAACTTTGTACTTTAAGAGTCACCCAGGTGATAATGGTTTTAAAGACAGGAAGAGATCATAGGGACAGCTGAGGTTTTCACATGTATGGGAGGACTGGAGTCCCAAAGAGAGTCCAGTTGCAAGGAAGCACCTCAACAGTTTTAGAAATCAAAGTGCCAGTTGACATTCACCAGAAGCACCAGCCACATTCAAATGGATCATGATGAGATCTAGAAGGCAGGCTATGTATATATGTATATGCTTCCCAGGGTGGGGCCAAAGAGGTGATCCAAGTCTCTCAAAAAAAAAATCCAAAAATCTAAAAGGATTATGAATGAATCCCAGATATTGAACTTAGGATTGTTTGCACTGTCAGAGCATAGTTTTGCCTTACACAGATTGGAGTTATGCCATGATTTCTCCCTCTTGAAATAAAGTAGAATACTTTATTTTTAATATTGCAGGAAGATGTTTGAGAGTTTTCAATTTTTTAAAGAATGGTTTTTAAAATATTTTAAAATTTGTGAGCTTATGGGACATTTGTGCTTAGAAGATGTTTTATACTGTTAATATTTAGACTTAAAATAAAAGGTAAAAATTAAGGATATAGCCATAGGAATCAAATGATAGCCAGAAACTGGGATGTTCATTTCTTGTGATGCAGCAAGACAATTACCTAAGCAGTCTGACAAAGGGTGTAGAGCAGCTTCTCAACCCATTGAGTCTCAACCCTGTGGGGGTTGAGAAACCTTTTTGCAGGGATAGGCTAGGAATAACTGCATGTCAGATATTTGCATTGAGATTCATAACAATTGCAAAACTGCAGTTATAAAATAATAATAATGGGAGAAATTTTGTAATGGTGGTCACCACAATATAGAGAACTACATTGAAAGCAAAGCATTGGGAAACTTGAGAACCAGTAACATAGAAAATGTATCTCCTTACTCGAGGTCTAGTCAGGCATAAGAACGTATGTCTAGCCTCCTTGTCTTTGCTAACTTTGTTAAGCTTCTAACCCCATTCTGTAGTTTTTGCTGGAACTCAAATATAAAAATCCATATAAACTTCAAAAGAATAAAAACAAAAAGGTCATAAAACTTGGGTCCAGCAATTCAAAAGGACTCCAGTTCAATACATCCTAAGTTTTCCCACCTGCCTATTACTGAGGATGGTATTCTGTCTCTCCTGATACTGGGACTCCTCCCCTTTCCCTAATTACTAGGGCTATGGGCCTGAAAGTTTCAAATGTAATATTTTCCTTTAAGATAATAAATTTTAACTACTGTTCCTAGTTTAAACTTGTCTCAACAGGTTTCCACTTAGATGACAGACACATCCAAGTATCAGTTGCTGACTACAACTTTCTCCAAATGACCATGAGTCCTGGACTTGCTGAAAGCTGATGTGGACCATTCCAGCCTATGCAAATGCTCCCTGTCTCTTATGGACAGTCAGTGAACCAGATGCTTCTGACAAATTCCCCACTGCTGAGCCTTTAACTAGCATTTCAGCCTTCAGATGGAAGGAGATATTGAAGGGGCCAGCTCCCCATTTTGGCAGCCATAACAGCTCAACACGTGCTTGCTATAACCTTGCCTTGGTCACTTAGAGGTCAGATGCCTGCCTCGTGACAAGGAACCAATCAGAAGTTAGCTGGTGGTGCTATGCTTTATGGCTCTGGGTGTGCTTTATGGACAAGCACACAGCAATGACACAGAGAGCATAACAACCACCCTGGGAGGGCCTATAGGCCATAACAACCAGTTGACCAATCAACACAGGGCAAACCCTCCAAGCCTGGAGGCACACTAATCCTGAGCCTGTGCATACCCCTAGACACTCCCTTTACGCTGCCCTATAAAATTCTGTACACAGTGGCTTCAAACTGTCTTTGCTAGCCATCCGCCATGGCGGGTGGATCAAAGACCCAAGCTAACATGGGGTTAGCTCGTTAAACTACAATAAAGCCTCATGCAATTTTCATCAAGCTTTAGCCTCCATTCTGTGACTGGGGTGGCCGAGGTTCTGGGCTAAGATTCTGGAAGCCTCAGCTTTTCCAAGGGTCTTACAATATATAAAAGAATACCTCACCTCATGCTTCCTGGTTGAAATGCTGAGTCAAAAAGAAACTCACATAGGGGACAAAATGTCTAACTATATGCCCATTGACATACCAAGAAAATAGGCAAAGAGTTGTCAATTGATGCATTTATTACCTAAAACAGTTCCACAATAAGATAAGACTCTTGGCCTTCTTTATGCAGAATCACAGAGCTATTACATAGCCTTAAAATTTTATTTCTAACTAGAGGGCCATAAGAATGGCAAAAGATGCAAATGTCACTGCCCTAGAAAAATCTGTCAGTTATTTGCTCTTAGGTCCCAATACCACCCCTTTGATCCCCTAGGCAGGAAGGACCCATGATTGGGTCCTGTCATCAGTACTTGTGAAGTGGTGAATAAAGGGTCCAGGGAAGCTTTGTTACACTGCTGCCACTTGTCACAACTGCTGCCATGACCAGCTTAATAGAGACCAGAATGTAGGCCTGAGTTTTGGTTTACCCTAAGGCAACACCCAAGAAAGACCACAAACTGAAACCACCCAGGTAGCACCTACGAATGGACCAATCATCGTCCAAGGAGAAGATACCTAACATTCCAACCTTTGTAGATAAAATCACCAGATGACTCTTAGCGCAGTACACACCCATCCCCTTTCACCAAGACACCCTTAGACAAATGTTAGCCAATCAGGGGTCCTGAAACTTAGAAATCCTCTCAATCCAACCTCTGCTATGATAAAACCCCACCCCAATTAAGCTCAAGACTCTCTGATCTTGTACCAGTCCATTGGACACACAGAGAGTCCAAGCTTGAGCTTGAATAAAGGCTCTTTGTTTTTGCATACTGATTTGGACTCCTTGTTGGTCTTTGGAGGACTCAGAGGTCTAGGCATAACAATATCAACACTTATCTTTCACTCGATCCAGTCTATAGACACAGAATACACTACTGGTTCACATTTGACCGTGTTTTCTCTGATGTGATAGACTGTGTGCCCCTTCAAACATAAAAATAACCTCTTTCTTCCTTAAGCTACATCTGTTGAAATATTTGATCTCAGCAACAAGAAAAGTAACCAAAATAGCAGGCAATGGCCACACCAGCTAAAAGCCATTATGACAGTAGAAGGAAGGTGAGGAGATAGAGTAGTTTTGTGACCTACTGGAAGAAATACCAGGTGTCACACACTATCAGATAAAGGAGCAAGGATAGCCAGGCATGTGATCCTGCTATTTATGGAATGTAGGAATGCAAGGCATGTAGGCTAATGAGCAGGTAGAAGAAATAGAGAAAATTTACATTTCTGTTTCTTTTTATGGAGAGTGACAGCTTGAGGAGCCCAGAGTACTTTCTGGGATGCTGTTACTATGGCTGTTGTTTGCCACAGAGTTAATGACCTAGCTGTAAGGATTCAGGCTTTATGCTGGCCTACCACTGTCACCTAGCAGAAAGCCCTCAGGCAGTACCCTGGTCAGCCCAGGTACAAAGGACCCTTTTAAAAGAAAGATCTCCTCCCATTTATGCTCTCTTTTCTGCTCTCTCTTTCCTCTCTTCTCTTTCATGCTTTCTTTTCCCTCTTCTTTTTCCCTCTCTTTCCTGCTGTTCCTCTGGGGCAGATAGGACTTTTCCTGTCTCCCTCTTTTCTTCTGTCCTCTCTGTCTCTGTGTCTCTTTACCTCTTTTCTCTTTCCTTTCCCCTTCACTCCCCTTTCTAATAAAACTTCCCACTAAGCTCTGTCTGCCTGGGATGTTTGTCTGTCCACCTTGGTCACCCTCGAGTGCCATGCAGTCCATCAAAGTTCCCCTTGATGTTTTTATTATAACACTAGCTGCTACCTCCTGCCAATCCTCACACTTTTGTGTGTGCTAATGCCTAGCTATAAGTCGGAATATGTTGCTCATTATTTATTTTCTTTGCAGTTTTCATCAGTTTCCTATCATAATGTTCATCTTTATGTTACTGTAAAGAAGCTGAGGCAGTTTTAGGTTTATTAAATATTGGCAAATGTTGGCTAATGCAGAGAGGTGATTTATCTGGACCCAAATGCACCTGTAAGACTTCTGAATTTACTAATTTAGGAATTATGGATAACTGCATTAATCCATATGAAATTGTCAGACTGAGGTACACTACCCAGTATAAAAAAATTGGAAAGCCTTTAATTTTCATATCAATTGATGTTAAACTCTAGAAAAGAATTAGAGTATACTGTGAATCTTGAGATGGCTGGTAATACTAACAAAGTCCACAGTATTTACCCCTTAGGAAAATGAGAGTTTATTTTTCTTTAATGACTCTAATAAAGAAAACAGTATTATTATAATTTTTTTTAATGTTGCACTTGGAAGGAAATTTGGAAAATAACGAAATATATGTAGAATGTGTCACATGGGCAAAAGCCACAGTTCATCCATTAATTGGACATTTAAAGGAGCTAAACAATTGTATAGAGTCTGTGGATACAGTTTTGATTAGAGCTTTTAAATTTCTTATGCTCTATAGGAGATAATGTAAATGAATAGTCATAAAATCAGTGTTGACTAAGGTTTGATATGGACTATGGAAAAAACTCAGATAAACACTGTATAATGGAGGCCTAATTTAGGCAGTGTTTTCAGGACAGCGGTTTTTTTCTTTTTTTCTTTTTTCTTTTGAAAAGAATGAACTATAAAACATGAAAAAGTGAATTTATTTTTACATCTGGAGGATATAAATTAAAATTTTGAGATACCATAAAAAAGCAATGTTAAGTTTGAAATTGCCTGCATATGTCACGTCTTTAATTACACTAGTGTCATTTATAATGTTTCTGGACTGCAAACTGGTAGGAAAGGAATGCCTTTGTTTTTCCTTGTTTTCTTTTTTATGGGGAGTGGGTGGGTGGGTACTATGCTGAGACATCTAATTTTCAGTCCCATGGGTGACTGCCCTATAAATGGCATTGACTGAATATTTGAGAAAGGGTTAAAGGTAATGAGACAAGATAAGTATGTATGATTTAGACTACACCACGATAGTCATGTAAATTAAGAGATTAGTACACTCATTAGCCAGTCTAAAGAACCATTAGCAATAGAAAATAAAGAGACTGAAAATAAGAATCAGGGAACAACATACTACAATTAAATTAATGGAGTTTAGGGAGGACCCAGGAAAGTTCCCGAAGCGTCTGCTGCTCCTTTATAATGTCACGGATCTAATTTACCTCATTTATATTAATGAGGAGAGGATTGCACAACTATTAGCATGATTGAAAATTACACTAATGCTCAGTAAATCTACCCCTAATTATTATGATGAACGAGAAATTGATCATCTTGGACCAGATTAACAACCTGAAGCAACAGCAACAGCAAAAGAGCTTTTTCTTGCAAACCCAAGTCTTTAGTCTTTTTTTATTTAATGAAACCCTGAGCAATTTACTCCATAATGTTATATACTAATTCACTATAACCTCCCATTTACATAGATTTACATAGATTATATTTTCACATTTATGTATTTATTTGAAATAATTACTTCCAAGTGCATTAAAATGTGGTCTCATGATTGGCTTTATGCATGTTAATGTTCCCACATGAAGCCAAGTAATGAAATCAGCCACATTTTGACTCTATCTGGTTCTACGTCAACTCAAGTATGATTGCCCTCAAAGAAAAAAGTATTCATCTTTGTAGTCATTATAATTAACAAACTGAAAATACTACTCTTGCCTATTTATTGAAATACTATTTTAGAAAGACTTCCAAGCTATGAAACAAATACCAAGAACACTAAGATTATTTTAATTAGTTTAATATCCAAGTTCCTTTTTTAATAATAGACATGAGAGTTACTTTCCAAGGCCTTGGTTTCAAGTAGACACAGTATTCAGACTGTGGTGGATAAAAATGCTTTCTTTTTGTTACAATTTATTTTATATCTTCTGCTACTGATAGCTGTCCATGGAAACCACTATATCAAGTGCTACATTCTTTAATACAGTGGCTTAAGATGTGCTCTTAAGCCAGCAAGGAAACACTAGGACTCTTTTGCTAGGCACCAAGAATAGCTTTCAATGATGTATAATCCCATGTTAAAATAGCTTTTATTTCCTGAAAGTGCGGGTATATCTCAAACATTGCTTATTATGTGATTAAGACCATGGGACCTTGGCTATTAAAACTCTAAAGTCTGAAGTAACTTTCTGTGAACTAAAGTCTTAGAGTTTATAAATTAACTCACCAATATTTACTGAAGGTTTGCCCTGTGACAGGCTTTGCATTTTGGCTATGGTTTTAACATAGCATGACATCAAATATCTTTATTGTCTTAGAGACCTTGCTTTAGTTGAGAACCTGGAAACAGGAGAAGTTATAAAAGAAAAGGAAGAAGCAAGAAAGGATGAAAGAGGGGAGGTGGTGAGTAGGGGAAAGGAAGGAAGGAAGGAAGGAAGGAAGGAAGGAAGGAAGGAGGAAGGGAAGGGAAGGAGAGGGAAGGGAGGGAGAGGGAAGGAGAGGGAAGGGAGGGGAAGGGAAGGGAAGGGAAGGGAAGGGAAGGGAAGGGAAGGGGAGGGAAGGGAAGGAGAGGGAAGGGAAGGAGAGGGAAGGGAAGGAGAGGGAAGGGAAGGAAAGGGAAGGAGAGGGAAGGGAAGGGAAGGGAAGGGAAGGAAGGGAAGGGAAGGGAAGGGAAGGGAAGGGAAGGGAAGGGAAGGGAAGGGAAGGGAAGGGAAGGGAAGGGAAGGGAAAGGAAGGCCTGAAAAATCTATGGAGCCTCTTGTAGTGGATCAGTATTTATCCCTAGCATAGGAATGGACTTTGGGAGCCCATTTCACTTAGAGGGATACTGCCTCAGTCTAGACACTCAGGGGATGGCCTAGGCCCTATTGAAAAGGATATGACAGACTCTGAAGACCCCTATGGAAGGCCTCACCCTCACTGGGGAGCAGAGATTTTATGGGATAGGTAGTATGTTAGTGGGCTGCAGGGGAGGAGGGGAGGGAAAAGGAACTTTGAATGATATGTAAAGCAATCTTGTTTCTAATTTAAATAAAAATGGAGAAAAAATTAAACAAACAACAACAACAACAAAAACAAATAAAGTCTGTCTGAAGGTCCAAGAATGGAGCTTGCCACTAGCTAACTATAGCGGTCTATAGGTCTGTACAGACAGATAGGAATTGAGCTAGCTGGAGGGAAAAAGTATGTAAGCAGGGAGAAAAAGGAACACACTCTCTTGTCTGCTGAGATGCTAAGGAGTTAAGGTGTAGCAGTAACTTGCTCCATTTTCTGATCTTCAGATAGGCTTTATTTGTACAAGCAAGATATCACCACAAGAATCTTATTGTTCTCCATCATTGAAGAAACAAGCTATGGTTATATTGCAGGCCTAGGAACAAAAATCTAAGGATTTTGTCTTTAAGGCCAAAAGAAAACAATGAATATTTTCTGGCCCAAAGTTTAATTTATGGTAAAAGTATTTTAAGAACATTGAAGCAGCACTAACAGGAAAAATGTGGGGAAGAAAATTTAGCTAGCTAACGACTGTGATACCCCAGGCATCTGGTAATTATGATCTAGTCTGAAGAAGTTATGGTCCTGCAAATGTGCTGAGTGCACTCACTTATATTTATGATCAAATGATCAAGACTCTCAAATGGGCACTCACAAAAGCCAGACAATCACACTATAAATTTTATAGGAAATTTATTTTTGTACTCTCCACATTAATGCTTTTATTTCATTTCCTCTCTGCTCAAATCCCTAGTGCCTCTTCCATAGACAGCCCCTACTCTCTTCATTCTGAATTGCTGTGTTCAACTAATGCTTCCCAGGGAAATTAAGTTATGTTCAGAGAAATTGTCCCACCTTCCTTTCAGAAAAATTTTCCACTCACCATGCTCTACCTTGTGATTTCTGTGAAAACAAATCACTACTCTTCCTTTTCCATGGGTCCTTTTCCATTCCAAACCTAGCTTAAGCCTTTAAGGACATATCTGTGTTCTTTCCATTATTCCAAGTTTTATTCTTAGTACACTAAAGTATGTAACCATGTTACCACTCTTAACAAAGCATCTTTTGGTTAACTTCTCTACTTTTTGCTACTCTTCTCTGAAGAAAATTATCAAGTCACATACTTAGAAATGTCAATCTTTCTCCATTAGCATAGTGACATACAGTTAATTTACACATTTCTTGGCATTAATGTCACAAGTTATAGCCTTATTTTTTCTGTAGGAATCCTCTTGGGACACTATTTAATGAACCCTATGCAGAGCTCACAGTTTGTCAACTGGCATTCAGAGCATAGGTCAGAGAAACCTCTGCAGTCTCTCACATTCGCTCTTGATTTCTTACTATGTGGAAAGTCTGAATTGTTCAGACTAGCCCTGTGGAAAGGGATTGGTGAAAGAGACTTTGGCTTCCTGCCAACAGCATCTTATAGCCCCCCACACAAGTCTCCAAATACATGTACCATACCTGCTGCTGCTGTGATATCAAGCTAGAAAACAACCACTGGAAAGTTTTAAATTTACCATCAACAGAGCTTATACAACAACAAATGACTATTGGGACTGTCATTTGGGGTGTTTTCTAAATGTGACAATGCATGAGGAATGCAGCCACCTCCCATTTTCTTTTCCAATGAAAGTCATTATATATTTTCAATCATCACTCCAATAACATGTTCCTTATTTTTGAATTGCTTAATAATTGAGACACATGGTTAGTATCTGCCTGAGAAGTGTTTATACAATTACAATTAAAGTTAGTATTGCTGCTATTAGTAGATGTGGTGGCAGGAATGTATGGGTCATAGGTATTTTCACCCTGTGAAGCCTTTGTTCTGTTTTGTTCTTCTTTGTAGCCTTTACCTCATGGCATTAGATACAAGCAAAGACTTCCTTCTTATAGAAATATACTTTTCTTTCAGGCTACTTGGTATCATCCCCTCACTCATCCAATTCATTAATTCTTCTGCTCTATTAAATATTTAAACACTGAAATATCTGTGGCTTTGTCCTCTGCTGTTTTCTCTGCTTTGATGTGTGTGTGTTTGTGTGTGTGTGTGTGTGTGTGTGTGTGTGTGTGTGTGTGTGTGTAAAATCATTACTCAATGTGCTGGATCTTTTTTCTAATTCTGATCTCTCAGACTTTCTTGTCAAAATCAGAATAACAATATTGACTAGTATATTTAGCATGACTGTACAAAACCTGTTGATTTTCTGAGATTTTTCACTTTGTATTCCCTGCCACTAAAATGTAAGCCATATAAGCAAAATAATTTTTCATTGCAGCCATTATATACTTAAAACAGTGAGGAAACATAATAACCATGTTAGACATTTATATAAATGTCTATGAAGAAAGACTGAGTTAAACCATTTGAAATATGATGAGAATGCAAATAACCATTTTAAATCCCATTAAATATCTAAGTTGTTGTTTCAAATGATACAATAATAAGTAAAATAATAGAAATAGCTTTGATGCTTTGTTCCATTCTTTGGTATATTTTGATAGTTTTAACCTTTAAGTGTAATGTGTATTTATAATTTCAATGAATTATTATCTTCATGCTTCATTTAAACACTTAGGAAATACTATCCAATAATATCCAAATAATATGCTATTGTCTTTGTAGATATCTACCAATCTAGGCAACTTTCAACAACATTACTGTCTTA
Organism: Cricetulus griseus; assembly: GCF_003668045.3. Classification (NCBI taxonomy): domain Eukaryota; kingdom Metazoa; phylum Chordata; class Mammalia; order Rodentia; family Cricetidae; genus Cricetulus; species Cricetulus griseus. The sequence goes on along the minus strand of NW_023276806.1, from coordinate 124,111,466 downwards.
AATAAATCTTTGACAACTATCTTTTCCAAGCATTATTTTTAAATACATTTTCTCAGTTGACTAACATTTGTTGAATAGCTCATGTGCACTAAAAGCTATTTAAATACTGTGAGACTACGATAAATGGTTTAACTCTTTTCTGCTTAGAAGATCACTCCAGAAACAGATATGAAATCAGTTTTCATAGTGTCACATGTTTGGGCCCATAAACTTGGCTCTGATTCATCTTGCTCAAGGTCAGAGAGTTCAAAACTGTCCTTAGTAAGTCATAAGACATACAGTTGTAAAAGCATGGCTGTAGTAGGATGTTTGAAATTGGCCTTGGAAGTCTTATCTTAATAACAACAGACTTGGCCTGAGATGGGTTTACTCTTGACCTTCAAGGCCAGCTAATGAGAAATTGAGTCTAAGGTATGGTTACTGAATGCTTGGAGTATTAAAGAAGAAAGTCTGTTTGTTCTGTATATGTGATGCCACTTTCCCTTTTTGGTTGGGGTATTTAAGAATGGTGAAGAATAAACTTGCAATGTTCAGTTTTCACTGGATTGCCCTCCTGACTCTATCCTGTGTCTCTGTGTCTTTCTTTGCATCTTTACCTGCCATTTCTCAATCCACTCTCCCCCTCTCAGGTAGGAACCGGGCAAGTGGGCTTTATCTGAATAAACCCCTACAAAGATAGGTTATGACATCTCATAAAGTTTCAAGGCATGCAAGTGGGAGTAAATGTATCAGGGAAATCATATAGTTGTGACAAGGAAGTCCATGGATACATCAGAGATAATATATACCTCACCAAAAATGGTGCTGCTACTTAAAGACCTACTCAGGAAAGTTAAAAATGCATCTATTTTAATTTTAAATTGATTCTAATTTCCCTCTTTTTCCTACTCTAATAAGGCACTGATATACACTCTAGATTTCACATACTTTCCATGCTAATACCCTTTACACAAATTCCTAAATACTTTTTCAAATATAATACAACATTACTAAAGGTTTTATATTAACTCTATAAATATGCATCATCAATTACTCTTTAAATTAGGGTCTTTGCTGAAGTCTAAGTTGCATAAATACATCCAATATATTCATTGATTAAAACCCAGTATGTTCTATTGACATCATCAGATTTATATAAAGAGAGTGTATTTATTCAAGGAAGGCTAATTAATAGATTTCCTAGTTCACTCAGATATAAAACATTATTAAAATATTGAATATCAGTTATTCTGTAACCAAGAAATGAGGTTTCAGGTCTCAACTTAATGCATAGAAACAATTATCTATGTAAAATGAGGGTCCATCTCAACAGCATTTTCAATAAGCACATCCCACATCTTCTCCTTAACTTCTTTGTGCTAGTGGATTCTTCTCTACCTTACCTATTTCTTTCTTACATGTGAGACTTCCCAATATTAAATTATACACAAAAGTAAACCGTCTTCTGCAGCAGACTATAAAATGTAGACTTTAAAAGTTTTCCAATGGTGAGTCTCTTTGTTGGTTGTCCAACACAGAGTAATCAGTTTTAAAAATGTACTCAGTAAGATGTATTTACATATATTTGTGTACACATATATATTACATATATATGTGTGTACACATATATATATAATGTGTACACAATACATGTATTGTGTACACATACATGCATACATAATATAATAATTAAAGAAAAATAATTATTAAAGAAACAGGATGCTATCAATTTGAGAATTTGGGGGGCATGGGAGTCCTTCAAGGGAGGATACCTGGAAGGAAGGGGAGTTAGAAAAGGGGAAAGGGCACTATTGTAATTTTGCTTCAATTGCATATATTAAATTATTTTGAAAAAGAAAGGTTAATTAGTTAAGACTCTATTGCTACAATGAAACACCATAACCAAAAAGCAATTTGGGGAGGAAGAGTTCATTTGGCTTATGCTTCCACATCAGAGTCCATTATCAAAGGAAAATGGACAGGAGTTCAAGCAGATCAGAAACCTCTAGGCAGGAACTGATGTAGAGATCATGGAGAGGTACTATTTACTAGCTTGCTCATCATGGATTGCTCAGCCTGCTTTCTTATGGAACCCACAGCCACCAATCCAGGAACAGCATCAACCAAAATAGTATGGTCCCTCCCTCATCAATAATTAATTATTAAAATGCCTTACAGACTTTCCTACAACCTATCTTATGAAGGAATTGTCTCAATTGAGGCTCCTTACTCTCTGATGACTCTAGCTTGTATGAAGTTGATAAAAACTAAGCAGTACAAAAGGAAAATCATATGATAGAGAACCTAAAATGAATCACATACATTTTAAAGTAAACAAAATATTACTTAGGTGTTAATTCATGGATACAAATCCTTTGGGTGGATGATTGTATAACTGGAGTCTTAGGAAATAGGATAACCTAATGGAAACACTGAGCTCGTTGTCAAATGGCCTGCATGAAGAGGCTTTGCCCCAGACTCTGGGAGAAACAGTGCATTTCAGTTCTAATGAAGGCCTCATAGAAAGGGAGAAACAAAATGAGAACTTGTAAACAATTTTTGGTCAAAACTGAAAATAAATTCTATAAATGCTATTGTCATTTTCTTTTACTGTAGACCAGAGTTTAAAACCAGAGACAGGCGTTAAGATTAATCCCTAGAAGCTGTTGCCTCTCAGGAAACCTTCTGAGAATCTGTTTCTAAACTCACTTACATAGCTTGGTTCCCACTTCTCCACTATGCCCTTGGCATTTAGCACATGGCAGACAAGTAGCCCCAGAGTGATTAACCAAAAATAGACCCACAGAGAAAGTCAGACTGAGTACACAAAAAGCCAGAAGCTTCACATTGCTTTAGAATCTAATCTCAGAAGCAACACACCAGATTCCACTGTAGTGTAATGCAGATCAGAGGATTGTTACTCTGTTGGTGTTGTGAAAATGAGTTGGGTGAACATTTTGTCTAGATCTGAATAAATCATCCATTTTACATGTGCAGCATAATCATCACCACCAAAAGGACCAAAATAGTTTAATGTCCCAGCTGCTAGATGGAGAGGTCTACTGGTTATCTTCTCTTGGTTTTTAATGGGAAATGGTATGCAGAACAATAATCTTAGCACTAACATTAATTATGAAGCATGATTATGTTATTTCTTTTTAGTTTCCTCACCTTGAAGGAAGGTTGTGACAAGGGAAAGAAAAATCTGTACTCTCCATTCTAGTGAAAGTCTGAAACAACTTCACATTCTTCTTCCTGTTCAATGTTTTAGGAATTTAATGAGAAAAAAGAGAAAAAAATTCCTCTATATCTCACTCAGTTTTTAATAAAATTTTCAATATGTAATTTTCCAGTTTCTGTTGAAACTCCTGTCTATAATATGGCTTTTTAAAGCAACATAACATAAATCCATATATTTGTGTCTGAGTTTGCATATATAGACATTATAAATAGTGTTTCCATGCAAGAGATTATTTTCATTTCTTTTCAGTTTTCTATTTTCTATTATATTTTCAATTAGAACTTGCTTACTTCTCTTGACTATTGATTTATCCTCATCTGTTAGGTCCATCTCAAGCATTGAAGTAAACCTTGCTTATATATTCATTTTATGGTCATTACAATTTATCTTTTCTTGGTTAATTATCATATAACCTCATCATCTTCTATTGCTGTCCACCATAGATATCGGTAGCTATAATGAATGGAGAATATGTCCTTAGACCTTTAGGTTATAGTTAATAGATTTGTCAGCTAATTTTGCATTAAATTTCCCTCCATTTTTGAAGACATGCTTGATGTACCATTGAATGAGTTGCAACTCATATGACTAAACACTGGTTTAGTGATGAACTGTTGCAGATGGTTTGATTTCTTTATAAGGCAGTTGTTTGGAGAAATTTGCAGCATCTTATATTATTGGTAGCCTCCAAGAATCTGTTAAATATTTTAGGACAGTAACTTTTAGAATAAAATAGTATTTGGTTTCTCAATATTATGAAAGATGACTCATCTTAATCTCACTATCCACTAACTATATCACTAAATGCATCTAGATGTACAGTGTATGTTTCTTGTAGTTTTTCTTTGATTCTTTTATCCTGTTTTGTTGTTGCTGTTGCTGTTGCTGTTGTATGCTTGCTTAGTTTTTTTCTAAAGAGACAGTGAAACAATGTGTATGAGCATGAGTGAATAGGAAGCAGGGATGATCTTGGAGAAATTGAGAAAAGGGAAATCATGATCATATTATGTCACATGAAAATCTATTTTTCAATAAAAAGAATAATCCCTAGTAGCATATTTATTATAACTATTCACAAATTGTGGGAATAATTTAAGAACACACTGAAAACTCATTACTTCTTAGTCATATTAAATACAAGTCAATATTTGTTGACCAAATGGAACTTCAGATACCATTGCAAAAACATACTCATACTGCCACATTCAGTGCATGAAAAATCTAGTATATCAATGTCCGCAAAAAGTCATGAATCAGTTACCAACAGACTATAGAACTCTACATGCTAGCCCTCAATTATGCAGACATAGAAATGTCTTTAGAAACTTCTCTGTTTTTATAGATTAGGAAACTGATAACTGGAACAGAGAGGTAATTAACAGAAAGTAGACAGTATAGTCATTGTATGAAAGTGTGTCTAACTTACTGCATTTCTGATCTTGTAGACACACCTATATTACAATGAATAATCAAGGACAGAGTTAGTTTGACTGTAGGAGCTTAAGAGTCCCACCTTTATAAAAAGAACTAACACCTATTGCTGATTGGCTAGGTCAGTCAGTTACAATGAGCAGCAACATTTAGGGACAATTAGACTTTAGCAAAAATCAATAAATAGTGAATCATAAGCTAGCATGGGACACTTCCACTAAGTTTAAGTGTGCATTTTAAAATAATATAACTGTCAGATGGGTCAGTAGGTAAAGACTTGTTGAGGAAGCCTGATAGGTGACCTGACTTTGAACCATGGAAGTCCTGAAAAGGGAGTAGAAGAGAATTCAGCCCATGATATTTTCCTTTGAACCACACACACACACACACACACACACACACACACACACACACACACACACACAGTAATCACTGTAATAAAAACAAAATAAACTGAACTAAGCAGAAGATGTGTTCTTAAGCCTTGCATTCAATCCCTTGTTCTAATGATATGCCTTCTGGAACATGATCTCGGAAATACAGAATTTTAATTCTATGTGTTTGTTATAACTTCATTTTGTGTAGAGATCATCAATGATCACTTATCATGCAGCAGCTATAATTCTAGAAAAAGAAGATGAACTCTTGGAGTCTTTGTTTGCTCATTTAGAGTAGTTATACTGCATACTTGGATACCATTATCAGCAACCTCTGTGAGTCACCTGGCAGAAGGGCTTATAATGTACCACATCCAGAGATCTTGTCAAAGATTGTGGAATCACCACAGGAATGTGTCCCTCTGTGATATAATTCTTTTAAACAATCATTTTTGGTACATCTCCTGAGGTTGTATGCATCAGGCAAGATGACACAAAAGAATCTGCTTTGCCTACATAATAAAAGCTCCAAGATTAGGATCTGTTCCTCCATAAATTTAAGATTTGCAAAATATCTATTTTCATGTAGTTTATGCTGCTACAAGTTCTAGTGAATAGCTATCAAGTTTTACCTATAGCATCATAATGCCAGATGAGTGCCTAATAATGTCCAACAGACACATATGTCACTGCAAAAGCAATGGATTGCTAGCCTTGTTTCTACAAACTAAAATTTTCAGGATTGGAATGTCACTAAGAACAGTACCAGGGGACAGTGATTAAGCAAGTATTGTCACAGTTTCTTCCAGAACAGATGTCCACAAAATTCATTTCACTATTTCTTGAATTTGACTAATTTATTTTTCCAGCATCAAAACCTCAATAGGAGACTGTGTTATATTTTAAGTGCACACACACTGGCACTTCGGCAATAATTACTTTTTGAAAAATAGTTATTGCATAAACAATTGATTGCACTGTTAAGTGCCTACTAATACCTCATAAAACAAAAAGACTATAAACAATCATATTATCTACAGGCAACAACAGATATAATTAAATTTGCTATGATGGTACAAGATAATCTCCAACTTCTCACTGATTGAATGTAAGTAGTTTAACCACTGACAGAACCCAAAAGGGATTAAAATTTATTCTAGATTTAACAAATGTATCACCCTACTTTTAATGCAAAAACAAAATGGAAGCAGGGACAGAAGACATAGACAAATTAGGAGCTTTGCTAAATAAAAGATTTGCTGAGGTAAAGTAAACTAATATGTTAATAGATTTGATATAAACATGGCATCAGTAAATGAAGCAATCCACTAAATTTAAAAAACTAAAAATGTAATAGAGTCTTTAATACCAAAGTATTGGTATTGTACTCTTTGAGTGACATCTGACAATTCAGAGGACCTATGTGATTCACTCTCAATGTGGGCTAAAGCCTGCTGTTTGAACATATTCATTAATTTATTTAGTGGATGTGAACTAAGCATCTAGTATCTTCTAAGCATACTATTAACTTTTAGAAAGACAAATATAAAATTATCTAGGTCTTCAAGGAATTTAAAAAGTGATTAGATATGTAAATAAAGTGATAACCAGGAGTGTAAACAAACAGATATTATAAAGCATTAAATACCTTTTGAAAGGATTGTAGACACAACTAAAGATTGAATCAAGACCAAAGGTGCTAAGGATGGAGTAAGTGTGGCCTATGCTGTGGCAGAAAGGTGCCATGTAAACGGTGATGTACAGGATGAGAACATTTCACTGTCAGAAGGGAGGAGGCCTTAAAGAAAGCTGTTAGCAGACAGCATTGGAAACGGTGGGAGGCAGAAGCTTGCCAAGGCTGGTGCAGGCTTACAAGTCAGGGCGTGAATTAATTATACAGAAATATAGTCCTGGACATCGTGTCTGATTCATTCTCCCACTTTGATCAAACAGAGACACGCTGATTTTCAAAGCAGCCTTTATTCAGCCTTTGAAATCCTTATTCTCCCTCAAACTCACTAAAATAAATTTACTAATCTGCTACCTCTTAAAAGTTAATACATTATTCATTTAAACACTTAAAAATAAATCAAAACCACATACTACACTGATAAACTAACTACTGGGGAGACAGAGTCCACAAACAAAATCAAGAAATGACTTCACCACCATTTACAATTTTTTTTCCCACTGTCTTTCCTTTTCCAGTCCCTGGATGCTACCTTGAACATGATCTACAAGGTAAGCTCCCTTCTTTAGCATTAGAATTCCTGTCTGACAAAGTCTCACAAGTAATAGGAACTCCCATCCAGTCCTTGCCTCTGGCCTGGGCCCAGCTTCCAACAAACACTAAGAGGCAGAAGGGACCCCATTCCCTTACTCTGTTCCTTCCCTCCTATTCTGGTCCTGTTTGAAACATAGGTAGAATGCCAAGAGGCCCATGGAGACCATGGAGCAGCACTTGGAAATGCTGATGCAGCCGAGGTTCTCTACTATTAGACATTTATTTAAAATTATTATTATTTATTATAAGTAGCTAATATTCATTAGTTACTATCATTTATTACTATTCCTACAACTATTATCAAGAAGGGACATTTTACCACCAATTTTATTATCATTTCTATGGCATATATTGATGCATTAATAATGGTGGGGAATGAAACTAGTACATTAGTTCCTTTACAAGTGAAGAATAGCCTCCCCAGCCACTGCCATTGCTGTTAGGAAGAGCCTATTGCTCAAGATATCACATACTCCATTCATAGAACTTGGAGAAATCCAGCTCTACTGATGTGGAAGCCAATTCTCCAAGGTCCAGCTCTCATTTCTTTGGAAGGTGCTATGCAAGCTGCCAAGGAACAAATGCTAGTTCCAGATGGGAAGCTGTGAACCAGAGCAACGGCAAAGAAGCTCTTCAATGTATAAGGGTTACATTTCCACCTTGGGGATTTAGAACTTGGGGATTACCACAGCTGTGTAATTAGACTTGAAGTCTGTTTAACAAGAGAGAATACATGCATAATACCTTAAATCTATCCAGGGACCCATGCCCACAGAAGTTAGAAACTAAATCGAGCCAGCCTACTACTGTCATTTTGTAAAATATAATTCTAACTACCTTCTAAATAATTATTTTTTACCCAGAGATATATGGCCATCGCCTCATCAAAAAAAAAAAAAAAAAAAAAAAAAAAAAAAAAGCTTTATTTTGCAGCAGAAGGAGGCTAGTACAGAGATTCACAACTGGCCAAAACAGAGATTAAATAACCTTGGATGTTCCAGCTCCAACTGAAACATCTTTAACAAAGCAATCCAGCTCAGGGATGATGGCAGAAGGGATCAGGGCAGAAAGATTGTAACTGACAGAGAACTGGGACAACTTCGGAGAGCTAGTGTCTTCTGGATACTTCAGGGAGGGTAGTTGTACTCTTGAGCTCTCAACAACATGGTTGCCTGTAAACTACCTGCACAAGACCACAGCAAATGACCTTCCAACACTGGTGGCAGAAAATTTCACAAGGCAGAAAAGGAAAATTTGTTTTCTTCAGGGAGATTCCCCTGGTAAATTATCCCATTTCATTTTCTCAGCCCTAAAAATGTAATCATATAGGAAACAAGAATTGAACTCAGTAGTCTGTGCATGTAAATATATACATGCATAAGTATATGCATATATACCCATGTATAATTGTATACGAAAAGGTCTTGGGACGAGTTGGTGAGGGGGAAGAAGTGGCATAAATGATATAAAGACAGTTCATTAATATATGGAATCATCAAAATTAAAATTGAATGAAAATTTAAATGCCCAAAGTACACTATATAAAAGTCTCAAGGTTTCATTTGGGATCCCATATTATTTTTTTAATCAAGTAAAAAAGGTTTCCAATTACATTTCATAAAAGCAATCAATCTATCCTTTGGATTACATTTAGATTCATTACATATCGTTAAAAGGATTCTTTTTAGGAAAGATAAATAACATATTTACTTAATAGATAGAGAAATTTCGAGTCCCTCAAACACAGAAGAAACTGCAAATTCAATAACTATTCCTAGCCTTTATGAAAGAGGACCTTTAGTTGTGTATATAAATGCTTTATGAGCCTCTCTAGCTATGTCTCTTAAGTCAACTCAGGCTGTGATGACGGAAGGATAATGGCAGATCATCAGGGTCATCGAATTCACATTCGACTAGCTTACTCTCCATGCCTATATCATTGTAACATTCTAGTTATATTCTTGGACCTGATTTTCATAGTATGTAAATTTTTCTCAGAGAATTATTTACTGAGCATAACAAACTGTATTTCAATCGAGGAAAGAATACATACACCAGCATATATGCCTCCTGCTAGATCTCTACCAATGATCCTATAAACGTTCCCTTGCAGGTTACATTTTCATGGCATTTCCCAACTAGGTTAGTAGTAGAAATAAAGATAGTTAGGTTTTAAAAGTTATTATTACATCCATGTATGTGAGTGTGTATACAAGTCAAAAGACAAATTGTAGGAGTTGGTTCTTTTTTTCCCCTGGGGATGCAGGGATTAAACTCAAGTTTCCAGGGTTAGCTACAATCCTGAGTCCTCAATGTTTCATGTGAGGATTAGCCAAATTCTCCAATGTGTTTGTTTGTTTTCCCATTGGTACTCACATTTCCTGAGTAGGACCTGAAGCCATAGCCCTGCAGTGCATCTGAAGAGGATATCAGGCAATGAACTATTAGTAACAGGGCCAAACTCCATTACTAGAGCACACTAAGGCCATATCTAAGTTAATTCCTGGGACTGGGGACATTAAAATCAATTCACAGATTTTCTGCATACTGTGAAGTAAAAGGTTTGTGACTAATTTAGTTTACAAATTTTAATATCATGAAAACTCACTGACACCAATGGAGGAAAATGCAGAGAGATATTAGGTGTGTTTTTCTGTATGTTTGGTGTTGGTAAAGAAAAATAAATAAGTAATTAGAAAGCAATTGTTTATACTTTTATCTGATGAAATTACATAGCAGTGAAGCACATGTGTAGTGTTATGAGTGGGATGTCATAGCATGCCCAAAGGAAAAGCTCACCACAGAGCATAAAACATAAAAGATACATAACCAGTGTCCTGGTAGAAATCCCTGAGGCTGAGACCCTGGGCAATGCACACTGTTCATCTAGTATGTGTACTCATGCCTTCATCTCCCCACTCTGTTCACCCAGCCAAATTCATGTTCTTTTGTATCAGTTTCCTTCAGAATATTAAGGACTACCATGGAGACACAGAACTTCATTCAGTTTGTTGATTATTTGTGCTGCTGATTACTGTGCCAGGTAGGAGGGAAGACGTGTGTGTGTGTGTGTGTGTGTGTGTGTGTGTGTGTGTGTGTGTGTGTTGTTAGTATCTGTATGTTCACATACTTCTCCCTGAATAAAGTGTTTTTATTCAGGAGGCAATATAGCATCAAAACTGGATTTGTAAGTTTGAAAGCAAGACCCCATTTAATTGAACTTTTCCCTTTTTATTTATTAAGCATATGACTCTCACATATTTTGGACATTTTTGCTTCATGTTCTTCTTCTATCAAACTAAGATCATTATAGCAACAGTAACTTCCCACAGAGCTATCATAAGAATTAAATATGAAAATGTATTTAACAGCCTCAATGAATATTACTTCCTACTTCAATGACTTCCCATTGTTAATTTCACTTAAGGAGAGAGATGGCTCACCACTAATATGATGCATAATTTACCATCCTCATGGGGGATAGGATACTTTAAGAGTGAAAGCGAAGGTCAGCCCAAGGATAGGAAATTATCAGTTCACCTACAAGTGTAACCTTGGAACACACAAAGAATGCAGTGACAGTTTTTGCATTCATCACCTAAGCCAGCCATCAGGCATAGTTCTTTACATGTACAGGTCGATCAAAATCCTTGATACTGCCAGTGATAATGCTATCATGGTTAAAATGACAGCAAGGACTCCAATTCAGACTGTTAAATTGGGTAGGGATACAATGCCCTCGGAGACCTGTACTTGTCCCCTTTAGCTCATTAATGTGCTTCAGTTAAATCTCCCCTCCATTACCAGTGCATGTCTGCCTTCTCCACCAGAAATGATGGCTGTGCCCTCATCTCGACTGTTAGGTGTTTCCAAGTAAATGCATTGCAGTGAGAGGTCATACTGAACTCAGTACTCAAGAAAAAACATTCTTGGCTTTATTCTTTGCTCAATTACTCCTGTGATAATACAGGGACTTCTATCTCATGCAATTCCGGACTCGAATGGTGACAGCAACATGCGATTTCAACTACAGTCTGAAGATTGTGAATTAGGTCAGAAAGCTTAATGCTAAAAGAGTTATGGAAGAAGATACCAATTTATTCATGAAACAAATATGTATTCAGTGTTTACTAGATCTTTGGTATTGGGTATTCAAATATAAATAACAACAAGCTATTTCAAGTCTTTGGAGAAAGTTTGAACAACTTTCAGTGGCATACTAAGTTGGCTTCAGGTTTTATTTTATTTTTGTTTTTTGACACATAAAGGCAAAATTGTACACATCCTTCTATTTGAACGAATTGCTGTCTAAAATTATTATTAACTTAAAATAGCTTTTTAGAATGTACAAAAACTACTAGCAACTGAAAGTAATACCAAAACCTCAAAGCTGAAACTTATAAAGGCTCTTAGCTTAGATCTTGGTTTTGAGAATACTCATTTGGTTTCCGGCCCAGTCTTTCTTCATAACAAAACAAGATCCACTGTGGACAAAGTCATGTGTATGGTTTATATAGCAATTTATAATCCTGGAAATTTAGTTTGTTGGTTAAATTACCTGATTCTAGCTAGCGACACACTTCTGTAAACAATCAAATGTTCTGTTTCTCTGTGTCTATTAAATGTGGTAATAACTTTCAGCGACCTTCACAAAGAGGTAGACTCCCAACATCTCCTTTCCCACTGGTGACTCCAGTTCTGTAGTTCTACCATCAGCTGAAGAATCTTTATTCTTATCCCATAGGAGAGATTAAGAGGAGCATCACATTATCCCTATTAATTTCTAGGCAGCATTTTTTTTTATCTTTTTGTTTGGTTTTTGAGACAAGGTTTCTCTGTGTAGCTTTGGATCCTGTCCTAGAATTCTCTCTGTAGAACAGGCTGGCCTTGAACTCACAGAGATCCAACTGCCTCAGCCTCTCAGGCATTAAAGGTGTGAACCACCACTACCTTGCTCAAATATCTTAATAGTTGCTCATCTCTGCAGAATATTTTGCTACTTTTATTTTGTTGTTGCCTGTGTTGTATTGTTTTTTGTAGTCTCTGAAAATTAAAAAAATAAATAAACATTCTTGGTAATAGACTGTATGAAAACAGGCCCAGGTCAGGTTTAATCTGCCATGTATTTATTGCAGAATTCTTGCAGAATTCTTGTCTTCCAAAAGTTTGATATAATAATATATGGATAAACAATTTAAGAATTGCTTTTCAAAACCAAGGTTCAAGAAGCCCGGGAATCCTGTGCTGGACATAACTGCACTGTTGCTGTTATTCCATATTTCCGGGAAACCATGAAGACATACAGTTCTTTGAAGTGTTCAGCTGCTGGTGCTTAGGGTGACTTTTTTTTTATTTTGCCAAATCCTAAAGGGACAAATACCCATCACTTGTCTATCCACAACTTTTAGGTCTGCCTAAATGTCCCCTGTGAAAGGCACAGCTACAGTGCGGTTTCCTTGTGACAGTCCAATTGTTGTAGTCTTAGTCCAAACTCTAAGATAGATGTGGAATTAAATCAGTACAATGCAGAACATAGTAAGAGGCAATATTTGATGATTTTGTCATTTGTATAGGACATTTTACTTTATAATCATAGCTACAACAACTGTCTCATTTCATATCATCTTGGAATGCAGATTGTGACTTTGACTTTGCACCTAATAAGAGGTGATACCAACAAAATCATCCTGACCTATTGAAATTGGGAAGACTAGTCACATGGCAGAATTTACATTATATGACCTGCTGAAATTAGTTCAAAATAACAGGCAATGATGCTTCCAGATGACTCAATGGGCCAACTATAGCTGTCACCCTGAAAATAAGTACCCCCACTAGTGTCCTTTCTTCCAAAGGAAAGGTACTAGGAAGTGGGTCATTTGAAGTGATTAGGCCATAGAACAGGTCTTCCTACATAGTAATAATGACTGCATAAATGTGTCATCTGCAAGCAAACCTTTCTTCTTGTTTCAAGCAGGTGACTTGGTAAGACAGCTAGCTGTTGCTGCCCTTAGCAGACACTGAGTGACTTACATTTACACTTTTTCTTCCTCAAAATTTTAGGAAATAAATCTCAACTAGTCTAGAATATAGTATTTTGTTGTAGCATCTGATAAGAAGGTTAAGTAAGTGAAGCAACTGACAGCCCAGGTAAGGACTCAGCTTGAGCCAGTAACAGTGGTAAAGCAAACACAGGAGAGCAGATGCTGCTAAATAACTCCAGGTCCTATGCAGCGAGACCCCTAAAATATCGCAGAGGACAGAAAAACATCTCCACTCATTGCAGTATAAAGAAACTATGAAAGAAGATGAGATTGTTTTTGTTTCTTATAGTCAATGCATTTAAATATTACTTTAAAATGTAAAGTGCAAAAACTGGCTGAAAGATTTGAATTTCAGTAATGTAAAGATATGAGAATGATATAGGTTCGGAGGCTAATTACTATATTCTGGGCCAAGTTTAGCCCTAGAATAGCCAGCCATTCCTTGCTCAATTCTGCGCAAGAACTAAAATCCTGTTACTAGTACATAAAAATATTTTGAAATCTATAGACTTAGCAGAGTACTAGCTTCCACCAACTCGAAAGCTACAGATTCCATTAGATAATATCTTCTATAGAAATGCCTCCCCCACCCTGCTGTACCCACCTCTCTGTTGTATGTACCAGTATATCTAAAATTTGCTTTGGTTTATGACTTTTTTTGTTCTGTAAGACTTTCAGTCTTCATGAGTTGCTTCCACATTGGAACACGGAATTTGGGATAATCTATGTCAATGTTCCCAGGCCATGATCACTCAAAATAGCTTCAGAATAAGCTACATCTTTCCCCATTTAAAGTGAAATCTGTGTTTTTTGGTTGTCAAACAGCATTTATTGCAATTACCTTAGCAAAGAAAGAAACTAATATTTTGTAACATTGTTCCAAGTGATGCTTGACGAATTTTACTTTAATTGGTAAAGCTATAATTTAACATGGGATTCAGCAAACAGAGATATATGGAAACATACCCCAAAGACAGCTTAGGACACTATAGAATGATTGCTATTTTATTTTTTAAATAGTTAAATTTAGCTGAAACTTTAGCTGGCAAAACTCAACAGCATTCTAGTATTATATATCAATATCTTAGATACCTAATTTAATAAAATGGAAAAATGACATTTTATAATATATTTACATCTATAATAATATATACTGAATTTAGTTTCTAAAATGGAAGTTACTGTACCAAAATAAAATGTTTGATAATGGAAAATAGGACAGCATAAATCTTTAAAATGATATTTATGGGATTTATAAAACATACAAATGTATACTTGAATATATATATATATATACATATATATAAGCAGTATATATATATGAATTACATATATGTGCATGCATATACATTAACATATATGTACATACATCTCTACTTCTCTAAAATGTGCTACAAACATATCTTCAGCTAGAAGATAAAGATAATAAAAATAAGCATTTTTCAATGCTCCCATGGACATTTTTCAGGACTAATATAAGTGTAGATAGAAATCATTAACATCAGACCAAATGTCATTTTCATTAGTGTATTACATGCTGCTTATATCTGTCCCTGAAAGGAGGAGTAGATCTTGGATAATTTTTTAAAATTCCAATTTTAATGTGGCCATTCCTAACCATGGTCAGCATTTAAGGAAGGCATTGTTAATCTTAGAAATAGTTCATATTCAGATTATGCCTATAAATTTGCTCCAAGTGAAACCATAAAAAAGCAATCCACTGTGCTTTCCATAAAGCCTTGTCAAATCTCCTTTGCAAAGGCTGAGCTGCCTTAGTATGAAAATATATTTAAGGATTTTTTTTAAAAAAAGCGCCTATGTTGCAACTGAAAGAAGACAATGCTCAAAGTTGCTTTTAACCTACAACCTGGTCAAAATTACAATAATACAGAAAAATCAGCATCACTTGGCAAGGAAATTATACATTTGACCCTTCTGAAGACAAATGCACAGTAGATAAATAATAATGCTTTCACTGAGCAAATGGCAATTACCCCATTTAAGCGCAGTTTTATATCAAGGTTTATCAAATTGAATGAAGCTGAGGGTTAGGGATGTGATGAATCTAGCTTCCCAGTATTTGAATGCTCATTTCCCTTATACCAAGTAAACGGCTTTTTAAGTCCCTAAGTTGCAGTAGTAAATGAATTTATATATGGAATATCCACATGCTCAATATGAATAGTGGAAGACTGCAAGAACAAACTGAGCTTTCACTTTATGGCATGGCGTGGGAAAGCAGGAATGGATCGATCCTCACGCCTGTGAGCTGCATGGTCTACCCACACCACATTTTACCCACTCAAGCCCTCCCTTTTCCTCTATGGTGTTCTTATGCACTTCCTGTATTCTCAATATGTTTCTACAGATTCGTTTTATTTATCTACAGATACATCTGTCTGTGTGTATGCCACAGAAACCTTAAAAGGTTGCACCCCTGGAGGTGGAGCTACATGTAGTTGTGAAACACCTGATGTGGGTGCTGGGAGCTGAATTCAGGTCTTATGGAAGAGAAATACTCCTGAATGGAGCCACTGAGACATCAAGTCCTATATTCATTTTTTAATTTTAGAATCATTTATTTTATTCCATATATTTAAGTATTTTGCTGACAATTATGTATGGTGTTATCTTGTGTATGCCTAGTTCCTACACAAGTCAGGGATCCCCTAGGACTGGAGTTGTCACAAACTTTAAACTAGGCTGCACATGCATTAATCGAACAACTTCAAAAACAAACTAACTAACAATAACAATAATATCCAATGAAAATCCAAAGCAAAGAAGAAATGCATAAGAATTCAAACTGGAAGTGGTGGCACACACCTTTAATCCCAGCAGATGGATCTGTGAGTTGAGGCCAACCTGGTCTATATAGTGTGTTCCAGAAGAGCCAGGGCTGTTACACAGAGAAACCCTGTCTCAAAACACAAAAAAATAAAACCAAAAATCAAAAAGAAAAGAACTTTCTCATGAGGCTTTTGAAGACTGAAGAAGAGTTAGAAAAATCATGTGTAGAATTTAGCTAGAAAATGTGTATATGTAGCTACTCGTATTTTCTACCTCATTGTGAGGAATGACTTGAGAGAAAGGGGAATGCAAGCCCTCTGACAGAGGTTTCTAATATCATTCTTCTAATGAACGTAAATCAACCTTCTCTAGCTACAGATTTCATGAGTAAAAGGCAGGGTCCTTCAATAGAGCCCCGCAGTTCCCGGCCAGGTCTGGCTTTTATTGCAGGTGACCATTGGAAAACATCAAAGAACCCAGAAATGTGGGCAGTTCAGACTTCTGATCATTAGGGTCTCTCTCTGTTTCTCTCTGTCTCTGTCTCTCTTGATTGTCCTCTCTTATTCCCTCTTCTCTCTCTTCCCCTTTTGCTCTGCCATTCATTTGCTTCTCTTTGACTGGACGCAGGGTCTCTTGTATGCTCAACACATTCTCCACCACTGGGCAACACTGGAGATGGATTCCAGAGATTCTGGTTTCTAATTTTATACATTGGCCAAACATCAGATAACAGTCAATGGAATAGCAACTTCAATGTAGCAACAACAGTGCCAAGTGAAGTGCCAAGTAAAGGTGGCTTTTACAAACCCAGTTTCATTATCTGTAAAGTATAAGAGACAGTGCTTTTTCTTTTTTAAATTAATTTTCATTTAAATTTAAAACATCTTAATTTATATACCAATCCCAGTTCCCTCTCCCTCCCATCCTACCATTCCCCTACCAACCCCTCATCCCACCCCCTATCCACTCCTCAGGGAGGATGAGGTACCTCATGGGGGATCACCAAAGTCTGTAACATCATTTGGGAAAGGACCTAGGCTGTACCCTGTTTATCTAGGCTGAGAGGGTATCCCTCCATAGGGAACAGGCCCCCAAAGCCCATTTGTGCACTAAAGATAAATAGTGGTTTCACTGCCAGAGGCCCCATAGACTGTCCAGGACACCCACATTCAGGAATTTGGGTTTGGTCTTATGCTGATTCCCCAGCTGTCAGTCTGGTGTTCCTGAGCTCCCACTTACTCAGGTTAGCTGTTTCTGTGGGTCTCCCCAGCATGGTCTTGACCCCCTTTGCTCATCACTCCTTCCTCTTTGTAACTAGATTCCAGGAGTTCACCTCAGTGCTTAGCTGTGAATATCTGCTTCTGCTTCCATCAGCTAATGGATAAAGGCTCTAAGATGACATTTATGATAGTAATCAATCTAATTATAGTGGAAGTACATTTAAGGTAACCTCTCCATTATGGCATAGATTCTTAGTTGGGCTCATCCATGTGAATCCCTGGGGATTTCCTTAGTCCTAGATTTCTCCTTAAGAATAATGATTCCCTCCATTAAGGTATCTCTTTCCTTGCTGTCCTTCCCTGTTCTTCCCTCAACTTGACATTCCTGATCCCTCATGTTCTCCTCTCCCCAGCCATTCCCCCTTCTCATTCTCCTATCTCCCTCCACCTCCTCACTTGGTCCCAATTAATAAAAAGAGATGAAGGAGGTCATTTCATATTCATCACAGGAAAAATCAGTTAAAATGAAGTCTCAATTCTGAAATTATAAGCCCCAAATACAAAGGTATCCACATTCACAAAAGGAACATTACTAAAACTCAAATAACATATAAAACCCCACACACTTATAGTGGGAGACTTCAACACCACACTCTCACCACTGGACAGGACTACCAGACAGAACTTAACAAAAAAATAAAGGAACTAACAGAAGATATGACTCAATTGGGTTCTATATAACAGGCATCTATAGAACATTTCTTCCAAACACAAAAGAATATACGTCTTCTCAGCACCACATGGAACCTTCTCTAAAATTGACCACATACTCCACAACAAAGCAAACATCAACAGATACAAAAAATTGGAATCACCCAATGTATCTTATCAGATCACCACAGATTAAAGTTAGAATTCAACAAAACAAAAACTGCAAAAAGCCTTCAAACTCATGGAAATTATCAATACTCAATTGCATCACTCTGGGTCAAGGAAGAAATAATGAAAGAAATTGAAGACTTCCTAGTGTTCATTGAAAATGAATCCACAGCATACCCAAACTTATGGGACACTTTGAAAGCAGTTCAAAGAAGAAAGTTAATAGCACTAAGTGCCCACACCAAGAAACTGGAGAACAGTCACACTAGAGAGTTAACAGCACACCTGAAAGATCTAGAACAAAAAGAAGCAAACATCCCAGGAGGAGTGGACACCAGGAAATAATCAATTGAGTGCTGAAATCAATAAAGTAGAAACAATACATAGACTAAATGAAACAACGAGTTGGTTCTTTGAGAAAATCAACAAGATAAACCAAGTCTTTATCCAAACTAACCAAAATGCAGAGAGATTATGCAAATTAACAAAATCAAAAATGAAAAAGGGGGACTCAACAACTGACACTGAGTAATTCCAGAGAATCTTCAGGTCATACTTTGAAAACCTGTACTCCATGAAACTGGAAAATATAAAGGAAATGGACAATTTTCTGGATAGGTATCATTTGCCAAAATTAAATCAAGAACACATACGCAATTCAAATAGAGCCATAATCTCTAATGAAATAGAAGCAGTCATCAAGTCTCTCAATCCAACAAAGCTCATGGCCAGATGGCTTCAGCAAAATTCTATCAGAAACTGAAAAAAGAGTTAAAACCAATACTCTTCAAATTGTTCCACACAATAGATGTGGAAGGGTCATTGCCAAACTCTTTTTATGAGGCTAAAATTAACTGGGTGCACAAACCACACAAAGACACAAGTAAGAAAGAGAATTACAGAACAATCTTCTTCATGAACATTGATGCAAAAATGCTCAATAAAATAGTGGCAAATTGAATCCAAGAACACATCAGAAAAATAATCCATCATGAGGAAGTAGGCTTCATCCCAGACACGCAGGCATAGTTCAACATATGAAAATCAGTCGATGTAATCCACCATATAAACAAACTGAAAACAAAAAAAAAAAACCATGATCATCTCACTAGATGCTGAAAAAGGCTTTGACAAAACTCAACACCCCTTAATGATTAAGGTCTTAGAGAGAACAGGGATAACAGGAGCATACATAAACATAATAAAGGTAAAATACAGCAAGCAAACATCCAACATCAAACTACATGGAGAGAAAGTAAATGTGATTCCTCAAAAATCAAGATCAAGACAAGGATGCCCACTCTCTCCAAATCTCTTTAATATTGTACTTGAAATTCTAGCTAGAGAATAAGACAACAAAAGGAGATCAAGAGGATACAAATTGGAAAGGAAGAAGTAAAACTTTCACTATTTGCAGATGATATATGATAGTTTACATAAGTGACCCAAAAAATTCTACCAGGGAACTCCTATAGCTGATAAACACCTTCAGCAAAGTGGCAGGATACAAGATTAACTTTGGCAAAATCAGTAGCCCTCCTATATATAGATAATAGATGGGCTGAAAAAGAAATCAAATATCACCCTTCACAATAGCCACAAACAACACAAAATATATTAAGGTAACTCTAACCAATCAAGTGAAAGACCTGTATGAGAAGAAATTTGAGTCTTTAAAGAAAGAAATCAAAGAAGATAACAGAAAATAGAAAGATCTCCTGTGCTCCAGGAAAGGCAGGGACAACATAGTAAAAATGGTAATCTTACCAAAAGCAATCTACAGATTCAATGCAATCCCCATCAAAATCTCAGCACAATTCCTCACAGACCGTGAAAGAACAATACTCAACTTCATATGGAAACACTAAAAAACCTGGGATATCCAAAATAACCCTGTGCAATAAAGGAACTTCTGAGGCATCACTATCCCTTTTTTTCAAGCTCTAGTATAGAGCTATAGTACTGAAAACACCTTGGTTTTGGCACAAAAACAAACAGGGGGACTAAAGGAATTGAAGACCTTGATAATAATCCACACACCTATGACCTGCTGATTTTTGACAAAGAAGCTAAACTTATACAATGGAAAAAAGAAAGCATCTTCAACAAATGTTGCTGGCATAACTGGACGCTAGCATGTAGAAAAATGTAGATAGATTCATATCTATTGCCATGCACAAGACTTAAGTCCAAATGGATCAAAGACCTCAACATAAATCCAGCCACACTGATCCTCTTAGGAGAGAAAGTGGGAAGTACCCTTGAACGAATTGGTACAAGAGACTGCTTCCTGAACATAACACCAGTAGCACTGCCACTGAGATCCACAATTAATAAATGGGACCTTTTGAAACCAAGAGGCTTCTGTAAGACAAAGGACACAGTCAGCAAGACCAAAGGGCAGCCCACAGAATGGGAAAAGATCTTCACCAACCCCATATCTGACAGAGGGCTGATCTCCAAAATATACAATGAACTCAAGAAGCTAGCCACCAAAAAAACAAACAATCCAATTAAAAATGGAGCACAGATGTAAATAAAGAATTCTCAATAAAGTAATCTCAAATGGCCAAAGGCACTTAAGAAGTTGCTCAACATCTTTAGCTAAAAGGGGAATTCAAATCAAAACCACCTGTCAGAATGACTAAAATCAAAAACAAAAATGACAGTTTATGTTGGAGAGGATTTGGAGAATGGGGAACACTCCTCCACTGCTGGTGGGAGTCCAAACTCATACAGCCACTTTGGAAATCAGTATGACTGTTTTTCAAGAAAATGAGAATCAGTCTACCTCAAGATCCATCAATTCCACTCTCAGGCATATAACCAAATTATGCACATTCATAACACATGGACATCTTTTCAACTATGTTCATAGCAGCATTATTTGTAATAGCCAGAACCTGGAAGCAATCTAGATGATGCTCAACTGGAGTGGATAGAGAAAATGTGGTACATTTACACAATGGAGTACTACTCAGCAGAAAAAAACAATAACACCTTGAAATTCACAGGCAATAGAATAAACCATCTTGAGTGCGGTAACCCAGACAAAGAAAGAAAAACATGGCATGTACTCTTTCATACGTGGATATTAGACATAGAGCAAAGGATAACCAGCCTACAATCCACAACCCCAGAGAAGCTAAGAAACAAGGAGGAACCTAAGACATACATACAGGGACCCCTCAGATAAGGCAAAAGAGACAAGATCTCCTGAGTAAATTTTAAGTGCCAGTATTCACATCTGTGATTAGTTATAAGTTATTAAATATGATGACAGCAGCAATATCTTTTACTCAGAGCCTGGAATATGGGTTCTTATTAACCTGGCTTAATTTGTATTTCAAAAATTGAGAAATACTGCTGTTGGATTGAATGGAGTTTCCAGTTATCTGCTGGGAAAACTCTAAATGGTAGTAAATATAATTTTACTTTTTATACTCTATTACTATTGAAGCTAATGTATAATTAGCAAATATATAATATACATAGAGGAATAAATGTATTTAATTGTTAAATAAACACATATATAGATATACATGTATATACTATAATTATATATATATATATATATATATATATAAGCATATATATAGCTGTTTGTGTGTTTCTCTTTCATAAGTTACATGGCATATCTATGTAAGACAAATACTTGCCTGTGGCATAGAGATAATCTGAAAATTACAATATTCATATAAATAGAAACTACTAGAAACTACTAGAAATTACAAATAGCTTCTATAATACTAGTTTAGCTCTTTTTAATTAAATAGCTCACATATAAGCTAATGATTTCAATCCAGCCTTTATACAGATCATAAGCCAGCAGGGGACCAGAAAGAGGCTCTAACTACTATATTCTGGCAAGTTGCTTAGCAACTCTGCAACTGCAGATTTCTAGGCTCTTTATTTCAGCTAACAGATATTTATTGAATGCATTTTGAAGAGACAGATACAAACAGCTGTATGAGGAGAATGTTCATTTTTAGCATTTCTTTAAAAAAAAAAAAAAACTCCTGGCTGTCTGCATTTTCCTAACCTGCCTATATCTCTTGGATACAGGGAATGGGAAAGATAGGCATTGAAAACTAGCCTGATCACTTGAGAAGTCCTTTCCACTCTCAATTCTACTGAATTCTGTTCTCAAAACTACTGAAAAGCTTAAATTACTAGTGTTGGAAAAACATAACAGTTTCCTTGTACTCCTTTTTTTTCTCCTTATAGTTCTTTTTTTCATGTACATGTGTGTGATGTGAAGGTATGTGTGGGTATATGTGGATATACATGCGTACATATGTGACTACATGTGGAAGCAGAGGGAGACTTGGGAAAGTTCTTTCAGCCAATGCTACCTTATTCACTGAGTTGAGTCTTCAGGTTAAACCAGAGCTCACCAAAACAGCCAAGCGAGACAGCCATTTGCTCTAGAGATACCCTGAATGCTGCAATTATCAGCAGGCCTCCATGCACACATGAGGTGTACATGGATGGGGCTCTTCATGCTTACCATTTTCTGGCATGTGCTTTATCTCTGATCTTCTCCATACCATATCTTCTGTGGTCTTAGAGAGCACATTCCTCATCAAGTTGTGCTTGCCAATATAATTAAGGCAATATCTTAGTTTTTTCATAACACCAGAAGCACAAACATTGAGATCAACAATTAATAAATGGAACCTCCTGAAACTGAGAAGCTTCTGTAAGGCAAAGGACACAGTCAGCAGTACAAAACAACACCCCACAGAATGGGAAAAGATCTTCACCAACCACACATCTGACAGAGGGCTAATATCCAAAATTTAAAATGAACTCAAGAAAATAGTCACCAAAGCACCAAACAATGAAATTAAAAAGTGGGGTGCAGAACTAAATAGATGATTCTCAACAGAGGAATCTAAAATGGCTGAAAGACACTTAAGAAAATACTCAACATCCTTAACAATCAGGGAAATGCAACTCAAAACAACTCTGAGATACCATCTTATACCAGCCAGAATGGCTAAAATCAAAAACACAAATGGCAATCTATGCTGTGGAGGATGTAGAGAAAAGGGAACATTCTTCCCTTGTTGGTGGAAGTACAAACTTTTACGACCACTTTGAAAATCAGTATGGTGGTTTCTCAGGAAAATGGGAATTAGTCTACCTCAAGATCAAGCAATTCCTCTCTTGGGCATATACCCAAAGAATGCACATTCATACAACAAGGACATATGTTCAACTATGTTCATAGCAGCATTGTTTGTAATAGCCAGATCCTTGAAGCAACCTAGATGCCCCTCAACTGAAGAATGAATAGAGAAAATGTGGTATATTTACACAATGGAGTACTACTCAGTGGAAAAAAGCAATGGAATCTTGAAATTCGCAGGCAAATGGACAGAACTAGAAAAAAATAAACCATTCTGAGTGAGGTAACCCAGTCACAAAATGACAAATATGGCACGTACTCACTCATATATGAATTTTAGACATAAAGGAAAGGATTACCAGCCTACAGTCCACCTCACTAAAGGAAATAGGAAACAAGGAGGACCCCAAGAGAAGAATGCATGGTCCCCCGGAGAAGGGGGAGGCTACAGGATCTCCTGAGCTAATAGGGAGCATGAGGATTGGGGAGAGGGAGCAGGGAGAAAGAGAGGGAGAGAAGAGGAAGGGAGAGGAGGAAATGGGGGAATGGGATGGTTGGGTCAGGGGAAGAATAGAGAAGAGCAGGATGAGAGATACCATGATAGCAGGAGCCATTATAAGGTCAAGGAGAGATCTGGCACTAGGAAGATTTCCAGAGATCTACAAGGATGACACCAACTGACAATCTAAGCAATAGTGGAGAATCTGCTCTAAGTAGCCTTCCCCTATAATGAGACTGGTGACTACCTTATATGCCATCTTAGAACATTCATCCAGTGGTTGATGGAAGCAGAGACAGACTCTCACTGCTAAACACTGAACTGAACTCTGTCACCAAATTGCAGAGAAGGAAGAGTGATGAGCAAAGAGATCAGACTGGGCTGGTGAAATCCACAGAAACAGCTGACCTGAACAAGGGAGAAGGCATTGACCCCATACTGCTGTCTGGGAGGCCAGCATGGGACTGGGACTGAACCAGACCCCTGAACATGGATGTCAGTGAGGAGGCCTAGCACTCAATGGGGCCTCTGGTAGCAGTTCTGTATTTATCGCCGGCATAAGAAGGGACTTTGGGAGCCCATCCCATGTGGTGGGATGCTCTATCAGCCTGGACACATGGGGCACAGCTTAGGCTCCTGCCCAGGATGATATGACAGACTTCGGAGATCCCCATGGAGGACTTTACCCTCCTTGGGGAGTAGAGGGGGGGTAGAGTGGGGGACTGATGGTTAGTGGGGGAGGAGGGAAGGGAGAGGAAATGAGGTTTGAAATGTGAAGCAAGCTTGTTTCTTATTCGAACTAATAAAAATAATTTAATTTTTTTTTTCTGGATCACTGATGCTCAGCAAGTGCAGAGTGGGATGCTACTGGTGAAAGTCAATCCTTGGTTCTACCTGACATCAGTAAAGACATTAGGTATACCATCTCTACAAGTGGCACCTTTTTAATGGTAATTTGACAGAATAATTACATAGCTATCCAATCTAATGATAAAGGTTTGGGCATGTTTTTTATTGCTTTGTTCTCTAAAGCATAATTTTTATTTCAATGTCTGTTATGAAATTTCATTGGAGGTAGTATCCACGAAACACACTATATTGCCTATGTCTAAATAATTTGAATAATTTGACCAGTTGTGCATAATATGAGTACTCATGACATTCTCAATACATTAAGGTAAATAATATTTCCATCAGCACCAACATGTTTCCTTCATGTTGCCTTACAAACTATTGGCTCCAGTCCAACATATAATAACTGCATCTCAATAAAACATGATTTCCAAATACTAGTAGTAGTATTGTCTTTGTTCATTGCCATAGCTTAGTGCCCTCTTTTCCATTTGGTCATTTCACTAATCATTAATGGCCATTTCACAAGAACATTAATATGATTTGAAAATCAAATTAAGTAAAATCATAACAAATTATAAAATGAAAATTACTGGATTTTTTTCTAAATTCATATGGAACTTGACTAAAGTGTTGTTAGAACAATTTGGACAAAGCAGTGCTCCTTCATTGCCAGTTTTTGTTGTCCATGATTTTAATTATTCAGGATTAAATCTGGCCTGAATATAAGTAACTTATCAATTCCTGAAATAAGTAATTTATAATTTTTTAAATATTGTTAAAATGTTTAATTATAATTATTCTGCTTTATTTTTATTTATTTTTTTTTGAGGCAGGGTTTCTCTGTATTGCTTTGGAGCCTGTCCTAGAACTCACTCTGTAGACCAGGCTGGCCTGGAACTCACAGAGATCCACCTGCCTCTGCCTCTGGAGGGCTGGGATTAAAGGTGTGTGCCACCAACTTTGATTTAATTGTCACTAACCTTTTAACTGTATCTAATTTATTTGTTAACCCTTATTTGTGGTATGTCTATGTAGAAAATGCATACTTGTATTGGGGCAGGTATTATAGGATTTTAGAGACCCACTAAGTATCTTGGAAGGAGTCCCACATGAGGAGAAATGAATTACTATAATGGCTTGTATTTTGTTCAGGTTAGAAGACCTTTGTTTTAGGTTTGGCTTTTTTGTTTGTTTGTTTGCTTGCTTGATTTTCAATACAGGGTTTCTCTGTGTAGCTTTGGAGCCTATCCTGGAACTTTCTCTGTAGACCAGGCTGGCCTCGAACTCACAGAGATCTGCCTGCCTCTGCCTCCCAAGTGCTGGGATTAAAGGCATGTGCCACCAAAGCCTGGCCTAGGTTTGGCTTTATGTAGTGATCTTTAGTAGTACATCTTGCAAATAGCCAAGGGTATTTTAGTATCAAAACAATTTGTTTTCTTACATTGAAAACATAGGTACATTAAATAAAAGAAACTACACAGGGTCTTTCATTACAAAATGTTGCACTTGTAGTGGTATGTATTATGTAACAAATCCAAACAATGTTAGATCTAAACAAATCAAGATAACTTCAAAGGAGTTGAGGTTATAGCTAAATTGGCAAAGTACTTCCCATGAAACCATGATGATGTAAGTGTTGTTCTATGATTCACACAAGAAGCAAGATATAGTAGGGAACTGTATCTAAGAACCCTTACAACTCTGGCCCTGGAGAAGTGGTGTCGGGCAGATCCCAGAGGCTTAGTGTGTCCTGGGTTCCTAGAGAGACACCCTGTCTCAAAAGACAGAGTGAACAACTTCAGAGAAATAATGCCTGATGTTGACCTTGTGCCCTCTATATATACTACACACACACACACACACACACACACACACACACACACACACACACACCTGTATTCCACATAAAAATAGTCATTATGGAAGAATAATTTTTCAATATACCTCTAGAATAACAAGGTAAACACTTATAAATTTCCTTAGAAAATTTCCATAGAAAACCACAGTTGGACTCACCACAGCATTTTTACACAGTGGAAAGCATACATGCAGGATACCTCACTAGAGCATACTCACACAGTAAAGCATCAATACAGGATACCTTACTACAGTACCTTTACACAGTGGAAAGCATGCATGTTGGATGTCTCACTACAGCATCCTTACAGAGTGGAAAGCATGCAGACAGTCAGGGACACTACAGCATCCTTATATAGTGGAAAGCATGCAGTCAGGGTCACTACAGCATTCCTACACAGAGGAAAGCATGCATGCAGGATGTCTCACTTGGCATTTCTCACCAAGTATCCTGAAGTTGTGAAGAGTGAACACTCATCCTGGATTTAACAGAAAGCTCTTACTGATGTATTAATTAGATTTTTAACCATGAGAACAATGTTTTCCTGACAAAATAAGTCATTAATCATAACAACATTATGTCATGCAACATTGATTTTCTATATGTTGTTTTTGCAAAATGAATAATCACTTTCCTCTCACAATTACAGGAAATAGATTTAGAAGAAGAAAGCAACAATACCATGGCAATGATTCAAAATGTTCATGCACTTTTAGGAAAGTGTGCTAGATCTATGAGGGTCTGAATTTCCACTAATCTTATACAGAAAAACATATAAGAAAGCTCGAGCTAGTGATGCAGTCCTCTAATTCTAGCTACTCCAGAGGCCTTAACAGGAGGATCACAAGTCCAGTACAAGAGGTACAGAGGAACTTCATGGCCATGCTAAAAGATATTTAATGAAACCATATTTCAAAATACAAAGTAAATAAAGCAGGGGTGGAGAACTTGTCTATTTTATGAGGACCTCTATTCAATCTTTAGTACTTCTCAAAAGTTATACATTTCAACACATAAAAACAAAAAACAAAAAACAAAAAGACACAGAAAAGTATAAGAAGTGGTTATAAATCTTGAAACCTGTGCAATATTATCACTAAGTTAAACTGTAAAATAACTTCTCATTAACTTATTTGCATATTAGAAGGCATTGATTACCTAAGTTATTCTCTAAGTAAATTTAAAAGATGACAGCATAAGAAAATGACAAAGTTTGTCTGGACATCTACAAAGATGACACCAGCTAACAATCTAAGGAACAGAGGAGAGGCTACCTTAAATGTACTCCTCTGATAATGAGATTGATGACTAGCTTATATGCCATGCTATAGCCTTCATCCAGCAGGTGGTGGAAGTACAAGCAGACACCCACAATTAATCACCGATCTGAACTGGAACACAGATGCATAGAAGGATGAGTGAAGAGCAAAGGGGTCTAGACCAGGCTGGTGAAACCCACAGAAACAGCTGACCTGAACATCAGGGAGGTCTTGCTCCCCAGACTGATAGCAGGAATACCAGCATGGGACTGATCCAGACCCCAGGAACATGGGTTTCTCAGAGGAAACCTCAGAAATCTATGGGACCTCCTGTAGAAGTTCAGTACTTTTCCCTAGCATAGTTGTGGATTTTTGGGAGCCCATTCAATATAGAAGAATATTCCCTGAGCCAAGACACATGGGGGTGGGCCTAGGCCCTATCCCAAAGGATACAATAGACATTGATGACACCCTATGGAAGGTCTCATCATCCAGGGGGGAGCAGAAAGGATATGTGATAGATAGGGTTTTAGTGGGGGGGATGGTAGGGGAAGACTGGAGGGAGAAGGGATCTGGGATTGTCATGTAAAACAATCCTGTTTCTAATTCAAATAAAAAAAAGTTGAAAAAAAAGAAAATGACAAAGTTTTGAACTCACAAATGTTTATCTGTATTATATAAACTACAGAAGTTTCAATTGAAACACATTAGTTTAAATATTTCAACCTAGGATACACATTTAAGAAAAAAACATTCTGAGTGAAGCCTGCTCAATATTGAACATGTCACCATTTCATCATGCAAGGGGAGAAGACTTACATATGTGGTCTCACAGCTCACTGAGAGACTGTAGGCAATTAATGGGTTCTGTGGGGAGGGATGCACTTTTCTCCAGTGTACAGCCACTACTAAGTTACCCATATTCTACTAAATAGCACTCTCGCACCAAAGTTCATGCAGGCAAACTTAGTTAAATTTCACTGGGTCATTTTTATAAAGGACATTAAATAGAAGGGTGTGATGTAGGAATTTTACTTGTTGGAAAGAAAGTTTCTGTTGGAGTAGAGGAGAAATGAAAGTATCTAAATTACCAAAATTCAGTAAATACATGTATTAGGTTATCAAATTATAATACATAAAGGTATTTTTTTAAATCTTCCATTTTATTGAAAATCGATTTTTTCATACCAATATCCTGATATCAGTGTCCCCTTCTTCCCTCACCCTTCATGTGCATTCCTCAACTGCACACTTGATCAAAGAGGATACCTTTCACTGAGTAGAAGAGGACTGGTCCTGGATACAGGAGTAGTATTCTCCCCTGCTAGTACCTCCAAATAAGACTTATAAAGTTT
The DNA here is from genome assembly GCF_003668045.3 of Cricetulus griseus. Lineage (NCBI taxonomy): Eukaryota > Metazoa > Chordata > Mammalia > Rodentia > Cricetidae > Cricetulus > Cricetulus griseus. The sequence continues at coordinate 124,082,261 of NW_023276806.1, read as the reverse complement.
TTTTTTGTTGTTGTTGTCTATTTGTTTGTTTCTTTGTTTTTGTTTTTAGGGACAAGATTTCTCTGTGTAGAGTCAGCTATCTTGCAACTCACTTTATAGATCAGGTTGTGTGTTTGTTTCTTAAGAAAACTTTCTCCTAGTGTTACTTCCACCAGTCAGGTTCACTATCACTCATCGATTCTGGTGCTTAAAATGGGAGAATGCAAAGCCCAAGACATAAAATCCTACCACTGACAATGTGGATATGGAATGTACTGAGGTCTGTTGTCATGTTGTTCTTAACTAGTAACCGTGTGTCAAAAGACATCATAAACCAAAATTTTACTAGGATCATTCTTGAAAGTTTGATGCACCTGCCAATGACTTGTAACAGCTCCAAAGATCACGTAGGAAACTATAAGATAGTCCCTTGTTAATTCAGACTTGGAGCCCAGTCACCACATGATCATTGGTTCAACCAGAACATTAAACATGAAAATGAACAGCTTCTTATGTTGGCTTTCTGGCCTTCATGTGAACAGCTGCATCAAGTTAACATTACAGGAAAACTTTTGAATATACAGCTCTCTTCAACTTGAGAAATATCTGACATGAATATCTGAATGAGTGAAATGGGAAAGCAAAACCTCACCGTACTATAGTCAGAACATTGCATTTACAATAGTCGTTTAAAACACTGCATCTGTTTCTTGCACAGTGCATACAGTACACAGTAGGCATATTTCTTCATATAATCTGTCCACTATAAAGGATGGCAGGTAAAATTATCAGGATCATAAATGATAGCATCTGTTTCTGCAATAAAGATATTCTTCTAATATTAATCTGTATTATTTGTATATGTCTACTCAATAGCATTATATTCCCTGGGATAAGGAAGAAGTGCTTCTGGTTAAACAATAAAAACCTGTGAAAGTTCCACACTACAGTAAGGAAAGATACTGAATATATGCACACAAGACTGCAGAATCTCCAAGTTCTCACACTCAAATATTGTTCATTAAACGTATTGATCAGAATGAGTACCCTGTTTGTCCATTCCTTGCTTTGCCACTGACAGCAAATACATTCCCACATGTTGATGTTCTTTTTCCTTTACAAGTGATGGAGGCTTCTGAATACAGAACAACTATCTCTCAGCAATATCACGTTTCCTATCTCACATGACAAAAAAGGACATCTCTATGAAGGAGAAATCATTAATCAAATTTTAAATAGTGTTATAGTTTTAAATTTTATTGTCCTAAAGGTTAACCATCATATTTATTCAAAGAAACAAACTTCTGAGGAAGCTTTGAAAAGGAATACCTCAGTTGACCTAATATGTGTGAGTGCTGGGACTGGAGAAATGGCTCAGCAGTTCTTCCAGAGGACTTAGGGAACTTCCTCAGACCCCTGATTCTGCAGCTCTAGGGTAATTCAAGATCTAGGGTATTCTATGACCCTTCTGGACTTTGTGGCCATCCAAACATGTATTAATATACATACATATGTTGATAAAACACAAACACAACTCTTTAAAATTTATGTATGCTTATTGTCAACATCTAAAACTCAGAGAAAAATTTTACCATTTCCAAACTTGAGTGTAATCACTGAATGCTCCTGAGGTCATAAAGGTATCCCCAGAAGTAAACTTCAGATTCATTTATAACCAGAGCTCATGAAACAAACAGTAGCTTGAAGCAGTGAAAAAAATCACTTTTTGCTTTCAGGGATTCAAAAGGTAAACTATATCTGTACTAGGAGAGGAAGCATGACTATCCAGCTAATGTTCCATGGAATTCCCTCTTCAAAAAGAAATAATGTTGTTAATCAGTAAAATCGTCCTTATTAAAAAGACAAAAAGATATTAAAGTTCAGAAGAGTCAGCCAACAGAAACCCCTGTGTATTATTAATTTTGAAGTAATGTTTTTTAAATAACAAGTTACATTAACAGTGATCTTGAATATGTTACTGTAAGTCATTGTCTCAAAAATCCATGTAGGGTTAAAGTTTACATAAAATCACAAAACACCATAAAAGAGAAACTCTACAGTTTTTTCTGATCTTAGACTATGTCAATTGAATATCTAAGTGGGAATCTATAGAGAGTCCAAATATAAACACCTTAAGAAGCCCAGTGAATTAATTCTAGTACAACTAATTCTCAATATAGTTAATTTCTCTTCTGATCTCTTCTGCATATGTTTCTGAAACCAAGTCTTACTAGATTTGGAAAGACAGAGGAAATGAGGTAAAATGAATAACTAACATGAATATTCTGTTTGGAAATAAAGGCCATTAGCCAAGGATCTTCCATGGCCCTGACCCTTTGTCTTGATATGATATGGCATCACTGTGCTCATTCCTACAGGGAGAGCATCCAATTTCAGCTTCAGCACTTTCTTTGTTTTGAAGATCTGGTGGTGTCTGGCTAATGATGTGCTACTGGTCTACCATAACTGGTGATGCTTCAACTCCCAGGGAGAAAGCAATAGAATGTTCTACTCTGGAGAAAACCACGCCATAACCTGCTCCACAGGCCTCCATCAGGGGCTGCATTGCAACATTGGATGTTTTCAATTTTTCTAATAAATTGTGAAGCTCTGACATCATTATACATGTTGAAAACCCTTCAAAAATAAAAGCTCATCTCTAGTAAAACTTTGCTGGCAATGGATCATCTAATAATAACCTGTACATATCTCTATGAGACAAAAGAAGTCTATTTATTTTTCTTTTTTGCAGGATCTCACTGGCTGATTTTGAGTTCACAAAGATCTGCCTGAGTTCCAAGTAAAAACCCATAAGAAAGCACCATAGAGCAAAAAAAAGTCATCTTCTTTTAGGAGCTAAAGATCTGGTTGTGACTCCTTACAACAGAGTCTGACTGCTGTGTTGGTCATTCCTTTTCATTATAAAACTACTTTCAAGAACCTCCCATTCTGTTTCAAAACATAATCTCATGTTGTACAACATGTTTTCTAAACTCCCATGGCTTTATCTCCATAATGAAACAAAACCCAGTAAGTACAACAGGCATTCTCCAACCGTAAACCCCAAATCATGACACAGACTTATTATCAATTATGAGTATTCAGCTTTAGTTGATGCTTGTTCTGCTAGCTCTTATAACTTATTTTAATCTGTTTCTCTTCAGCTACATTTTTCCTCAGGGCTTTTTACTTTTCTTTCATTCTGTATGTCCTTCTATCGTGCTTCCTGTCTGTCTGTCTGGGGCTGTCCGGCTGCCTGGCCCTAGGTGTCTCCCTTTCTTTCTTCCTCATTCTCTTCTCTCTCTCTCTAAGCCTAGATTCCTCCTATTACTTATTCTTTCTTCCCATAAGTCCTGCATAGTCCTCTACTGCCTAGCTGTTGGCCATTCAGCATTTTGTTATATCAAACAGGTGCTGTAGGCAGGCAAGGTGAAACAAATGTAGCTTATCTGTACATAGTTAAAGTAATATTCTGCAACATAAGAAAATATAATACATCTTTACATAGTTAAAGTAACAAAACATGAGATACTTTAGTCAATAAAGGTTCTTGTCCTCAGAAACTGGGCAACTTGAGTTTGATGCCAGAAAGCCATATAAATGTCTAAGGATCCTGGGAACCTATACCAAAAATTGTCCTCTGAGTTCCCCACATGAGCCCTATCATATGCCTCCTCCCCACATGCTGTGGTCACACTTATACATAATAAACAATAAGAAATAAAATGTAAAAATGTAAGTAAGTCCATAAAATGACGGTTATAACAGAATCTACTACAAGTGCTATACAAAATTCAACTCGTTTCATACTAATAATGAACTTAACTTGCCTCTAGACTACTGCTCATATTATGAGTTAGAAATTAACACACAGAGATGTTAGTTGATTTCTTCTGGGTCTCAAAGCTTCTGAGTGTGTGGTTCCAGGCATCATAACAGGTGAAAGATCCTAACACTCTACAATGCATGCCACATTATTTTTCATGAATATATGTTTTCCCAACTTGGTGTTCTTCACAGACTATAGGATGGTTGAATAATGTCATATAAACATTGTACATGGTTTTAGGTAGGAGACAAATATGGATATATAACCAAAATGTGTTAGAATTGATTTGGCTTCATAACCGTCTTAATAAAGAAACTTTGTCTTCTAAAAATTATTTAATGGCATAGCAAGCATTTCCCTAAACAAAATGCTTCTGTTTATTTTAAACATAAATGAAATGCATGTGAAGGATAATTTCAAATACTCATTTTAATAGGGTCCACACCAATTATTCTTTTTAGTTTATAGTGTGTAAAATCAGTACAAGGATAAAGGTGATGGATGAAAACGACAAAGTTCCTGTCGTTTATAATTATTCTCAACACTAAAAACCAAAAGTCATTATTTTAAAACATACAGGCAAGGAGATGGCTCTAAGCATTTACCTTTTAAGTATGAGGCCCTGAGTTCTATCCTCCAAATCTATAATAAAAGTTGGGCAATGTGGCAAGAGTATGCAGTGCCATCTCAATTCTGAGGATGCAGAACAAACCGAGACTCAGAGTTTGTTCCTTAGTCTGCCTAGTCTACTTTTGTTTTGGTTGAACATCAAATCTCAGTGAAAGATGCTGTTTCAGAAAAGAAGGTGGGTGATACCTGAAGATGACAAGTGATGTTGTCCTCTGGCCTCAACTTATATGTGTACACACATGCTTTGCACTGTACATGAATTTATACAATGCGCATACTCAAATGAAACAAAACAAAAACTATGAAGCAGACCTTTCATTGCCGTCACTAAAATTCACTAATTCCAATTCTACTTAGTAAAATTCTTTAGCTAAGTTGTGATCGCCATATAAAGAAAATTACTGTTATATTATTTACATAGGAGAAACAGGAAGAATTGTTCTAAATTTCCAAGGCTCATCAATGGAATCTGACCAACAACCAAAAATGAAAAAGGATTAGGTCACTATAACCTTCACCATATATGAGATCATAGCAAGTTCAGAAAACTCCCTCTGCTCTGAGCTGTGTCTTCATGCCTGTCAAAGAATCGTGGACCTGACTGACTTCCTACTGCCCAGTAGACGCTGCTTGTGTCATCAGGTTTCTGACTTACCATTCTTAACTTTATATCCTTTAATGGAATTTTATCCAGTAATCTATCAAAATACATTAAGACAACTTACATGATGTTTACAGCTATCCAACCTAATTATTCGGGACATTTCTTTCTACTCAGTACAGACACAGAACATTCTGGAGTGAGATTTCATGTGCTCTTCTCCATTTATTGCTGCTTTCACAAATCAAGTCCCATACTTCTGTGTCATGCACAGATCCCTTGATTTACAAATGTCATGACAGCATGCTCTCTAATAATCATTGTGCAGGCACATAGAGCATGGTTCTCTGTACTGGTACACTTCTAAAAATGTGCACAAATTCAAGTTTTACATTCTATATCTGCAATGTCATGCTTACAAAATTTTAGAAGACATCAAAAAGTACAGCAGAACATAGTATTTTATTCTATATCTGTGCTCACGTAGAGACTATAAAGACTATATAATAAAGAGATTTTTCTACAGTTTGAATGATTTCATTTCCTTATTTGAGAAGAACATATTGATAAATGACACCCCTTAGATGTGGTCAGAAGCTATATTGTCAGTGAAACACTGACACGTTTTAGAATTTCATTTTGCTAAACCCCTTTAATCCCCAGAAACCTTTCTCTGTAAATTTTCCTCCTCTGCTTTAGGTTACTCATGGTCCACTGCCATCTATAGAAAATATCTAAAATAAAACCATTCATAATTTTCAAATTGTGCTCTGCTTGGAGCATGAATTTCCCCATTGTTCAGATGATTTCCACATGATCCATCTGTGAGTTAATAGCCACATTGCATTTAAGGAACCATGGTTTTATTCACAAATGGAACCAAAGTAGTGATTTTTGCAGTTCAGATATTCGGAGAAGCCAGAGAGTGCTTCTGTAAATGGAAAGAAGAAAGACAGACAAGGGAAAACCAGAGAGCATTGTGAAGTCATTAAGGTCATGGTAAGGACCAGGCTTCTGTCTGAAATTTTAAAGAAAGGAAAGAGAAATCCATACAAATCTCCTGTTTAAACCCACACTGGAGTGTTATATCCACAGTATGACTTTTGGTTTTTATTTAGATATGCATGCTTTATTAAGGTAGAAAAGGCATTAAATTTAAGTGTGTTGTATGTGAACTTTGCATATAGCAGTTGATTTTGTGAGAATTCATTCACGCATCTATTAGGGTCTTAGAACAGACCTTAGATCTAAAACCTTGTTACCGTGTTTGTTCTAAAAGTTAAAGACAATATTCTAATTCTGCTATTCTTCAAACACATATGTACTAAATTTAAGATCCATTAATGAATATTGTAATATTCTTGGCCTGATAATTTTCATATCACTGTTCCTTACAGATGATTACATTTCTTCTTATAAAAATGAAGTGTTGATACATTTATTATTTCGGTTTTTTAAAAATATTTTAGTCTGGCTAATGTTAGTAGTTTTGAAAAACTTGCTAAACTATTCAGTGAGTCATATAAAATTCTATAACAGGAAAAGAATATACAAAATAAAAATATTATATAAGAATTAAATAACTTATTATTAAATCAATCAAGCTAATTAGCTTTAATGAGCACATAATTTTCTTGCCACATAGTCTTCTAGACACAGATGATGGTTCATCTTCAATGTCAAATTGAATAGAGATTTGCAATCACCATGGAAACACATCTATGAATTTGACTATCCAGGTGTTTCTAGATTATTGAAGAGGGTTAAACTATCCTGAAAGTCGACCTTTCCCCCCACAATCTAGGGACCAGATTAATCAAAAGGGGGAAAGCAGGAAGTGCTCTGAGAATCAGTTTTTACTAATGTTTGCTTGCGGGATGAACTTGACACAAGAATAGACCACCAGACCCTGCTGCCATGCTTCTCTTGCTGTGATGGGCTGGGCTCTTTCTTGTATGGTTATTCAAAACAAATTCATTTACCTTAAGTTGCTTCTGTCAGTCATTTTGTCATAGGAGTGAGAAATGTAACTAATACAACCTAACATTAGCTAAAAAATAGGGTTTTAGCATATGCAAAAAATTGGCGCAATCCCTTACCCCTTCCCTTTCTACAAAGTTAAAACTCCACAGCTCCCATTTGGTAGTATGTTCTTCACTCCTGAAACTGATTTAGTTTTATAACTTTGTCTGATAGAAAAAGAAAACAGAGCTGCTAGCATATAAGTTCTGAGGTCACATTTGTGAGAATGAAGAGTAATCACACATAGGAGAGTATGTTTGCTCCTTAGGAAAGCAGTACCCATTTCAGACTGAACTTCAGCTGGGGAGACACTGGGTCCTATTTAGGATAATCAACTATAACTGAATAGTAATTAGCTCCTAGTCTTGAGCTGATAGGAGACAAACACCCTGAGTTCTTCAAGTCACTTGGGCTACTACATTAAAATAACCACCACATACGGGCATTTTTTGGTAATTATTTGTTGTTTTCTATTTGAGGCAAAATGAAACTGAAGCACTTAAAAGTTAACTAATACCTCATGTTTGTTCCCAAGAGTAAGTATAGTACTGAAATTACATTTCTTTCTTACTCAAATTTATGTAATCATTTTACCAGGCTGCACTCAAATTTGAACCCCGCCCCATCTTGATTAGCCAAGCACCAGGTATTGTAAGGACAAGCCTTCACTCCTGCACCTCATATATAAGTTTTCTAATAGGAAGTTTTAGCTCACAAATCTAGTTCTCTTTATGCTTATTCTTGCTTCTTTAGGCAGCCTGAACTCTTCCATTGAGCTTCCATTGAACTTCTTCCATTCAAAATCATTATATCCAGTTGAAACAGAACAATCTATTTTTATAACCACTTCCTAAATGTTTTAAAGAAACATTTATTATACTTTATACACTTCCATAAGTATTCTTTAAAAATTCCCAAGAATGTACTTTTAAATGGAAAAATATGTGACAAAACCAAATTAGAATGGGCACATTAAAATATGGTTCTTAAAATTTAATAGCATATTTCTCTTCCTTATAAGGATTTAGGATGTTGGTGGCCCACGTCTTTAATCCCACCACTCGGGGGGTAGAGGCACTCGGATCCCTGTGAGTTCGAGACCAGCCAGGTATACAAGAGCTAGTTCCAGAACATCCTTCAAAGCCACAGGGAAACCCTGTCTCAAAAAAACAAAACAAAACAAACAAACAAAAAAAAAAACAAAGAAAAAAAAGGATTTAATATAAATTTACACTATAAGTATGGAAAAGTATTTCAATGCTGTTATTTTCCATTAAAGATTCATTTTATTGTGTGTGTGTGTGTGTGTGTGTGTGTGTGTTTAAATATGTGCATATAAGTGAGTGAAAGTGACTGGGCCAGAGGCATTGGCGCCTCTGAACCTAGAGTTCTGGACATGAGTGCTATTTCATCCTCTGCTCCAGCAACATATTCTTAACTGCTGAGCATCTCTCCAGCTCCTTTCTCCGTTTTAAAATACACAAATGAGATTATCAGTTAATATCAGGAAATTACTGCAAAGTGTTCCTTTTCGTAATCTACCAGGAACAAATCCATATGTTTTCAGATAGCAGGAGTGGTTTAAAAACAAACAACAAAGTTTTGAAACACTTTCTAATGTACACAAGACTCTAACCCTCAACCCTTCCAATTCAGCAATCTCCGGCACTGGGATTACAAGAATAAGCTATCACATTCAGCATCATTTTACCTTTTATGTTCCCTATAAGAGTAGTAGATGGAAAAGAAGTGTAAGAGTGGATGAATGCAACTGTATTTTTTAATTAAACCATAATCTATAGGTTCCAAATAGTTTATCATATTTGGTATAGGAAAGAGTTCAAGCAATAAAAAGTGGAAATTAATAAGATAATTGCATGGTTTGTCTGTAACTAGGGTACTGTTGCATATTTTCTTTTACCTAAACAGATCACAGTATTCTGGAGTACCTGAAGTGAAAACCAGAGAATATTTTTTTTCCTAGACCATGTTAATAAAATGAAAGATTATCTTAGAAAATATGAAAGATGTAGTTTGCCATATTCACGTTCACTTTCAAGTTTTCATCCAACATCATTGAACTGTAGTTGTGACTTAGCATTTTAATCATCTTTTTTTTCCATGAATTTCATAATGTATTTTAGCCATAGTGAGCATGATGCAAATATTTTGCCTTTGATATTCTGGTATTTCTCATCATCAGGTTCCTGGTGAAATTCAGGACTAGTAGAGAATAATAAATGAAGGAGATTTCAAGAATACAGAAATAATCGTTTTTTTAAAGTGGACTATGTAAAAATTCAAACTTCTTTGCTCCCCTTATAGAAATTATATTAATTTATATTTTGAAGGAAAGTGGAAGTAATTGCTGAAATAATATTAAATCAAACTCTTAATTTTAAAAGAGCTTCCAGCATAGAACAAGAAAGTTTCTAATGAAAACTGTTGCCTGAAACCATTCCCTAGTAGGTAGACCATTGTGGCTTCCAGTGTACAGGTAGATCACAGTGGCCAAGAAACAATCCTGAAAAAATTAAACATAAAACATCAGGAAAGGTACAAAATGATGTCTATAAGATGCTATGAATATATTTTGTATTTTCTCTCCTCCTTCTTTCTTCTGTTCTTCCCTCCTTGCTTCCTTCCTTTTTTTTCTCAGAGAGCCTCACAACATAGCATCTTATCCTGTCATTGATGGAACTTTAGACATGCATCACAATGTTCATGTACTTCCTTAAGATTTATTTTTATTTTAGTGAGAGAGAGAGAGAGAGAGAGAGAGAGAGAGAGAGAGATAGAGAGAGAGTGAGAGAGAGAGAGTATCCATGTCTGTCTCTGTGTGAGAATGCTATGACTGTGTGGGTGCCTGGGGTGGGGAGGTACAGAAAAATAAATCAGATTACAGGCAGTTGTAAGCTACCTGATCTGGCTGGGCACCTAACTAGGCCAAATGGAAGAGGCAGAAGTACTCTTACTGCTGAGTCATGTCTCTAGCCACAAGGCCCTTTGCTTTTAAAACTTAATCTTTGTTTTTAAAATGATTATATTATGTTACATACAGAAAAGACAATAATCATAAGATTCTAATGTGAATTAGGCCAAAGTTCTGATAATATTTTTTCTGAAATCTCCTAAAATACTATATGTTATAATTCAATTTTTAATTGTTTGAAAGGATCACTTTGTCATTTTATCTATCATCTAATAAAATGGTCTTTTAAACAGATATTTTTCTATGGTGATTTCCTAGGTGATAGTGGACCCAATAGACTCATAAATTTGAATATTTGGTCCTCAGTTGGTGGGACTGTTTGGGAAGATTTAGGCAGTGTGGCCTTGTGGGAGGAAGTATATCATTGGGCTTGGGATTAAAGGTTTCAAAAGACCCAACTCCATTCCAAGAGTTTTTCTCTCTACCTTCTACTTGTAGACGGAGAGTCTCAGCTATTCCTGCCTTTGACCCATCACCATTGATCCTAAGCCTCTAAAACTGTAAGTCCAGAATCAAATGCTTGCTTTTATAAATTGCCTTGTTTTGATACTTTATCAAAGCAATTTAAAAATAATTAAGATAGTTTGAACATCTGAGGTATTGGCCAATATCATAATCCAGAGAACTTTCATTTAAACCTGGCTCTGCCATTTTACCAATGTGACAAAGACATCCTTTCTTTACAAATGCAGAGAAGACAACTAGATTCAGAAGACATCTAACATTCTATCAGACTCTGACAAGATGGGGCAAACTCTGTCTGGATGGATTTATTTACTGGAATAACACAGACAACAGTATGTACCATTGGGCTGGGTTCTGAACCATAGAAAACACATACATACTAAGGCAAGTGAGAATTAGTGGCTTTGCCCCTCAGCTTTGCAATTAGAACATCTGCATTTACTATTTTGTTTTAGGGGTCTATCATCAAATTGCCCATACTGAGTTTAATATCAAGAACTTCTTTAGCTTCCCAAGTAACTGGGATGACAGACACATGTTGCTCAGATTATATTTACAAATATTTCTACTTAACTGGTAAATTAGTAAGCAATTATATGCTAAAATTTTAACGTTGTGATAAACTTTGAAACTTTTCAAACTTTTACAACACTGTTAAGACTAATAGAGTTCTATTTTTCTTATTCAAGTCAATTAACCTTTAACTTTATTCATCTCTTCACTTAACAAACATGCCAATCACTGAATTGAAACTGCTAAAGTAGACCTAAAGAAAAACTCTGTGAGGTTGTCATAGCATGTGATATTCTATCTTTATTGCCTTAACAAGTTCATACCCTTAACACCCATTCAGGCTACAGATTCTTTCTTTCTTTCTTTCTTTCTTTCTTGCTTGCTTGCTTGCTTGCTTGCTTGCTTGCTTGCTTGCTTGCTTTCTTCAGACCAGGGAGCCTCCAATAATTTCATCTTTGATAAAATTGTAAAAACAAGTAATTGTTTGAAGTATATTATCTCTGAATTTCAATTATGTGAGGAAAATTTTCTATCACAAGGAATTTCTAGAACACATTACATATTTAATGCACCATATTTATCCCGATTGTACAATTGACTGTGGGAGCCCATTCCACATAGAGGGATACTATCTCAGCTTAGACACATGGGGGAGGGCCTAGGCCCTGCTCCAAATGATGACAGACATTGAAGTTCCCCCATGGAAGGCCTCACCCTCCCTGGGGAGCAGAAAGGGCATGGGATAGAGAAGGAGTCAGGAATCGGTGGAGGGCAGGTGAGGAGGGGAGGGAGGGAAAGGGAACTGGGATTGACATGCAAAACAAGATTGTTTCTAATTTAAATAAAAAAAGAAAGGAGAGAGAGAAAAAAGAAAAAAAATTTTAAAATAATTTTACATTTTAGAGATAGGCACCATGACATATGTCTGTGATCTCCGTACTCAAGAACTTGAGGGTGGAAAACTGACATAATTTTGTGCTCAGTCTAGTTCAAATAGTGATTACCAGTCTGGCAAGAGTTGTATTGTGTGAGAAAACTAATAAATAATATGTAAAATGTACACATGTACATCTTAGAAACAATGACATGCCGTAGATAATGTATTGTGTGTCAGACTTTACTGGGATATTCTAAAAAGGAAATAGGACTAGCAGAATATGTCCCAACCATTACTAAATTTCAAATACTGTCATAAAAAATTCTACAGTGGTGAGAAATTATTGAAATCACAGCAGGAAGAAGCATCATGGAAAAACTACAACAGGAAACTATCAGTGTATTCGGCTAAGTTAGTACTGAGCAAGAGGCAGACTGTAACTATCATTTGGTCTTTTTGAATCTCATTATATCTAAGACAATTCTGTCTTAAACTACAGTCTTAGGAAAGTTGATATGCAGGAAACTATATAAAATAAACAGGAACAATGAAAATTGCAAAACTTTGAGGAAAAAGGAGGGGTCAATATCATTTTGCTTGTTTGTATTAGATTGCTATGAAAGTAAACAGACTGTCAGACTGTCAGCTATAGTTTCAATGACGTGGCCCATATACTGTGCTGGTTGTCTAGGATTCCAGTGAAATATTTAGTTATGACTATCTTAGGACATCCAAGCATCAATGATTTGTGGAAGTGTGGAGTGCTTTTTTTTACTTAATTTGTTCTGCAATTCCTAAGCAGGAACAAAAAAAAAAAATCCAGCAGTTGCCTTAGCAACTACAAGGTTATATTTTATCTGGAAACTGAAGAGCGTTTTGAAATAATAATAGTAATAAAATACAGAAAGTGTGCCTGTGCTGACTGCTATTCCATCTAGGTCAAATGCTGGTTTTAGTTGTCAGGTTGAGAATAACAGTCTGACTCCTCTCTTTTCCTGCTGCCCCACCTCAGGAGCTCTTCTGAAACAGTGAACGAGCATCTGCGTTTTTTCCTTTAAGGAAAATGAGAGAATTGCCAATACCAAATATGAAAGCAAGGAAATAGTCAGAGAGGCTCCAGAGAGTGTAGTTCATCGCAGCTGACCTTCATTATTTCTAGGAGAAGAGAAATTGGTGGGGCAATTGACAATTGTTGTAACAGGAAAATAAACATCCTGTCAAGTGTCAGTGGCTAAAAAGTCAATTTTCAGCCCTAATGGAAGATAGCTGTAAGCCTGTCTGCAGGAGAATAGATTTTTTAGAAAGCACTACGTTAAAAACACATCTTAACAATTTAATTGAAAAAAATCCCTTTCAAGGATGAGGTGCTTGAAGCCAACATTTCCAGGGCCATATGGTAAAGGACCCTTGTCAGGCACTCAAATGGGACTTCAACGTCTGAGGTATAGCTGCCTTAAAAAGGAATATGGAATAAGGAAAATGAATATGTACAAAAAAACAAGAAAGAAAAGTAAGATCTTTTTCTTCTAAAAGTGACTGAAATGACTGAACTCTATTGAAATAGTTTAACAACACAAGAGTATAAACTGTGGTGATGGCTTCTGTTAATCCCATCAATGTCTTCCAATAGTTGGGACATCCTTGCTCTGCTGGGCCTTCCCTCGTCATAGCCCAGTGTCTCTCTCTAGGAAGGACTAGGCAAGTGCACCTGGTTTTCCTTCATCTTCCACATCTGAGTTATCGCTATCATCCACTGCCCAGTGTCAAGGTCTTGCTACTCCTTGTTTCAAATACTGTATACAGTTTTCACTAGTTTCAATGGGGAAGACATATGTCCAAAGGAAAAAAAAGGGGGAAATTCCAACTCTATGGAACTTGTTTTTTGTTTATTTGTTTGTTTTTGTTTAATTTATTTTTGAGACATGGATCTTCGTATCTCCCATCTAGTCCAGACTGGCTTGGTTTGAAATTCTAGTTCTAGCTTTTCAAGCTTAAACCACACTCCTCTATGGCTCTATCTTATCAATTGCTAATTTTAAGGCAAAAGTAAATGTGTGTGTGTGTGTGTGTGTGTGTGTGTGAGAGAGAGAGAGAGAGAGAGAGAGAGAGAGAGAGAGAGAGAGACAGACAGACAGACAACAGACAGAGACAGAGAGAGAGAGACAGAGAGAGAGACAGAGACAGAGAGAGAGAGAGAGAGAGAGAGAGAGAGAGAGAGAGAGAGAGAGAGAGAGAATCTCCAAAATGATGTTTTCTGCAGAAAGCATATGTCCAAAGGGGAAAAAATAGAGTTGTAGAGAAATTCCAATTCTATGGAACTTGGTTTTTTTGTCAGTTTGTTTTTGTTTTTGTTTGTTTTTGAGACATGGTGCTTCATATCTCCTATGCAGTCCAGACTGGTTCCAGCTTGTGATCCATCTCAGCTTCACAAGTTTCAGGACTGCAGGACCTTGGCAGTACACATGGATTTGTGTGTGTGAGTGAGTATGTGTGTATGTGTGTGCATGTATGTTAGTGAGTGTGTGTGTTTCTGTTGTCTTTTTCCTGTATTAAGCACCCTCAGCCATGCCTTATTCCTGATGATGTTAAAGCCTTGGAAACAGGAAGATGAGCAAGATGCAAATATAGCTAAGACATCTATGCTGCAGTGTGTCTCTCACACTGCTAGTTAGTCTTCTGAAAACACTCACTGACCACATCCCATGGATTCTACACTGAAGACTTAGACTAGCTTTGGTATTGAATACTCTATTATTGATTGGACCAAACTTTGAAATGTCCCAGTTTCAAGACAAAACCAAAGAAAACAAAAATAAAAAGAAGATAAAAGGGGTGCCACATAGGTCAAAGTGTAAATGGCTAATAAACTTGACTTTGCTGAGCAAAGGAGTGTGGGTAGTATGAACTGAACTGAAGACCCTGAACATCTAGCGTTCTCTCTGTAGTGTTATCCTGCCAAGACTGTGGCCCTGCATATGAATCTTCATCTTCATATGTGGGATTCTTTGCCTGGTGTTTCCAAGTCAGAAATTGACACACTCTTCACTGAATCAACCTCATCTACTGTCTTCTTTTCTTCACTGACCATTTCCAGCTCCTGCAGTAAGGATAAGCACTGCCTTCTCTTCAGCTTGCCTTGCACACCTACATTTAGCAACTGAAATTTTCTTCATAAAGTCCTGGTGCAATGATATATCTCAATCCTCAACCTGACTGATTTGAAATGACCTTGGTAGCACACTTTGAGGTGTGTCCAAGAAACATCTCCAGAGAGGAGAAAAGACTCATCCTGAATGTGGGTTCCAAAATCCCCTAGGATCTAGTCCAGGACTGAAGTCAAGATTGTGTGTTTTGGGTAAATTAGCATAGACAACAACATTCCTCTTTTCACATCTCTGTCACCAGCTCCCTTCCACTCCATCAACTTGTCCTTCCAGGATAAACAATATCCCACCAAATTGTGAGCCAAAAAGTAATCCCTTACTCATGTTGCCAAATATGTCACAGCAGTGAGAAAAGTAACCAATTTTAATGGTGAGTGGAAAACCTTTATACAGCAAAGTTTAGAAAAAGTATTTGAAATTGAGTACACATGTGCAAAGTGGAATAATATGATAAAATGCTAATACTTTAAAATAATCCAGGCTACTAGTTTTCCATTTATTTCATTTTAGTGTGCAAACCTTTTTCCAAAATTGTTGACTTTTTAATTTAACATTTTATCCAAAGTTTTTATAAAGTAAGAAAAAAAAAAGGTGTTAAAAACCACTTCTAAAACAATCGCCTACTTCTTGAGGAAAATCTTCTCAGATTAACTTAATAAAAATAAAATGCTAGCTTTTTATTTCTGTTGTGCTATTTTGCATTGCACTCTCTGGATACGTTAGCATAGTGTGTAGGTGGTCATTACTTGCATTTGAATTTTACCGTATTTAAGCTGGAAAATTTTAACTCTACTTACTCAGTGAAAGACATAAACCATATGACTTTCAAAACAGTGTGTCCTGTGACAGTGAATTTACAGATTAAAATAACAAAAATGCTATTTGCTGTGTTTGAACTATGTTCTTTTCTAGAAAAACAAAATATATGTGTCATTTACTCTCTTTTATTGGTTCAATTTATAAATAAAGTAATTCAAATTTGAGAGAGATAGGCTTATTCAAAGGTTGAGACTGTGAAGCAATATAATCAAGTATTTGAAACAAAGATGACTCTCAAGTCTAAAATCCCAGCACTTGGATGAAAGACTGGAGGAACAGGAACTCAAGGAGAGCTTTGGGTTCTCAGTGATGGAGGAAATCTAGGTCTACAGGACATGTGCCTCAAGAAACAAAACAACTACCAAAAGCAGATTATAGCCTTTGCTGGAAACCACTCCAAAAGAGATGGTTTGCAAACTTCCAAAATGTTAAAAAATCTCCAGGTCTGTGAACTGACTCAGCAGGTAACAGCACTTGCTTGTGGCACCCATTACCCCGAAGTATACAAAAAGTGATTGTATGAAAAATATCTCTGTGAATTAAGGACAACGAGGATTTGTTTGTATAGTTTGTTTTAAATAATTTTCGTAAGAATAGCATTAGAACTTATCTGTCTCAAAGACTATTTTAAAAGTTATATACATGATTGTTATGGTAAAACCAAAAATTAGCATTAAAAGGATTGTTAAAATGATAGAGTTAAGTACCAAGATTGAGAAATGAAACAGTGTGCAGCTGAGCATCATGCAGCCAAGCTTGATGAAAAGCACATGAAAGCAGCTTTTGTCAAGCTCTCATTAGCACCCATGAAGTTGTTCAAAATCCTCCTCCCCAGAAACAATAGGCTACATTTTAAGAACAGTTTCTAAAAAGTGCTTCAACCAGTTCAGATGGGAGACCATTTTAGGCCAACCCTACACAGAGAACTAGTTATGAGGTACCAAGAAAAGATGGAGCTACATCTTGGCAACTGTATTTTCAGAGAGTAATCATATCCTCTGTGGTCAAGCAGCCATATAGCTCCAGATAAGTTGTTCCAACTATGTCATAATCTAAGGCATCTGTGCATTCAATCACACACATGCACTAACATTTGTGGGTCCATGTGGTACTTTGAAAAAGAATGTTGCCTTGCACTCATATATTTCAACACTTGGGCCTCTGTTGGTAGAGAATTGGGGGAAGATTTAGGGGTTTTAGCCTTGGAGGAAGAGGTATGTAACTAGGGTCAGGCTTTAAGGTTTCAAAAGCCCACCATTTACTGTTAGCTCCCTCTGCCTTGTGCTTGCAGATCAAGACATAAGCTCTCTGATACTTCTTCAAAGCCATGCCTGCCTGCCTGCTGCCATCACCACTATGATGATCATGAATTCTAACCCTCTGAAAATCTCAGAGCAAAATTAAATACTTTCTTTTGTAAATGTACAAAAATGTAAACCTTGGTCATAGTGTTCTATCATGGCAAAAGAAAATGAACTGACTGTCTGCATCCTCAAAAGACAAGCCATCATTATAAGATCATTTGCAAGGTAGTTTTAAAACATCCCTTTTTTGTAATGACCATTGTAGGAAATACCTTGAAGAGAAGTTCCAGTTACCCAAGGGCCTGGGGCAGAAAATGTGTCATATTATCTTATGAATATGCCACTTCATAAATATCCCTAAAAATTATTTAAAATCTACAACACAGACCCCACTACACAATTCTCTTCCTTGGGGCCACTTTTTACAATTTCTCTTTGCATAGCATTCCTTCTGCTGCTTTGCTATATAATGTATGTTAAAATTGCCTACGACTCTTGACTGAATACATTCCTTCAATAAGACAAAAAAAAAATGGAAAGACATGCCCCTATTACAAAATCTATTTTGTGATCACACATTATATGAAGGCCTATTATACTAACAGTATTTGATCAATGATGACTGGTACTCCATGGTTATGCATATGTGACTAGCCTGAATTCAGTCAGACTAGTGTAACATAAGGGAAAGCAGACTTGTTTGAATAGGATAAAGGCATGCTGGATTTTCAACAAAATTGGCTTAGCATGAATTTTTCTGCAGTTTTCTCAATACTCTAGATCTTTCTTTATCCCCTTTGATAGTTGTCTTTTTCTAAACATAAGTGTCTTCACTTACATTTGTATTTTGAGGTGAGTGGATACTGCCAGAGTTTCATGAATTGATTGGCATGAAATAGAATCATGTTAGTGTTCATTTCTCTAATTTTGTTTCTAATACACCAGTAAGTAACAATAGTGGATTAATGAATGAAAATATAAGACTGGGAAATTCTACTCTTGTCTGCTTAGTGCAGGAAACAGCTACATTATAAGTCAGCCCTGCACACAACTTTTGAAAGGAGGGTACTTTTCCTTTATCTAATAAGATCTTACTAAGTATTGTACCCATTTTCCTTTTTTACCTTAGATTTGTTTGCATACATGACCTCAAGTGCATCCACTCTGAACTAGTATCCCAGGGCTTACTGAGAAAAGACTAGTTTCTATAGCCACAATGTCTGTGGCACTGTGTCAGGGAGCATTGATGTGTTAAAGACACTGGTCAGACTGAACTCTATGTGATTCTTGTGAATCACTTTCCACTGCTGACTTATTGCATCCTTGAGCCTGAATGACTTTGATTTAATTTAGGCCTCAGGATATGAAAAGACAGAGACATTTAGAACAAGACATTTAAACAATAGATGAGAGTGATGCCCCTAACCGTGCACAGTGATGAGATCCCTAACTCTCCGGAATTTATTTAATGACACTAAATAGAGTGAAGATGTGTTCCAGAAACCCTCATATACTCACATAAGCTCAATAGGAGAGGTGTAGTTGATGAAGTGGTAGAAAGGATAGAAGGGATTACTTTGTTTCAGGCCAGCACCTTCCAACTAAGTTCCATCATTTCAAAAGAGACAATTGATGTAAAAATAGAAATGAATTAATTCTGGAAATTAGTTGGTATTTCAAAAAATATCTTTTACACATTATATCATTAAATATTCATTTGTAACAACATTAAAATATAAAACAATTTACTGCATCTGAAGGTAGTCAACTATTAAAGACTTGGTATTTTTGTCAGGAAAACACACCGACACTTTTCCAATCTTCCTTTGATCTTATTAATTGAAAAACAAATCTGACTATATAATCCATCCAAAATGCAATTTTATACATGTGGTTTGTTAATAGTGTTAATGATTTGTTCATGAAGGCTGGCAGCATCACACAATTATGGATGCCATCATAGAAAATTCAGATGCTGGAGACTTAGCCAAAGGTTGTCTACTAGTGAGAAATAGCCAATTAAGATTATTTTATAGAACTTTGTACCCAAATCTCAATGCTTATAAGTATAATAATATAAAATGATTTTTATATACAAGTGGGTATCTCTCTCTCTCTCTCTCTCTATATATATATATATATATATATATATTTTACATATATATTCACTGAAAGAGACATTTGGAGGTTTACTAAGACGAGTACAAATGGACAGCCTTTGTTTCCTAGGTATGCACAACAGTATTCAAGCCCAAAGCTATTTATTTTTCATCTCTACAGGCTTTGTTACATCCCTTTCCACTATTTAGTTGGTTTATGCTCAAAGAAGCAGCAGAAAAATTGCCCCAGTTTCAGCTCAAGTGGTTGTTTCATTTTGGTTAGGTTTCTTTCCTTTTTAGTACCAAGATTACTATTACAAAAGTGCCTGACTCCAGGATTCTTAAAATCCCTTCAGGTACTAGTGTTCTATAATGTCACCTTATGTTTTCACTAATAACTCTGATTAAAATGAAAAAAAGCAGAGATGAATTTCATGCTAATTATGAATGTCTTTTTGTGATTATGACTCAAACTAATGTTAGCAACTATGAGTGTGATGCTGTCTCAAAAAGCATAAAGTGTTTGGGTGGGGATTTTTTCCACTAGTGACACCATTCTTATTTCAAAAAGAATTTGAAATAGTTTATAATAACACCAATGACATTTTAAGTAAAATTACTTCAGAAATATGAATGCTCACAGAGAAAATATGTTATGGTTCTAGAGTCTAAGCCTGGGTGATTCATTCTGGATTACTCTTGGTAAATTTATTCACTGATATATAAAGAAATGACTGTAAATCTTGAACACTCATTAAATAATTATTACATCATGCTGTAAGTCAGGTTTAGCCAGGCTTTCTGTTGCACACATCTGTCATGAGTTTGTGGTTGTAGTGTTAGTGAGAGGTGTGGTCTTTCATGATGACGGACTATTTATCTACTGCCAGGCCCACCACATGGTTGTGTATAATGGTCAGTGCTTTGTCAGTTGTTTGAATGAGGGCCCCAGTCCTCTAATCACTGTTGAGTAGAAACTGTCCTCATTTCTTTGACAAACAGACCTCCCCATAGAGCAGTTGATGTAGGTAATTTGAGAAAACACTCAAATTACAGATTATTTATGCCTTAGTCTCAGAAGTGGAATTTTCTTATTTATTTCACGTTCTATGAGAGGGAACCTGGCAAGTCCAGCCCATGCTAACGAAGCAGTTATATTATAAAAGCAAGGAACTCTCATTCAATTTTAGAGGTTGCCTATTACAACTCTACAGTCAAAGATGAATGGCAGTAAGTGTATAACTATTCTTCATATGAAAAAGTGAGAAATTCATTCTTGAGGAAAACAATCTTGTTTCTATAGTTTTTAATGTTTTTTGGATGGAAAACCATTGAGAAATAGAGTTTACAATTTCCTGAGCAGTTATTGTTCATAGTTTCCATAAGTGTCATTCAGGGTTATGTTACAGTTCTAAGTGAATGAGCACATTATAATATTGCCTTCTAGGTATTTAACATGACAAAATATGAAGAAAAATGTAAAACTGATAACGGCAGTGTGTTTCTAAGCTTAGCACACTTTATAACCAATGTGTATTCAGAAGTAAATCTTTAGCTACATATCAGTTGTATTATATCAAATCTCTGAGTGACAGGTGTTGTTTTTTTGTTTAAGATAATACTAGAGTTTATTAAAATGGGGGAGAGAGCAAAAGGGGGGTGAGATGAGAAGAGACAAAGAGGGTAAGAGAAGAGAACAGAACAAAGTGAGAGCCCTCATCCAGTAGCTGATGGAAGCAGATGCAGACACCCACAGCTATACACTAAACTGAACTCTGGAACCCAATTGCAGAGAGGGAGGAATGAAGATCAAAAGGGTTGGTACCAGGCTGGTGAAACCCACAGAAACAGCTGGACTGAACAAGGGGGAGCACATGGACCCCAGACTGCTGTCTGGGAGGCCAGCATGGGACTGATCCACACCTCTGAATGTAGATGTCAACCTCGAGGCCTCGGCACTCTAGGGGACCCCTGGTAGTGGATTAGTATTTTTCCCTGGTGTAAGAAGGGACTTTGAGAGCCCATCCCACGTGAAGGGATGCTCTCTTGGCCTGGACACATGGGAGAGGGCCTAGGCCTGGCCCAGGATGATGTTGTGGATTTTGGGGAGCCCCCATGGAGGGCCCTACCCTCCATGAGGAGCTGAGGGGGAGGGAATGGGGGAATAGTGGGGGTTGGGGGGAGGGGAGGAGAGGGAGAGCAAGCTTGTTCCTAATTTGAACTAAAAATATTACAACAACAGGCATAAGATTGTGTATTTATTTTTCATTACTGATCTTATAACAAATACCATAAATACATCTGACTATTCAGACCTGAAAACCTCATGTCCTTGTTTGGTCTCCTCCATCATCAATCTTTCTTCCAGCATTTGGAGAATTGGAAAACTTGACCCCAATACCTGAGGTACTCTTGTCTTTTAGGACAACCCTCTCACAAATCAGTATCAGAAAAACAAATGTTTAGAATGTAAAAAAAAATAGGGCTAAAATGATTTGCTTTTAAAAAGTTAAAATTCATAGAAATAAAACATTAACCAAAAACAAAAATAAAAGCCTTACATGTTTGTCAGAGTTCTGTGAATTTTTCCTTTCTGTGAAAAGGTTTACTCATAAATATCATCCTTAGTATGGGTAACCATTTCACAATACACATGCCATCTAATTTCAAAGATAAATCACATGCAACTATGAAATTTGTTTTCATTTTTATAAAACTCTTCTTTTAATAAAAAGATCTATGTACACAGTTTTCTGTCTGCATGTATCCCTGCAGGCCAGAAGAGGGCACCAGATCTCATTACAGATGGTTGTGAGACACCATATGATTGCTGGGAATTAAACTCAGGACCCCTGGAAGCACATGCAGTGCTCTTAACTTCTGAACCATCTCTCTAACCCTCATATTTCATAAAACTCTTACAACAGGATTTAAAATTATTTTTTAATGCATGGTTACTAAAGGACATTTTCATGCAAATATGCAACACACTTTGAAAATACTTCCCCACACCCCACTAGTCTGTTCTTACCTGTGCCCCCAGTCCCATTCATCTCCTTTTTCACCTAGGAAGGTTTGCACAGACATTTCTGTCATCAGTACATATGTGAGTTTATACATCCATAACATTTTTAAGGGGCAGGGATAACCTGAAAAGAAGCACTTAATAAAAACTTTTATTATGTCACTAATTGCTTATAATTATAAGCAATTATAATTGCTTGCCATTGTATCTACCAACATTCTGATATGAAATTAGGTAGCACAGAATATGGATAGCCATTATGTAGGTATTCTTATTGTCAGATATATAATCCTTTATGATTTGTAGCATTTAACATGATTTTGTAGAAGAAACAGAACCGAAGAAATAGTCAGTTTGGAATATCCATAATTATGATTTATATCTATAGGAAATACAGAACACTTACCACTGGACTAATTAAAAATAGGCCATTACAAATAGGAAACTGATATCCGATGACTTATTGCAATAGCTACAATATATGACATACCTGAAATTTATACTGACACTACTTTTAATCCTCATGCAGCAGGAAAAATGTTTAAATTTTAAGATAAAAATATTGTTTAAAAATTTAGACAACTTTTCCTAACCTTGTAAAAATGTATTGAAAAGCACAGGTGATGAAGTAACTGTTTAAGCTGAATGAATTACTGTCCCAAACTATGAAGAGTTTGGGAACACTCAAATTAAGGCAATGGAAACTCAACTGTGAAAATCTATAGAAAGAGGGAGCTGTATCATTTGTTAAAAGAAGCAACACTTCTGTTTCTGGTCTTTAACCAAGAAAGTATGTGAGATTCTCTCCCACTTAAATACTTACAATCCATAAAGTTTACTAAATTGTGGTTTAGATTTGTAATACATTCTTTTCTGATTTTGTCTTTAGTGGTCTTTTTATCTGTTTGATTAGTCAAATAAGCCAGAATTGCTAGTATTGTGTCAAAGTCCATCTTTTGCAGGAAATGGGTGGGCAGTGGTACTTGTCTGCAAAGATGACAATGTCTGGTCCCAGAATGACAAACTAACTAAGGCATACAGATTTCTGATCTTGTAAATGGAGGAATCTGAGTCTCTGGCACATGCAGAACACATATTTATTTATTGTTTGTTTGTTTGTTTTTTTGAGACAGGGTTTCTTTGTGGCTTTGGAGGCTGTCCTGGAAGTAGCTCTTGTAGACCAGGCTGGTCTTGGACTCACAGAGATCTGCCTGCTTCTGCCTCCTGAGGGCTGGGATTAAAGCCGTGAATCACCACCATCTGTCCAGAAAACATTTTAAATCCTAATAAGAATAACATGTTTTAGGTTCTTAAGTTGCTAACATAAAGTTCCATGAATAACATTTTCACCAACATTCAAAATGTATGTCATATGATTTCCATCTTTCTTGGAAAATCTAAAGGAATGACTTCAATGCTGTTTCTAGCTAAATTGTTCTGCACTCTCAAGCCTCTCATCTTTCTTTAAACCATATATTAATGTGATGTCTTGGAGTCACTCATGAATTAATAATTAAAAACCTGGCTACAGCACTATAATACTTTAATTTCCTATTAATTTCATCTAAAAGTCTGAAAATAATATATTTTGGAAGAGTAAAAGAATAAATTCTTCCTAAATTGTATTTTGAATGCACATGGGCATACTTTCTAATTTCACCATAAAGGCTTCATACATTGTGAGTATAAGATACATATCCTGCTTGAATCTTTAAATTTTCATTTAACACAATCATATTTATGCATGCTTTTGTGCATATTCATAAGCATAAGTATGCGAACACATGTCTACTTTTTTATTAGCCATGTTATCTTTAATTCTTAATTTGAAGATTTACTTATCTTTAATTTATTTGTAGAAGTGTTTTGCCTGAATGTATACAAGAAGAGAGTACTAGATACCTTGACTGGAGTCATGGAAGATTGTATGGTGCCAGGAGGGTGCTGGTAACTGAACCTTGACCCTTAGCAAGAACAGCAATTGTTCTTAGCCCCAAGATACCTTCCCAGAAACTTGCCAGTCATTTTAATAACTACATTATGTCCAATTAGTAAAATCTGAATGGATCCTGATTTAACTATGAATTATATCATCTTTCATTCTAATCTATAACAGAATAATGAACATATGTTCATTTCACAAAACTTTAGGAACATGAAGTAAAATTCAAAGAAGTCGAACACTGAGTGAAAAAGAACAGGATTATAAAGTCAATACAATTTGGAAAATGATAGTAAAGGATTGTCCTGGCTATATTTTATAAGACCACTTAACTTTCCTTGCTAGCATTTGAGTTTATTGTTTTTATCTTTTTTTTTTTTTTTTTTTTTTTTTTTTGGTTTTTCGAGACAGGGTTTCTCTGTGGCTTTGGAGGCTGTCCTGGAACTAGCTCTTGTAGACCAGGCTGGCCTTGAACTCTCAGAGATCCTCCTGCCTCTGCCTCCCGTGTGCTGGGATTAAAGGCGTGTGCCACCAACGCCCAGCTTGTTTTTATCTCTTTAAGACAAAAAAAAAAGTGACACTTCCTTGCTTCCACGATTTGTATTAACTTGACAGCTGTCTGTGTGGCGAGATACTAGTGCTCTTCTACTCCAAAAGATTTTTTTCCTCTCTCTCTGTTTATCTCAATTTGCCAAATACTCACTGCTTAGTAACTGAGCAGATTGCCCCATGCAGTACACAGTTTCACATTCCTCAGCATGGTAGTTGAAACCATATTGACCTTAACAATGATGCTGTTGAATATCTGACACAAGTGAAAATGTTACAACACCTAGTAGACCTTTGGGAACATAATACTGATAATTTGATTCTGATGAAGAATGTCAGTTTGTGTTCTGCATTCTAGTGAAGTTGCCAGTGTTTGTGCCATGCTAGCCATTTGGCTCTCAGTCCTGTCCATCTGACTATATTCCTTTGGACAGAATTTAATTCTGTCATAGATAAGCTTTCTCATTGCCTTCTAACATCTTTTGGGCAAACTTCTTTTGCAGGTACTCTGTAAAACAGGAACCTTCCCTTTCTTCTCTGCTATGGCCTCCATGGTTCCAGGTGGAAAATAGGTTGCTTTCTCTTAAACATCTGTTCAGAAATTTTGTATGTTGAGTGGTTTTAATATCACTGTTTCATACTTAATTATTAGAGAAAATACTGACTTATATTTTATATTAAGCTTTTAATCTCACTCATTAAAATTTTTAGACTTTTTTTTATAAACTCCAGAATTCATCATTTATTTGAGCCAGGATATCTTTGCTTATGATTTCTTATAAGACTTTTGAATTTAAAAGGTACTTTGGTGCTGTCAAAATGGCTCAGCAGATATTGTGCTTTGGTGCTAAACCTGATGACTTTAGACAGTCCTTAGAAACTACACTGTGGAAGGAGAAAAACAATTCCCACAATTTGCTGTCCTCTGACATCCACATGCTCATCATAGCATATGTGTACACACACACACACACACACACACAAATAGATAAATGCAAAAGCTACTTATTTAGATATACTTCCCCTTTATAAATCTAAAGTCCATTTATTTTAACTTTTGATGATTTTCATAATAAGGTATGGTAATGGTTAAAATAAATCAGAATACATAAAAAGGATATGTTGACAAAAACCAAATATTTCCTTACTATATGTAACCTAATACAAAATTGTTATTTATTTATTTATTTGGGGGTTTTCAAGACAAGATTTCTGTGTATAGTTCTGGCTCTCCTAGAACTAGCATTGTAGGCCAGAGAGGCATCTAACTCAGGCCTGACTCTTCCTCCCAGGTACTGGTATTAAAGGTGTGAGCCACCACCACCCAGATGCAAAATTAATTTTTATTTTGATTTCTTTATAGGATATTCAGCTTACATAAGAATATGTGAAATGTAACTTTTATATTACATTACAAATAATTCCCTGATTTATAAATAATAATGTTATTAATAAAAATTTGCTTTTTAAATTAGGACCTCCTGTGTGGAAATGGCTGGTCAACTTTGGCATACAACATTAATTAATGTTTTTGATGTCAATTGGAAAGCCACTTGGAAATCTGTTCTTTTCTTTTAATTCATTTGTAAGCAAGGACCTCTACTAAGTCCTCTTTTGGTTGTGTGTGTGTATGTGGTTCTAGGATTGACCAATACCTCATAAGTAAACTGAAATATATAAAATATGAGCTTAAAATTGCATTAAACACGTACCTGTAGTTTTTTGGTTTTGTTTCTCAATTATTAGCTCTTCCATTGTGTTTTGAAAAGAACATTTTTACAATATATGTATTTCAAAAATGTGTAAAGGACTTATAATGTTCTTCCTTTTTTTTCTTGAGGTTTCCTTTCATGATCTTGTATTTTGTAGGGAAAATATGTTTGGTGGAAAATAATCATACGTTTGACTCTTCTGATCCAGCATAAGTGATCCAGTTTTATATCCTGCTTCCTACAAAACTTTAAAATATTTTTATTATTAATAGTAATAATGAGCATCCAAATTTGCATCTTTTCCTTTGTTTGGAATATCTTTGTGGCTTTAATATTAGCTGCAGCTTTGGTTTGTATTTTGATACCACAAAATTATTTTGCCATTGCAATACTAGGAAAGTTAATATAAGTTTTCCCAGCTAGTGGAAGACATAGCACTAAGCCTTTATTTAATGATATTTATTTATTTTGAAACTCACTTTGTATTTCTGCATAGAATCATTGATGGTATCGGCAGGCATGCATAACATCTCTGGTTTCTAGGTAGTACTATTTTCTTCAGTGAAAAATATTTTAAAGGGGCATTTTCTTATGGCAATGTACTAAGTCATTTTCTTTTCATAATTCTTCATTTTATTGACATAGTATCAACCAACTGACGCTCATAAAACACCACTGAAATTATTTACTTATTTATTTGTTTGTTTGTTTGTTTTCTTATTTTGTAGGGGATAGCACATGTCACTGTGCATGTACCAAGGTCAAAGGAAAACATGAAACATTCAGTTATCATTTTCCACCATGAGAGACGTGGAACTGGCTGAGTTCAAGACAGTTCTCTGGCAGAAAGTGCACAGTGGTACATTTCAAAAGGGGAAGTGGTTAACCTGTAAAGGAACCTCTTATCTCAGGTTTGCTTAATAATTCACAGAAACAAGATAAAGATGGAGCTAGTAAATGTATAACCACACACAGCCAGCTCAGAAGCACACAAACAAACACTAACTGAAGACTGTGTACATTCTCACAATGGCCTGATGATAGGTTAATATCTCCAACCATGCTTTGATATTTCCCTGGCTATTATCAATCCCATGCCAATTAGCTTCAGCCCCAAAGGGCAATCTACTTACTATTCTTTCATTGTCCCTCTTTCCAAATTTCTCTGCCTTTACTCTCAACACATCTTCATTTTGTAAAAGATTTATTTAAATTTTATTCATGTGTATCAGTGAGTTTGAGTGCACAGATGGGTGTGGGTGCCTGCAAAGGCCAGAAGATGGTATTTTATTTCCCTGAGCTGGAGGCATAATCTGTTGTGAGCTGTGCTATATGGGTGCTGGGAATCACCTTCTGTGTGGGTGACAAGTGCTCTCAATTACTCAGCCACCTCTCAAGCCACACATACTCATTCTTAAATGCTTTTTTTCTATATTTTCTATGAGCAAAGACCTATTTTTTGTGCTCCAGGATCATTATCAACACTTACTTTTTTGTCTTTCCTAATCAAAGTGTTTCTTTTATATAACACCTTTCATGCTAATATTACTTACATGACTTTGTCACTACGTTATGCCCTCTTCCAAACTACCAGTGTTGTCTTCATTTGGCTATTCCCCAGATACACTTTATTTTATGTAAAAAACACCTTATTAGTTTCAACCACTCATTAAATGCAGGTTTAAGATTTTCCATTTCAATTTTTCTCAGCTCTACATACTTCGGAATGCTTCCTAATTTCAAATATAGATAAGGTAAATTAGTTTTCTTTGTTTCTATAAATTCTGTTTAGCAAGCAAACATACTACCCACAATATTTCATTTTCATAACAGTTATAGGCAGGATTCCAGGTTGATCCCACTGATGGTATCTCAAGACAGGAAGGACTCAGTCTCCCCTGCAACGCAATCCATGGCAGAAATCATGCTACAGAAATCTCCATATATATTTACTTCTCTTCAAAAACATTAAGAGGAAATTCAGACTGATATATGCATTCCCAATCTCCAGGGAGACCTGCTTTAAAACTATTAATCAGTTGTTGTTGTTTTTTAAATCAACAAAACAAAGTCTTTTTAACCATTCTTTTCATCATAGAACTCTCAAAAAACCCACCGAGGTTCATCTTAGCTGCATCAAGAAGGAAGAGAAACAGAAAATAATTGAAAGAATTAATTGACTTCTTGGGAACATTCTTCCACTTCTGTGGAAGGCATGTCAGGCTATCATGTCTATTATTAATGCTATGTTCCTTAGTTTATTGACTGTAAGTTGAGACACGCTGAGTCACCTAGCTCACAGCGTTGGTTGTGATTTAAGATTGACCCTTTTCATTCACAAGAAACAGTAAGTCAAGGCTAAGAAGCAAGAGATACAAGAGTGCACACAGTACAACCTTGGAGCAGGGCAATCACAGCAGTGATGAAGTGATGGTCTTTGGAGAGGGATCAGGAAAGTAAATACAGGTGGTAGAATACCACGGCTAAAGGAAGATATGCATTAATCCCACATTCTTTGTCTTTTTTAACCCAAATATGAAGCAAGTTTTATTTTTTATTTATTTTTTTTGTTTTAATACCAAACCCAGTTCCCCCTCCCTCCCCTTCTCCTGACCCCAACTCTCCCCTTTCCCATCCCCAATCCACTCCTCAGAGGGGCTAAGGCCTCCCTTGGGGAATCAACAAAGTCTGGCATACCAAGTTGAGATAGGTTTTTATTTATTTATTTACATTCAAAGCAGAAGGATGAGGAGGAGAAAGAGGAGAAGGAAGGAAGAATGTAGTTACAAGAGTTTTTAAAATAACATGATTGTAACAACTTTCTCAACTAATATACTAATACATTTTAAAATGTTTGGCTTACCTATGAAAATTCAATGTAACAAAAGCTACCTTAGTAATATAAATACCTTAAACCTATCAAAAGACAAATTTCATTAAGTTTATGTTGGAGTGATAGCAGATTACTCAAAGAGGAATGTGGCTTGTAACTTAACAGAAGTTATCAACTAGGCCACCAACTACTGTGCAAATTCCAAATTGTTTTTAAATTGTTATGCAGGGACTTCATATGATGCTAAAGAATATAAATAGTGAGAACTCCAATAGTGCCTAACAAACCATAGGGAAAAATTATAAGGGTTTTGAAATCAAATCTGAACAGAAAAAATCCAATGGTTTTAATGTACCACAAAATTTTCAAGCTTACAACACTGTAATAAATTGTGGTTCACAGTAAACCAAACAAATAATTCAGTTTAATTTATATGTTTATGTTGATATAGTGAATATAATTGAAACAGCATCATAATAATAGAGCATCTTGGAATCTGTTACCAAGAAAACAAAGCATATAATTATATACTTATGTTGGTTACCACTAGACAATAGAACAACATAAGTACAGAATACAAATACTCAGAGAACAGCATTGAAAAGCACTATGAAATAAATTCTCCAAGTGACCATGGTTAGCACATCAGGGTTCTTGGAAGTAAGGTCTCTTTTGCATTAAATTATAAAGGAAGCAAGTACATCATGCCTTGTGTGTGAAATGGAAGCATTGGCGACAACAAAAATAGCTGGGAAGCCACTTTGAAAGATGTGGATTGAAAGTGTTTGAGAGACTTTAAGGGCAGAAAAGTCTGCATTTGAACTGAGGACCACTGAACTTGCCAATAAACTGTGTCTGGCTTGTTTTATGTCTATTTGACACAAGCTAGAGTCATTTGGAAAAGTAAACTTCAGTTGAGAAAATGTCCCACCAGATTGCCCGGTGCACAAGCCTGTAGAGCATTTCTTGGTTGATGATTGATGTGGGATCGCCTTGATCACTGTAAATAATGTCAGCCCTGAGAAGGTGTTCCTGGATACAATATAAAAGCAGACTAAGCAAGCCAGGAGGAGCATGCCAACAGGCAATATTCCTCCATGAGATTTGCACCAGTTTCTGGCCCCAAATTACTGCCTTGAGTTCCTACCTGATTTCATTAGCTGGTGTATTGTGTTGTGGATGTAAATCATTTCCTCTCCAAATTACAACAAAATAAATTCTGACTAAGACATGTCACAACTTTCTTTTATTAATAATTAACAAGTTCCTATTTTATTATTACACTCTTTTGAAAATACTTTTGAGATTATAGTATCATTATCTCATTTCACCTTCCTTTTTCTCCAGCTAAATCTTTTGATATATCCTCATTCCTTGCTCTGCTTCAAATTCATGGCTTTTTTTTTTAACTGTTGTCTTTTTTTCTATCATTTTCTCATTGTAGCCTTCAATTAGATAGTAAAATATCAATGTGATTCACATTATTCCATAGTGTCATGATTCTAAATCCAGCGAAATGATGAAATAATAACATCAGTAAACAGAAGCTCAGTTACATTGAATTAGGAGCTTCCTGAGATAAATGCTAAAAACAACAGTAGCATATAAAATGGAAGAACTCCTATGCAAATCTTAATCACATGACAGATACACGAGGAATCATGACCGGAACAGAGAAATCATCAACTACCACAGCCGTTGCTACCATCACCGAGTTGCAGATTTGATCGCTTACAATCAACAAAAGTGTGTTGCTCCCCTCTACCTTAAGTTAAAGACGCGCTGGCTTATAATCATCAAAAGTTGGTTGCTCCCCACTATCTTAAGTTACAGGTGAGGGAAAAAGACCCCACTGTTGCATTAAAGTGAGAGATTTCATCCTTTTTTTCTTAAGCCTGTAAGGTTCCTAGCTCCCTGTGTCCTCATATAACACAGAGAAGGTAAGAAACATGTCTGCAATCCTCTCTATTTTGTCCACCCAACAGTACATATCAAAGCTCCTCCCCAAAAGTGATCACAGGAAGAACTAGGAAGTTAATTAGAACATGTGTTCTTTGCCCCATTTGTGGGATTGGCACCTTCCTACAAGAGGCATCATGGAAGACATTTCTTCTGTCATGTGAGTGCATTTACAAGATGCTAAGCAGGTAAAAACACATGTCTTTAAATAATGGATGTAAATATAAACATACCAATCAAATGGAATGTATTTAACAATTAAGACTACATGAGTAAAACTGATATCACTATAAGAAGTAAGGGAAACAAACATCAGACATTTTACAAGGAGAAAATGCTAAAGAAAAGAAATTACTGAAGAAAGTAACAGCATGAGTCAAAAAATCACAGATAAAATTTATTTAAATCTTTTATAACTTTAAATATTAAAGTATTGGAAACATTACAGAAAGGGTAAAATGCAAAAAGACAAAAATGAAGGTCATCAAATTTTGTTATAAAATAAAGGAGGCAAGTGACTTGAGGTACAGGTGGCACAATGAGTCTGGCTCTCACTTAGAACAGAACATGTAAAAAAAATATCAACTGAATTCCAAAGGAACAGTTCTGCAGCTCCACATGTTATCTTTTTGTTGTTATTTCAATTTCTTTATCCCAAGGCCTGAAGATTTTCACACCACCCACTCCCTGCCATTGTGAAGTTTATAAAGCTGGGACAAGCAATTCTTGGATATGTGGACTTTAATTTATCTACCTCGTTTATTTTTATTTTTGCAACCAAAAAGAGAGTTTCTATTTTGTCTACATTGTGACATCCAAAGTATACCCAGTCCTTACACCTAAGAGATGTTGTGCTAGTGAGAAGGGTTGGATGTTCACAATGTCTTCATTGTTGGGTCTATGCTTTTTGTTTTTTGGTTTGTTTTGTTTTAAAATACATCTTTGTACATGTAATAATTTTGAGAAGCTGTTGTAATAGTGTTCTGATGGTTCAGTGAGGAAGGAATGTCTTATTTCTTTAGGTTCCAGGAAAAAAAAAAAAGCTTCCTGCCCTGTGAAATGTTGTTGTCAAGATGAGAATGGAGACTGTCAAACAAAGTTTCCTCTTTTTATTCTTGGACCTGATTTTAGGATCCAAAATGTTTTTCTTGTTCTTTTTTTGATCAAGGCCCGCCTTACCATCTGGGATTGCAAGTGAATGCTGTGATAAAGTGTCCACTGGTTCCCCTGGTCAGCTGTTGACACTGGGATATGGACATTGTTACAGAGAACACAGCAGCCATGGCTTTCTAGCAAATTCATTCTCTGTGTGAATGAATTTGTGAACTATATTGTAGTTTTACCTGCTGATGCTGTCAGTCCAAAAAATTTCTTTTGAATATTTTTCTCTGCCCTACCCCAAAAATAACAGTCCTGTTCACTGAATGCCACCCTAAAGCAATTTTTTTGTGATTCATTAGGATGTTACACTTGATAAGTAGAAGAATACCTTCCCAGAAAAGGACAAACATCTTTTTAAAAATAATTCAATGCCTAATTCACCACCAGAATGCACCACAGAGCACTTGCCTCGTGCTGAACACTGAATACGAGAAGGAAGCTATATGAAGAGTCACTGCCAACAGTCCTCATTTGTTTTCACATCTCCATTGTAAAGATGAGTTTTTATTTTCTCATATGTTTGCATTTAATTTCATTTACAGGCTGGTCATTCAGTTTTTTCCAAGCATGTATTCTTTAGAAAGCATTCTAACCTGTTCTGCATTTAGAGCGAATGAGTTACATCTGCAGAAAGCTTCCCTGTGACAGACATAGTGTTCATCGTGACTCCCACTGAGCACACAGATGAAAACAGCCCATTGGACTTTCCACTTTGCAATATTTCAAATACAAACATGGCAGCTTAGTACTGGGTTCCTTTCTTTGATTTTGTTTTCTAGCTCTATATAATAGCCAGTTAGACCTCATGGAGGATCTCATTGCCCTCTCATTTCACATTGCTAAAGTCTCCTTCTGTTCTTAGTGTCTAGTTCAAACTTCTGAGCCTATAAAGACCTTTATCACCTGCCCACTGCTTCCTCCTTCATTGTTCCACAAGTCAGACTTTCTAACAACCAGAATGTTCTAGGGACTCATTTCATGGGAATTCCTCTTAAAACAAAACTTTCCCATTTGAGATTCACTGACTTCTTTCCATCAGGTAGAGCTCAGATCAAACATTTCACCATAACGATTCTGCCCTGAACACACACTCGGTCTCTGTCTCCTGCTCCTCATCTCATGACTCTCATGGGATTATCCTCATGAGATTATCACAATCTAATGATTTGCTTTATAAAACTGATTAATACAAATATGGAATGTTATTTACTAATTGTCTGTCATATTCCCATTACATTGCATTAATTTGCAAACTCAAGAGGGAAATTTATATTTTTCATCACTATCTTCATATATACACCAAATGATGTCCAGAAAACAGCTAGAAGAATGAATATAGAAATCACCATGTTCTTTCAAAATGAGTTGACTTCTACGTCCGGCCTCTTCCTACATGTGCATACACAAATGCATGCAGACTTGCAAGCAAATTTAGGCACACATGAACACATAGGGAAGGATGGAGAAAGAAAGAAAGAAAGAAACCTCTTAGTATTTAGTTAAGAAATAATGGCACTGATGAAAAGATTCACAAAGATTTTTAAAATCACATTTCATTAATCATATACTCGTCTGTGTTTCACAGTTTTCAAATAAGAAATGGTGTCTAGTATTCAATCAGTGGCATTTCCCAGACAATTATGAAAATAATAGTAAGGGTGGAAATCAGGCTGTGAAGAACTCCGGAATATTTTCAGGAAAAGGGAACTACTAATGTATGCTGCAACATCATAACCAGGAACATAGGTGTAAAGAAAGTAGAGTAATAACTCAACTATCTTTCTGTTTGTCTGTTGTTTACATAGATGGTGGTCTATTTGTTGGCATACATGTGACAGAAAGATGGTTGGGCAATGGGACCAGAAACAATGAAATGCCAATCTACAAGGAAAGAACATGAGTGTCTATCCGGGTCAGCTGGAGAGCAATTGAGGCTCTTATTTGGAATAGCAAGGTAAATCTCGACCACTTAATTTGACTGTTATCAGCATTATTTAGAAAAATTTGCCTTTTCTAAACAGTCCACCCAATATATGTAAGAAACAAATACAGCTTTCAAATGGGTGTCAAATTTTATAATCCACAGGAAGAAGAGTATGGTTATTCACCAGAAAGCATTAATAAAGTAACCATAGTCATTTTTCCTTTGCTTCTCATCATCAAGGATTTTGACACATAAGACATCCCAAAGTAAGTTATTATTTTCCTTTTAATAATTTTTGAAGGACATAGTATTTGATAAAAATTATGTTGTTTCCATGCCAGTCAACACATCATTTTATAGAGTTCTTCACAGTATTTTCAGGTTTTTTTTTAATATATAGGAGCCCCCATATAGACAAATTAATATGTTATGAGACTGGGGGTCATGCAATGAGGCTTGAAAATTTGAATGTTTTATTTGAATATATATAGAATGATATGATTTCTATTAGACAGTCACATGATCTATATCACTTTAAATACAGTGCAAAATTATTCTTTGCTGTATTCTTCCAAAATCATTTTAAAAAGTGGGATTTGAGTCTCATGACTAAAACACTTCATGCAAGATAAATATCCATTATTGTATAATTCAGTTATTTGTTTTACAAATCTTCATTAACCAGCTATCTTCTCTTGTACCAGGGCATCTGAAATAAGGTATAAGGGAAAATCTGAACATTATATGACACTCTCTGTATAATAATAATGTGTTTGTTTTATGATCTTTGTATTTGATTTCTGGAGAACATCCATGAGGCTATCAGTAATTGAAGATTGTGTGAAGCAGAAATGATTCTCTGAAGGTGTATGATAGCTAGTAAAACAAAGACTCTACCTTCATAGGTACAAAACTGAACAGCTCTTCATCTTTTGAAACATTAAGCAACAGATATAGCAAATAGGTAAATGGTTAACTATGAAAACTTGTGCTTTAAGGTTGTTTGTAAATTTGACACAAAATATGAAGGCAATTCTGACTTCATATGAATGACAACTTTCTTATCTGTATTTTGCTTATGGTGTGAGTATTTCACCCAAAACACTGAGGTTTGATAAATTCCTGATCTCCACAGACTTCAGTATACAATCTGTAGTTCAGACATATAATCATTATAAAATCCATAGTATTCTAAACTCCCAAGGTAAACACTTAAACTTTATATCATTTTTAAAACATGGTGGCAGTCTCAGCATTAAATGGATGGGCAATGGGGACTGCAATTTTAAATACAAGGTGATGATCAGATAAATGATAGACTGAACAGTGGCTGCCACCTCCAAAGATGTACTTACATGTTACCTGTAACAAATCTTGACATTAAATGATCTTGAGAGTAAGCTCCTCCTGGGTTTGAGATGAAACATTATTCTAACATGAGATGCTCCTAGAAGAGATGTGGAAGGGAACATAAAGTCCTGGCCCTATCCAAGAAACTACTTGCAAGTAACTGCTGAGGAGGGGAAATCCGTTTTCCTTAATGGAGTGTCACTGGGCATATCAACCACACTCCAGGGCAAGCCCCATTGCTATGATGGAGTTGTCCAACACAAAACAGATGCTGATGCAATGGTTGTTTCTTTTCTTCTTCTACTTTGGGGGGAGCATTACACCTTTGTTTAGTTTTCTCTTTTTCTCTGTCTTTAGATTGTTTGATTTTCACTTTGATTGATGTGAATTTTATGTTTCTTTCTTCTTTTTGATGAGGGAGAGGAGAACAGAGAGAATGCAATTGGGTGTATAAAAAGATGGGAAGGATCTCAGAAGAATTGGGAGGGGGTAGACTATGATCCTAATCTACTGTATGAACAATTTTCACTAAAATACAAAATAAGAAACTCTCAGAATACAAGTGATGATACAACAAAGAGATGAGATTCTGATATATGGATGAAAAGGCTGTGCCAGGACAAGGACCAAGATTGAAGGCTACAAGCCTAGGTGCACCACAGATTACCAGAAGTTATGATTCTATAACAGAGATATACAATACATTGTCACTCACAGCTTTCATCAGAATCCAATCATATCAAACTTGTTATTTCAGAATTTGGGGATCCAGAATTGAGAATAAAACAAATATCTGTTATTTGAAGCAGGTCAAATTTGTTATTTGTTAAAACAGTAATAAAAAAATTAATATGTCTAACAAAGAAACGGGAACTTCAAGCATGATTTTTAAGAAAGTGAAGGAGCTCTCCCAAGTGGGCATAAACCTGTGGATAGAATAATGTAGGTAGAGGAAGAACTAGTTGAAAAAGATAGCTGAAAAATAATTGTATTATGCTAGGATATTCTAGAATGTCTACTGTATACAT
Source organism: Cricetulus griseus (assembly GCF_003668045.3). Classification (NCBI taxonomy): domain Eukaryota; kingdom Metazoa; phylum Chordata; class Mammalia; order Rodentia; family Cricetidae; genus Cricetulus; species Cricetulus griseus. The sequence goes on along the minus strand of NW_023276806.1, from coordinate 124,045,484 downwards.
TGAGTATAAACCAGAAGGGAAAGAAGAGGAATAGAGTAGCCTGCTAGAAGATCCATGCACGCAAGAGGGGACCTTAGTGGAAGTGGTGAGAAGCAGTTAAAATATGGATGCATCTGGAGCTGAGCCTTTCCCCATTGGCTAAATAAAAATCTTGGGGGAAACTTCTGTTTGTTTAAAATATGAAACTCCAGAGAATTCAGTTGGTACAGAAGTAAAGCAAATTTTGAACATGAGACACTGTAACACTTACAAATTAAGCATAGGTAGCTGAAGTAACAAAAGCCTCAGACAAAGGACAAAGCAGCAATGTGAGGCAAAAGGAGGAATTCCAGAACCTTAAGCCTTCTTCTGCCTCTCCCCATCCCTGCCTCCCACCTTGGCAGGAGTTTCTAAGTACTACAGTGTCTCAGGGTATAAAGAATATTTCTTTTTTACAAATAGGCATAAGATAAACATGACTGTTGTTTTGTTTTTATGAATGTGGGGTTACCTCCAGAAAATTGTGAATGTAAATTTTATGATTCTCTTAAAGAAATTATTCACACAAAGTATAATACTAGATTTATAAAACTGAAATTCAGAAATCCATATGGATGAGAAAATAATTTGCATTTCAAAATTATGGAGGAAACATACAGCATGTTATAGCCTAATACCTCTTTAAGTGTATACATGTTAAAAGGCAAGGTCACTGAAAACAAGAAATTGGTTTTCAGATTTTAGACAGGAGGACAACTTTCATGGAAATATGGGTAGGGGGATTAGCTTCAGAGCCTGCCTTTAGCAGGATTAAGAGGGAACAAAATGGAGTTCTCTTATCTTTGCAATTAAAAGTGTCTACAGCCATGGTGTTCTTTAATAAAGCAGATTTATTACACTTAACCTGAAAGTCACATTAACAAGAGAAATAAAAAGTAACCACCAAAGGGAAAGTATTTGATAAAAAAAAAAAAGAAAAAGAAAAAGAAGAAAGCTTAAATCTCAGAGAATGTGGGACTTGCAATACTTGGGGTTTTCCAGAGGAAAATGCTCAAACTCAGGAAATATTAACACATTTGTTTAAATAGGACACAGATGTTTTCAAAGAATGATTCAGTAGGTTGCCAGATCCAGATTATGAGAACTAACAAAAAGAAAGAAGATTTGTGTTAAGAAAACTGCATTAATAATACAAACCTTTTATCTGAGTTTCAACTTTCCAATTAGTAATTTTCTATGTGGTAGTTTATGGTATTTAATTATATAAACATAGCTTTTCTTTGAAGTACTTTATATAGGTTTATTTTTGAAGATAGTTCAGATTGTCATATATTATAACTTAATTATAACAGCATTTTAAAATTAGACATTAGACCAACTTTGATGGGCCCAGTGTGTCATTGTGAGTTTTTAAATTCATGCCATGCCATACGTTTATACATGAAGCTATTATTTAAAACTTGGGCACTAGTTTCAGATGTGACAAAAATATCATGACAAAAATTCACAGCTAAACACATGTGAATCCACTTGTGTCTAATTATTGATAGTTCTAACTATGCTATACCATATTTGTTTGCAAGAAATTCATTTTAAGAGCAAACGTCTTCTTTTCTTATAAGTACAAACTACGCTGTTCTTAAATTATGCAACAGTTTATACTCAGCTAAAATTCCCATTTGTACCTTCCAGCTGTAGTCCTCAGCACTCTTCACAGGATTCTCCTTAAATGGCTCATCCTCTTTCTGCATCACATCTGTTTAAACACTAGGATACTAAAAGTTATCGCTCGTTAATGGAAACAATGTACTTAAAATACTGAGTAGAAATGACACTCAAAAATGAAAAATAAAATCTGAAGTGTACCACAAGTATACACTACATGGAGTCAGGATGATGCTTTCCTTTTGTTGTTAGGGCTCTGCAGGCAATGGAGGCATCTTCTCTGAATGCTGCTGCCAGCCAGAGCTGAGGACAGAGAAAGAGGTAACATCTAGCTACCCTATATGTGTCAAATGCTGTTTTAAAGCTTAAATCATTGTTACCTGGATGAGCTGAGGTGGGAAGAATAAGGTAGAAAACAACTTCATCGCCACTGCAAGGACCCAGCAAGGTGCCATTGTCAAATCCTAAACGGAGCCTTCCCCCAATCTTACTCTGCCAGTGCCTTGATGATGTGAACAATAGATGTCTACTACTTAAACCATCAATTATAGGAGTCTAATATAGTAGCCCAAGTTAACTACGGCGGTACACAAGATGTCTCTTGTCCCAAGTAAGTTCCATTCATCTCATCTCATAGAAGATTGCTTGAAAACCACAATATAATAGAGGATAACAGTGTATCAGTAAATCCGTATATTGATTCTTAGTCTGTGGCACTCCAGGCAAGTTTCAGTGACTCGAGAGACACTTAGGAGTCAAAGACTAAAACCTTAATTACCCCCAAATCTTAATGACTGTATCAAGATACAAGTGCTTAAGGAAGGCAGTACAAGGGAGATCACAACACAATTTCTTTTCCATTGTACTATAATTCCTATCATTGGGTATGCATTTCAGTTAGCTTACCAGGAAAAAATTTAACACATTATTTTATGAAAATGCATTATGATAAAGAACATCAAAGAGGGGTGGAGAGTGGTTAGACAGGAAATAGATGAAATACAGGTAACAGAAGGAAGAATTAAAAACACATTAAAACCTTCAACTTCAATGGTTCTTACTGTCTCATTGTCCACTCTGCTTACTGACACAGAGTCTCTCGTTGGCCCAGAACTCACAGTATAGGCAAGCTTACTGGCCACTAAACCATAGGGGTCATTCTGTCTTCTCCTCCTTGGCTTTAGGATTACAACATGCACCACAATTCTTAGGACTTTCAAACAGTGCAGGTCCCCCTGATTACAAGGCAAGTACTTCCCTAACTGAGCTATCGTCCCAAAATTTAATATTTTTAATTTTCCTAGGAATATTTTTCTCTGTATGAGAGAAAATATAGATATTTCTGTAACTTCCAGTTTAATGGTCTATGCAAGTAAAAAATGGGGAAGTAATAATTTAGTCCCCACTGGCCGGATATTACTTTGATTTGATATTGTTTTTAAATGTTGACCAAAAATGTTCAAAAGCCTTTCTTATTAAAACATTTATACTGGTAAATATAAATCTTTTATTAGAAATGCAAAGACAGTTATTTTTAATAAAATAATACATAAGTGTCGCATGAAAATATATTAATATGCATTAACAGAAATAAACGACTGCCAAGTGAAGTATACAGTTTTTTAATATGAAGAAAATAGAAATCATCTTAATGATAGTAGGATTATAAATTACTCTGGAAATACAATCAATCCATATTCCTTGTCTCTTATTAAATGTACATGAATAGAGATATCTTCATTCTGGGTCAACCCACTGGTAGTCCATGAACGGTTCTGAAAGCCCATATTTATTTCTCTGTGTGCTTGCTCAAATACTGGAGGTGTGTGTGTGTATGTGTGTGTGTGTGTGTGTGTGTGTGTGTGTGTGTGTATTTCAAATATTTTGTCTAGCATCCATAATTTCCTTCTTTTAATCTGATGATTGATAAATCTTAAAATGTGAGACCAATGCATTGCATTTCTATTGAATTTATTTTGTTACATTTTGAGTTAGACATTCTACAGAAAGCAGGATGACACTAAAGATTTAAGGTGTTCTTAAAATACATTGGATGATGTTGGATTTTTTTTTTTTTTTGTCAATTGTGAATTTCCACAAGCAGCTATTACTGCTCTCCCGGCAGTTGAATAAGATGTCCAGTTGTCAGAAAAAATCACATCATCCAAGACAGGTGCTCCTTGCATTCACTGATAGAAATAGGACACTTGTAAAATATTAAAAGTATAAAAAAACTGTTGCAAAGTCCTTAGTTTATGTTCACTGCTTGTCAAGGTTATTTTCCTAACTTAGGTGTTCACCTTCATGATGCTTTTACATAATTATAGATTATTTTTACATGCAGAACCTCAATACAGTCTCTTGAGGCCAATTCTTGCCATCACATGCTATTCCCCAAAATGCCTGCAGTGGTATCACATGCGCTTTGTCACCCTGAACATCCTTAGTTGCTTTGGTATACACCTGCTGAAATGCAGCCTATCAAAGTGGCAGGCAAGAGGGCAAGGAAACTTCATGCTGCCTTCTTGTCCACTGTTCAAGTATTTTAATTGGGCACATTAAGTATCAGTAGGGGAGAGAGGAATAGAGAGGTATTGATACTTCTCACATAGGAGCATAATCAGTATGAAAGCCTAGTGCTTTTCACAAAAGCAAAACAAAACAAACAAAAGAAAAACACCTCCTTTTTCCTTTTTTAATTTAAATTAGAAACAATCTTGATTTACATGTCAATCCCAGTTCCCTCTCCCTCCTATCCTCCCCTGCCCCCCACAAACCACCTATCCCATTCCCTTTCTGCTCTCCAAGGAGGGTGAGGCCTTCCATGGAAGATCTTAGAAATCTGTCATATCATTTGGAGCAGGGCGTAGGCCCTCCACCATGTGTCTAGGCTGAGAGAGTATCCCTCTATGTGGAGTGAGCTCCCAAATCCACTCATACACTAGGGATCAATACTGATCCACTACCAGAGGCCCCATAGACTGCTCACGCCTCCTAATTGACACCCACGTTCAGGGTGTCTCGGTTGGTCCTTTCCTGGTTTCTCAGCTATCAGTCTGGGATCCATGAGCTTCCTCTTGTTCAGGTCAGCTGTTTCTGTGGGGAAAACCCAACTCTTATAAAATGTGTTTAACAGCTATGAAATGTGCTCATGTTCCTGACTACATGGGAACATATGTGTAGAGATGGGATGAAAGTTATATGCAATCATCTATTATGTCTAAAATGTAGCTGCCCTTACAAGTATACAGCAAGCAGTCGCTGGAAGCATAACTTATGCCAGCTCCGAAAAGCAGTCACTACTCTGTCTAATGTTAGCAGGGAAAGTATGATAAGTTGACACTTGGCATTCTCCAGACATTCTGGTCATGTCAACATACCTTTGTTCAAGGAGTGTCTTATTATAAATACCATTTTAATTTATTTGATCTGAAGATGAAGCAGATTTCACATACTCTAATTAAATGTTCCTCTTTCCAAACAGGAAATGTCTTGAATAAATAAAACACTGAAACTTAGAGTGGTCACCTAAATTCCTGGTACCAGCAACCAAAATATAGTAGACTATCCTACATTCTACATGGAGAGATGCTCTCTAAGCCTAGACACACAGTGGAGGGCCTAGTCCCTGCAGCAAATGATATGACAGATTTTGAAGATCCCCCCCATGGAAAGCCTCATCCTCCCTGGGGAGCAGAAAAGGGATGGAACAGGAGAAAGGGATCTGTGTTGGGCAGGGGAAGAGGGGAGGGAGAGGGAACTGGGACTGACATGTAAAACAAGCTTGTTTCTAATTTGAATTTTAAAAGTTACCAAAATAAATAACAGCAATGGTAAAAAGTACAAATTTAAATATAATTCCTAAGTCCCATGACTACTCCTCGTTCAAATACCAAAAGTAGCAAAAGTCCACTGTTTTATGAAATATCATGCACACACACAAACACCATTGAAGAAAAGCTATATGTTTGGGAGACAATCTTTACTAACAGGTAGATGTTGAAGACTGAAAAATTAAATTTAAGTATAAAAATATTGCATATATTGTAATGTGTAAAAAATGCCTGGGACATATCTTTATGTAGAACATATCTGTGATATGTGGAAATGTTCCAGCAGATTCTGAATGACAGCCCTCAAACTCAAACATAGTGGGAGCCTGGGTATGCAGCACCCTTGCAATCCCAACACCTACAAAGCAGAAGAAGAACTGTGAGATCAAAGTTAGCCTCAGCTATACAGAAAAATTCTGTCCCAACCACCAACATGTGTACACTTGGTTCTCTTCTCTGTCTCTTTATTTCCTGTTTATCACCAGGTGATTACCTGTTCCCACAGTCATTCCCACCTGAATGAGCTCCTTTATCATGGATCTAAAGACAATGAAGCTAAAGAACCATGGCCTCAACATCTCCAAACTGAAATAAACCAGTGCAAATTGATTATAGCAGGTATTCTGTCAAAGGATGGAATACTGACCAACCCAATAGCAAATTCTTTTAGTACCGCTAGATTTATGTAAGAAGCTACTTTAACAAAATGTTCTAAACCTGAGTTTCCATTTCCTGAAAATGTCAGCTGAAGGTTCCTAAACTTAATGATGAAGAACATTAATATGTGAATGACAGATGTGGGTTTGAGCCCACTTTATCATTTAATTCCTATATTACCTAAAAGAGCCTTCTGTGGAAGGGAAAACAAAGGATCATTTTCACACAGTGGATGTGACTGATAAATCTGGTCATATACACTACTGTTTATATTAATCTCTATATTTAATAAAAGTTCAGCTAGTACTAACTATGCTTATTGTCATTCATAATCATAAACATTATCATTGGAGGCATATGTCTTCTAATCTTACTGAAATAATGTAATGATTTGAGGATGAAAAATAGGGAATATTCATTTCTAAAATACAATCAAAAAAGGTCATTGCATTTCATACAGTTTTAACAGATGTTTAAATCATGAGCTGCCATGGTTGTTACACCTCAAATCTCAGCTCTTGGGTTGTGAATTAAATGGCAACCTGAACTACATTAAATAGAGGAAGAAGGTGAATATGGGGGGCTGTAAACAGAAAAAAAGAATAGAACCAAAAAGAGCTTAGAAGTACATAAATGTATTTTAAATGTTATTTCTTATTAAGTCTTTTTATTTCTATATTAAAATAAAAGAGATAATAAAATACCATTAGTGAATATTTTTTATAAAATAATATGCATGTTTCTTTTTGTTTTATTTTAGCTTTTATGGAACTGAGGGTTAGCCCTGGGGTTTGGTTCATGCTGGATGAACACGAACCACTGAACAATACTCCAGATTTTGCTTAATATTTAGTTCTGAGACATAGTCTCAATAGATTTCTTAGCCTGGCCTTGAACTCATTTTCTAGCTCAGATAACTCATGAACTGTGATTCTCCTGCCTCAGCTACCAGGGTAATTGGGATCACAGGTGTGTACCACCAGGCCTGTCAAGGTAACATATTCCTTAACTCAAACATTTGTCTAGTTTGCAGAAAGATGTTCAGACAATATTTTTAAGACATCAAACATTTCAATTTCTTAAATACAACAACCACATGTTTATTGTGTCCACTCTAACTTTGATTCCTTTGAAATTCTTCATCTTGAGGCTATGTACAAATTCTCCTAGCTCTAGAACAAGAAAGAAAACCCTTTCTGACACCAGATGCTGAAGATCAATAGCTATTTCCCCAAAGTTTATAGCATAATTAAAATGGGTAGCAGGAGTAATTTTCTGTTCAAACCCTAAGGCGAAGCCTAGAATTATTGACTGAGTAAGTGTTATGTGGTGGAACATTTTTTACTATGTTTATGGATAATATAAAACAAGTTATGTCCTTTACATGTTATTTGTTAAGTTAGAAACACTGGTGAGGAAATACCCTTCACATCAGTAACGCTTGCATTGTCTAAAAACCTCTTTAAGGTGTATTTAGTAGAGACAAAACTGTACTGTTTAATAATGATGTGTGGTCACCGAAAATTTAAAGTGAAGGTTAATGGTCAAAATTTTCTTGAATTTAGTAGAACCCATTCACTTCAAACTAGTTCTGCAGGGCTCTATCACCTCTAATGAAAATGCCAGGGATGTATGCATGATGGAGATATCATAAGGAGATGAATTGAGGTGGGACAAGTATAATCAGGTTGAGCTCTAATAGAAAGCCCTGTGCACACTGATTGCTATAAGGATCACCAAGAAAGCAGGCATATCACCTATAAAATGGATATTAAAAAACCTTATTCTTTCTAGTAGTAAAATTTAATAGTTACTAATTTTTACATGCAGATAAATATTAAATATTTGCAATATTTTCCCAGAGTATTCTATTTTCCTTCCTTACCAAGTCATTTAAAATGGTACACGAGGAAACTAGGGTGATCAAGAGGCAAACAAAAATACATCCTGGTTGCATTATAGCTTTTTCTGTTAGTGACATTTAATTAAAGTTGTGATTCTTAATTTACTTTTTATATTTTTATTTTTTAGATTACATATTGAAATTTCTGCTTTTGCTTTCCTTAAAATATACAAATTCTGACTATGCAGAAGTCCAGTAATTATCTCTTCATCCCATCATGTAAGCAAAACTTCATCCTCAAAAAGAAGTGGGAAGAACATGGGTAGTTTCCAGAGAAGCTAGAATACCTTACTTGTATAAAAGAGGTAGAGAGGCATGAGGAACAACCTCATTAGAAATGCCAAGAGTGAAAACCTAGATGACCAATGGCAAACTCTGAAATGTGGGAGCCTCCTGAATTTTTCATATTTCTCGTTTGCTGTTGTAAGAGAAAACCTGCAATAAATACAATGCAGTATAGAATCACTACCAAGAGGGTATAATAGAAGCATAGAAGAAGCCAAAGAAGATTCTGTCTTGGAAGTTCTCAAGCTTCCTTGACTCCTACACATGAAGTTCTGTGATTTCTTGATCTCAGTAGGTTTTCTAGAAGGTGGCTGTTAAGAGTGAAACCAATCAGTCATTCAGTTTACTCTAAGACACCCCAGAGCAGATGCTACAGAGCACATATTTGTTCAGAGGGTAAGTATGGTTAAGGTATGTTACCTTGACAGGCCTTGTGGTACATACCTGTGATCCCTATTATCCTGGATGTTGAGGTAAGAGAATCACATATCAGGGGCTGCATAGCCTGAGTTCAGTATCAGGCTAAAATAAATACCTTAAAGCTCAAGAAGCTGGGGCCAAAAAAAGCCATGTCACCAATAGTACTTCTGTTAGTTTGCATGAAATCTAAAGGGGTTACAGTGTGCACATTCATTGGGCCATCTGACCAAGCATGGCAGATATTCCTATTAGTGATTCTTTAGAAGCCTGTCAGCCTGGAGCACTAGAAAGGACATCATTCAGGACAAACAGCAGGACTCATACAAGATGAGGAAGATCTTCCTCTATCTTCTATTTTTTGGGAGCCCATCTCTGTGGGTCTACAGTTGAATCCAGTCAACTTGACCCCAGTTTGCACCTGAGAGAGGGAGTGTGGATTGAGAAAGAACAGATAAAGACGCTAAGAGAAAGACAGAGATAAAGTATGGAGTCAGGAGGGCAATTCAGTGGATACTGAATGCCCCGAGTTTATTCCTCAGCATTCTTAAATACCTTAAACAAAAAGGGGAACATGTTATGTATCCAGAACTAACTTACTTTTTTCCTCAATTCTCCCAGGGTTTGGTAACCACATCTTAAGTTCAATTTCTCAATATCTGCTCTTAAGGGTCAAGAGTAACCACACCTCATACGAAATCTGTTGTTATTTAGACAAGACACCTAATGTCAAGATCAAACATCCTACTGTAGCCACGCCTTAAACCATTAGGTCTTATGACTTACTAGGGACAGTTTTTGAACTCTCTGAACTTGAGTCAAGATGAAGCAGAGCCATCTTTATGGGCCTCGACACCATTTATTTCCAACAATGATGTACAGAATCTTATCCATCTCCATACTATGGATTGATTCTCAGTCATGTCTGAAAGGAACAGAAATGATGTGATCTTACTCTAAATGGACATCTCTGTTTACCTGCCAGCTATTGTGAAGGTATGAAAGCATATATAGCACAACTTGATCAAGCCTCCATGGTTAGGCTCTGCAAATAACCTCTATAGGACTATATATCCCAATAACCTGATCCTATTGTTGGTACCTGAGTCTCCTGTGTAGCTGAGTTATATTCTGTTGTGCCATTTTTCCATAATTGATGGCTAAATGATGGAAAGATACAAATCTGATGTTTAAGAGTTACTGAAAGACATTTAAGTCTGTGAATGAATAAATAGTGATTCAACCTTATTTTTCTTCCTTCAGGCAGAGTTGAATGGAAGTGGCCCTCATTGTTCCAAATTTCATAGGTTCTCAATCCTATTCTGGATAGTACATCTGTTAATATACAAACCCCTACCATGGCTTTCATGAGAACTTTGATATATGAATCTTTACTCTCACTTCAAATCCTCTCATTTCTGTTCAAACACTGGACATCTTCCATCTTTTCCTATTCTAAAATCAATCAGTGTGTGGTCACTTCTGCAAAGAATACCATCTACCACACATGCCCTAAAATATCCAATGCTTTAAATTCATTCTAGGTCTTGCCTCATTGTCACAATTTAAATCCTAGCCTTTGCACCAGGACATACCTTATCAATTAAATACTCTTATTTGAAACGATCTCCTTACATTTCTCTTTTCTGAACTGCAGTCTCATCTTCTCTAAAGCAATTAAAATATTATTCTCTGTTGTCAAAACCAGAAACCTTTGAGTTTGTACTATTCTTTCTGCATTCAATGCAAGCAAAATTTCATCTGACTTCAGCTGTCTTTCAAATATAGTTTTATTTAGGTTCTATGATTATGACATGGATTCAGCTGTTCATTACATTACTAGAAGATATTGAAGACAAATTTGAAAATTAAATAATGATTGTGAGGCTTATTGTGATGACATAGGAAAACAGCTAAATTATGTCTGAAGTACTGTACATTGCTCCTCATTTTCATAATCACCCAATAAGGAATATGTGGTTAATATACAGAAAGTAAATAATTATATATATGTTTTCCAGAAAACTAAGGATTTGTCAGATGTCGGACCAGTTTCCTCATGGCTATACAATCATGTACAATTGATCCTAATAAATGATTTAATAGTGCTTTGAAGCCTTACAGTTATCTGAAATGTACAGAAGGTAAAGGTCTCATGTTTGTCTCATCCAAATAATCATGTCTACCCTGTACAACTCTTTGTAGATCATCTGTTAGCTATAAAACCAAATGGCAACACCAACAACTCAGCTTCTTGCTTGTGCATTTGAAGATCCCAAACATTTGATTGTCTATCAGTTTGTCTATGGGCAATTTGTTTCTCTTGGGGTCATTCACTTATCCTGTTTTTCCCTCTTATAGTGACTGCTCATCTCAGTAACCCCAACCAGTACTACTGTACAGGAGAGCTACAGTAAATGGGGAGGAATAGATTACCCAACTTTGAATTACAAATGACTATTTCAAATTCTCTGGAATAAAAACACACTATGCCATGTACTCATCTTTAAAAACGCTCTTTTAAGACATGTTTATTTCTCAATGGCACTTTAGTTAAGACTTACATTTTTATTGATCATGATAAGTGCTGCTACTTTATGCTCAACTAATTTTCATGTTTGAATAAATGTGAATCATAGGACTAACACTAGGAATTTTATGTTTGCTTTTCTCTAAGCATATTTGATGTATTCTTGTTAAAAACACAAAGTGCTGGAGATGGTTCTACACAAGAGAAGTATGACAGTAAACATGCCGGATATGCTCTTTCATCACAGGATAAAAGTTTAATGTAGAAAATATACAATGAAAACATTTACATGAAAAGAAAGTGGCTCATGCTGAAACATTAAGAGAAATAATATCACACAGTGGGACAGAGCCTGGCAGCTTTAACTTGGGCACCTTGTCATTGTATCCCTGAGATACCACCTGGGAACCGAATGGCAGTAAGAAAAGCAGAAGTTTTTGAAGGCATGGCCAGTATATACAGGTCTCAGCATGGAATCAGCCAGCTTACTCTTTTGTTTGAAGACAAGAGGAGACTAAGACAGTTGTGAGACTCAAATAAGCTTTATACATTTAATTTCTGTCCTAAGGGGAATACAAACTAGTTCTTTCAACTTTTTATGAGATTATATTTTATGCCAATGCATATTTCATATAAAGAACATTTATTTTCCTAAAATATTCTGTGACCTACATCTCAGTATTACTATAGGTTGCCACTAAATTACTATCAGAGTATTTGGATAAATGTAATTTATTAGTGACTGAATTTTACATAAACAAACTTTTTTCTTGTTTTGTTTTATGTAAAATAAGATTTTCTGGTCTGTAAAAAATGGTTTTTCCAAAGAAATTTGTATAGGTAAAATACAAAGTAGAATAGAATAAAAATATAATCCTTGGGGAGTATAAGCTGTACTATTCTTATTAAATTTTCTTCTTTTATCACAAATTTCTATTATTCCTATGGAAAGTAAATTCTCTGAGGCAGCAGCATTACCTCCCTACATCTGAAGGTTGTATGCCAATGGCCTGCAAGACAATGACAATCTTGTCTTCTGTGTTGCTGTCCTCTACCAGCCCTGCCCTACATATCTGCAGTCAACTTAAAATCCAACCAGAATTCCAAGACAGCACACGACTCAAGCTGTAGTATGCTCTTTAACATCTTACTTATTGCTTTTTATATTCCAACTCTGTGAAGAGTTAAGTCATCCAGATTCTTAGATCTTCAAATCCTTTTTCTTCTCCAGTGCCTAAAATCAAAGCTGGGTTTTTACTTATACTAGATAAATAGATACTGAGTCATACCCACAAACCAAGTGGGTGTTTGTCATTTATCAACTTGACTTTATTTATTTATTTATTTATTTATTTATTTATTTATTTATTTATTTTGGTTTTTCGAGACAGGGTTTCTTTGTGTAGCTTTGGAGCCTATACTGGCACTCGCTCTGGAGACCAGGCTGGCCTCAAACTCACAGAGATCCTCCTGCCTCTGCCTCCCGAGGTTTGGGATTAAAGGCATGCACCACCAACGCCTGGCTAGACTTGTTTTATTTTCTTGCTGAAAGGTTCAGGTATTATGCTGGCCTCCCCGTTACCTAGCAGAATCTACTCAGGCAGTACCCTGGTCAGCCCAGGGTTCCGAACTAAGTCTGCATAGAGGTGTAGAGGACCCCTTTAAAAGACAGACCCCTGCCCACTTATGCTATGCTCTCCTCTCCTCTCCTCTCCTCTCCTCTCCTCTCCTCTCCTCTCCTCTCCTCTCCTCCCTCTCCTCCTCCCTCTCTCTCCCTCCTCCTCTCCTCTCTCTCTCCTCTCCTCTCCTCTCTCTCCTCTCCTCTCCTCTCCTCTCCTCTCCTCTCCCTGCCTCCTCTTCTCCTACTCTCTTCTATTTCTCTCTCACTCTCTCTCCATGATATAATAAACTGGTTAATGTATTCTCTTAGTCTCATGTCTCATCTTGCGTCATTCCTTCTTTCTAATTTAAGCAAAAACCTAACACTTGCTATTTCCATATTTACAATATATTTGAAAATTATTTGTACTTATATCTGCTAAATATATGTGAGGAACATTCATTGTGTTTGGGAACTGAAAAGAAAACCATCCAGGTCAAGGTTCTGATATGAATTACATAGTATTTTTCCTGTTTCTCTAGCATTTTTTTTAAATCGTGCTCAGTGCTGTCTAACAAATGCTTCTCTTTTATTTTTATTTTTTCAAAATTCAGGGTTTATTTAAATTCTTTAATTACTTATTTACATATCCATCCCCCCATTCCCTTGCCCTGCCATCTTCTCATGTTCCCCACCAACCCCCTCCCCCCCATCCACTCCCCACCCCCACCCCCGCCACCCCCCGTAACCCATGACCCAACTCTTCCTCAGGGATAGTGAGGCCCTCCACCAGGGACCTTCAAAGTCTGCTTAGGCCCTCCTTGCTGTATCTGGGCTGCAATAGTACCCCTCCATAGGGAATGGGCTCCAAAGTCCATTTGTGCTCTAGGGTTAAAGCCTGGCTCCACTGTTAGAGGTCCCATAGACTGTCTTGGCTCCTAGCTGGCACCCACATTCAGAGGGCTTGGTTGGGTCGAATGCTGTTTCCCCAGCATTATGACTAGGGTCTCGAAACGATTCTCTTTTAAACTGGCCCTTATTCTACCATTTTTTAATATGACCAGGAAATCTGTGGATCTCTGGAATCATTAGTACATTTTACAGCATCTCAATGCAATGCATATTTATGTTGCTTCTTGTGAACTTGAGTGGAAACTTTTGAGTTCTGCAGTAGTTGTTTGGAATGTTCCAACATGTATTTCATATACAGACTTAACTCATGTTGTGGAAACAGCATGTGTCGATTATCAGGCAAATAGTCCCCTACTGGTCTACATCCCCAGTACACAGATACGCTTTCTTACTTGTAGCCGGTGACAAAATAAGTTGCTGTTGTTTTATATTTTCTTGGTTTGCAATAAATGGAAAAGAGAGAATGAAACATACAGAGATATATTTTTATATCTTCCTTCTCAAGGGCCTTTCAGTCAAAAACTCTTTTGTTCTTTTTGGCCATTAATTTCAATTTTAAGATGTCAGAGCCAATTAAAACCACTCTTTCCAATATCACATCATTATATTGATCCAGAGTTTCTTAGCTACCTATCTGTGGGATGAAAGACCAAGAATCACCAAGAGGGGAGGCAGATTTCACCTGTATGACAAAGTGCATTCCTCCATTGCAAAGGCTGGTCACCAAGAAATGTGGATGTGAAGGAGGATTTTTCAAGATTCATCAGTACTTAGTGGAAGATGGGACTTGTCTGTGGTTGCAGTATAGATCCATAAGCAAGAGTAAATACATAAAATAAAATAAGCAGTGGCCTCTAAGGCTTTTGATATCTCATGCTTTATTTTCAAAGGAAGTCTCTCTCTCTCTCTCTCTCTCTCTCTCTCTCTCTCTCTATCTATCTATCTCTATCTCTATCTATCTCTATCTCTATCTCTATCTCTCCCTTCCTCCCTCCCTCCTTCTCTCCCTCCCCCCTCTCTCTGTCTGTCTCTCTCAAGTCAAGAAAACAAAGAAATCACATAGACAGATAGACAGACCTCAAGAGTTTAATCATTTCTTAGATCCCCAGTCATACAGCAAAGCTGATTGTGTTACGGAAAAGGTGGACACTCACATCTGTGTGCCTATTGCATTATATTAAATGTTGATTGCATTTTTCTTTTGGAATATTTTAGCAGATAAGATTTTATGCATGATCTTTAAATTATACTCATTTGTGCTCGGTTGTAATAGAGCCTGAACTCCACTGATCAGAGCTTTAGAGGGGAGGGGTAGCCTGCTTTTCAGTATAAATTACTAAAGCATTTGTGAAAGCAACTTCTAAGCATTTAACTGTGGGGTGATTAAACATATCTATCAGCAGAACAACCAAATAGCCCTGTCAAATAAAACTGTTTACACATTCTTTTTCTGAAAAGAGAGTAGAAGTGCAGGGGGTTCAAGTGAAGTCCAAAGCCCTGTTATGTTTTCATCCTCATGACATTTTCTTTGCAAACCTGTCAGTTGCCCATTTTCCCTTTACTTGTAAACCAGGTGTAATACTTTCTAATAATAAGTCAACAACATGCTCAGTTAATAATCCTTCCAAAATTAACTGTGATAAAAAATGAAAGTTGGCTCACAGTCCTAGTCAATTATTTAAATGTGTTTAAACTCTTTCCAAAATCCAGAGAATAGAACAGAATGTAATAATTACATGGTGTTTATACACATATAATCATCAGATTAATACTGCATCCTTTGTTCCACTCCTGAAAGGAGAGGGAAGCAGATTCAAAGACAGAGAAACCCTTTTAAGCACATGAGAGAAAATTAATTGCATTATTACTGATAATAATGGTTAAGTGATCACAGCATAGTATATGTATATAGCACCTTTTCTTTGTAATTTTGTAGTGGTTTTCACTGAAAGAACGTATTTTCTTTTAAAACCCTCTTAGTGCCATAAACTATCATTTCAGTCAAAGTGGATACTGTGTCTTTTGCACAAACTAAAAGTCCAAGAACATTGTATTCTAAAGCATTTGAAAAATGGCTTTTCCTTCAGCACCAGGTTTTAACTAAGTACCATGTTATTAACCAATTTTACCTCGTGTTCCATTTAACATATTGCTTGTCAATCTATTTCAAATAAGGTTCAGATTCTATTTCAACTTAGAATGAGCAGGGAATCATAAGACAGCTTGGAAGCTCAATAAGGTTGATTTCATTATGTCTTGCATTATACTTCAAATGGCATGCCCTAATCTCATTTCCCTTCTCCAGGATTCTATGCCTTGTTGCTCAGAACATCCTGAAGCCACTTTCTCACACATTCTTGCCTAGGGGCGGGCTTATTTAACTCTGATGCATGTCATGTTGTAGTGACTGGCATTTTCAGTTGCTTCACTGTGTCCAAACATGTTCAATTCTGTTCTCAGGTAGCACTAGGAAGCTACAGAAAGTACCAACTCCAAAGAGCTCTGCTAAATCAGTAAAACATTCCAACTCCTAAGTATATCTGCTTTTCAAAGTTTAAATCTACATCTATCCACTAAGATAGGTATCATAATCTATCCTCCAGAGCAGTAGTAGCCTTTGTCATATGACAATGATAAGTTAAAGGAGAGTTCCTTGCACCTGCCATAATTTAAACTGTTGTTAAAATTCTGCAAGCCAGCAAGGAAGAGGAACTAATTGGATAGCCTTCTTAGGGCATTTAGAAACCTAGGCACTCACAGGCATGATTTGCAATGATGAATGCAGAGACACCTTCCCATCACACACATTAAGTGCACACACCAAACCAGTTCTGCAGGTTGGAGAATGCAGTCCTGCTACCCTCAGGCTGCACCTCCCAGCTACAGACACCTAGGCACCGATCTTTCTGCCTAGACTTCTTTGTTTTTCTTTTTCTAGCCAGAAAGAAACAGAATTGTTTCTTAAAGCATTCCATGAGAAGCCCACCATGGTTTCCAGATCATTTCTGGTTGAAAGGGAAGTTCAACTGAATTTCTTAAAAGTCACTGTTCATACCACGTAGTCAAGCAGAAACCCAAGACTAGGAGGTCCAGTCCCTTCATAGACTGAGTCCAAGACATTGTTTTCCAGGTCATATATACAAATTTAAAATATGCCACTATTGAAAGCACTTTGAAGTTTTGGCTTTCATTATGATTTGGAAAGTGATGCCTGTAGAAAATAATGCCTAGAATTCTTCAATAAAATTACAGACTCTGGATGTTTACAGTGGAGACGAAAGTTATGACAAATGCTTCGGTGAAAACAAGGACACTTTTTCTTAATTTCATATATTTCTGTTTGCTACTCCATGCAACACGTATACTGGACTCCATTTCTTCATGCTCTCCTCTAGCTGACACTGTTACTGTTCCATAGCAGTTTTCCATTTCCTGTCAGCTAGTTCAGTTTAGGGGTTCTGGGGAAGACTCTTGGTTGTCTGCTATCCAGAGCTGTCTTTCACAGGGCTCAGCCAATTCCTCCTAAGAACTGTGTTTTTGTTTTGCTTTGTCTTTTCTTCCCTGCTGAGCCCTATCTTTTTTCTAGACTGTAAATAATTGTTTCCTAGAACTATAGAACAAGAAGCAATAAAGGCATAAAGGAGAGCTTTTATCTCTAGTTCTTGAAAGACCCACCCTGCTGTGGGGCAAGCAATTGGTAAGCTCATTATGTGTAAAATCAGTATGTGTAGACTCAGTATGTGTACACACAGTATGTATGCATAGTCTCAGCATATGTAGACTGTTTGTGTGTAAATTCAGTATGTTTACACTCAGTATTTGCATACTCAGTATGTATAGACTCAGTATGTATAGACTCAGTATGCGTAGCCTCAGTATGTGTAAAGTCAATATGTATATCTTCAGCAATGTGTACACTCCATATGCATAGCCTCAGTATGTGTAAAATCAGTCTGTATAGAGGAGAACAGAGGAAACTCTCCACTCAAGACCTCCTTTGACCTTGTGAGAGCTCAGAACTCGGCAATGTTTTACTCTGTAATCTCCAGGGTGAATTAATATGCCATGCCCTTTACAGGGAGACTTGGAAATGTCTAACTAAGGATAAAGCCTGAGAAACTGCATAGGAAAGAATTGCAGAGGGGCTGAGTTTTGTGGAACTAGTAATCATTCAAGGTCCATAAATTAAGTGATCACGCATTCTTTATCTTCACAGTTATTCTTGATCCATCTTGTTTGTTAATAAGATACACAGAGAAGCAGAAAATTTAGCTTATTTATGAAAGAAAACAGGTTTGGAGAATCCTGGACTACAGCACCTTTTAGGCAATTGAGAACAGAGTTGCAGCTCATCCAGTCACCTCAACAATGACTTCCATTCGTGATCCAAACCAATAGGAAGATCTACAGAGTTACACACAATATGCAAATAAATGGTTCTCCCATTCTTCAGCAAATGACAATGATTAGAAAACACATGCCTATTCTATATGACCCACTATATGTTATTCATACTTTACATTCTATCTTAACCTACACAATTCACAGTTGAATCCTGGGAATATTAAGAACTCCTAAAATGAACTTCATACCTATAATTCTCTGACTGGTCACTCTGACATGGAGACTCAAAGAAACACCTTTTTGTGTTTGGAAAGATAATTAAAATCCCTTCATATTAAACTGAAGATAGAATTGAATTAACTATAAAAGCACAGTTTCCCATGCTGTTGAAATATAAAAGTCCAGAATATCCCATACTATTGCAATATGAAAGATGAATAGTACCTGGGCTTCAGTAACAAGAACATGTACAACTTGGCTGTGCCGTGTGTGTGTATATGTGTGTGTGATTTATGGATATGATCTACATGTTCTATATATGTGCTATCTTAAATATATATACTATTTCATGTTTATATAAAATACTATGCTATATGTCCAACAGTAATATATATATATATATATATATATATATATATGAAATAGCAGCAAAATGAAGAATCTGATATATCTATGTCTAGCCCATGACCACAGGTTATTTTGTGATGCTCTCATATAATGAAATAGGCTGAGAATTTCTAATTAACACTACTTTACTATTCACAGTTCTGAAGAATAGGGAGTTCGTGATAAACTGTCACATCTGGCCTGGAAGCTCTTGCTGTATCTTCACATGGCAGAAGGTAGAAGGGCAATAGAACATCAGCTGTTCACCACAGCCCTTCCTACAGCTGCATTAACCTACTTAAGATAGCAGAATGCTCATCCACAAACACCTCCCAACAGGGGCTGCCTTCTGTCACAGATGCATTCCTACCAATGCATTTTGGATATATATATCCAAAATGGAGAATATATATATATTCTCCATTTCTGCCTAGAGATGATCCATCTTATCCAATATATTCTACATAAAAGTCTTCAGAAAATCATTGCTTGAAGGCACATGTAAAAACTCAGGTTACAATAATATAAGATCCTCAAAGACAAACACTTATCATTCAGCTATGTATTTCATGTGTGAAGAACAATATCTAAACATAGTATTTCAAATAGAAAATGCCAATTTTCAAGTAACTGGAGAGTTTTAATTTTTCTTTCTTTCTTTTGAAACAGTATTTCACACTGTAACTGAGGTTACTCTTCGACTCTCAATGTAATACAGGCTAGTGTAAACTCTTGGCACACCTACTATCTCAGCCCCCCAAGGGCTATGGTTACAGATGTGAGTAACCATGACCAGCTCAGAATATTTTTTAAATATACAGTTAGCCAAAAGGCAAAATTAATCTTTAACAATAATTTTATTCCACTTATTTTCATCAGTTTGAAATTTAGTTTCAGACATAGGACTGGGTAGGACATTAACAAACCAACAATGTTAGTATATATGTAAATGAAGACTGTAGGTTATATTTGATTCTATAGGTAGTAAGCAAACTTAATAAAACATCTTCATACACACAAATGAAACAAAAAATATACCCACATTGATTTTCTTTATACTGTAAATAAATCCAGAAATAGTGTAAAACAACTGAAGTTCCTTTGCTTCCCAATAACTCTCAACGGTGTCTGTTTATTTTAACATGAATCATACTGAAATGACAGAAAGTCAACACTCCAAGAAGATAGGTCTGAGCTGTCTGTAGACCTGCAGAGGTGACATTTGAACTGAGATAGGATCAGAATGGGTCAGCATGTCTTAGTGAAAAGTCTCTGAGGCCCACTGAAAGGAAAAAAACCCTGTTAAAGAGATCCATATGATTCCCCAAGTTCAGTGGGTTTACAGGGCTAAGAGCATTTTTCTCAAGCATGAGCCACACCATTAAACTGACTCGACTCAGGGCATTTCTCCTGTGAGGTCTAATCCGCACATGTTTTCCTGATGTATACTGATTATAAAATCTGAAAGTGGTATATTGTGTCCATATAGGACAGGATATATATATATATATATATATATATATATATATATATATATCAGTTGAATTCTCAGGAGAATGGGAAAGCATACTCTATCAGAAATGCAACCTAAAAAGTATGAGGGAAAGGAAACAACAGCAACCAGTTCTAGGACTGAACATACTGACTACTATCCCCCATACAAAGAGATGGAAAGGGTGTGAAAGAGATTTGTTTCCTCCTACATTTATGTTCAATCTGTGAACTGTGTCAGTGTAGACTACAGAGGGCTATCAGATGCCAGAAAGCATATACATTTTACAGAGAATCAGTTTATGAAATGCTTTTACACTCCTGGGGCCTCTCTCTTACTTTCCCAAGGAATACTAGAATTTAGAGTTAAGATACATATGATATACATTATACCTAATGGTTAATAAAATTAATACAAATAAATTATTCTCATAATCATTCTAAATAGGACTTTTGACAAATGAGTCTTTTAATCTTATTTTTCTCCTCAATTAGATTTATCACATTTTTTAATTAATTATAATTGCTTATTTTCTACTAATAGCGTTTTTACATGGTATTTCAAAAGGTATTTTAGAAAAAGTACAAAGATTTAATAAGGAAGACTCTACAATTCTTGATCAAATATAGTAATAGTAAAAATTAATGAAATCAAAGAAAAATTCAATAATTTGTATATAAGTTGAATGATGCATTTTAATTATCAAGCAGGTCTAAATCATGGGGTTTTCTTGTTCACAACTATGTTATATTTCACAGATGTACATCTATTTTATTTTATTTTATTTTTGAGACATTGTTTCTCTGTGTTACTGCCTTGGCTGTCCTGGAACTACCCTGTAGATCAGGCTGGCCTCAAACTCATAGAGATCCACCTACCTCTGCCTCCAGAGTGGTGGGACTAAAGGCATGTGCCACCACCCTGGCTATTTTGATTAGTTTATTTGAATGAAAATTTAATATTTTACAATTTTTGGTGGCATGTTATTTTCTATAATTTCACAAGAATAACCTAAGCAAAATCAATTATCATATACATCTTAAGAATTATATCCTGACCTAAAGTTTATTTTATAAAGCATCCAATTTTTCCAGAGTAGAATAATAGAATCATTGTAAAAAAATACTAGGAGAATTTTTATTGATTTATTTTCTGAGAAAAGAGCTTCAAAAAAGATAAATAAATAAAAATAGGGAAATGTGTGAGCCACCCTGTATTTATTTCCAAGAAATGAAGCATGGCTGCCTAGTCTAGCCAAAGTCAATAAAGCCAACCATTCAAAGGGCAAAGGTATCTGATGAAGTAAGACATGTAAAATAAACCACTCCTCCGGCTGATAAACTGGCCCTCTGAGACCAGTTTTCTTCATGGAAAGACTGGAGTTACATTGATTACAAGGGCACTTAACTTGTAAAACTAAGTGATGACAGTGCTTGATTACAAACAAAACATTCATGTGTACACACAAAAATAAATATTCTGCCCTTGCTGGGGAAAGTACCCCTGAAAACCCACTGGAGTCCAGTGCACCAAACCTCCAGCTTCACAGGGATTACAAGACTTTTTCTTCTCTCCACTATACATGTTAAAGGAGTGAGCACAGGAGCGACAACATCCATCTTCTACATTAGTGACAATGCCCACTTTTCAACCCCATCCCCTGAAATGCCTCAAAACACAGCGGTGACACACGCACAAAAACACACGCGCGCAGGCACATGCACAAACAGAGTTAACAACACTGCCGAAGGTTCTGATTGAGAACATCTCAAAGGCTGGTGGCACTTACCTTGCAAAGAGGTGTTAGGTAAACCAGCTCCATTCTCTCCCATCTTATTCTTTCTTTGTGAAGGGGGCCCAGCAGTTTCGAGTTGTGTCAGCTACCCTGCAAGCCTTGTGACCTTCTGACTTGCTACAGTAGTATTGTAACAGTACACTACCGGCTTTCTTCTGTGAATAATTACCATTCTGCTTCCTGAGTTACCTGGCCTTGCAGGACCTGTTTTACTATGAAGTGAGCTCACATGCTCTCTTCCAAATTCCTGTTACTAAACTGCTTCACAACACAGGGCTTTGTTTCAGTTTTGATATTGACTTTTTCCCCAGAGTGTTGGCGGTATTACTGACATGGCATGATTCAGAGGCAATTTTTCTCTTCTGTGTTTTTTTGCTTTCTTTTTAGTGTTCTTACTCTGTTTCTCTTAGAGGCATATAATAAAAATGTAAGTACAGTATCTATTTTCTAAATAGAGGAAGTGAACAGCACCAGAATCTGTGCTGTACAGTTGGCTTAGGATATAAAATGGAGTATCATCTACATCAGGAAATTAGTATGAAGATTGAAAATAATGTGTGACTCCATAAACACCAAATGATGGATGATGAGCATGAAAAAAGAATCAGTTTTTGCCTTCCTCTTTCTTTCCCCCTTCCTCCTGTTTTTTGTTTGTTTATGTGTTCGTTTGTTTTGCCTCACATAGAAAAAGACACTAGCTATTTTTATTCATTATTTTCCATTCACTTATCATTTGTTCATTCGTTGAAGAAATGGTCACACTATGTAGTCCATCTGGCCAGGAACTTGTACACTTCCCACACTCTCTGCCAAGTTCTGGCATTTCGGCAATGTAGCACTACACAGGACTGAACAAGGAGATTTATACAAATTCTTTCAGACTGAGTAATTGTGGTGACATGCACCTTCAATGCCAGCACTCGGGAGATAGAGGCAGAGGCAGGTGGATCTCTCTGAGTTTGAGGCCAGCCTAGACTATGAGCTAGTTCCAGGACAGCAAAAGGTATATTATAAAATATTGAAAAAAATATTGAAAAAAGTTAGTACGTCCAGTCTTAAAGGCCCTGTTCTCATTTTTATAGATTACTGATATTCACATATTTTTATAATAGGAAATTGGATTAACTGACAGTAACTGCTGCAACTCAAGGAAACACAAGCTTGAAGATGAGTCATAAATTGGAATTTTATCTTTAAATTATAATTTTAAGTGACAGAAGAAATTGTTCATACAATTATGGGGATTTATTTAAATTTCCACCTTCTCTCTCTTGAGTTCTGTGACTCTTGGCTTTTCACCAAAAAAAAAAAAAAAAAAAAACAAACCAAGGATATATATGACTCAATTTCTTTCTTTAATAACTCTTTCATGTTTTCAAGTCATCTGCACACCCTGTTTGCTAGCTTTTTAAGGCAAAGTAGGATTTTATAACCAGCCTAGAAATGATTTTCAAATGCATTAAAATAAAGAAAAATTAGCAGTAAAACATTATATGTTAGAATTGTCGTTTCTTTTTTAGCATTGATTGATTGGTATTATGTGTATGTATGTGTGTATGTATGTATGTATGTATGTATGTATGTGCGTATATATGTATGTGCCTTTGTCTGTGTGGGGTTATGTGCATGTAAGTGCAGGTGCCTGCACAAACCAGATGTTTCAGATCCCCTGTAGCTGGAGTTTTAGGCTGTTGTAATCCATCTTAAGTGGGCACTTGGAACAAAATCTGGTGCTCTTCAAGAAGAGTAGATTGTCCTCGTAGCTTGGCTTTCTCTCTAGCCCCACATTTCAATGTTCTATGTTGACTTTACAACTTGCCTGTCTTTTAGTTCCCTTATCTCAGACGAGGATGAAGACAATCTACTATCCAAGCCTGAGTCCAATGTGTGAGCCAGGGCTGTTGTTGTAGGCATCCATGCTTCTTGGGTTTGCTCCAGAGCACAGTACTCGTGCTGAGTATCTTAACATATGTACCATGCTATAAACTTTTCTGAAAGCATACTGAAATTGAATTTTTGCCAGTAGAATACTATAATAATCATATTCTGATTTCATGGTCACAGGAAAAACATGGATGTTAATCATCACTTTTTTGTCTTTTTTTTAGCTTCTTTTATTTGAAAATAATCTTTTCTCATTTTACATACCAATCCCAGTTCCCACTCCTTCCCCTCCTCTTGCTCTCCCCACCTTCCCCGACCCCATCCCCCATCCATCCATTCCTCAGAGAGGGTAAGTCTTCCCACAGGGAGTCAAGGAAATCTGTCACCTCTCTTTGACAAAGTTGAAAATGTATTGACATTACTGCCCGGGGCACCTACCATGAGTCAGTAACAGTACAGCATACCATTATGTGTGCATTGGTTTATGGATTACAACATGAAGGAGGTTACAGTGAAAGTGGAATACAATACTCTTATTCTTGCCCCAACATAAAAATCATATCAAAAAAATCCACAAAATCTTACAAATATGTATTCAGTGACAGAGAACACAATTGGAATATTCCCAAAGCACCTTGGATCCACTACAACTGCCTTTTTCTTTCTCTTCCCTGTCTTTGCACACCTTGGAAAACTTTTCTCATGGAAATGGCTGCTGTTGCTGTTGCTGCTGGTGATATATGTATACATGTTCACATACACACATAGTATTTATGTGTATGCTTGTGTATGCTTGTGTGTGGGGGGGGAGGTGTGTGTGTGTGTGTGTGTGTGTGTGTGTGTGTGTGTGTGTAAGCCAGAATGTATCTTTCCAAATGAATTTCTACCTTATTTTTTGAAGTACGGTCTCTGATTGAAGCAGAGAGCTTGTCCTGTCCCTACATCTCCAGTGCTGGATTATAGGTGAAGGTAGATTTCATTTCCCTACATAGGTACTAGAGTTCTGAGTTGATGCTCATGTTTATAAGGCAGATACCAAGGCATCTTGTGAGGCCCCTGTTTGTTTTTGAAAAACCACCATTCTTTTTAAAAGCCTAGAAAATTTCTTTATCTACTGTTTCCATTACTGACTTGTTTGCAAAAATTGTTTTGGAACCTCTTCTGGGTTAAGAGTCCCTCTGTGGCATCCTACATGTACTTGCATAACACTAAGATTTTTCTTTCCCCTTGTTACTTGCCGTACTGTACTGTCACACATGTCTTGAACATTGCATACCTGCTCAGCACACATCTAGAGAGTCTTCATAAAACGTTGTCGAAATTAATGAAATTTTCATCATTAGGGGACAATAAATGGTCTCAAAATAAAAGAGGACAGAAGTGAAATGGCAGAGGGCATCACATGTGGGAAAATAGTAGTGCTCAAAATATGTCAGAGCTGGGGAAGTAGGAAGATGTACTTGTAGAAACACAAAGTTGGAATGATGGTGAAAGAAAGGACAGGGACAATTTCAGGACTTTTAAAAGGCTCAAAGGCAGATATAAACATCAGTGAAAAGAAAAAAAATCACTGTATTAATTTAAACATAAGCATCTGAATGCATACATGGATGGGGCATATACATTAAATCAGACAAAAGAATGTTATTGGTGTCATTAGCCTGTCAGCTTCATTTGATGCCAAGGAACACTGGCAAATTATAAAAATTTCTGAATCTTGAAATGCTCTGAATCAATGTGATTTCCATAACTATAGTACCCTTGTAAAATTCAGATGCCACACTTAAATGAAAGTGTCTAACCACATCATTTAACCCTGAAATAGAATCCATGAGGAGTTGGAAAAGAATAATAAAATCGTCATTATGATACATTCAGACTTGAAGTTTACCTATAAACCATTCATAGAGGAGAAATTAGTGTTATAGGTTAAGCTTGTATGAGGTCAAATAAGGGAGCACTTGTGATTATCTGGTTCTAATTTTGAAGTAAAACATGTTAGCATTTGAAAATTCTCAAGTGAGTCATGGGATGTAAGACACCAGCTATGCCAAATGTTACATCTGCCTGATATTTCAACATCCCTACTAGCTTTATCAATATAGAATAAATGATTTTATCCATACAGAATAAAAGAGATAACTAATTTGATTAAGACACTGCATTTGAAATATGAATGACATAGAGAGAAAGGGAGAAAAAATGATTAGAACTCGTGAATCCAGAATCTTTGTAGACTAAGTCCAGCAGCACAAAATGTGTGTTCCAGGGACTGGGTCAGATTTGATAAAAATCTGAAGTTTCAGAAGGAAGTCTACTCTCAGCCATGAGGATGGAGTGTTGTCTCTCCATTCTAAGGACCGGGAAGCATGTTTTCTGTGTGATACATGCTCACAGAAAGTATTTATTTCAGAAATATTAGAGCAAGAGAGATAGGGTTCCTGTCTAGTGCCACTCCAATTGCTTAAGCTATTTCCTTCTGTTATCATCTATGAAGAGATGAAGGAACACTCCTTAGGAGTAATTAATTGAGTTAGCAGTCAAATGTCCAATAAAGATGAGAGGTTACTAATAATCTTTCTCAAAGTCTGCATAATTACACAAAATGTTACAAATATTTTCAAATGATGGAAATTAATAATACAAAGTTATCTAAACTAAAATGCCTTTAATTTTTGTTTTTCTTTCTTTGTCAAAATAAATCTATCAAGAGTATAAAAATGCTGAAGTTGAAAGAAGGTAGAAGAAGGGGCAATAAGAATGAAAGAGCCAGATGATGAGCAGAAGAGTTGTGAGATGTCCTCTAACAGATGTAGCGCCAATGCAGCAGTCATGGTCCTGCAGCACCCGTTCTGCCTGTAATAGGTCTACACAAGCGCCTTTCAATCCGGACTCCACATACCTCTGCTGAAACAGTGTCTACTGACTGATTTTGGGAGGAGTAGCCATTATCGTTAGATGTGTACCCACCAGGTTCTATCAAATAAGTACAAAATCTTGTTCACACAGACAATACTTATTAAACACTGTGGGCCTCAAAGCAAGACCAGAAGATATGATTGTGAGAAAGGGAATTGTAAGGAGGTGGATAGTTGGCGTATAGCAGTGAGATGAAAGTAGGTGGGAACTACTGAATAAAAATTACTTATATACATGTATGTAATGTTCAAGGAATAAATTCACTAAAAGTTACTTTAAAACCAGACATTTAATCATCATGTTTTCTTTCATCAAAGTTGGAATTTTTGTTGGGTATTTGGAATAAAATCCATTTTTATCTTTCGATCCAATAAAATGGCTCAATTTTCTGTTGGGCCTGATGACATCATTTGCATATTGCATACCTGAAGCCCACTGTAGAAGTTGAGATCTGACTTCTAAATAGTTTATCTCTGATTTCCACTTGCATGTACACACACACACACACACACACACACACACACACACACACACACACACCAGGATTATTTTACATGTGAACCATTTAATAATAATAGAAACCCAATGCTGCAGGCATGGAAATATCCAGAAGTGTTACTACAATGCATTCTGATTTGCTTCTGAGAATCACATCTTATATTCACATAATGGAAGAACTATGTAACTGGACATTAAATACATCCTTCAACCATAGTACACAGTACTATATACTATTTGTATGAAAATATCATGAAATATGGTCTTAGATATGATTTAAAATAATATCCTTTTGCTAACTCAGCATTGTCAATATAAATATGACAGTGGAAGTGGTACACCCAATTTGTCCAGATAACATACAATTACTGTTTAGAATAGACAAGTCATCTTATACTATACTTTGCTCCCCATATACACCCACAAATGATATGTGTGATGGAGTGAAATGTAAATGTCTACTTAATACTTTGAAAGTGAATGAAATTCAAATTCGAAGTATGTATACACACACTCACCTAAGTTTACATGCCATTACTCAACAAATGTAAATATTTCCTCAAGCTCTAAGCTGAGAAAAGTACATCAGGTAAGGAATATACAAACCCAATGAAAAACTAGAATGATGAAGTTATCAATTTGGAAATGTTTAAGACTTGAGCATGAAGGCTCAAGAAGAGCAACCAAAAATGAAGACAATTTTTCTGTATAACTTTTTGGAAGATATAACCAAAATCCACAAACCAACAAAAACCACATGTCACAAAGATAACCAGCTATGATCGCCAATTATTACACAGGATATTTCAGGTAATACTAACTAAATGAAAACACCATTTAACAGCTGTTCAGAAACTAGAGTTTTTCTTAACCAACACTGGTAGCTTAAAGAATGATGCCCAGTGAGATGGGAGGTTTCTTGTACTTTAGAAGCATTTCTCTCCTTTTAACATATTAAAATAGATGGATTCCTCTAAAGGAAACATGGTAGTAACAACAGCTTGTTGAACTAAACCCTGTATGGTATGGTCAACCCATCAAATACAATCAAAATAAGCTATCAGAAATAACATTACTTGTGAGAATCAGAAAAAATAGTTTATTATTTCCTATCTGGGTGTTGTTTTCTTTTTAGTTTATATTCCCTTTTCCCAATCTCTTTATTTTCCTTCTTCTGTCATTCCTTCTTTTGTAATAAAGTCACAGTGCCATAACATGCTTTCCTAGAAAATGATTCCAGGGGGACTGCCTTTGTTCATGTCATAATGGGCCATGACTTTCTGCTGAGAATGTTTCTCTGAAAGCTCCTGCTTCACTTTCCTGCTGACTGCATGCCAGCTAGCATTGTTAAAGAAAAGAGGACAAAGGATTAAAGTCTGCACACTTCCCCCAAGCAGCTGTTACTTAAAATAGACTTCCTTCTAAAATGAAATGGCTGCTGTCTTTCCTACAGAGACCAGATTTACCAAATGAGGAAAGGGAAAGAGAGAAAAGAAATGAAGAGAGCAATATACACTGAGCTTCTCTGCATGGGATTTTCAGGATGGTAGACTAAAGGGGGAGGTACAAGCAAAAGAAAACATCCTCAGAGGATGCTGAAAATAAGGTACCCAATCACTATGGGGAATGAGTGCCAATGACATCTTAGTAATTTTAAGAATGAATAAATGGATGGACTGGGTGGTGGTGGCACAGGCTTTTAATCCCAGCTCTCTGGAGGCAGAGCCAGGCAGATCTTTGAAGAATAAATGAAATAAATATAGAGCCAATGTTGAATTTAACTGTCCTATCAAACACTTTTCATGTAAAGCTTTAACATTTGTATATCCCAACATATTAATTAACTTTAAAAATATCATTCTAAATATTAGTCAAGCCTACCTATGGCCCAGGCTTGTCCCTCCCAGGACAGACACGGGAACATTTCTTACTTGTTGAGTTTAGATCTTCCAAATCTAAACTGTTCAATAAATGTTGATGGGGAAATAAATGAGAAATTTACTGCGTATTTCCTTCCTATTGAATCCTAATAATGAAGTTAAGAATATATGTGAGATAATGAGTTGAGAATATTTTTGTATTCTAGCTTTTCTCTTTTACAGTGTCCTCTATATTACCAATTTTCTGGTTTGAGAGAAGAGTTTATATCTTTAGGTTTCCAAAAAAACAACAAAAACAAAAACAAAAACAAACTCAGAAAATCATTTTGCTCATCATTGGTGATCAATTTAAAATTAATATAGTCTGAATTTCATAATGGTGTAAGTAAATTAACTAAGACTGAATTATGTCTATCTTCACTGAAATAAAACAATTAATTTATTTGATCGAAGATGAAACTGTAAAATGCATTGAGAACTTGGAAGCAATTTAAGTTACTAAAGTTATTTTTAATAAGTTATTAGTCTCTAACTGAAGGTAATTGCTAAGAGATGACAAAATTAACAATGACAATGATTTTTAGGGATTTTTGTTTTTAATACAAAATCTGAAGAATTTTAGATGGGTTATTCACATTCCAGTTATCACTGTATCTGGAATCTTGGGCCAGAGGTGAGACTTAGGATCTCAATATGGCAGGGGCAGACACAAGTCAGAGCAAGCAAACTCTAGCAAAAAAAGAGAAAATATTTAGATTGTCTTTGAGATATTGGTATGAGCTTTATGTTTGATCAGAGAGAGAACTGTGGCAGGTATCTTTAACAAGTCTTCATCAAACAGTGGTTTAGCTGATCATTGTGGTCTTTCATTATAGATCCCTAGAAGAGGTGTTATCACTTGGTGGGGATAACCTGGTTTCTTTGAAATAAATGCTCCAGTCTGGAGGTAATCTCGGGATGGGTGGTTTGACTATTGAGGCTCTGTTATTTCAGGAATCCAAGACAACTGAAAGTTTAGGAAAAGATTGGAGACTTTTGGGTGCCCTTTTGGAATCAGACTTTGTAAAAGCTTATAGAAGAGGTGTTTTCTTTATCTCTATGGCCTCAGCTTTGAAAGAGGATAGGCCATATATGAGGCATTTAGCCACTCTGAGAGAGGAAAATGGGTGAATGACCCAGAGTAAAGAAACCAGGCTTTCAGTCCATTTCCATTTTCTTTTTGAGCTTACTCGTGATGAGGCAGTGCATAACAGCATTTCTAATAACTGTTATAACTGACCCCAGTTCTTCTATACTGTTCCATATATACCTACCTAGTAAATAGCCAGGTGATGCTTATGTGTGTACTCACACACACTCAAGTGCTGATGGAGATGAAACCCAGGTTTTATCACTGAAACATATCCTAGCCTGGAATCTAATAACCGAGGCTATAGAGATTTCATCCCAGTCATAGTGAAAATCTACAAAATACAAGTGTTTACCCCTAAATAAACAGATTAGAACTGCTGCATTTGTGTTTCAAATCTTGGTGAAATATGACCCTGTTAAGTGGACAATATCAACAAGTAAATTCAGGAGTCTTTTGATACAAAGAGAAATATATCTGCAAGAATGAAAGGAAACACTTTTAAATAAATGTTTACTATCCCCCTCAATACCACTGAAATTAGATACATTTTTTTTCTGAAGAGGATTACAAAACCCAGCAAAATGGAATAATTGACACATGAAACTTGAGTTTTTTCATAAAGAGCTTATGCCTACAAAGTGAATAAGTAAATGTTATCCTCCTTTTTCACTAAAATGTCTTTTGACCTCCATATTGTCTGCATCTATTAGAGATAAATTATAGCTGAATGCCATTTTAACACACTGCATGGTGTATAATAATTCATTATTCCCCCAAACTTTTCCAGTGATTCATTATTTCCCTTTCTTTATCCTTTGCAATTCTTGAATTGGTTCTGTGGTGTGATATAAGCTTTTCAAACATCTGAATTAAGTGGGATGACATTCACTAAAGTGAACAAAATTCTTCTGGTCTCTGAAAACATATCACAGCGGATCCCATCAAATGAGACTTTGATATCAAAACTCTTCCATTTATCCAATCAATATATGAGAAGATGAATTGAAAAGAATTATTTTAAAATAAATATAATGACCAATAAATAAAGTGGAAATGTTTAATATGTTTACCTATCAGAGAAAAGCAGACTAAAACCTCATCGAGAGTACATCTCTCCAGCATCCAGATAACTACCTTAAAAAATGAAAACAAATGCTGGTAAGGACATTTGAACCTTTTCACACTGCTAGTAAAAATGTACATTGGTAAAAACATAACGGAAATCAATGTGAGACTTCCTCTTTGGCATATTCACACAAGAATCAATGTGTGCACACACAGACATACTTTCATATACAATGCTTAATACAACACTATTCACAATAAGTATGGAACCAGGTGAATGGCTAAGGAAATTGTGATCTATCCACACAGACTTGTCTTTCATTGGGTTGAAAACAAAAATAAAATTGTGTCATTTGCAGAAAAGTGGAACTGTACCTCCTCATCTATTATTTTGTATTATAAATCAGAATAAAGATGAATATACCAAGGTTTTTCTCAGAGGCAGAATTAAAGGCAAGTCAAAGACAGGGAAGAAAATGGATTATCAAGAAATAAACTACACAAATATGAAATATATATGTACAAATTTAATAAGAAGGATCATGTCGAGAAGGAAGGAGTCTCAATGAAGAGGTGGAAGAAAACAAAGAGGACAGAAGAAGCCTTTGAAGGGCTAGGGTTCTATATGTGCACAATCACACCCAGCTCAGGCTACACTTCTTGATCCCCTGTTGAGTATCAGTTTGGTCAATCATATTAATAATTTATTTGCTGGATATTTCTGCCTCGTTTAATTTTATATTTAAAGGTCCCTTCCTTTAAATAGGTCACAGGATAGAACCCTGTATTTCTTAATATCATCCATAAGTCTTTTCTTTTGCTTATACTCTGACTTCACAGATGTAGTTAAAATCATAATTGGATTTAATTGTTACACTTTTTCCTTTTGTTCTTTATGTTGTCTCCTGGGAAATTAATTTTAGCATTCAGTTTTATTCGCACATTTTCCTTCATGGTCAGCATTCCTTCTGTTTCTCAATCTCTTAATTTCACTTCCCTCCATCTTTAATTTCGTGTAGCTTAAACTATTTAGCTTTAACTTAATGTGACTTACCTTCAAATAATATATAATTTCACAAATAACTAATTTAGAGACTTGTACAGCTTTTCCTATTTCTGTTCTGGGTGATACTGATGGCACACAGTTAGTGAAACATATGCTGTAATGCCACAAAATATGCTGCCATTGTTCTCACTTTAAGATTTGCTTATATTTTGAGTACATTCAAATGGAGAGAAGCATTTTCTTATATTTAAAGCAATGCTTACTATTTTCTACTGTTTCTTCCTTTGTGTGGATGTAAGTTTAGTTTTCCTTCTGCTTCAAAAGTGCCCTTGAGTATTTCTGCTTGTTGCTGCCCGCTGAAAAAGAATTCTCTGGGCATTTGTTGTCTGCAAGTGTTTATTTAGCTTTCACTTTTGAAAGATACTTTCCCTGAACGGAAGAGTTTCTATCTCACTTGCTTTTCTTCCTTCCTCTCTCCCTTGTTTCCCTCTCTTCAGCACCCCCTTCTTTATTTTGTATATTGTTCCATTCCTATTTAGTTTCTTTTCTAGTAATCTTTAACATTTCTCATCTTTAATCCTCTGGAAGTCAATAAAATCCCTTTGCTGTTTCTATTTATTTT
Source organism: Cricetulus griseus (assembly GCF_003668045.3). NCBI lineage: Eukaryota > Metazoa > Chordata > Mammalia > Rodentia > Cricetidae > Cricetulus > Cricetulus griseus. The sequence continues at coordinate 124,012,460 of NW_023276806.1, read as the reverse complement.
GTGTATCACTTGTTTTAACTAATGTCATTCTGACTTGATTTGGCATATTTTTTATTATGTTTATTACACTTGGAGTTTGTTAAGTTTCTTGGATCTATAAATGTACAATATTTTCCAAATTCTTTAAATAATTCTGCCATTGATTTTTAGATTAAAATATTTTCTCTCTCCTTCCCATTTTTCTTTTCTTGTGATGGTCTATAACAGCATATATTATAGAAGATTGATGTAAATATGGGTATACAGTGGGTCATTGCAACTCTAATATACTTTTAGTCTCTTTTTGTTGAATTTGCAAAGCTATAGTGCAGTTTTTATTGCTGTATATCTTTTGCAATGTATAATATACCATAAATATGGAACTAGAACTTCTGATATTTTCCTTTGATTTTTGCTTCATTATATTCATGCTTGTATTTACATCAAACTAGCATATTGTCAAGGGAAAGTTTAAAGTGCATATCTGCTGCTTCCATAACTCTGGCTCTGTTTCTACTAATTTTTTTATTATGAATTTCAACTTTATTTTTTAAAATTATTCATGCCTGTATTTTTTATTTGACATGGAACATTATTAGTCTACTTTTCTACACTGCAGAGTGACAAGTATGTCATATACAAGTTATTTGTGGATCAACTTGATTATTTTGAGAGTTGTTCTCTAGGGCAAACATGGAATCATCTGTATTCTAGACACAGTTTATTCATGACACTCAGTATTTGATATGTGGGGAGCAGTACTGAATGTCCTGGACAGTGAGTGATTTTTCTCCTCTTGGTAGAACACAAACGAATCCCAGTACTGGGTAAACTGCAGAAACTGTTGACTGTAGAATAATCTAATAACCTTGCCTTCTTTAACAGCTCCTTGCACAATTTATTACTTTTATTCTTGAAAATGATTATTTTACAGTTAGGAATTTCCTAGGCCTTCTCTGCATACATGTGGGATTTCTGGTGTTTCCAGTGTCTTCTCTGCAGACAGCAGTGGCCAGTTTTATCAGCTTATTCTCTCCATGGCCTCACCTCGGCTGTAAGTGGATCTCGTTCTGTTTATTGCATTCTAGAAACTGCCTCCAGGTAGAAAGCAGGGAGATTTGATGGCTTATCTCACTTGATTCTCCTTTGTCAGAGATCACAGTCTGGACTATCTGTTGCTCAATACAGTAGCAGGCTTTTGTGTACATTTTATTCCTCTGTCTGTAATTGTGTCAGAAGCAAATCCAAGAGGATTTCACCTGTCTTTCCATAGCACAGCAGAGTGTTACAACTGCCCTTAAGAGGATAGCAACATACATTTACAATATTTAATGAAAGGCCCAATCATTTATACTTTCACTTGAAGAATTTTTAAGCCAATAATTTTTTAAAAAGTATACAAACTAATTTAGCTTTTGGATTAAAATAAGAGTCATAAACTGGACTGGACACATCTGTAATATCAACATTTAGGAAGCTAAAAAATAGAAGCAATAAGAGAAAAAGGTTGAGAGAGAGAGAAGAAGAGAGAGAGAGAGAGAGAGAGAGAGAGAGAGAGAGAAGAGAGAGAGAGAGAGAGAGAGAGAGAGAGAGAGAGAGAGAGAGGCCAACCTGTATTACATAATTTAAATGAAATTAAATGAATGGGAGGAGGAATGAAGGAAGGATAAAATAAAAGGAAGACAAGATGGGAGAGAAGGAAGAAGGAAAGAAAATTGAGAAAAGTGCAGTGCGTAAAGCCAGTGGAACAAGTACAAGCCATTGTGAAATTACTAATAAGCCCAATTTTAGAATTACCTTGTCTCCTTTGAAAAGATGTCTAGGGAAAAGGAGAGGAAACAGGAATGCTTCAGAATTCGAACAGCATTAACTTGTTAAATTCACAATGTGACATGACCATAGGTCGGGGTGTCCCGAGACAACAGCAATAACAACATCAAAGATTATAGATAACTATAGTCATTAAAAAGCTTAAAGTGCTGCAGTAATTAACAAAATGTGAGTTAGAGTGATGAAAGAAACACTTGATGTTGGGAAAATAGGATCAATTGCTTGACAGGAGCTTTCCAAGTGCCTTTGGTTTGCAAGAAAGAAATGCAAGATCTGTAAAGCAAAGTGCAATAAAATGAGGGGTACCCCAGTACCAAAGACTATCTAGATCAAGTATTGTCAGTTACAAAATGGTATAATCTGCATCTGTTTATGCAGAACAATTCATTGACTTAGAAAAAAGATTAACACATTCTGATGATGATGACAATGGTGATGTTGATGCTGATGAAGTTCTGTATAATTGATAACTAGAAATTAGAGATCGTGTAAGTCATAAATTCAAATTTTCAGAATTGAAAAAAAGGTAGATGCAAAGGAAACTACACTGTAATTAGAAAACCATACACTTTTATGTTCTATTGCAGGGTGGGAATAAAAGGATAAATAAATGTTATTTAGCATATACTCCACAGCATGATTTTCATAAACTGTACTTTTACAAAGAATGATAGAACTGCCCTAGCAACCTTGTTGATTAGGCAGATTTGAGTTAAAAAGGCAGGGGGTAGGACAGAAGCCATCCTAGGTAAAGCTGGTGCTCTCTAGAGACCTAGCAAACTAAGAAAATAAACTTGACATTTCTCACTCTTCATAAAGTAAACCAATATTATCTTCTTGTGGGAGACAGCTTAAAAATAATATAGACAAAGAAATGTAAACTTCATGCAACAAATGGCCCTAGTCTCATTGATACACAGTGAACTTACAGTACTTGGGTTGTGGGGAAATTGAGAGAAGGGTACAATGGACACAGATATAGCATTGATTTTTAATCTTGCTTTGTTCCTTAAAACTTTTTTTTTTACCAGTTTTATTATGCTACCTATTTTATGTGCTTCAGAACTAGTAAATGAGTATTCAGGTCTTCCCCATTACTCCTCTCAATGTGTTCTTCAGCAAGTTGGCTCACTCTCTGTGTCTCATTTTTCTTGTCTTTAAGATGGAGATAGTGTCTAAATCTCCTTGCATGGTTAAAGGGATAATTTAACATGGTTGTGCAGTGTCTGAACTGAGAAGACACTGGGGAAACATTGACCATTGTTATGATTGTTGATTTTTTTCTATTGCAATTAGAAAGCATCATTATATTCAGGTTATGGAGTGTTTTGCTTTATCACAATGGCCTCTCCTATGTACAAATCCAAACATTGGAGACTATATATATTATATATATATATATATATATATATATTATGACACACATATATACATGAACACATGTACACATCATGCATGTACATATATGCATGTCATTGGACTTTGATATATTTTGTACAGTCCTGAGGAGTGAACCTAGGACATTGTTTGTGTTAGGTAAACTCTAGACTGTTGAGATACATCCTCAACATTTCTCCTCTTTATTACATAGGTCATTATGTAGGCTGTTTTTCATTAGATTCATATACGTGAAATATCAGCATTGGTTCCCAAAGTGAAGCTCAGAATATCACACATAAATGCAAAAGCTGTAGGCATATCTATCTTTATTTTAAGAATACAGAATATAGAGCAGTTATTTCTATGCAAGTAATTTGTAAGAATAGATACATAGAAGAAATGAAGAGAGATCTTGACTTGGATGTAGAAGTCTTACTTGTGAAGGGAGGACAGGAAAAATAATTAGTTAGAACCTACCTCAGCTACACAGTGTGTTCAATCCCAACCTAGACCCTATGAGAATTTGTTGCAGAAACCAAAAAAGAAAGAAAGAGAAAAATTTGCTCAGAATATTCATGTCTTATTAAAATCACTGTTGGCCTTTGGATTTCACAAATATGTGACTTAGTTTAATGTTTATGAATATCTACAAATTTGCAAACTCAGTGGAGATCTTTTTCAATGATGTAACAATTACATCCATAAGAAAAGTGTTGGAGGAACTGATATGTTATTCTCAGATGCCTTGCCCTGTCTTAATCTGGCTAGTTTTGATAAAGGTTAGGGAGCACTTGTGAAGAAACAGACCAGCACTTAGAAGTTAGGATTGAGGGATTTCAGCTGCAGTTTATGTAAACTCTACATGTAAAAATTCATTTGGAAAGAATGGAAGGCAAAAATACATAGTCTTGGTTTGTTTATGACATAGTTTAATGTTTAGAAAATCTCAGTAAGTGAATTTTTAAAGTTAAGCCAGACAAAGGAGATAGCATGATGCCCTGGAGTTGTTTAGAATACTTCTGTTTCATGACAAAAGGGAATTTAGTTTACTGATGCAATTAAGGTAACTAAGCAGATGACCAATAAATGGGGAGATTATCTTGCAGGATACTAGTGCACAGATCTAATGGCATACATTCTTAGAAATCAAGAAACAGACAGAGGGCTCAGATGGCAAGAAAAAGACTGGATCCCTGGTGTTTATTTTGAAGGCAGAATAAGACATGACAGGCCAACCAAAATGAAGTCACTATGAGCTTAAAAACAACAACAACAACAACAAAGCCCAAGAAAAGTCCCCTCTTGGACATCTGGAAAAGACCACAGTGGTGCTGTCATCTGGACCTCAATACAAATAGAGTCAGGTGTAATTCTGATCATTAGAATGGTAAAACAGAAGCATTTTTGTGGCAGTGCATTCCAGCAGATGAAAATTAGTTTAGCACAACAGGTGAATGACTGAAGGGAAATTACAAGTTAAGAAATCAAAAGACAACTCTCTTCTGGAAAAGGAGGTAAATCATGACATCTGCCAGGTTTCTCAGCCAGAGACCAAATGCATGGAGTTTAAAGGGTAAGGCAGAAAGCAGAAAGATTTAGTTTGTATACATACCATGAATAATTCCTGTTTGTTCAGCTGGTTATATTAAATATACTCTAATTAAATGCTTAGTTTAAGTTAGAATTGATTTACATCTTGTGTGGCATTTGTAAAGCAGAACTTTGATGACTAGGGCTGCAATCCCAACAATATGTCCACACAGGGGACCTGACAACGCTGAGTGCCACAGCCTTAGGAGAACAATGAGCTTTGCCTTTTGTCCAGGTCAATAGGATTTTTTCCAACAAAAGTTAATTCTTGAACATCTCATTTCAATACAACTTTAAGCAGCTAAATTTCTTTTTGTTGTATCTTCTTTATATGTTTACAATGTTAGTTCTTTGAGAGTTTCATACATGTCATTTTTTCCTAAATAATATGCTCTACAAATACACTTTGTTTTATAGACTGAGAAACTGAAATTCAAAATGTTAAAGAAGTAAAGAATTTATGAAGGTGAAAGTGAAATGCAAACCTCAGTTTTTCTGACACCAATGTCCTATTGTCATTCATTCATGTTTATGATAAATTAATATATACTAAAAACCATGATATCAGCTTGTAATTATTTAATAAAGTCTCATCATATGCATCACAATATATAATCCTTGCTCTATTATCTCCTTTTTACATGTAACCCACAGAAAGTTCCCTGCAATCTTGTGATTGATAGCACAAGCAGCTAAACTAGTCAATCAAGATCTTAGTAATCTTCGATAATTTATCTCTACCATTCCTATTTTAAGTGCTGAATACACAATCTGAATAGATATACAGTCTGCTCGGCCAGAGGTGGTGTTCTCACTAAAGACAGATGAAAATAAAGCAGTAATCAAGGAGTAATAATGGTCGTAGGACTATGTAGGAAGCGTGTAGAATGTCAGACAGGTGTTCAAAGAATTGAACAGTGATCTGATAGGGAAAATTCAAAAGGGGGGGTACTTCCTCCCCAGCAGGAGGGATAACATTCCTGGTACTGGAATCCTAGATAACTAATAGTGAACTCATGGATTTTGCAGGAGAATCTACAACCATTAATTTACTAAATCAACATAATCTCTAACAACAATCTATAAACTTTTGTGTTTATAGTGATAGATACATGTAGTCTTCACCTCTCATCAAGGAATCTTCTTTTCACAAGAGATAGAGAAAAACACAACCAATCAAAAAGCAAAGCCTTGTAGCCCAATCCAAGTGGATACATCTATAAAACGTGCAGGCACCTAAGGCTCAGGGAGCATTGAATAAGAGTGGACAGAAAGAGAATGAGATAGCTTTCTATAAGTATGTGTCTCCTAGTCTCAACAACATGACTTATGAAATGTGATCTCAAAAAGGATGACACAAACCAAACAATATTTAAAAAAGAATGGAGAAAATCCTCAAGGCCTCATCCCTACACATTGTACTATAGGCAACTGAGGAAAGCCGGGAGCACAGGAGGTGGCCTTCCCCAGGCAAGAACACAGGGATTTGTTATCCAGTGCCAAAGGTCAGTCTGGAGAAAGATACACACAAATAATATTACATGAGTGAACAGGAGATATATATTATATAATAAAATAAAAATTAGTGATAAAAGAGGCCATGAATTTGAGAGTAGAAAGGTGTACATGTGAGGGTTTGAGTCATTAAAGGGAAGGAAGCAATATAATTAAATTACAATCTCAAGATGAAACAACAATAGCAACAATTTGAGAGTGAATCATAAGTGGTCAAGAGCCACAATGTAGAGTATGCTGTGTTTGGTGCTAATACCTACCAGCTATACTGCTTCAGAGATATGCAGATAGTCAAGTAATTGTGGCGATATTTCTAAAAGATAATGTCGATTGATTCCTTAGATCAAGGAGAGAAGACTCAGTCCCATCTTTGTAGGCAGGAATCACCACTCAGAGCTTATGTAGAACAAGATGGCTAAGGAAGAGAAGTCTTACTCCTTGATCTCAGTTCTTGGATTCTGCATGTTCAAACTCTAGAACTCACTCCATTTCCCATGGCAGATAACAGCTATTGAGCCTTATGGTTCAGGCCAGTCGTTATGCTATTGCTTTCTCTGGGTTCAAGCCTTTAGATGAGAGTCAATTGCACTAGTGTGGAGCATATTGTGAGACTTCCAAGACTCCATTATTACCCAGGCAAATTCTCAGAATAAGTCACCTTTTACTAATGTCAGTATATTTACTTTTTGTTCTATTACACTGAAGAACCCTGACTAATGCACTAATTAAGAAAACTTAGAGGTAGAAATGAACTTGGCCCTTTCCTGAGATTGAAAAAAGGCCAGTGTGAATAAAGTTAATATAAATTAAAATGAAAGAATGAGAATTGAGACAACATAAGATTTTTAATTTGTTTTCTATTTAACCAAGTATTGCTCACAATGAAATTGCTTTGCAAAGTTAATAGAAATTGCTAATCAACAGATCTTATTCCAGTAATGAATTATATGTGTCTAATAAACTAAATAACTTTCAATGTTCTCCATTATCTATTTGGAGAAACAACATGGTTATAACAAAGCATAGCAGTGCAATATGATAGCTATTCCAGTTTCAAGTTTAATCTTTCACAACATACCTGGCTACTAAAAGAAGTTGCTTAATGAATTCACCTAAATTTACTGGGTCAGTGTTAGAGCATGACATATAAACTGAACTCACCCTGTCATTTTCTCTATGTGTCACAAATCAATAACATGATGCATGGTGTCAACTTTATAAATACCCACAAGTGTATGTATATGTCTATATTAATTAGTGTGTAATTAATGAAGTAAACAGTCCTATCTTCTAAAGTTGATATTTGCTGCATGTCTTGAAAGCTTACTTTACTTGATTAAATACTATAGTCAAGTGATATTTCTCAGAAATTTTGCAAAAATCATTAAGATTCTATTCAACAATGGAGAATGATGTGCACACATATGCTTAAAAGATCTTCTTTTGTGAATTATTAAAAATAAATTCAAGAATAATTACTTGTATCTACTAATATTTAGATTGGGATATTAAATTCTGTACTCTGATTTTTTATCATAATTTTAATGCAAAACACAAAATGAAACAATTCAATAAAATTATATGCAACTACAGTCACGATATTGCATAAAGCATAAATCACTTTGTAAATCCAACTTGACTCAGATAATGGTTTATTTAAATTACTACGATGACTGCTTTCCAGTTCCCTAATTCCTAAAGGTCATTGAAAGGGTTAAAAACGGGAAGGATTAACCTAGCCCATAGATTTGTTTTGAACTGATTGCTTCCTGAAAATGAAACAGACTCAGTTCATAATGCAGTATTTGCTCAACTTAATCTTAGTTTCCTATGTGCATGGACAAGCAAGCCAAAGTTGGACTCTGTGAGGATAGGGCCTGTGAGGGTAAGACTGTGGAGCAGAAGGCTCTTGCTTCAGGATAATGTTAATGTTTTTTTTTTTCTGTTATTGTCTTGCTGATTGGATTTTTAAATTTGGAGTGTATGGGTGTTTAGCCTTTCTGTAAGTCTGTGCACCATATGTATGCAGTATCTGAAGCCTGAAGGGAGTATTGGATTTCTTGGGGCTATGGCTACATATGGTTATGAGCTACCATACCGGTGAGGGAATAAAACCAGGGTCCTTAGGAAAAGCAGCCAGTGTTCCTAACCACAGAACCATCTCTCCAGCCCCAAGATGTTGCCAATGTTGATGTACTTCATTTTCCTGTATTAGTAGGTATAAAATTTGTTGACTAATGTGTTTTCATGCATTAAAATTTTCTTGGAGCAATTTGTATTTTAAGATATGCAGCCATATGTATGCAGCTCAGTGGTCTTTTGCAAATTTACCCTCGAGGAATACTGCAACCGAATGCTCCAGTAAAAGCAATATAACATTTATTTAACAAAAATTTGAGCTGACAAAAATCCTTCAAATGGAACATTTTAATTAGGGTCTCACAATGAGACAAACTAAAAGTTCATTTTTCTTTCTTTTATTTTGTAAAATAATTTGCATTCTGTGTTTAAAAATAGAAAGTAAGTCTAAACTGGGGAAGGACAAACCTGATTTTTAAGTTACATGAATTTTAACAGCAGTACATTCTTACAAAATTATGCATGTGCACTTAAACTATATTAACTGTTTGCATATACTCAGCAGCTTTAGCAGAACTTGATTTCTAAAGTACACCTGAGAGCACAATGGACCGAAGAGAGCCACAGGAGGATTCTGTGCCACTTCATGATATTCATTCTTTAATTTCTTTGCTTTTTTTAGTTATGAAAATTATATATCTTCTATCTAGAACAGATCATGATATAAATCAAGCATGGTGGAAAGGAGGAACACAAAATTTGAATGACCAGAAGTAAACAAAACTAGATCAAAGATTCTGCACTTCTTCTACTCACCCTGGCACAGATTCTCTCCCTAGGCCATCAATATTTCTATGGCAGAACGTTGGGATAAGTATCTTTCTTAGAACAAGGCACACCTTCCATACCTCCAGACTTATACACATACATTTTCCTATACTAGAGGCATTTATACCTACACATATCACAATAAGCCAACCACCACATATAGCATATGACAAATCCTTCAAACCCAGCTTAGCCATCCATACTCATTCCTCTAAACTGTTTTTCATTGTCATTCTCTATCCTCTCTGACTTAGTCACACTCTTCTAGAGTGTGACTACCTATCCAATTAACTCTGTTAAACTGTACATCTAGGCCAGAATATGGTGCTTTTTATACTAATTGGATATTTTAATACTGCCAGGTTTTCCCTAACCCCAGATTTGTAGTTCTTCCGGAGAAGAGAAATGAACTGGTTGGTATATTTTCACCAGGGAAAGCCACACATTTTTTTAATGGAATAGCTCTTAGTAACTACTCCAAGATCACCGCCCTTCTTGTCTCACCAATTTGAGTCCTCCTGCCTGCTCTAAATGCATTCTATTGGCTCCCCCATATCTGCATGCATGCATATGTATATGTGTGTATCTATACCTAAAATCACTCCACTATTTTTGTCATTGTTACCTGCACATTACTTCATTATGAAACCTCCAGGATATGAAAATTTCCCCAGTCATCTGAATATCATTTAATATTAATTTTTGTCTCTGTAACGGTATCATTTTTAAACATGACTTCCTCATGTTCCCAAATGAACATCATCTCCATCAAGTCCTTCTCAAAATACCTGTTACACTTCCCAGTCCTCTCTTTGGCTGTTCTTCTGTTAATGTGTTAAACATGAAATGATAAGAAATCCAGCCAGAAGAAAAGCTATTGATGATTCACCATCTTGCTAAATAATTCATGAACAAACGAATGTGTCTCCACAATATCTCCTTTTCTTATCTCCCTTTGGGATATCTGGATTTCTGCCCAAGATTTAACACAGAAGGTCCTGAGAAGCTTCAGAAGTTCTCCCATAAGCTTTTAGAGTCCCTGGGTAAGTCTGAACTGTGTGGTTGCCTCTAACTCCTTCAGGGCTAGCTTGGCTTGCTTTCAGCCACCAAAGGTTCATCTGCTCAATCTGTTTGATTAGCTCACCAGGGAAAATCCTGTTTTACATCTTTACAGAAAGGAGAAACCTCATGGCTTTAAACACTGTAATTAAACTTTTCCCAGTATCCCTGAAAAGCACACCATCAAGCATGTGTTTCTTTTTAAACACTATTAAATAAACATAATAGCAATCATTTTAATATTGATTATTGTGTGTGTCAAGTACTAAGAGAGATAACCTATAAATTTTTTCCTATTATTCCACTGAAGTTTCAAGCCTGGTGTTATAATCCATATTTAGTTAGGTGAAGGTATTTACTCCGAAATGGAAGGTGAAACATTGCCAAATGGGACTAGTGAGCAAAAATCTGAGTTGCTAACCTATGTAAGTTTAATGTCAGTATTCACTGGTATTGCACTACTTCGCCAAAATTTTAATTTTAGGCTTCCCAGTCCATATTAGGGGTAAAGTTTTAGCTAATGTGAAAAGTCATGACACAGATGGGAGGGGAGCTCTCTGGTCCTTACTGTTCTGTAGGAGCCACTGATGGATCTTGGTGGTGGGGTTCATTGTTGTCAGTTAGTTCCCTACTTGTGAGTTCACCAGGCCCCAGTGGAGAGATTCACATCCATGGCTATGTGCATGGATCTGGTGACACTCAACAGGTCTCAAACAAAACAAACAGACATGAACATGGAAAAGGACTTTGAACGGAGGAAGAGGGTTGATAAGGGTGAGGAAAAGATAAAAGGGAATTGGATAAAAGTAATGAATTGCACACATGCATGAAATTGTCAATAATAAAGTTCATTAATGAGAAAGAACACCAGAAAACTAGTGGTTGATGGGAAATCTGAGAAGCAGAACCAGTCTGGAAAACTCCTGAGGATTTTTACCTGGGGATGAACAGACAGAACCCCACCATTGGTACTGGCCTGATGATTTACCTAAGAGAGAACAGACAAAAGACCCTATCACTGTTATTGAATATTTGGGTCAAAAAGGCTATAGCAATGGATCTGCTCATGGGCTGAGGTTCTTACAATTATGAAAGAAGGATCTCTCTGAAAATAATGCAAAATTACAGATGAAACCTGATCAGGAAACTGAGTGTGAAGAGAATAGATGTCAGGTTTTCAAAAGCCAACTTATACCATATGCATTACAATAATCAAAGGAATTCCATAATTGTCTATTAGTCATAAGTTGACTCCACAGCACAATTTTATAACACACCTTTTTTCCTACAGTTTTGGCCACACATTCCTAAACTGTCATGTAATCATTTCATGACAATGATTTTGTATTATTGACTACAGAAAGCAGAAGAAAAAGAATTTCTGTACAATTGAAATTTTTTATTAAGAGTATGAAAGATTTTATCTTTACTTTCACAACTCATAGTGGAGAATGTCATCTAAAATGCTAGGACTATTGTAAAATTCTGGAAGCCCTCTAGTTAGTTTCTTTCTTTCTTTCAATCACAGGCACACTCAGTATTTGGTTTATCACTACAGTTTCACACACTCACTAGCAAAGAATATTTATGAATGTACCTTGCACAATTCCAATGAAAATGAAAGCAAATATGTTGTATGATTATAATTACATCTGATCTACTGATGGCTCATTACAGAGAGAAGAACATTGGAAAGAAAAGATACCACTTAATCTGATGATCTGATCTGACATATTTTAGTGAAGTAACTTCTACCTAACCACAATAAAATCTCCGCTACCCTTGTGCTTCTCCTATGAGACAGTATAACATGTGTTCATATGGTGGATAAATCTCCTGCAAACATTTTTCATAACAAAAGGAAAACTAACAATTTTCTAGACTATGACTATATATCAAAATATAGTATAATAGCTTAAAAACAAGAAATTATAATGAGGTGTGTGTGCGCTCACACACACACACACACACACACACACACACACACACACACACACACACACCAAGGCAAAATTTAATTTTACTTCCAACATAGGTTCCACAAAACTAGATTGGTCTACAATATCTACAGAAACCCCAAAATGGAAGGAATTATTTTTAATAAAAGTTACAATGGACTAGACTTGTTTTAATTGACTTAGGTCAAATATCTATGTTTTTCTATTTTTAAAAATAAAATGAAAGCTGAAATGAGAGCTGTAAATTAACCTTCATAAATCTCACACTATATTTATACCTTCATTGTGTGTTTCTTTATATAGCATAAGGGTTTACAGCTTGCTACAAAGGTTACAGGAAAGAACTTCTTATTTTGGCTTTATAAAGAACTTGCTAACAAGGATAATACAATTTCTGGGTATAAGGATAAGATTTAAATGGAGTAAAGGACTATGCTGGTCTAGAAATGTGGCACTTGTAGGTTCTTTTCTATGGTCTGTGATGTCATGAGTTCCAGAAAGCTGGCTAAATTCCAGCACCAGGCCCTTCCCCTCCTGTTTGCTCCACTGACATGTGGACATGAAGGTGCTACTGGCACCTTTACATGTATCTTGCCATACTAGTAATTTTTGTGTTTCATAGGTCTTGCTGCTGGCTAGGAGTTTAATTGCTTCCCTTTTTTAGCATTTGGCGAAGTATTTTCTGGAAGCACTAAAGCTAAACTGCAGGAAAGCAGCTTTCAGGTCAGATGCATATGGCTTTGGAATCATCACAGAAGAAGTCCAGAAAGATTGAAAAAGCCCAAATATGTTGACACATGCTATGAAATAATGTCTTCTAGAAATGGCTGAATAAACACACCAGAACAATAGCAATATCAATAGGCATACTAACATGGAAGGGTGAATATTTAATGGGATTCCATCTGAGGGCAAAGAACTACAAGTAATTATTGACTGTTGGGAGAAGGAGAATTAGCCTCCCTTTGAGATGAGTCGACTTATTAGTTGCCCAGTGCAGAGTGGTCAGCCTTGAAATCACATGTGCCGCAACAACAAAAATGGATTCTGCAGTTTCTATCTATCTTCTATATCTGCATATACATATTATGTATGTGTACAATAACTATAATCAAAGAAGAAGAGGCTATCAACTTGAGTGTTGAAGGCATGTAGAAGTTTCAAGGGTGGGTCACTGGGAGAAGTTGCAGAATGAAAAGGTAAGAGGGGAAGTGATGTACTGTTCTTTAAATTAAAAACATTAAAAATAAAAAATATCAAAATAAATATCTAAAACTGATTAAATGAAATGTTAAAAGAAAATATATATGAGGAAAATGAACTGGCCTGTTTGAAATGTGGAATAGCAAACTAAGAGCTGCTATAGGGTCCTTCACTCACCTTAAAATGACCTCACAGATTTCAGCAAGATCTCAGAGGCTTGTGGAACTCTTGGTTCTATCTCATAAACCAAGTTCCCACAAGTTTCTATTATTAATGTGAATTCCTACATCTCAACATTCATCCTGTCAGGCAATCTTTTTTTTTTTATTTTTTTCAAGACAGGGTTTCTCTGTGGCTTTGGAGGCTGTCCTGGAACTAGCTCTTGTAGACCAGGCTGGTCTCGAACTCAGTCTTAAAGTAGGCACTTGTGAATGACCTCAGCAGAGTTTCTTTAAGTGGGGCACGGGAACTCCACAGTATAGATAGTATGGCATGCAGGACTCATGAAGAGATATCACAAGCCACAGGGCAAAGGTGACATAGCTTCCTGATGCAACAGTTTTTCTTTGATGTTATATGTAAGCAAACTCATTTTGTATTGAAGTAAATGCAACATCAAATGCAATGTGACACTTATTTCTTAAATAAAACATTTATAGAACCAGGGCCATGGCTCAGTGAGAAAAGGCACTTACGGCCAATCTTAATGATCTGAGTTCTAACCCATAGAACCACATTGTGAAAAGACAGAATTCATACCACAATTTGTCCTCTGATCTCCATATTTATGCTATGGCATGCATGACACACACACATACACACACACACACACACACACACACACACACACACACACACACGCACACACGCACACGCACGCACACATACCAGATGTATAAATGTTAAAACATCTCCATTCTTTCAAGGGCATTTCATCCAAACATAAGGCTAGGCCCCACATAGAGTAAGGTATTTTACTCATCTCTGTGATAATAAGAAGCAAACACTGTACTAAGTTATTAAGTTCGGCTCTGGACAATAGCTTGGGACAGGGTTCCTAGCTCTGCTGCAGGAGTGTGTGAGTACCTTACAGCTACTGGGAATTTTACCTGTCCTTCTATTCTTATCTGTGAAGATGAAAATCAATCTAAGTGATTTTTATTAAACAACTTCAGTGTTCTTGGCCTTTTAAAGGGCATTGTTGGGTAAAAGACGGATGAGTGAGTATATAGGTTGCATTCATTCAGAGCATGCATACTTGGACTGACAGCAGACAAATCAATGGCTAATCCTAAACAGCTATCAGATAAAGAAAGCCAAGGGGACTGTTTTGCAAAGACTAAAATGTAGCTCAAATTTTCTGCGGAGCCAACTGAGTATAGACATACAGAGAAAGATTTCATTATTGACAGTGAACATATATATATCATAATCTGAAAAGAAACATGATGTTTTCTGGTAATTCTATTTTTAAAAGATCAGCATGCTCAAAAGGTAGAAAAATAATTGTGAAATTCTTGTCACACAAAGGACATCCACAAGCTAATGACAATAAATAAAAACCTCTTTTCATTTCTTACTTTAGCATTTTGTTTTGAAATTTCCTAGAATTATTTTGTTTATGGTTCCCACTTTTTGGTTTCTTGCTGTCCACTATAACTTTAGAGCTCATAGTATATTAATCATAGTTGCTTCAAACTGTATTATTTTAAATAATAGTGGAGTTCACAACAAAGAATACTAGTCATTGTTCTCAGATGTTGATCTTTCATCAGTAGGCTGCTGAGTAGAGCTCTTATGCCCTGAGTGCAATGTGCCCATTACTTAATAACTTTTATTATGATAAGCTTATTTAAATAAAACATGTTAATAATCAAAAAGAAAGGAAATGATAAACTGGTAAACTTTATTTTTATAAGAGGCTAAAAGCTGCTCATGAAATTAAAGACTTAAATGAATTACTCTACAGGGGATGATAAAACATTTAATCCTCTTTTGAAAAGATTTGTTTACTGTTTTATTATTAAGCACTTCCCTCAATTTCTGCTTTAAAGTGTGTTTGACAAAGATCACACCACATTTTCATGTGAAGTATTTGAAGGGATATTTTTGAGCTACTTTGTAACAACAAACAATTTAGTAATTCAAAAGAATTTTTAAGATTGGAAGTGATTTTGTCATTTGATTTATTCTTGTGGGTAATCTAGTGACTCAACTTGTTTCCCCTCTGAATAATCCATATCATTACAAAACAAAGGAAAGGAGCTGAAGCCAGAATTCTTATTTCCCAGTACCTTCCTTCAGTAAAATATCAGGTATTTTATAAAAGAATTATAAAACAAAATATTGCCACAATATTTTTCGTTATCTATGATGATTTTCTTTTCAAATATGAGGAATTTGGGGGATTTTCCAATAAGTAACCTGTATCAAGTTAATGGGGACTATCAAACTGTGGTTAACATATGTGTGACTGCACTGCTAATTGCAGGACTCATTCTAAGATTGTTGATGCCCTGGTTTAGAACAGTATGTCGTTTGAACAAGCAAAGACCTGGCAGTATCAGTCAGGAAAGCAGCCATTACAAGAAAAAGTCAAGAATTTAATAAAGAGTAATCAATAGCAAGTATATGAGTGTCAGGCAGCCTGGTGAGAATTCCATGACTGGTGAATCTAAGACCCAGATTCCTCAGTGCAAATTCAGATTTAAAGACATATACATATTTTCTCTATATACCATATATATAGAGATTCCATATATATAGTTGATTCCATAGCTCTCAAAAGTATGTACACAAATAAAGATGACACCAACTAACAATCTAAGCAAGAGAGGAGAGGCTACCTTAAATGCCCTCCCCTGATAAAGAGATTGATGCCTAACTTACATGCAAACCTATAGCCTTCATCCAGCAGCTGATAGAAGTAGAAGCAGACACCCACAGCTAAACACTGAACTGACCTGAAATTCAGTTGCAGACAAGGATGTGTGATGAGCAAAGTGGTCAAGACTAGGCTGGTGAAACCTACAGAAACAGCTGACCTGAACAAGGGGTAGCTCTTGGTCCCCAGACTGATAGCTGGGAAAACAGCAGGGGACTGATTCAGACGCCATAACATGGGTTTCAGTGAAGAAACTTCGGAAATCTATGGGGCCCCTTGTAGATCAGTACTTATCCATAGCATAAGAATGGACTTTGGGAGCCCATTCCACACAGGGATACTCCCTGATCCTAGACACATGGAGGTGGGTCTAGGCCCTATCCCAAAGGATATGACAGATTCTGAAGACGCCCTATGGAAGGCCTCACCTTCCCTGGGGAGCAGAAATGGTATGGGATAGGTAGGATATTAGTTGTAGGGGCAGGAGAAGAGGGGAGGGAGAGGGAACTGGGATTTACATGTAAAAAATCTAATTCAAATTAAAAATGGAAAAAAAGTACATACATAAAATAGAAGTCAGTAAAATGACTTAACACGCAAAAGTATTGTTGCTGAAGACCCTTTAATTCAACATTATCAATGCACATCTGAACTCAGATACTGATGCAGCTTGCACAAGGACTGCACATGTCTTAACCAAATGGAAGGAGTCCTAGAGCTGAAAGGAGAAGGCACAGGTCCCATCTCTAACCCAGAAGCCATCTCCAATCCTGTGAAAGAGGAGAGGAAGGACAGTAGGAGCCAAACAGGTTCAGGGCACTGTAATACAGACCACAGAATCATTAACCTGGGCTCACAGAGACTGAATATCACAGAGCCTGCAAGGGCCTTGATTTTGTCCTCTGCATATATGCAGTGGTTGTTTGGTTTGGGATTCCTGTGGGACTCCTAAGATTGGGACTTTGGGTGTCTCTCTTTTGTCTGCTCTTAGGACTCCCTTTTTCCCCTCCTGTGTTTCTTCACCCAGCCTTGATGTGATCATATTGTATGTTGTTACCCCTACGGTCTACTCATTTTTTTTCCAGGATTAGAAGGCACAGGAATGGAAATCTGGTAGAGAGGGAAGGGGAATAGTGAAGGGAGGGGAAATCTGTGGGTAGGATGAGAGAAGAATAAAAAATAATAATAAACAAATAAATCTTTATAAAAGAAAGAAAAACAAAACAAAACAAGAGAGAGTAAGCCACTAGCCCAGCAGCACATGGCCAATAAAAACAAACTAATGCTATCATAGAAGAAAGAGAGGGTGAGACCAGAGGGGATAGAAGGACAAGAGGGAGCAGGAAGATTTAGTCAGGGAAAGAATTGAGGAGAGCAGGAAAAGAGATACCACAATAGAGAGAACCATTGTAGGTTTAAAGAGAATTCTGGCACCAGGGAAATATCCAGAGAGCTCTAAGTTTGATCCCATCCAACAATCTAAGCAGTGGTTGAGAGGCTACCTTAAAAGCCCTTCTCCAATAATGAGATTAATGACTACCTTATATGCCATCCTAGAGCCTTCATCCAGCAGCTGACAGAAACAGAGGTAGAGACCCACAGCTAAACACTGAGCTGAACTCTGGAATCCAGTTGCAGAGAGGGAGGAGTGATGAGCAAAGGGTCAGAACCAGACTGGAGAAACCCACAGAGACAGCTGACATGAACAAGGGTTTGCTCATGGACCCCAGTTTCCCATTTGGGAAACCAGCATGGGACTGTTCCAAACCCTGTGAGTGAGGATGTCAGTTTGGTGGTCTGGGCAATCTATGGGGACTCTGGTAGTGCATCAGTATTTATCCCCAGTATATGAATGGACTTTGGGAGCTCTCTCCCCCTGGAGGGATACTCTCTCAACCTAGACACATTCCAAATGATGTGACAGACATTGAAGATCCCCATGTAAAGCCTCACCCTCCCTGCGGAGCAAAAAGGGGTTGGGATGGGGAAGTGGGGGGCAAGGGAGGAGAGAACTGGAATTGACATGTAAAAGAAGGTTGTTTCTAATAAAAAAATGAAAAAAGATTCCTTGTCTTATAATGTCCTGTCAGGATATGTATACATTTAGACATATATGCGTGATAATATATATGCACACATACATACATACATACATACATACATACATGATTTAATCTCAGCACAGGAGAGGCAGAGGCAGGCAGATCTCTGTGAGTTCCAGGCCAGCCTGGTCTACAAAGTGAGTGCCAGGACAGCCTCCAAAGCCACAGAGAAACCTTGACTTAAGAAACCAAAAAAAAAGAAAGAAAGAAAATAAAGAATAATAATAAAGGCATGAACATAGGGACCATGTTGTTTCACCTGGATA
The DNA here is from genome assembly GCF_003668045.3 of Cricetulus griseus. Classification (NCBI taxonomy): domain Eukaryota; kingdom Metazoa; phylum Chordata; class Mammalia; order Rodentia; family Cricetidae; genus Cricetulus; species Cricetulus griseus. The sequence goes on along the minus strand of NW_023276806.1, from coordinate 123,993,787 downwards.
TTTCTGCCTGCTCAGGTTACAGTGACTGTTAAATAAAGGAAATATAACCACTGATGTGTGAATCTGTGTGTGATGCTGGAAGCTGAACTTATAATTATTACTGCTTCACCATCCTGCTTTCCAGAATATAACTGCTTTACCACTGAACTGTAAGCCAAGTATTCTACTAACTTCATTAGTAACATGTTATCATTTCCATGATGCACATATACCAATATTATATCACTCGTATATTTCCCTATGTAAGACTATCCTATAATTTAAATTGTATTTTGTTTTCATTTTTAATGGAGTTCTCACTGTAGCCACTGTGAATGCACTAAAAAACACAGGCTGGCCTCAAACTCATGGAAACCCCTCCCCCCCTTAGCCTGTTATGTTCTGGGAATTGCAGGTGTGAGCCTTTCAATTACATTCTGAGTTACATTGAAGGTAGGCTGACACTTTGCATCCTTCTCCTTCTTGCCTTGTTTTATCATCTTCCTTTGTCCACATCATTCTAAGGGAACTAAATAGCTGTGTACTACACTATAAGTGCTTAATTGTCTGTGTGTGGCTTTGCTTAGTGGTATTTTTAAACTATTTTTTTACATAATGTAGCAAGTTTTTCTATTTTTATTTGTGATTTCATAAGTGATATCTCTTCTAAATTTATTTACTCATGGAAAAGAATATTGGCATATAAGAATTTTAATGTGTGGGAGTGTTTTCTTAGTACTTAAGATAATCAAAATATCAAATTATCAATTTGCCTTTGACAAAGGGACAAAATTCTCAAACCCTTCAAACTTTCATGTATATCATGTTAATTTTACTTATATATATGACATTATAATCATAAAAAAGCCAGTGATCTGCAGTGAACAAAATATTGTAAAACAAATAGCAACTTCATTTGAGCATGTTACTAAGAATATATGTGCCTTCTGCCACTGGGCACACAAATGTATGCATTCATACACATATAACAATAAAAATAAAGGTGATAAACAAATATGTGCTTTCTTCTTTAAAGACTGTATAGGTTTTTAGTTATTTTAAAGAAAATATATCATTTTGTGGCTGCTTCAAATATCAGTAAACACAATTACATTGAAAAGGAAATGAAAACAATGCCCACTATAAAACCAACATGGAAAACACTATGAGAAACAAATTAAATATTTATTATTCAAGCCTGCTCTGCTCTGTTCATTTCAGTGTCTAGCATTTGAGCAATTTGCATATACTTGCCAACTACACATTCTTAGAAGAAAGACTTGCTGAAGATATTAGTGTGACCATGTGTCAAACAGGCAAATTACAAAAGAAAAATATGTACAGAGAAAATTGCATAAACAAAAAAGAATATTTTAACACAAATCAAATTCTGCACCCAGTAAATACTGTATCAGATAAAATTGGATGATTATTATCTGTGTGCTTCAACTGGACACTGTTCAGTACACTATGAATGTAAGTCCTAGAGCCTAATAACAAATGTGTCCCTGGCCAGCTGAGTCTGCAGTGTTTATTTTGTTTTGTTTTGTTTGTTTTCCTTTCCTTCTGTTACATAGAAGCAGAAGTTGAATATATCAAGCACTGTGTTTGTATTCATATTGGAAAAAATGTACAGTATAAAAGTACTGAAATAAGAGATAGATTCTTGTCCAATTAAACTACCACTTCATAAAATGCTAGAATGTGAACTACTAAAATTTCAACTTCTTTCAAGGAGGAACACTAAAATATATAATCCTGTGCTTAATAAATGATTGAATTTGCATTCAAGATTTGGAATTTCTGTCACTTGTTTTGGGATTGTGTTGAGACCATTCATTCTGTGTGTTTGGTAATCTATGGGAGTTTCTTTTGACTTGTTTACCAGATGAAAATAAAGGTGCAGTGATCTGCTCTCATCATAGAGTCCCCACCAAAATATATGAGGAAACCATAATACAGAATAAAAGGAATACATGAATCACAATTATCAAACGTAGAAGGATCTCCAAAGTCAATGAAATGCAATGGAAGCACAGCCTCCTGCAATCTGCCACTCCTGGTTTCAAATCTCACATGGGACATTATTATCTATACAATGGGAATTTTCAGTTTTGCTGTCTGTGAAATGGGGGTAGCATTATTTCCACATCACATATTTCCCACATCTCTCAAGACTCACTGCCCCAGATTCTTTGAATGTCAGCCACCAGGAGATGGTATTCGGCCGTCATCTCTGTGCTTAAACCTCTGGGCAGAGAGTCTCTTATCACAAGGTGATTCTCACAGGTTATCTCAGATTTTCATTTGTTTTCAAATTAAGAAGGATCTAGTTGACTGGATATTTCACTATCCTCATCTGTTTAGTGATATCTATTTTTCAGTGTAGTTTATAATTTTTTACAAAGTACTTAAGGAACATTAATAAGTCAAATTTAAGATAAGTATATGGAAAGTTCAAAAAGTAGACTCAAGCTGATAGGTAGGAATGCTTACCCTGAAATGCTAAACCTTCCCAAGTATCATCTTAAGTTAATAAAATAGCATGAAGAAGGAATCTAAAATGGCTGAAAGACAAGTAACAAAGTATTCAACATCCTTAGCCATCAGGGAAATGCAAATCAAACAACTCTGAGATACCATCAAACTCTGGTAAGAATGGCTAAAACAAACAAACAAACAAACAAACAAACAAAAACACCAATGACAGTTTATGCTAGAGAGGATGTGGAGAAAGGGGAACAGTCTTCCACTGCTTGTGGGAGTGCCAACTTGTACAGCCACTTTGGAAATCAGTATGGTGACTCCTCAGGAAAATGGGAATCAGTCTACCACAAGATTCAGCAATTCTACTCTTAGGCATATACCCAAAAGAAGCACATTCATACAACAAGGACATCTGTTCAACAATATTCATAGCAGCATTATTTATAATAGCCAGAACCTGGAAGCATCCTACATGCCCCTCAACTGAAGAATGGATGGAGAAAATGTGGTATATTTACACAATGGAGTACTACTCAGCAGAAAAAAAAAAAAAAAAACAACAACAAAAAAAAAAAAAACAATGGAATCTTGTAATTCTCAGGCAAATGGATGAAACTAGAAGAAACCATTCTGAGAGAGATAACCCAATCACAGAAAGACAAACAGGGTATATATTCATTCATATATGGATCTTAGTCATAGAACAAAAGATTACCATCCCACAATCCACACCACCACAGAAGCAATGTGACAAGGAGGACTCTAAGAGAGACATACATGTTCCCCTGGAGAAGGGGAAAGAGACAAGATCTCCCGAGCAAATTGGAAGCATGGGGGAGGGGAGATGGAGCTAGGAGAATGAGAAGGGGAAAAGAGGAGGGGTGAAGAGGATATGAGGGAGCAGGAAAGTTGAGTTGGGGGAAGAATAGAGGTGAGCAAGATAAGAGATACCATAATAAAGGGAGACATTATAAGTTTATAGAGAAATCAGGCTGTAGATAAATGTCTGGAGATCTCCAAAGATGACACCAACTAACAATCTAAGCAACAGAGGAGGAGAGGCCAGCTTAAATGCCCTCCCTTGATAATGAGATTGATGACTGACTTATATGCCATCCTATAGCCGGTGGAAGTAGAAGCAGACACCCACAGCTAAACACTGAACTGAAATGGAATCCAGTAGCAGAGAAGGAGGAGTGATGAGCAAAGGAGTCAAGACCAGGCTGGTGAAACCCACAGAAACAGCTGACCTGAACAAGGGGGAGATCTTGGTGCCCAGCTGGAAAACCAGCATCGGATGGTACCAGACCCCATGGGCATGGATGTGAGTGAGGAGACCTTGGAAATCCATGGGGCCTCTTATCATAGATCAGTACTTATCCCTAGCATAGGTATGGACTTTGGGAGCCCATTTCACATAGAGGGATACTCCCAAGACACACTGGAATGAGCATATGTCCTATCCCAATGGATATGACAGACTCTGAAGATCCCCATGGAAGGCCTCACCCTCCCTGGGTAGCAGAAATGGTATGTGATAGGTAGGATTTTAGTTGGGGAGGGTGGCAGTGAAGGAGGGGAGGGAGAGGAAACTGGGATTGACATGTAAAACATTCTTGTTTCTAATTCACATAAAAATAGAAAAAAGAATAAATACAGTTTATGTTTTCATTCCAACCAGTTACAGTAATAATAAACCACAATGAGCAAGCCTTACTGAGAAATTGTCTGAGTTCCCAATCTTGCCCTAGTCACTAGGCAGACAGATACCCTCTATGTGGCAAGGAACCAATCAGAAGCTATCTTGTGGCCGCTGGCTTTGCTTTACAGATAATAGTGTAATGCAGAGCATAGAAAACACCCTGCAAGGGTCTCTAGGTATAGCAACCTTCCTGAAGCTATAGTTGACCAATGAACACAAGGCAGGTTGCCCAAGCCCAGAGGTGCACCAATCCTGAGACTGTTGCTAAGTGACTAAAAAATCTTCAGACACTCCCCTTGCTCTACCCCAATATATTCCCTGCCCCACTGCTGCTTGAGGTCCTTCTGCTTTACCTGCTTTGTTGGATGGATTGGGAAACTGAGTTAACTCATACAAATTAAAGACTCTTTGCTTTTGGAAAAAAAAGAGTGATGATCAGCACAACATTCAAAAACAGGATTCCTCTCATATATTTCCTTTTTTTCTATTAATATTCAAATTAGTAAAGGGAAACAGGAAGGAAATGAATCTGTGATATTAAAAGAATTTAGAGTGCAGATCAGATCATATGATCAAAGAACATATTAATATTTACATTGTATAAATATATTAAAGATAAATTAGTCTGAGACTCATTTTTATTAAAGTATTTCAGGAAAATACTAGTATTTTGGAATCCTCTGCATGCTTTTATCATAAATATTTCAGCATTGAATTTTAAAAATATAACTATAAAACAAATTTTCATCTTTATTTCTTTTAAATAATTTTTTAAGATTTTATGTGTAGGCATATGTGTGCATTTGTATGTGTGTTCCTCTGTATATGTACACGTGCATGCTGGTCCTTGCAGAGGCCAGAAGTCATGAGATTCCCTGTAGATAGAGTCAAGGTAGGTGTTAGTTGCTAAATGAGGGTGCTAGGAACTGAGCTCAGGTCCTTTGCAAGAGCACCAAGAAGTCTTAGCTGCTGGTCCATCTTTCCAGTCTGTTCAGTCCTTCTTGACTCTATTTTATGTGTCCACTATTATACAAAAAGTGTTCTAATGTGGCAATGCAAACATGATCACATTCAATCTTTCATATCCCCATGTTCATCTCATGTTCCCCTCGTCTTCCCATTTCCTCAAATGAGCTCTCTTATTCTTATCTAACACACACACACACACACACACACACACACACACACACACACACACACACACGTATGTATACATTCCAGCTGAGAGAGAAACCATTGTGAAATATCTGGTATTCTGAACTCATATATAGTAAAGGTAATTTTAGTGGTTGTTAGAAATAATGGGTGATAACGAATTTTACATTTTTCCTGCATCTCATACCATCAAAATAATTTCACTGTTTTCTGTCCTCAGGATGTATCACCAGGGCCACCTGTAAAATGTTTGACTCCACACTACTGAAAACCATGAGAAGACCTGAAACTTGACTTTTTGGTTTATCCTCAATATTTGGCAAAGTTTTGCACCAAGAGGAACAGCAACAATTTACTCACTAAATATGAGGGATGACAGAGAGGAATGGGAAATTTTCATAGTAACTTCCACTAACTGGTACATGAAAAATTGAGAATCTACTCTGAAAACAATAAAGCTGAATACATGAGAATGTTTTTAAGCAAAATGCACTGTTTAATAGGTATGACTTCAAACCGTAAAACTGAAAATTTACATGAAGAAATTTGAGAGAAGCCTGATCTCATCTTTGAATGCCAACTGAAATATTTTTAACCATGGTTAAAAATAGACGAAAATATTCACTGGTGCCAAAGAAAGGAATTTATATGTCTATTTTATAACACCAATCACAACCCATTAGCAAAAATAGAAATGTTACAGTAGAAGTGCAACACTTTTAGTGGCCTCTGTAACTATCTTGCTAAAATTCATTAAATGTGTACTTCAAATATTATAAAGGGCTAGCATAAATACTATAATATAATATATAAAATATTAAAATATCATTCATGTCTCAGTTACTTTTCTATTGTGAAAAACACCATAACATGGGCAAAATATAAAAGAAAGTATTTAATTATAGTAGCAGATGGTTATAGTCTATCACCAGCATAGCAGCAGGCAGGCAGGCATGGTGCTGGAACCATAGCTGAGAGCTTATATCTCATCTGCAAACAAAGGCAGAGAGAGTTAACTGGGAATGGCATGAATATTTTGAAACCTCAAAGCCACTCCCAGTGATACACCTCCTTCAACAAGATCACACCTCCTAATCCTTCCCAAACAGTTACACATCAACTGATTGCTCTCTCTCTCTCTCTCTCTCTCTCTCTCTCTCTCTCTCTCTCTGTGTGTGTGTGTGTGTGTGTGTGTGTGTGTGAGTGTGTATTGGGGACAAGTGTTCAAGCTTGTAAGTCTGTAAAGGCCATTCTCATTCAAACCACTATAGCATACCAATTGAGAGCATGAGGGTAGGGGAGTGGGTGCTGCCACAAGAAGAGCACAAGAAGAAGAGGAGAGGAGAAGAAATGGAGGAGCAGATATATTGAGTTAGGGGAAGAATAGAGGAGAGAGAGCAGGATGAGAGATACCATATAGGACCGAGAAGAGATCTGGAACTAGAAAGATCTCCAGAGACCTACAAGGATGACACGATCTGACAGTCCGGGAAGTGGAGGAGAGGATGGCCTAGAAGCCCCTCCCCTAGAATGAGAGTGATGACTACTCTCTATGCTATCCTAGAGTCCTCATCCAGTGGCTGATGGAAGCAGAGACAGACATACACAGAAATACACTGAGCTGAATTCTGGAACCTAGTTGAAGAGAGGGAGGAATGAAGAACGAAGGGGTCTGTACCAGGTTGGAGAAACCCACATAAACAGTTGGCCTGAAAAAGGGAAAGCATATCGACCCCAGACGCTCTTTGGGAGGCCAGTATGGGACTAATCCAGCCCCCTGATCATGGATGCCATCGGGGAGGCCCCTGGGAGCCTCTGGAGGTGGACTGGCTTTTTGCCCTGGTGTATGTGGGGGACTTCGAGAGCCCATCCCACTTGAAGGGATGCACTCTGTCTCTGAACACATGGGGAGGGACCCAGGCCCAGCACAGGAAGATTTGGTGGACTTGGTGGAGCCCCGGTTGGGGGCCCTACCCTGCCTGGGGAGTGGTGGGTGGATGGGGTGGGGGGTAGGTTGGAGGTGGGGGAGAAGGAATGGGGGTAAGGGGAGGGAGAGGGAGAGGGGAAGTACATGTGAAACAAGCCTGTTCACTAACTTGAATTAACAATAATAAAAAGAGAAAAAAACAAAACAAAACAAAACAACTATGGCAAATTCTACTTTTGCACATTCATTGATAGCTTTCTGTGACATAAATATTAACAAAAGAATTTTAGCTTCTGCATATCATCTAAGTAATTTAAATTTAGTGCACAGACACCCAGATATTGAAACTAGTTTATCAACAACTCACTACACTTTTGGTGAATAAAGAAATGAAAAGGGTGGTTAGAGGAATTAATAGGTAAGACAGGGTGCTGTGTGTGAATCCCAAGTACCCACATATAAGAGCTACCCTCTCTAACCCAGAAGTTACCTCCAACTGACATCTGTTTACAATGAAAAGATTTTCTTCAGTGGAATCTGACTGAGTTTATTAACCACCCATGAGCTAGACCACATGCTGAGCAGTAGATGATCAGAACACAGAATCAACTTAATGACATTTTTGTGCACTTTTGTCTCATTAATTTATTTGTGCATTCTGTGTGTATCTTATTTGTCTTTTTCTGGAATACTATGGTTTACAATTTTCATAATGTGTTTATGTGTTTTTTTTATTGTGCTTGCTCTTTGTTACTATTTTCCCCTTAATTTGTTTTTATTTGTGTATTTGTTTTCCAAAGAGAGATCAAGAGAAAGATATGGAGCTAGGTTGGTGGAGAGATGGTTGGGAGGATATAGGAAGAGTTGGGAAGGGAAAGGCATGGTAGAATCTTTTGTATAAAAATTATTTCAATATAAGAAAATAAGATAGAGAGTGATGGAGCATGATATCATCCTTATAGTCTGGCTACTGATTCCATACATACACACATGTATTCTTTCTTTCTTTCTTTCTTTCTTTCTTTCTTTCTTTCTTTCTTTCTTTCTTTCTCTCTCTCACACACACAGAGGAAAATATAAATATAATATCTTAAATAAAAATTTTAATTTTTGTAGTGTGCTCCTATAAGAATGGGTAAGATCTAATATTTGACAGATCCCACTAAGAGCATGGTAAACGTAAACTTAGCAAACACATAATTACAAAAAAGAGCCATCATTAGTCTCTAGCCAATGATTATCTAGGGCTCTAAAAATTACTCATTTTCTTTTTTTAATTATCTTTATTTTCTCTCTGTCTCACATCCCCATCCTTCATTAACAGGATTAAATATAGATGATAAACATGTGAGATTGAAATCAAATGTTAGATTAGATTCCTTGAGGCAGTACTTTTATTACCAACACTGTAACTGAATATTTCTTTTCTGCTACATCCCACTTAAATGTGGGTTGCAAGAATTTTCATGTAAAACCTGACAAAAGCTTAAAAAGGTATTCTAAATACAAAAGAACAGGGGCAAGCATGGGTTCTGGTAGCAGCATTTTCTGAGGTTGGCTCTGGTTGCTAGAGACAAGCAGAGGCTTGCAGCTGCTTTAAGATAGGTTTCCTGACTCAGTGTTTGCAGCAAAACTGCTCTTTTAAGAAGCTTGGAGCTACCATGAAATTAAATGGTGTGTACAAGTAGCATGGCATCTCTTCCCAGTCTCTCTCTGCCTATCTTTCCCAGAATTCTCCTCATCTCCTATCCCTGCCTATCTTCCTGCCTCTTTTGACCAAACAGTATTTTATTCATCAACCAATGACATATATAGTATCCCCCATCACAATACCCCTTTAAGCAAGAAACAAATAAAGCAAAAGAGTTAGTTATTTTAAGTGATTGAGTACTCTCATTGGTCAGAAGGCAGCCACTTCCTGGGTGTAACCTGCTCAACATTTTTAATCATCTCATAAAATCAGGGTTTCCATATAATGTACTTTAAAAGAAAAAAATGAATCAAATACTGCAAAGCATAGTTTTTGTTTCTCAAGAGTTTGGACTTTTCCCATCTCTTTGGTTGCTCAGCAACTTTAGTTGCATTAATAAAATTTATGTTAGACATTAGACATTTCTGAGCTTTATTCTTTCTTATGAAAAGAAAGTCTTTTTAAACAAAATATTTTTTCACATTAAAGAAATAGCATTTTGAATTCAAGTGTCTTCCAGCCCATACAAATCAAATCCCATCCAAACTAACATAGAAGTATATATTTAGGTTATGTACTCTTGTGTCTTAGGGGCTGAAATATTTTAGTAATATAAAGTAAAATAAATCTTTTTCTCAAAACAACTTAAGATTCTTAGATGGCATAGTTATTTGCATAAAGCTCATTTTATGAGAGGACTAACTAAGGTAAAAATTACTTTAATTTGCAATCATTCTTAGAGTCCTATTTTTTAATTATGTGGAAAATTGCTAAATTTATAGGAAGGATTTCTTTGAAATAGACAAAGATCTTTTAATAGATCCACTCAGGAATATCTTACATATTAAAGTACTGAGAACTACTAATTAATTGATAATATCTTTTGTTTAAAGGGCCTTTCACACACTACTCATGATGCCTACTGTGTGGTATTTCTTGTGAAGTAATTATTTTTGGTTCAAAATAGTCAGGAAGATATGCCATAGTAGGACATTAGTAAGTGTCTGAAGTAATCCAATTCTAAATTAAGTTTATTTACTATGATTGATTTCTTACTCTTCAGAAACCTATGTTAATAAACAGTAAACATCATTTCAATCACACACATACACTCATATACACAGGATACACCATATACACACATATATTATAAAGAATATTAAATAAATAACACAAATAATCATATAACATTTATAATGTATGTGCCATATTATATCTATACAAATACATTGTTCTAGTTCATGAAGGCAAATCATAACAAGACAGAACAAAATTTCTCTAAAACTATATCCCACCACAATGAATGCTTGCATTTTTAACGGCATTATTCACCTGCAAATACCTTGAATTTCAATAGTTCTACTGATACAAAACTTCATGTTTCAAAACCGATGACATTTGTTAAGAAGAGAGTGACAATTTGTGGATAATAGCAACCATCCTCATGAAAGAATCAGAGAAGGAGAGTTGCAACTGGATAAAATGCAGAGATGAACAGATGCATCCCAAACTGACATATCTACAACACAACCCCTACACATAACATTTGGAAAGATTGCAGAAGAGAGGTGGAAAGATTGTAAGAAAACTGAGACATCTACTACAAGATTGTATCTCCTGATATGACCCATGGCATCTCAAAAATATGATTACCTAAAGAAAACTGGGACAATTACAATACCAGTTGGTTTCCTAACATGGATGGGGTAATAATCCAAAGGGTGTTATCCTAAAAAAAAATCTATAAATAATTAAAGACTTCTGAGAGAGGGAGAATTAGGGTGCCACCGGGAATCAGTCCCTAATTAGTTATATAATAACAAACGGTACCTCTAAAATCATAAATGTACAAATACCAAATTAACTTAGCAGTTTATATTTACTTATCTCTCTCTCTTTCTCTCTCCCTCACTCCCACCTGTCTCTCTGTATGTGTGTCTATATCTACAACAATAATAATTTACAAAGAGGTCATGAATTTGAGAAAGTATGAGGGAAGGTGTGATGGATTAAAGGGAGGAAGATGAGAGAATAAGGAGTTAATATTTCAATTAAAGATATTTTCTTTAGAGAAGCAGTGGTGGTACACTCCTTTAATCCCATCACCTGGGAGGAAGTGGCCAGTCTGGCCTGCAGAGTTGAAGTCCATGCCAGCCACAGCTATATAGAGAAACACTGTCACTAAAATATTTCATTAAAAAATAGATCCTAACACTTTTTAAAAATTAGAGTGTAAAAAATTAAGTATAGAAAGAGAAGAGTTGTTTTAAGATGGCCAATTCAAATAAACATTTTATCTGGTATTGCTTCCACTAATTAGAATTAAGGATCCCAAGCTTAATAGCATCTCATTTATAGAAGCATACAATTTGACTTTTGGTTTTACCATTAATTTTCTAAATTTAATTATTACTTAACAATTTCATTCATTATATTCTATCACATTATTTCCAATCTCCCAACTCCTCTCAAACTCCTGTACCCACTATATCTACCCAACTTCATCTTCTTTTCTGAAAAAAAAAGCCACTGAAAACATGGAGTTCAATTTATGTTAGCCAGCTACTCATGAGCATTGGTTCAGTGATGGCCATTAGTACATTAGTATACCCAGTGTCAATCCATGGAAGAATACTTGCATTCCATGTCACAGGTATTGATTTTTGAGTGAGTAAATCTTATTTATGACAAGCTTATAACAATCCTACTGCCTCTGTCTCATTGGTGGCATTATAAGCATGTGCCTCCCCTCATGTATGACTGTTTTCAACTTTTAAACTTTAAGTGGTTATCAAGAAGCATGTATTACAGATAAAAACAACCTGTTTGGGGGGGGGTATCACATAAATCTATAATGTAATGCCGTTCTAGCCCTGCCAAAGATTCTGTTATTGAGAAACGGAATTGTGCAATCAATAAAGCTAGTTTGCTTTCAAAGATTTTTTATTAGTATCAGGGAACAAGCATGCATGTTATAAGATTCACATGAAGGCAAGAGATCAATTTCTAAGAAGTATTTCTCTCCTTCTACCATGTTGGTTTCAGGAATTGAGTTTAGGTTGTTAGGTTGGTAGCAAGCAGCTTTACCCACTGAGATGTCTCACTAGCCACAGATTTCTTTGTAAAAATTTAGAAGTAAGAAAAATGAAGACAATGGAAGAATTATTAAGAATAAAAGTTGAATGAAATATAGACCATATACTACATTCATAGTTAAATTCCAGGTGGATTTTTTAAAGTGAGACATGAGGATAGCCATTACAAGGGACAGTGCTATCTTCATACGCTAGTGTGGGTAAAAATTGATCAGACAAAAGACTAGAGAATTGGTATATAAGGAGGAAAATCTACCATCTATATGAGCAGCATATATAAGAATCATATCACAGAAGTCAAGGTGATAAATCAAAACCCATTATAAACGGTACACAAATGAATATTGGTGGATAGTCTTTTCCTTTTACTTTAACAGTGGAATTAGACATTGGGAGAGAGAACGACCATGACAAAGTGGATTGATAGGCAACAACCTGTGTGGCCTTAACTAGTAGTATCTGGGGTAATAGATAAAGAATTTGTGTGATCCACCACAGAAATATAGGCATAAAAAGTCACCACATGTCATCCATTCAACAAATATTTATTAAACATTTTCTATGTGTAGGGCACAAGATATTACAATGAACAGAACAAAGGCTTTTGTTCTCTATTGAGCTTGCAAAGTCAAGCTTACTATTCATTTATTTTAATTCCTTAAGGATATAAAGGGGATTGTTCTTCTGTATATATGTTTATCTTATAGGTTGATGAATAAAACACTGTTGGCCAATGGGGCAGCAAGATATGTGGGAGTAAGATATGAGGAGGATTCTAGGAAGTGTAGGCAGAGAGGAGTCATTATGCGATTCCAGGAAGTGACATAGCTGGGCAGAAACTGCCACTAGCTAACCATAGATGTCTGGAGGTCTGTAGAGACAGGCAGGGAAGTGATGTAGTTGGGCAGCAACATGATATAAGTAGGGACAAGTAGGAAATCTTCTCTTTTCTGCAGGGATGCTGAATCATCATCATGTAGAAAGCAAACGTGTTTCAGGTCCAGTAAGCAAAGACCACGTGGAAATACATGGAATAGTAGTTATGGGTTAATAATTAAATCAGAGATAGTCAATAAGAAACCATAGCCAATGGTCACCAGCTTTATAACTAATATAGCATCTGTGTGCTTCTTTGGGGCAGAGAAGTGATGGGGAATATACTGTGTACATTTAAGCGAAGGAGAAACAGAAAGGGCTCTCTTTTCCCCTTTGCTCCTGCTCCAGCCGCACAATGTCATCCACCGACAAGGAGGGATGCCAATAAGGTGTCCAATAAGATAAGTCTTATAATATATATAGATTTATGATAATTAAGAATGAGCTAACAGATGAGATGTCCTAGTCATTGGCCAAGCAACTTTGAACCTAATACAAGTTTCTGTGTATTCATTTGGGCCTAACTCAGGCAGGCGGCTGGCGTAAAGCTCACACTTGGCGGTGGGGCTCAGGTGGCTTTTAGCAGAAAGATCTATCGTAACAGAGAAGGGTAGCCAGACCTGCTGGGCCAGAAAACTCACATTACATATAAGATATCATACAATAGTCATAACATTAAAAATATTTAAGGTAGATTTAAAACTTTTATGCCTAAATTTAGCTATTGTATTTGGCCATAGGAATGCTATGTTAATGAGAAACTCTGGAGATTATTGTAAATGTTCTTGTCTAAACTACTTTGGTCTGTTTTAATAGAACATAATTTTTTTAGCTCATAGGAAATGGAAAGAAACTCTTCTCCTAATTCAAGAGCCTGGGAAGACTGAGGTCACAGCACCTAGAGAGTTGGTGTGGTATGGCTTATTTTTTGATTCACAGATTGTTCCTTCTTCCTGGTGTTTTTCCAGTCTGAGAGAGAAGAAAGAGCCTGGGTCCCCATTATGATGTCACTGAGTTCATACACCAGAGCTTTCAAAAGTTTTTCCTAAGGCTGCACTTCCCAACAGCAACACATTAGGGTTTGATTTCAGTGTAGGAATCTTGGAGAACATAAACTATAAAATCATAGAAGTTGTGAAGTAAAAGACAGACAAGAATGTAGAATGTGGCCTAAGAAACTGTCCTGGTATCCCAAGTCTGAGACGGGTATTCACTGCACTCTGGAGATTTTCCATGGAAAGAATTCAGAGCTATATTAAACTTTATTAAGTAACTGTAATGGTTTTAATAGGTATGGCCCCCATAGACTCACTATTAGGATGCTTGGGTCATAGGAAGTGCACTATTAGGAGGCATGGCCTTGTTGGAGTAAGTGTGGCCTTGCTAGAGGAAGTGTGTCACTGTGGGGCAGGCTTTGAGTTCTCAGAAGTTCAATTCAGTCCCTGTCTACTTCCTAGGGATCAAGATGTAGAGCACTCAGCGGCTTCTCCTGCACCACATCTGCCTGCAAGCTGCCCGCCATGACAATAATGGACTAAACGTCTGAAACTGTAAGCCAGCCTCAATTAGAAGTTTTTCTTTATGAGTGGTTATGATCATAGTGTCTCTTCACAGCAATAGAAACCCTAAGATAGTAACACTTTGAAAATGTTTATCTATATGAGATGCAGTGTTGTCTACATGACTTTGAGATGCAAGATCTATATGTAATGCAGTGGTATAATAATTCCTGTCAAGCAGGCTTCTCTTTTACAATTACCCATTCCTGCAGTAACTATTCCAAAGTTCACAATCACTGAAAACAAGATGAGCAGTCAACATGTAGACTCAAATTTACTTTGTGTCTTTGCAGTGCTTTTGTTTCTATGAAAATTGTTTTACCAGCATCTAAAAGGAATTTATGAAAATACATAAGAATAAAAATACACTATAAAATATATAAGTATAGTAAAAATATTTAAATATTATATAATACAAAACTGCCAACATTATCTCAGCTTTAAAAATTACTTTGGCTTACGAGTAAATTACATATTATTATAAATAAAACACACTGGTATAGAAAAATATTTCTAAAACACAAAACTTGTAATGGATAGAAAGGAAGGATAATGAAGCACATATGTCACACATGATTTTCTCCAAAGAATCCTATTTTTTCTTAGTTCTGGGACTTCTGTGCATAGATTACTGTCTATGATACGACAAATGAGCAGATGCAGATTAATGAAAACATTTAGTTTCCTATAATGGCAATGATGGTTTCAGCAGAAGATATAATAACTCTAAGCTGATACTCACTATAATAAGGATTTGTTATAATCTCTCTATTTAAGACCTAATTCCTATGTGAAGCTTGCTTTTATGTACAACATTCAAGGTACTTCACCTGCTTTCTGTGGTAGTCTTAGAGGACTAACTCATTCTCAATCATTGTTATACTAATTTTTGACTATTATATTTCTCAGAATACTCTAAAAATGATGAGCAAATCTGTAATAATTTCAATCTATAGTATTTACCAAATGCATATGAGATGAAGGCTATACCCTGAAGTAGGGATGATCAGAGTTGGGGCTTTGGGGAAGTGACCAGATTACAAGGTCTATTACCTTTTGTTTGTGTTTACAGGATGCCCAGTACAAGTCAGACCTTAACACTCTGAAGCAAATTCTGAGGCACTGAGCTGTGTCTTCACCAAGTACAGACACTACTTTGTTCTAGTTTTCAATTTTGGTGCAGACAAATACTTAAAGTATAAAAGTTATTATAAAGCATGTGAGATCTCTGTATAACATATCAAGGTATAGGCTGATCACTACCTTTATAAAGCCTAGATTAATTATAACCTAATGCTTATTAATATTTCCCTCTCCATTTATTTCAGAAAGTTCAGGCTTCAAAAATACAGTTAAGTCCAATTTCGACAGGAAATATAGACTCATAAATACTGTTGTCGAGTAATTGTTAGTTTTCAGTTTTTTTAGTGAGCTATTTCTGAATTACCTGAACTGAGAAAGCAGAAACTTACTTTAAATTATTTAGATCATGTGGGTTTCCCAGTATAGCTTATCTATTCATTTGTACTGGTTGCCTTTTAATGCACACTTCTATTTTACTGCTAGTACAACAATTGCAATAACAGTCTTTATCTGTCACTAATGAGTGCATGTTTATTGTGTCTACCTTTTTTTAAAAGCTACCTAAGTGTGACAATTTTGCTCATGAGAATCTGTAATGAGCAATATTAATATAGTTGTCATTCCCAAATCAGAGACAGTGGGCCTCTCCTGAGCTGTCAGTCCACTCATCTTCATTTATCTGAGGAACAGCACACATTTTCAGGAGCTTCATAGCAGTGGAAGTAAATTAGATTGATCAGGTACAACCCTAGATAAGCAGAGTATCAATATACTAAAAATTCCAAGACTTGGCAAACATCAAAATATACTGCTGTATGAGAGGATACTGCAAATTTACTACATGAGTATCATGGAAAGTGGAACAGAATTGACTTTCCTTAAGGATATATCTTCCACTGAGGTAAGAAAATTTTGGGATACAAAGGTGATTTTGATCTTCAATGCTGCACCACCACAATACTCATTAATTTACAGTTCTTTTTTAGATGTCTACACCTATTATTTTCAATTCCTTTAGGGTCATAATTGTTTTTGTGGATATGACAGAGTCCCACTGTCATGGTTTCTATTTTATTGCTATGATAAGACACCATGACCAAGGTAATCTTTAAAAGGAAAGCATTTATTAGGGGTGAACAGTTCCAGAGAGTTTAGAATCCATGACCACCATGACAGGGAACATGGCTGCAGGCAGGCAAGGAGGCAGGCAGGCAGGGAGGCAGATCAATGGCAGAGAGCTGACTTGGAATGGCAGGATGTTTTGAAACCTAAAAGCCTACTCCATTGACATACCTATTCCAACAAGGCCACACCTCTTATTTTTCCCTAAGAGTTCCCCTAACTATATCTAAATACATGAACCATGGAACCATTCTCATTCAAACCACCACACCTACATTATTTTAAAGTGCTCAATCATCCAGAATTTTTCAGAAAAATATAAAATTCATAATACATAAAACATTTTGATTTCAGATGACACAATTTTAATTTATTGTATAATATATATGTGTGTAGCTTGTGTATATTTCACAATTATGTCTATATATAGATGGCTCTACTATGGCTGTCACATACACACACACACACACACACACACACACACACACACACACACACACACACACACACCACACACACACACACACACACACACACACACACACACACACACAGGAAATCTTATACCCTACCATGCCAACGTGGTTGTAGAGAGTCTTCACATGGGGCAATGAAAAATGAAAGAATCAAATAATTGCACACGACAACAGATTAAAACACACTGAAAATCAGTGCCTAATCACCTGGGTGAACAAGAAATATATACAATAAAGTCTATGTCACACAGTAGGACCATTTAGAAATCCAGAGTTAGAGGATTATTCATTGAGGAGGTCTCTGTGACTGTACTGTTAGCAGAGTGACAAGCTGTGTGATGCAGGAAGGAGACAGTTTTGGTTGAAAATTTGAGAGTCTGACCTTGAGTAGCTTATTTTAGGGTTATGTAAGCACAGAACAAGTTGGAAAACATGTTTTGGTAAAAGTTAACCCAGTCCTCTGTGCACAACAAAACTTAAGATATTACTACACTGAAACTCTATGTACAGTGTAAGTGACATCTTCTGTAAAGATAAGGTTTATAGATTAAGTGGGGAAACAGGCTCAAGATAAGTGTTCAGGGAAGGATAGCTATAAATTGACCGAGACAAACACATTCAAGATATAGTTCTGGGGTGGGGCATCTGGTGTGGCCTGGGTACACAGATAACACAAAGGTTACCTGGTTATTAACCATGTCTTCTCCCAGCCTTCTGGCTCAAAAACAGGCAGTAAATCTCTCCATTTGAAGAGGCAACCCTATGTGTTTAACATCCCTGGGTCCCATCGTGCTTATTTGTGAGCACATGGACTTACCTGCCTCCTGTAATTCATGTTGAATAAAACATCTCCACTTGATCATATAGAATTCATGTCCTTTGGTATACCATTCTACACATGACACCTTTAGTATAATGAATGCTTCAATATTTGCTCAAATTTCCTAATGATTTTAGATTTAATGTTTCCTTTTCTTTGTTACCAACTTTGTCTATGACTTCTACATTCACATCTTTAATTTATCAAATAAAAGATGACATCCTTCTTTGCAGCACAGCTTACCACTGGTGTATTTGGTTATAGTTATTGGGTCTCCAATAATTCTGTTTATGTAAACACTGGTAGTGGCCTAAAAAGTAGAGATACAGAAACAGATGCAGTCTCTTCAAAAGAATCTGAGCTGTACTGACGTACCTTCCCATTCCTCTCAACAGCATGCCATCAAAGCCTCATGTTCATATTTATACTCATTTCTGCCAATAGCTTTAAAAAGTTCACATTCTGGGCTGGAGATATGGTTTGGTGGATAAAGTGCTTTCTACACAAGTGTAAGGATGAGAGTTCAGACCTCCAACACCACATAAACATTGGCCCAGTGTGGTGGCATACCTGTACTCCCTGTACTTTGTTGACAGAGAAATAGGATCTTCAGGGGAAAGGTGGCAAACCAAATTCATGAGCTCCAGATTCAGCAAGAAACCCCACTTCAGCAAATAAAGTGAAGAGTGAACGAAGATAATTCCTAATGCCAACATCTGGCCTCCATGTGCACACAATACATGTTCATGTGCACTATTAAGTCCCTCCCATATAATACACACATACACATGCAAAATAAAGTAAAAATCTGGATTTAAAGCAGAAAACTATAAAGAGTTTTGTCACTTTGCATGAATATAAATCATTTCATGGTGAACTAGCCAGTCAAAATATGTGCTTTGGTAAGATCACAGTTAGATGTGCAGCAGTTTATCTAGTTTCAAACACTTATTTACTTGTTTCTGTAATGTGGTTATGGAATGAATTAAATTAGTTTTATCTAATCAAACTAGCAAAGCACACCTGATAAACCCAGTGCTGACACTGCCTCCCAGCCTCAGCTTGCTGAACGGAAGCATAAAACAATCATTAGCATGGCTCTGTCAAAACAATGAATAAACCCAATAATTTGGCTTGAAAACATCCAGAAACATAAATAAACAAGCTGAATTCATGCAATCTTGGGCATTGTGTTTTCATTACACTTTTAATGTTTCCCTCACTTGCGAAATATTTTGTCAGTTTGGAAGAAGGAAGACAAAAACTAACAACTTCATATCTCAAGAATTAGAATCCAACTATCATCCTAAAATGTTTTCTTTTCACTTTATGATGGAAGTATTACATGGGTAGTCAAGCATTCACTTTATATCAGAATGTCTGTATTTTTTCAAAACCTAATAGAGAAATAGATCATTTCATGAATGTGTGGATTGGAGAAGAAAAACAGTGATATTTCCTTATTGTAGTTGCATTTTATTGAACCTTCAGAAAACATGTCTTCTTTTAAATATTTTTTATGTATTTGACTATGTAGTATAAATACCTAGTTGTGCGCATGCATGCATGTGTGTGTGTGTTTGTGTGTGTGTGTGTGTGCGTGTGTATCAATGTATAAATACAGGTGATTATGTAATTCGAATATACATCTCGAGGTAAAATGTCAACAATGAGTGTTTTCCTTTCCAAGGGTCTCTCACTGAAAACAATGTTCATCAAGTCATTAGACTCTCTGGAAAATAAGCTCCAGCTCCATCTGTCTCTTCCCCAGTGCTTCCTATTGATGGTGTTACAGATATGTCTTCGAAACTGGCCTTTCTTGTGGTGGCCAGGAAACAAACTTAGGTCTGCTTGCTTGTCTGAGACACCTCCCTAGACACTCATGCACCATAATTACCCTACTGAGATCCTTGATAATTTTAAAAGTTTACAATTGGATTTTATGCTGGATTGTTCCTACCCTGAATAACTTATTTTCCCTAAGTTTCTTATCCATTATCAGCAAAACATAGCCAAAAAGGAAAATAAAATTTTTCTTAAAAGGCAGAGCAAACGAGACAACCAAAATCTACTTGTTAGGGGGACAAAGATGTTTCTGGTAGAAGACATCAACTTTATTAATCATCCTTTGGATGCAGGTGTAAAGGTATCATTTTCTTGTTTTACAAAGCTTTTCAGTAAGAGAGATATGCAAAAATAATCAGAAAGCAGCTTGATGCTAATTAAATAGTGTTCTGGAAAGTGTCCTGGTCTTTTGGTGCTAGCTAACTAACTAGACACTACTATAAAATTAACACAGCTAATCATGTAATCCCTGTGCTGTATACAATCACCAACTGTGTAATATGCATTAAATCACAGAAAGGATATTAACTGAGAACAGTCTGCAGTAATCCACTTGAAACACGGTGGTAAAGAGGTAATAAAGATATGAACATAGCTAAGAAATGGAATACTCTCATGATTTCTAAAGCAAAAAAAAAATCACTTTTGGAACCCATTAAAAATTGTATTTCCTTGTCATGGCAAAGCATTCAATTAGCATTAAAAATAATATGCCAGGAAATTAACATGGGTGTTATTTTATTTTCTCACAACTTGCATCTTAGTAGCCAAGCCGCTGAACTGTAAGGCTGTAAATCAGAATAGCCATGGATACACAGACCCATGTGGTGCCATGACCTTCCAGATAGAACATGTCAGCCTCCATAACTACTGAGAATCCTATAGAAAGAACCAGCAGAGTTTTCTGTCATGACAAAGGAAAACTGGAAAGGTGACTAAAGCAAACTGTGCTTATTTACATAATGAGCTGCCCATAGCATACCTAAAGCACTTGCATCTTGCAGCTTCTTCCAGTTTGCAGAGGTCGACCAGAGAACGACAGAGGCAGAGCTGTCTAGTGTGTGGTGTAGGAGGAAGATCATAAAGCAGCAATTTATCTGAGCATTCTGGATAAACAGTATCTACCTACAAACAGCCTTTTCACCTTGGAAACACACTTTAAACAGCAAAGGAAGGCGTGTTTCCTCCCACATTCTGTTGCTGTGTAAACATTACTCAATTAATTCCGGTAACACCCTGGTGAGTGTGATTAGGTGTTTTCAGTGATCTTCAAATAAAAATAACTGATGTTAATTTGCACAACATGTTTTTTTTCCCTTGGAGGTTTGGAGTTCTGCACTACTCTGCAATTGCTTAACTCACATTAATCATTACAATTTCTCTATGAGGCATAGAAAACCATCATTACAAGTATGATTGAAATTTTTCAAATGAGGAAGGAATTTTATTGTTCTTAAATAACTCATTTCAGACCCATTCATATCAGATGATAACTAAAATAATTCTGTGTTTTTTTGTTCTCTTTAGGGGACTCAAGCCTGACTAGAAATTAAATTCCAAATTTTTCTGGGAGTGCAGATGTAGTTCAGTTAGTAAAGTACTTACTAACTAAAGCAATAATTTGTGTTTAATCCTTCATACCTTACAAACAGGTATGTTTAAGCTGTACCTTGTAATCCTATGGCTCAGAAGGTGCAGGCAGAAAAACCAAACATTGAAAGTCATCTTCAGCTACACATTACGTTTCAGACTAGACTTGGTTACATGAGACCTCATCTCAAAATCAATAATTCAATTCTAAAATTTTATAATTAGAATGAAGAAAATTGGAAGGAAATAATATGAGATTAAAGTCATTTATTGAACAATACCAGGCTCCTCAAAGTTCCTGGACTCTGTATGGGGGACCAGGATTTCGAGTACAGGTATTCGAGGTGTCCCCATTTTTTTCATTTTCACTTTGTTTTGGTTTCCGATATGGCTGCATAGCACCAGCCCTGGGGTTTTCTTCCCTCTAATTCCAGACACCAGTTTCATAGATCTCCATAGGTTAAGGTCAGTGGAAAGTTTTTTTAAAAATAATGCTAACTAAGCTAAAAAATTCTGACTCATGAAATCTGCTTTGTCTAGTTCCTTCTAAAGCTCGTTCTCTTACAGTATCATTCACAGATGGTCTGGGCACCATTTAAGAATATTTGTAAGAAATGCTTCCATTCAGTGCTTGTAACATCCCATTCCATTCTGTATCAATACATGCCTTTTCTTTTTTTCTTTCTTCCTTCCTTCCTTCCTTTCTTTCTTTCTTTCTTTCTTTCTTTTTGTTTTTTTGTTGTTGAGGCAGGAATTAGCTGAGACAGGGCTCTCACAACTCTGCCTCAGGCTGGAGGGTTCTATGGTTGCAGACAAGAACCACTACCCTCACCAGACATCTCTTTCTTAAAGACCCAAATAAGTGCAAC
Source organism: Cricetulus griseus (assembly GCF_003668045.3). NCBI lineage: Eukaryota > Metazoa > Chordata > Mammalia > Rodentia > Cricetidae > Cricetulus > Cricetulus griseus. The sequence continues at coordinate 123,971,512 of NW_023276806.1, read as the reverse complement.
AAGAGCTGTTTCCTGAGGTGTTTTGACTCTGGTCAACTTACCTGTCAGCTTCTCATTAAAAGAAACAACTGGTAGCATGGCTCAGAGAGTTAAGGCAGTTGCCACTGAGACTGACAGCCCCACATGAGTTAGATCACTGGAAGCCACATGGTGGAAGATGAGAACTGGCTTCTATGAATTGTCCTGTGACCGTCACGCAAGTGACCTGGCCAGGGATCAGGTGAATCACAGCTACTGCTTATTTTATGTCTGGAATAATTAAGTGGCTGTAATACTTACAGTTGCAAAAGTTGTTGTAAGCCTAGGGATGGGGTACACAGGGTAGCTGTTTAGAAAATACTTTTCATGCATAGACCAGAGGGAGGTCAAAATACTTGGTAAAATATTCAAAACATACATTCCAGACCTCTGGCAACTCTGGGGAATAGAGTGCTTTGTAGAACATGGCCCTTGATGTCAGGCAGCCTATGTTTAAGTCCTCTCCTGTCCTCCATAGAACAACCTGAGAAAGATATTGTAGGGGCAAGAGAGATAGCTCAGCAGTTAAGAGGATCTGGTTTAATTTCAACCACCCACAGGAGAGCTCCTAATCATTTTAACTCCACTTCCATGCATCTGCTATCCTCCTCCAAACTTGGCAGGCACCAAGGGGTACACTGATTAATATATATGCAGACAAAACAGCTATACACATTTTTTTAATTAGACAGTGTAAGCCAGGTGAATGTTATATTCCAAAGAAAACAACGACTAGTTTTGTTTAAGAGTGGGACATGGTGGGATGTTGTGGAATATTACTTAATTATGTAAAATTGTGCTACATTTGTTTCTGCTGCATTTGTTTAAGTATGAAAAGATGTGCTGTTATTTCACCTTGCCTGCCTAAGGCACCTGATTGGTCTAAAAATGCTGAATGGCTAATAGCTAGGTGGCAGAGAGAATAAGTAGGAGAAGGAATGTTGGCAAAGGAGTAGAGAGAAGAGAGAATGAGGGAGAAAGAGAGGAAGACTCTATGGACAGCCAAGTAGCCACCAGCCAGCAGACAGAGAGTAGGACATACTTAATGAAAGAAAGATTAAAAAAAAATGACACGTAGGTGAAGAGAAGGTTATAAGAGCTAGTGGGACAAGCATAATCTAAGTCTGAGAATTGGTAACTAATATTAAGTCTCTGTGTCATGAGTTTGGAGCTGATTGGTGGTCCACAGAAAGCCTGTTACAGTGGGGCATGTTCCTCAAGGCAATGGAGAGTAGAGCCAAGAGAATTAGAAGCTGAACTAAACTGGTTTATATGAGAACCTACTTCAAAGGACGAAAAATTTAACAAAATCAATACTAATAAAAACCCTCTATTAATCCCTGTCCTTCCATATATGTTAAAAACCTCTTCCAATTCTGCTTCATTAATTTGGGGGGCAGGACTGGGGATATATAGTTTGTGTTAGAGCACTTGCCTTGCATGTCTGAGGTTCTGATTTCATCCCTAGTGCTAAAAAAGTAAAATGAATCAATCAACAATACCAGTTAAGATCTGAGTGTGGAATGGTTCCTATTCTAAGTCTTTGGATACACAAGGATACAAACGTAGACAATAGAAAGACTAATCTTGGTATTGATGGATACAATTTCCCAGAAAATGAGAAGTTAATAAAAAGAGTGAACTGTTGGGATAGTTTATTTTTTATATTGTGTGAAAATATGCCTCTATCCTTCTGATTGGGTTAATAAAGAGCCAAAGGGCTAATAGCTAGGCAGGAGAGGATAGGCAGGACTTATAGGAAGAGATAGGAACTCTGGGAAAGAATCTGAGGTGGAGGATTCGAGCCAGATGGGGAGAAATTCAGACATATGGTACTAAGGATAGGTAACAGGCAACATGACAGAATGTAGATTAATATTAATGGATTAAATTAGGTTTGAAGAGCTAGTTGGGAACAATTAAGCTAAGATGAAGCTTTCACAATTAATAAAAAGTATCTGGGTCATTATTTGGGGGAGGGTAGTCCAAAGAAAGACCTGATGTGGTGGACAAAGTAACTACAGTTGAAAATAAATCTCTACGGAGTTTATCAGAGTAAAGAAGCAAGAGTAAGACTCCAGCAAGGGCAAACTTTAAGAGAGGTACATTATATAAAAATGAATGGGAGAACCTGAAGACATACTAAAATGTGCCCTTAGTGTGAAGACTAAAAATTTATGATGTGGCTGGGTAGTGGTGACATGACTTTAATCCCAGCACTCTGGAGGCAGAGGCAGCCTGGTCTACAGAGTGAGTTATACACAGGACATCAGGGCTATTCAGAGAAACCATGTCTCAAAAAAAAAAAAAATTGAGATGTATATGATATATGCCAGGTATTCAACAGAGGTTGGTTTTGTAACCATTTTATAGACATATTGGAGAGTCCTGCAACATCTAGACTTGGAATCAACATATATTGTTGAGTGACTATATTTAATGAAACAAGCGACTTCTCTTACACAAGAGAGTACTAACCCAGGCAGTGCTCATTCCACACATGGAGGCTTTGTAGACAACTCCTGTCTTCAAAGGTCTCCAGAGAGCTCTGATCTTATAATGATATAGTTGTTGCAAATCACTTGTCATTTGAACATCTTTCCCCAATAGCAGGGTCAAGAGACTCAAAAACAATGACCTGCATTTTGCACAATAACACTGATGCTTCTTAATAGGGATCTTAAGAAACAAAGGGGATCAGTAAGGTCTTTGAAATGCAAAGCATTAAAGCCTTGCAGAGATTTAGAGGAACAGTTCATTGGGATAAATTTGGTAGGGATTGACAGTTTATTGAGTCTATAAATGCACATAATATGATTCCAGAAAAATCAAAGGACTGAAATCCTACTGCAGTTCTGCAGAGTATCAGGGTTGGATAGGAATAAATGTCATTCTTCAACACTGTGTGTAATACCTCATCTCAAGGATAACACCCCTGAGTCTCATCATGTCAAGAAGCAATCCTTGTCTTTATAACAGTGAAAATAATAGCAGAATATTAGAGAAGCCTAAAGGGAAACAAAACTACAATCATAAGATCCACCCTAGCAAACATTTCTGTCCAGCTAAGACCCTCAGGTGAGAAATTATACAAAGTGCATTTTTATTCTACACTTCAGTCTAGCATTTTTAAAGCTATCAGTGCTGAAGATCATATAATTTAAAAATCTATAAATGGAAAACAAAATTTTAGCTCCATTAGATAGTGTTATTAAAAGTGTCTTTATCAACTCTATGTTTGGCCATCTTTACACGAAAATGTAAATGTGAATGTCATCCAAGAAAATAGGAAAGCAAGCCAAGAAACCATATCTAATTATCATAATCACAGTGTAATATATTCATTTCATTGCTTAATTTAAAAATTATTACATATATTTAAAATATTCATAATGTCTGAATCTATATTTAATAAATACAGGCCTTTACTCAGATATTTCTCTAATCCACTCTATCATTTTTTATAAGTGCAAATATCAAAATTGTCTTCATAAATCAGTCAAGTTCACAAACTTCATTATGACAGTCAAAGTAAATGAGGCCATATGTACAAAAGCACATGCACACACAAGTTACTTTTGCACTCATTCCCCTATCTTTCAGTGAAACTGTGTTTCTTTCAGAGAACAAGCTTAATACAGATATGGATTTGGACTCAAAAAAGAGTAATGTTGCTCTCTGGAACATCTATTTGCTACTTGAAGCCAGTTTTTGATCAAGTGCTGTACTAACTTGAGTAGAAGCAAACCACTTGCATGGTGAACTGAAACCAAGTGTGAAAGTCAGAAACCATGGATATGTACTTTCTGACTTCCCGACAGGCAGCTAAGGCTTAGATACATTTCAAGTTTTAATGAAAATAAAAAATATAAATCTCAATGTATCTTTTGAGGAATAAAGTCTGGTGTGAAGCAATGAATAAATGTGTGCCTCTACCTTGTGTGCCCAGCAGTAATTGAGAGAAGCATTCAGCTCGAAAGGACCTGTACAGTCTCTGCTCACTATAGCCTGCCAGTCACTGCTCTCTACGGTACATACCATTCCTAGTTCCACTGTCCCTCTATATAAAACAATGACTGCCATCTGGGTACTCTATACTCTCCCTCCTTAACACATCAAGTCTTTGTCTCTTCACTTGTTTACTCATTCTTTTTCCCATTCCTTCACCAGCTGTTTCCCTTCACAATGTCTTAATCTTACCCATTCATTAAGTTGTGCTTCAAATTCAACCCTCATCATCAATTTATTGTTTAAATCACTCTAGTGGTGGTGGGGGGCAGAAATAGTCTCTGGGGAACTTATTTTTACTCCTCATCTTTACTGTTTTCAATATAAACTCTTACTAAGTTGTGGTGGTATAAATATGGGCAACAGGAACTCAGAAGTTTAAGGTACCAATCAAGACATTTGGTCTGAATGTGAATCTAATACAAGAAAGCATTCTCCTTACCCCTGGCAGATGCACATTCACACTTCTAAGGACAAGAAATGCATGTTTTATACACTAAATGTAAACAACCCAAATCAGAACATGTAGAGATTAGTTCCAGTAATTGATGAAAAATTACCTGAAACTTTTAAAGTTGAAAACATACCCTCAGACACAGCTGAAATGTGACTCTCTGTCATTATAACTTAAAGTTGAATGCCAGGGTCTGATTACATCTAAGAAAATGATACCGCATGCCTTATGATAGACTGTGGGGTGAGGAATGCTATTTTTAACCAAGTTTATTGTCTTCTGGAATACTGAAATTTTAGTCTTTCTTAGACTTCCAACAAAGTTATGTTCAAACCCCTTTGAACTCTTAAAGAATATAGAATATCTATAGCAGTATAATATGTAGAATAGTGCCAAGGTGTATTCAGCAAACATTCTAAAATATAAGTTGTATATCTGTTTGGTGTGATTATCATAGCATTGAGATACCAGTAGCATACAATTTTCAAAAATATGTCTACATTAACACTGGTGTCTAACTTCATTATTTAAAAATTGCTTCTGTCTAAGACTTGGTTGATTTTGCTTGTAGCCATCTGGCACTGTTGAATAATAAAATAGATGGAAGAAGATTGAACTCTAAAGTTGAGGGCCATATGCAGTGTCATGCTGACAGTGGAAGTACAGGGGAAGGGAAGAGGGATTCACACTGCAGAAACAGTTGAGGGACCTAGCTCCATGTAGAGAGGACAGCACCCTCATTGAGAAACTCTTTTATTACGATTTTATTCCTTCAATTTTCCAACACTTGAAAGTCTACCCCTCTTTGTTAGTTTTATGTCAACTGGATTCAAGAGAGAGTCATCTGAGAAGAAGGTAGCTCCATTAAGAAGACTCCTCCATAAGATCAAGCTGTAAGGCATTTTCTTTTAATTAGTGATTGATGGGAGAAGTCACAGTCCATTGTGGGTGGTGTCAAGCCTGGGCTGGTGGTCCTGGATTCTATAAGAAAGCAGGCTGAGCAAGCCATGTGGAGCAAACCAGTAAGCAGTACCCCTTCATGGCTCTTGCATCAGCTCCAGGTTTCTACCCTGTTTAAGTTCCTGTCCTGATTTCCTTCAATAATGGACTTTGATGTGGAAGTATAAGCCAAATAAACCCTTTCCTCCACAACTAGCTTTAGGTCATGGTGTTTGATCACAGCAATAGAAATCTTAACTAAAACAGCCTCTCACCAAGACATAGAGAATAATACAGTCGATCACCTCAGTATTCCTATCACACTACATATGCAGCATTTCTCAGCTCTAAATAAAATTACAACTCAGAAACTTTGACCCACTATCTTCTTCAAAAACGTACTTTGCATTAGTTTCAATCTGTTCATCAATTTAAGAGTTTAAAATCAAGGTTTATTTATAATTTTACCACTCTTATGTGTCAGAACAGAGACAGAAAGACACTAAATGGAAAAGTATTTCATGAGATGTTTTTTAATACACCATCTGTTCTTTTGTTATGCTATAAAATACATGTATATTTTTAGTTCATAGAACTTAACTCTGCTGTGAGTGGTTGGCATTGTATGGAATCATGGTTTTTATTTTGCTTTCACTATACTGATTGTGATATCATTAGGAAGTCACTCAGTAGCTCTAGGCCAATTTCCATATGCTCTCTGCAACAGTAAAAATGTATTAGTGGGAGCTAGAAGAGGAGACCCAAGGCTCTTTTACTGAATGCCCAAACACAATATTTGCATGTTGTAGCTAGGTGTGTTAATCACCATGCCCTATTGAGCAGTGGTTCTTATTTGATGAAATTTGACCCAATAGAAGGAGGTGGAATCCTATCTTCAAAAGCTGCCAAGGGAAAGGAGACAGTAGGTAAATATGCAGTGGTGGTGTATATAAAACTCAGCATTCTTAATTGTATATGCAAATGTCTGAAACATTTCTAATAGGTGTGTATTTTAGCCAGAAATTTATCTGTAGAAATTACATACTTGTATCATTTCCTAAAGAAAGACTACAGGGTTTCCAGGAGTGTGATTAGTTAAGAGATAAATCTTACATCTTTTTCTACCACTAGGCTTCAAGCAGGAGTCACATTGTTCTCAGGATAGCTGATACCAATGACTGAACAGAGAAGGTGCCCTACCACAGGGAAGTCTTTGATCTGAAATTCCTACTAGGAAACCTGCACTGTGGCCTTATCACCTTACTTATATTTCTTTTCATGAATATTTATCAGAAGTTTACCAATCGTCTTTTGAAAAGATGTATTTTTTTCATGAAAAAAATCTTACAACACATAGCTTTTATGGTTTATTTACAATATCATTTATAGCATTAAAATTAATGGACTAAGCCGGGCGTTGGTGGCACATGCCTTTAATCCCAGCACTTGGGAGGCAGAGACAGGCAGATCTCTGTGAGTTGGAGGCCAGCCTGGGTCTCCAGAGCGAGTGCCAGGATAGGCTCCAAAGCTACACAGAGAAACCCTGTCTCGATAAACCAAAACAACAACAAAAAATTAAGGAACTACTGCTACATGTTACACTGTAGCTAAACATTGAAAACCTATGACAAGTGACAAAAGCCAGTCACAGACATAAAGTATAAAAAATTATACAATTAGACCATCTTTTTATGAATTGTTTGGAATAAACAAATCTTTAGTGACAGAAAGTGGAGAAGTGGGTGCAAGACCCTGGGGTAGAGAAGGAGTAATTGTGATTGCTAATGGGTATGAGGCTTTCTGAGGAGGGTGTGGTGGTTTGAATAATAATGGTCCTCATAGGCTCATACATTTGAATATTTAGGGATTAAGGTTAGGGGTGTGTGGCTATGTTGGGGCAGGTGTGGCCTTGGAGGAAGCTAGTCAGTGGCAGTGGACTTCACAAGTTCAAATGTCCAAGCCAGGCCTGTGATTTCTCTCTATTTTCTTGCTTCCTGTCAACCTAGTTATAGAAGACTCACTTAACTTTCCAGCATCATGTCTGCCTACATGTTGCCATGCTTCCTGTGTTGGTGATAATGAACTAAACTTCTTAACTGTAAGACAGACCCAGATAAATGCTTTCTTTATTAAGAGTTGCAATGTGATGGTGTCTCTTCACAGCAATAGAACATTGACTATGTTGGGTTCTAAGAAAATGTTCTAAAATTGGATGTGAAAATGGCACTATAGCCTTATATATTCACAAGGTTTAACCACAATAAGTAAAAACAAAATACATAAACGGTGCATTAGTATCTTGTGTTAATAAATCTACATGAGTAAAACAATTAAGGTATTTAAAAATACACTTTACTGTTTTCAAATAATGACACTGTTTACAAGTGGAAGGCACATGTCCATCGTTCACAGACAGCTGTCATTTCTCAACACATTAGCAAAGCAAACTGCTTCTACTGGTGACAACTAAAATTGAATTTGAGTTAAATTTACATAAAACTCAAATGGTTTATCTTGAGAGGATTCCCAATTGAAGAGTCAAGGAAGGCTGAGAGCATACTCCCTAATCGTTTGTGGTTTTATTCCTTTGTGATTAGGATAGTAGGATATAGGTAAGCATATACCAGCATCATGTTACCTGGAACTTCCTTTTAGGATAGGATAGTCAAAGATGTTGTGTATCCCACATCTAGAATAAACTATGATGAGCCACTGAAAGTGGAATAGACATGCATGAAAAGGAGGAACAGCTGGCCCTGAAATGACTGACTGGCCTGCTTTCTTATTTGAAAACTGACAATCAGGCTCCTCAAGCCTTCAGCCTTGTGAGCAGTACATGGTCATGGTCATGAAAGGGCTGCTTTCACCTTAACATTACAACTGTCATATGACTACAATATGGACAGATTATAAGTTGACCTAAAAAAAAAAAGAAAAAGAAAATGACTTGGACATTTGACTCAGCAGTTAAACATCAGTTTAGGCAGCTGTCAGCCTTGCTTCTTAATCTACCAAAGAAGTGGAGACAAGGGACCCAAAATGGATGACAGAATTCTGATATGGAATTTGTTGAACTGATAATGATCCAAACAGGTATCACAGATTGTGCCCAGGGTTGTTTCTACTGTCTGTAATTTTATATAAGAACGCTATTTGCAGGTCAAAGTGATTCTAACAGTAAGATGCCATATGATAGATTTAGAGTTAGTAATAGAGAAGATGGGACAGTGAGTAATATAAAAGGTGGTGAGGAAAGGGCACTAGAGGATCTTCTGAGCTCATTCAAACAAAGAAATCGTCTTTACTGCCTTTACTCATCAAACAACCATAAAAAATGTGTTAGCAAAAGGACAATGAAACTGTTAAACAGAATATCAAACTTTCTCTGTTAAGAGACATCTGTATGCATCACACCTTCCATTTGGTCTTCCAGTCTCCATCACTCTAGAAGCATCTGCTTAATGTAGGGAAAAATAACAGATGAATTTCAAAAATTATTCCTCATTTAAAATATTTGGCCTTCTAAATGCTTTACAAATATTGACTAGGAAGTTCTGTCCCAGCCATCTTCCCTAATTTCTCCCACATTTAACACTAGATTTAGGCATATTTGTTATTTGAAATAGGCACTAATTACTTAGATTCTCTAAATAAAAATATAAGTAACAGTTGGAAAGTATACACAACAAGTAGCAAGAAGATAAGTTAGTATGTGCACTAAACTATCAGATGGAAGGCTCACTGCTATTCTGGAGCCACACACATAGTCAAAAGTTGGGGAAGGAATATTCTAAATGATTGTCTGTGGGGTCTTGTGAAGCAATCTCAAGCTTAGTCCATCTATTCAGAATTCCCACTCAGATATTTCAATTGCCTTCTATGGTAAAATTCGTTCACTGTGTGATGTTGATTTAGTTTCTTCCTACCAATTATCTAGTAAAAGAGAGAAACCTTCAATGTGTGGGAGACAGACTTTCTGCCCAGAGTACAATTCTTCTCTAACCAGCACTGGGATTACTTGGGATTCTCCCATGTCTCTATGGTCAGCTGACCTCCAAGGACCAATCATAACTTCTTGCATTGCTGTAATCACATTAGGTATTTTTAGCAGCTTGCATACCTCCCCTTTGTCTCAACACTGTATTTGGAGAGACTACTCCTAAACTTGTAGCTATCCTACCCACCCATCTCTACGCACTTGTATCTCATCAGTTCCTCCGTAAATAGATACACTGCTTACCACTTGACCCTACCCAGATACTGTCCTTTTATTTCCAACTCTTTTCACACCTTATGGAGTTATTTTTAGAACAAGCAAAATATTCCTTGATTTTACCCAAACCTCTGTTAGAATCTTTAAGCACTTTATATTTACAGGTGGTATTTACCCCCCAATAATTTTTTGTGGTTATTTTCATGCATTTATCCCCAATGTCCCCAGATTCACCTGAAACTACATAGACCATAAACCACTTTGATTCTGCTTGTGCCTACTAATGTAAGATGGAGGAATTCTTGTCTTGTCAGAATTCTCATGGGTTAAGTCTTGCAGGTATTCCTATCATTTAATTTCATTCTCTCAGAATAAAGCTGTCAGTTAAACAATCAAAATTGCTTATTTTACTCAATCAATAGTCTCTTCTACTTGGATCAGTGTGATTAACAGCCCTACATTTTCAAATCACATTTCTCTAAATTCATTCTTTAAGGAAAACACCAATTAGTTTCCTATTATAGACAGTTTAAAAAATCTGCACACTAATTAACATGCTCTCTACTTTATTTGAATCTACAAATGTTCAAAAGAAAACAGCAATGAAAATCAGGAGGATAATATGTTTCTATTTCTTTAATGCAGTGATAAATTATTCTTGAAAAAACATGAATACATATTTTCATTCTTTGGTGATAAATTAGAAACAGCAGAGCAACAAAACTCAATGACATAAAAATAAAACAGAAAAAGTGTGGAGATTTCAGGGAAATAGAATTAATCTAATTTATTACTGTGTTTTGGGAATTTGGTATTAGCCAATAGTTCAGAAAATGTGTATCAACTTCTATCATAATTATAAAAGTAAAAGAGGCTGGGGAATACTTCTGAAATATGAAAGATTTGTCCTTGTGTCTGTCAAGTAAAGCAAATCCTGGTCACCTATGTTCAATTATGAATATGCATTATCTGTGTGTATTCGTGATGAAATTATCATTCCCTTGTGTTTGTATCTCTCTTTGTTGTGATGAGAATATATTTTTACCTTTGAAATAACTCTGGAAATTACCACCTTAGCCACTCTTGGTTTGTGCTACCCTTGTTGGTATCTTTTTAAGTGATAAGAGAGTGATATAGCTCTCCTATCACCAAATGCAAACCGCTTTAGTTTCTCTGCAGAATAACAGCCCTGAAAGTTATACAAGCATAACAGCCCTACAATCAGGTTAGCATCCATGTCTTTAGGTTCATTTTGCCCATTTGCACCCACCCTCTACCTACTGGCTATTACTAGAAACAACCAGTGCCTCTCTGAACTCTAAACCAGCTGTGCTCACGCACACCATTATATGTCCATACATCACTTTATTCTCTTCTTCACTCAGTAACAAGCAGGGCCCTCACATTGTGCTGCATGTTAGGCTGAACATTAATTTGCACCCAGGAGAAACTCATGTTGCATACTTAGAGTTTTAGCTCTGTCTTAACTCCCCAGTTAGAAGTGGAGGCACTCTTACCACATTGTGAGTGTTCTCTAATTTTTTTTTTCTGCGTATGTGTGTTTATATGTTTTTATTTCCTTCCCTAGAAGCAAAGGCTTTATTCGCTCTTTTACCTCCCTAATACATCACAGAAAAATTGAATATGCAAAATATATTTAGCTTAAAATATCAGTAACCAAAGTGTCACAATTAAACATTAAGGTAAATGGACATCAAGAAACTCAATAATTTAAACTACATATGTTATAAATTAATTCTGAATTAGATATGCCCAGATAGAAATATATAATAGTGTTATAAACTTTTAACATACAGATTATGTTTTCTAATATACTTTGGGAAAAGATGGGAAAGTGAATATTAAAACTGTGTGGGAAAACAATTTAAAGTACCTGTAAACAACAGAAATGAAAACTATTTATTTAATAATGTAATTTATACATCCCTTAATATAAAATCATTGCTCAAATGTGTCAACACTTTGAATTGCAGTTTTACTAATATGTTCAATCAAGTAATCTTTAAAATATTACTGATTCTACATACCCACTGTTGAAAAGCCACAGAATGTCCCAAGCAGAAACCAACATCTCCTGCTTTCCAGCCTATTGGCCCATGCTACTCTCTCCAGCTGAATGTCTCCATACACAATGACTGGCGGGAGTCAGGATCACACATCCATCTTCTGTCACCTGTTGGATCTCATTCCAAACTGGCAGAAGTTTGGATGCAGATGAAGCCTGCTATCAGGTTTCTTTCTCCTTTATTTTAAGACAGAGTGGTAACAATATCCAGATATCTACAGATATTTTTTTTTCTAGATACAACTTTGCACCTCTGTGGATGACCAAGAGCTCTGATTTTGCTAAATGCATATGCAGACAAAAGATGAAACACTCACTTCTTATATTAAATATGAATTAACAGAAAAAATATTTTCAAAAGACAGCTAGCTAATATTTTATATTGGAGATTTATAGAAAGCATATAAGTCTGTGATACAAATGTATCAAAGTCTCTATACTATAAAATTACTGGAAAACAAAATGTTTTAACAGCAGATAACTGGGCTTAAGTATTGAGTATCTTGAATAAAAACATAAATAATTTTAAAATAATTGTAAGGAAATAATGGAATAAAAAATTAAAAATAAGAATTCAGAAAAATATATAGTTGACTTGATATAATTCTAATGTGAACAACCAATAAAGAAAATCATTTGAAAATGCACCTTAGAAATATTCAAACTCTTGGAAATTTTTGGAGGAAGAAAAATGTAATAACAGAGAATATTGAGTGTTTAGATATTTCTAAGTTGTCTCAGAATGCACATTAGGTTATGAATGATGAAAGTAAATGGATAATGAAATAAAAGCAAAATGTTTCAGGAAATAGTATGTATTAAAATACAACTGGTTGATTTTTAGTAAATCTAGACATTTACTCACTGAAAACATTAAGAAAAATGGAATAACACATATGCGGATACTAATACTTTATAAAAATAGTTTTTGTATGGATTTGGACTCAGCCTCCTTTAAGCATTGGAAGCAGGAAAATATTTATTTCTCAGTTGTTGCAAGCTAAAACCATATCTGAATCTTTATAACATCAAGTAGATGAACAACAAAATCAGTCAGTCAGCAGGTGACAACTTGACACTCAGCATTGTCTGAAAACAGGGTATTGTAAACACATATTTAAACAATATAAGAACAACACTAAAGCTATGGAAATCGAGCAAGACAATAAGGAAATAATGCATCTAGAAATAATCTGAAAATACTCTTTCCCAAAACTTACTAAAGGAGTCAAAGTGGTCATTAGAAGATCTTTCTATTTATTTTATAATAAGCCCCAAAATATACCAGCCATTAAACCTCAGATTTGAGAAAAAACAAAAAGGAAAGATATGAAACCTCTGTGAAAGTTTAATGAAATTGAAGCAGTATTACCAGTTTAGAAAATGTCTCATTTTACTAAGAAAAGAGATTGGAAAAAGCATATTGGTAAAATGATACCTGAATGTAGAAAACAAAGTTTTCACTACATGACATCACATCAATGTGATAAAATACTTGACTCCAACTTATTTTTATATTATATATAAATATTTTATATACATATATATATATGTGTGTATATATATATATATATAATGTAAGAAATAGAGGGATAGGAAGTAACACTTCCTAATAAAGAAATCAGATTTATTTTTGATCAACTAGCATTTTTTCAAACATTTAACCATATTCCTATTCATCTCATGTCATGGACAAAAATGTGATAATCTGTTTATTTTGTTTTATGAGTAAAATAGAATTAGTTCCATAAATCACCACTGTATCCATAGCTAGAATGATGGTAAAGGAACAACTAATTGAGCACTATATTTGGATAACACTCTGGAGAAATGTCTAACTTTATATGACTTACTCAAAGCACTGATCATCTGTTATGGGTTAATATTTCTATCTTATAAATGAAAGAATGAGGTCAAGGTGAATACTGTTTGCCAAAGCCATCAGCAATAACTAGAATTACATGGCTATGTGCAAGTTCAAGTGTTGCTTTATTTCATTTAAAAGCTCATTTTCTTAACCATTAAACTGTACTACTGCCATCTAAAGACATTGGAATGCACTGAAAAATCATATTTTTACTTATAAAACAACATATGATTTATCACAGTAAAACTACTGTCAACAAAAATATGCCCCACCAACACAGTTTATAATCATTCAACTCAAAGAAAGCATAGCAGAATTAAAAAAAATAATGTTTATGGATGTTTTGCCTACATGAATGTCAGGGCACTACCTGCATTTCTGGTGCCCACAGGGAACAGGGAGGGCATCAGATCTCCTTGATCTAGAATTAGATAGTTGCAAGCACCATGTGGGAAAGGGGAATAAATTAGGATGCTTCAAAAGCACACAGTGCTCTCAAATGATGAGCTACCTTTTCAGTCTTATACAACAGAACCATGCCACTAAAGAAAATTAATCACTTCCCAGTAATGGTTTCTGTGGACTCTGAAAAGTCTTTGTCTACCTCCACCTTGTCTGGGCAATTGTTTGCTAGGACGGACACATGACTATTTAAAGTCACTTACTAGTATTGAGGTCTTTCTGGTTGCTATCTTTTATCTGGAATGTTTTGAACCAGAGTGTTTCAGTCTCAGAGAAACTTCTGAGCATGTCCTAGCTTTAATTGCCAACTTTTCACAGCCTAGGCATATTATTCCAGCATATGCAAAGCACAGCACAGCTTTTCACTGGGCATTATAGCATCAGTGGCCTCTTGTCAGCCACTGATGCTATAATGGGCACTGCATGTAGCACAGTGCATTGTATGAGGACTAAGATGCTGCTTTTCTGCACCAAACTTCCATGAGAATGTTGTCCAGAGATGCTGAGGTGTCTAGCACACCATTCTAGGGAGCACCAAAAGCAACAACACAAAAGCTGTTCCAGGAGTTGTGCACTACACAAAATACACATCTGTTCATGTTAGTCCTGCCAGTCCCTACATAGTGGAGTGATGTCAGCTTGTTCTGTGGTACTACTTCATGACATGTAACTCCTGTTAGAATATAAACTCTCAAAAGACAGATTCTGCTCCTTCCCATCCCTGGGGTCTATTCATTTATCCATTAGAGACATCCATGTTTCCTAGTTTCTTTGGTGAAGAAGATTGTAGGCTGGTAGTCCTTTGTTCTATGTCTAAAATTCATATATGAGGGAGTATATACCATGTTTGTCTTTTTGTGACTGGGTTACCTCACTCAGGATGGTTTCTTCTAGTTCCATCCATTTGCCTTCGAATATCAAGATTCCATTGCTTTTTTGTATAAATTGTATAAATATACCATGTTTTCTCTATCCATTCTTCAGTTGAGGGGCATCTAGATTGCTTCCAGGTTCTGGTATTACAAACAATGCTGCTATGAACATGATTGAACATATGTCCTTGTTGTATGAACGTGCATTATTTGAGTATATACCCAAGAGAGGAATGGCTGGATCTTGAGGTAGACTGATTCCCATTTTTTCTGAGGGCAACCAACTATTACTGATTTCCAGAAGTGGTCGGAAAGGGGGGCAGGAATTCCTGAAATAATTGGGAGCATGAGAGTAGGGGAGAGGGAGCTGCCAGAATGAGAGGGGGAGAAGAGGAGAGGAGAGGAGGAAATGGAGGAGCAGAAATATTGAGTTGGGGGGAAGAATAGGGAAGAGAGAGCAGGATGAGAGATACCATATTAGAGGGAGCCATTATAGGTCCGAGGAGAGATCTGGCACTAGGGAGATTCCCAGAGACCTACAAGGATGACACGAACTGACAATCCAGGCAATGGTGGAGAGGATAACCTAAATGCCCTTGCCCTAAAATGAGATTGATGACTACTTTTTATGTCATCCTAGAGCCCTCATCCAGTGGCTGATGTAAGCAGAGGCAGACATCCACAGATATACACTGAACTGAACTCTGGAACTTAGTTGAAGAGAGGGAGGAATGAAGATCGAAGGGACTGGTACCAGGCTGGAGAAACCCACAGAAACAGTTGGCCTGAACAAGGGGGAGCACATCGACCCCAGATGCTATCTGGAAGGCCAGTACAGCACTGATCCAGACCCCTGAACATGGATGTCAATGAGGAGGCCTCTGCACTCCAGGGGGGGCCCTGGTAGTAGATTAATATTTTTCCCTGGTGTAAGAAGGGACTTTGAGAGCCCATCCCACGTGAAGGGATACACTCTTGCCCTGGACACATGGGGAAGGGACCAGGCCCAGCCCAGGAAAATGTGGTGGACTTTGCAGAGACCCCTTTGAGGACCCTACCCTGCCTGGGGAGTGGAGGGTAGATGGGGTCAGGGGTAGGTTGGGGGTGGGGTAGGAGGGATGGGGGTGAGGGGAGGGAGCGGGAGAAGGGATTGCCATATGAAACAAGCTTGTTCCTAACTTGAACTAAAAAAAAAAATGGACAGATTCTCTGATGCATGCCAATAACAAAGACTATTGAATATTGAAAACAGACACTCAATACATAGTTGGTAAACAAATGGTTCTAAAGGAGAACTCAGCATATTGAGAACTCTGAACTAACTGGTGTTCATATTAAATAACATGACAATAATACTGGCACTAGTAGTGTGGCCTAAGTGGAATAGAGCTTGTTAAGACTACATTGAAGAAACAGTCCTTTCCTATTAAATTATAAATGAATGCACAGCTTTTATCGTTAGTAAATGCATAAGTGGCTCCCTTACTCCTCACTGTGTTCTGTGTCATGTCTGACTTTTACCATAAAAGAGTCTGAGTCTAAAATATAAAAAGATGACTCTTGATGATCTAGAACAATGTGGAGATCAACAATACTTTCAGTTGTAAGGAAAAGCTGAACGACAGCAATTCTATGGCTGAATACAGCTGGATCCACCCACAGGTGGGATAATCCCAAACGAATGTGCACACTGAGTACCAACATAGGCATGAAGTGAGGAAGAAGGGGACACACAGATGTTCCCAGGGAAAGCAAATGAGCTTCCTTAATCTTTTCCTTCAATGAATTCTTAGTCTAGTAGTTTGAGAAAACTCCAGAACCTTTCAAAGAGTTGAGAGATGAGCATCTGATGTGGTCCTGAGGCAGACTCCCACAATGAAAGTAAGATTGCTCTCCTAGGAATTTCCGTCTGATCCCCAACAATGCTGGCAGCTGTAACATACTTAGAGCTGGGTGTACAATACTAGGGGCTGGTGGCTTTCTCTTTCCTCTGATTACTTTCCTCACTGTCAACATTGTGAGGGGAGGATATCACATTTCTCTTTGGCAGGCAGGTGTTGTATGGTGTGAAAATTCAAGTGAGAGAAAATAATGTAAACAATTTCTCCTGTAATCATTTTGTCAAAAGATGGCATTCTGCTGAAGTATATAGACCCCAAACAATCTGCAAAGATTCCCTAAATATTGCATTCAGAAGTAAATAACAAGGAAACACCCTGAAAGACGGGGAACTTAAGCAGCACTGTCATCAGTAACATAGAGAAGCCATGCGTGCAACTGCTACTTGCTCTTGTCTTTCCCGTTTTATTACTGCATTGAAATGGGCAAGTTTCTGAGCATTTCAGAATGACAGGAAACTCTCTTTTCTAATGCTATGTAGGTGAATGAAGGTGAGAAGGATAAGCCAGAGGGTGACAGATTAAGAGATATGCTATGATTGGTTCAGCAGCACCTCAGAGTACAAAACTCAGCATTTTCCTGCATGTTGTTAATGAAACTTGTTCTAACCAGGCTAAGATTACACTAGGAGTTCAAGTACTTCACAAAAATTAATGCTGTTCTCATTTTAGCTATATAAATAACCATTCCATCTGGCATAGAATCTAAAACTTTGGAGCTTCAAAAATAAATGTGAATGACTTCCCCTCCCCCACCACACACACATGCACATATGTGTGTCTTATGCAGTTCACATTAAATCACTTGGTTTGGTTTTATTTTCCTGGTCATTAAATTCTCCTTTCTATTATTCCCATGCTGTGAAGCAAACAGAGAGGAACAGAAACAAAGGTAATAAGAATTCCTCTGTACTTGTATAAATTCCAAGTTGTCCATGAAAAAGTGTGCTTATATTTGCATCAGATTATATTTCAGCACACAAATAAATTTCCCAAATTTGGCCCTAGGTGTAATCTGGCTAGCTGGGAATGGTGGTGAGCATATGTAATGTCAGCTATTGGAAGCCTAGGGCAGGAGACTCACTGTGTGAGGCCAACTTCAGCTCCATCAAAAGACCCTGTCTCTCTCTCTCTCTCTCTCATATATATATATAATATTATATATATATATATGTGTGTGTGTGTGTGTGTGTGTGTTGTGTGTGTGTGGTGTGTGTGTGTGTAAATATATACACTTATATCAAAGAGTGTAAGTTTGTGTATGTGTGTGTGTGAGAGAGAGAGAGAGAGAGGAGAGAGAGAGAGAGAGAGAGAGAGAGAGAGAGAGAGAGACTGAGATTTATGACATCTAATGTCCACTGCTTCCATGTAATGAAAGGTCTTATTTCTATTTCTCAAGCTACTTCTTTAGTCACAGGTTTTAATTTCCATGTAACATAAATGGCACTGGCAGCTATTGTTATTAATGACCAATGCTTCTGTAAGTTTGGCTTTGTGAGCTGTCTGTCTTGACCTTCTAAGAGCTATAATCTCTGGCTTCTAGGCTTTTACTTCTAAGACTCCAGGAAAAGAAGCTACACAGAGTAGGCACAAACACTGCACATGTTCAAACTATGAAATGAGCCAGTAATGTCTTCTAACATTACCTATGGTTCAACACTGGGTAAACAATGATGTCCACGAATGACTTTGACAAAATTAGTGAAGAGTAGAAAGAGTGGTTCAGAGGCCAGTCCTTAATCCACAGTAATTACTCTAATTTTATTTTGAAACCCTTAAAATACACTTGTCCACGACAGTGTGATGAATCAAATGATTAAAACTCAGTTATCCATTTCCTCCTCTACTTCAGCCTCAGTTTCCTCATGTGAGGTACAGAGAAGGGGGCATTTGATTAACTAATCTTCTATTTCCACCTCAGTTTTCTCATGTAAAATACAGAGGAAGGGGTGTTTGATGAATTAATCTTAGCTCCCAACCATTTCAAAGGATCACAACTCTCAAACTCTTGTGGATTTTTAACATTTTCTGTTTTATTTTTCAACCAGATGAAAGAAAAAAAAAAAAAGACAACTGATGCATAGACCTTTAAAATTCCAATTTCAACCTATTTTCACCCTACAATCATCATCTCTAACATTTTATGCCTATTTTTCATTTTCTACCCCATTAACACTAGATACATTGCACTGATATTCATCTGCTGCACTCAGGAACGAGTCTGTGATGAATACCACTTCTACATTTTTCTCTTTTAATAATTTGCCTCAGTGCATAAAACCCCAAGATTTCATGTCATTAATCACCAAATTCATATGGCCCTCTGAACAGAATTAGAAATGTAAATTCAACAGTATATTCAGAGTACAGTAAAATCTCAAATAATTTTGAACATTTAATTTCATGACATCATAACATAGATCAGCCTAATAGTTTGCTAAGATGTCTAATAATAGCATCAAATATGTTTTCAAATACTAGAAATCCAAACAGGGATGAAGCCATCATTATTGATTAATTGTACTATGGTTTTGGGGATTTATGTGTTGCATCAAGAGGCTTCATTATCCCAATTAATATGCTAAATACAAAGTCAGATAATCTGTGTTATAATGAGGTAGCATGATTATCAGGGAGGCAGTTTTTTTAAATATAATAATTTTATATTTAAAAGAATGCCATTAAGATTATCACACTATTTGCAATGTCTTAGAAAATGCTACAATGATTATATGGTATTAAATGAACAAACATCCTTTAATTTGTTTTTTTAACAGCAAATTCCCAAATCCTTCCAGCTCTAACTACAAAATTCCCTGGGAGATTGACCCAGGATGCATCTCAAAGCTTATCTAAAAACACTCTGATGTTTGAAATATTTCTTTCTGAATTCTTTGTTTCCTTACATATCTGGGATTGATCTAATTCTAAGCAGGGAATAAAGAAGCAGAATTTTGATCAGTTATTCTTTGTCATTTTGTTTAAGAAAGCTACATGGTAACATGCATATTTTAAGAATGCTGAGCCAACTTTAAGTATGAATCACTTCTACTACTGTGTAACTTTGGAAGAATTAGTAAATTCCATCTCAAATTCTGTGAATTGGTTTGAAAAGAGGAAAAAAATAATGGTGAAATAGTTTCATGAGGTACTTGACTTACATTATTTAATTTTTACAAATACTATAAGCTTTCTTTTTATAAATATGGAAATGTAGGGTTTAAACTGTTAATACATAGTGGTAACACAAAACAGCTTATATGTTCTCAAATCCATTATTCTGCCAAAGTTTGAGCCAGAAGAATTTCTGTGTTCTAAAGGAGAACATGTGGCTATGAATTATGGCAGTGCCTACAGTAGCATTTCCCTGAGAATTAAGATTCATTATTCTAAGCAAATCTGACTACTAAGCCAAACTTGTAGACAATATTCATTTTGAACTGAAATATATTTCCTTTACTGAAAATTAGCTGTAGATCTGGCTAATTGCATCAACAAATGACTAACTGGTAGGAAGCAATGTGAGTAGTTACTGGATTTGCACATTTAAGTGATGTTTATTTCAAGTGTAATTATCATATCAAGAATTAAAATTTGGCTTAAAGGTTCAGGAAGATAACTTGAACTACTGTTATATCAGGCCTTGATGAATGACCAAAAATGAATAAAGAATGAATGAACTATTTGTTTATGGCATATTATCTGCAGTAATGTAAAAACACCTAAATAGTTCTAGGGTGTCTACTTTCTTCTTTTCAGTTTCCAGAAAACGGAAACTAAGAACCAAATGTCGCAATTTTACAAATATCACAAATATAGGCTTCATTTCATGGGGTCAGGTAGCCAAAAAAAGCTGTGTGCCTGTAATTACAGAGGTCTGAACAATCATTTGGAAATCTGAATAAAAGAAAAATGACTTTGTAACCAGGTAGTATTGCTATGGTCACAGAAGAATGAACCCTCAGCATTTAAATACTAGGTAAATATAAAAAAGATCTCCAGCACCTAATCATTTTTAGAAAAGCATTTTGTTTCAAATGATTGTGATGATGGATTTTAGGTTTTTTTTTTTTCTTTTTTTTTTTAACTGTGTGATTTTCCAGGTCCCAAAGAAAGGCATGACAAATGACTAATTATGTCTGCTTATTTACATCCCAAAGCCACACAGGCCTCTAGGTTCATTCAATGTGGCTCTTCTGAGCTCTTCTCATCCAGTCTCTTGCCTTAAACCTCTCTAGCCCAAGGTCATAACTTCCCTTTCCCTAGCTTCTGAGTCCTTCAAAAATCCTGCTCTTTTGGCCATGAATCTCTTTGTTCTCTTGTCTCCCCCTCTCTCTGATCTTGTCCTTCTCACTTTTTTCCCCTCTTCTCTCTCAAGGTCCAGTTCAGTCTGGATCCTTCCAGATGTCTTGGCTGTATTCTCACTCATCTCTATAATAAAGTCCTTCTTTTGAACTGTATCTTGGTCCAGAATTTCCTTCTTTCATTCATGATTGATTCCCTTCCCTTCAAACATAGTGCTGTCTCTTTCATTGGCCACACTACACACACACACACACACACACACACACACACACACACACACTCACACACCAGGATGTTTTAGTTATAAAATACTGGATTATAAATTATTTTATTAGAATATGTGTCTCACTACCATATCATTATAAATATCATCATAAAGCATGCATTTTCTAGTTACTATATTGAATATCAGATGTCTTTCAAGTGACAAGTGTATCTTACAGAATAAGTGATATCAAGCCACTTATATTAGCTCAGTATCTCTCTATGATGAGACTCAAAATAAAGAAGTGTGTATGTATAGTGTATGATTATGTTCTTGGGGCGCTTTGTTTTCTTTTTCTAGAAAAATATAAATAAATAACAGTATTCCCTCTTGTTCAATGTGGAGACATATTTCTTATAGATACAACATATTCTTTTAAGATAATATCTTACTGTTGTTCCCCAGGTCCAATGAAAACTGACAGGCATGATTTTCCTTCCCATTTAAAAATATGAATGCTTCTAACAAGAAAAAGTTTGAAAGAAAAAATATATAACTGAATAGGACAACTGAACAGAATGCAGAACAAATATGTATTGTTCTGCTTGTCATGACAAAGGAACACTTCTTTCCAAGCAGTGGTGGCTGCTATTGTACATACTATTTCACCTCCAGCTATACCAAAATTCCAGTATGAAGTTTTCCTCCTGATCATGTACACAGAAGCTACGGAAACAGCAAGAGCCTGTCCCAGGCCAGGCAGCACCCACCCAACTGTAAGGAGGTAGCTGTCTTTCTGAGAAAGCCATGCTGACTGTTTTCAGTGATGTTATTTCAGATGAGTAACTAAATTCTCCACCACAAAGAAATCTGAAACCAAATAAAAGAATATCATGCAGTCTGTGGCTCACTTATTTGTGGCAGCTATAGTCACAGCCTCAGCACTCTGCTGTATGGGTGAATCATTTCTCTTGATTAAGGATTCCAAGCAATATATGCAATGTTGGCTCATCTGGAATCCTTATCATTAGTTTAATAAGTTCACCTGGATTTTTATAATTCTTACAAATCAGTACTGCAGCTTCTTCATGGGAATATGTCTTTGCAAATCAGAAAGGTGATGGCTTATGGTAGCATTTGGACACTTCAGCAAGGAGATGGGGGAGCAAAATAGAGAAGGTTTCTTTCAAACAAAATCACCATCTGCTTGATCTACTTTACAGGGGTTAGGAGGGTTGTATAAGATGAATATATAATTTCCTATATAATATAAAATGTTAGCTAAATAAAGTTATAATTACTGATTTTTTTATTTCAAAATATTTGGATTTCATGACACAGAATAACAAATATCTTTCTATATTTGTTTATAATGCTCTAAACTTGTGTAGAAAGATACATTTATTAAAGATAATATTTATCTGGTACCATGAAAAGCTAATTCTCAGGAAGGAGGCTTTCAGGTGGGTTCCAACTAAGGGGCCTCTTGGTCCCACTTCTGAAGTGCATGGTGTCTTTAGCAATGCATACTGTAGTCCATCTATTGGGGAACAACCCAGGGCAACAGCAACAGCCTATAATGTTTTAGGAGTCTCTTAGACAATCCTGACTAAAACTTCCAAAGAGGGTTTTTCACTCCTGTTGTGGAGGGTTTTGTTAGATGGCCCTTGGCTCTTAAAAGAGCATTGCTAGGCCAGACAAGAAAGTTTCATTTACACTACACATGTACCGTAGCTGTTACCAGGTAGATAGCTAATAGTTTGTTTCCTTATTATCTTTTCAGACATCTTTACTGTTATGTCACGCTCTTTTCTTCTGTGTTTTATCTCCCTCCTCCCCCTATTTACAGCCTCCCTTTTCCAGTTTTCTCGATCAGATCCTGCTATCATCTTCTTGCCCACACCCCAGCAATGGTCCCTTTTTAGTATCTTGGCTTCTGCAGTTACTACAGGAGATGTATGAAGATTTGAAGTTAGAAGCCTCCTATAAGACACAGCATGAGGCTTATATCTTTCTTGGTCTGGGTTACTTTAAGCAATGTGATCTGTGCTAGTTTCATTTTCATTTTTCTTTGTAGATGAATAGTATTACAAAGAATATGTATATCATACATTCATTACCCATTTATCAGAGAAGCAATTAAGTTGTTTCTATTCCCTAGATACTGGGAAGAGAGTACCAATCACAATGGAGGAGTGAATGTCTATGCAACAGAGTGCTGAGTCCTTTTTTGGGACTATGTCAATGAGCCATATAGGTTAGTCATATAGCAAATTTATTTTTAGACTTTTGAGAATTCTCCAGAAAGGGGGAAGCAACCCATAGTCCTACCAGGCTATGACTTTTGTGTACCACTACCACAACCAGATAGGCATGATAATCCAAAGTGTATAGAATTGACACACATAACTCTTTATGGTAACCAACAGCTTGATATTTAGACTAAGGACTTATTCAACTAGAGGGAAACCATGCCTGCTACTGGAAACTTAGGCAACTATTCAGGGCCAGTGTCATGGTCCATCTTAAAGAAGATCTCACAACTACTAATTCAGAAAACCCAGCACAACCACTGACTACAGTCAAAATATATGTCATTATATCCACAGATAGGTGTAGACCCTACCTTTGATCAAGAAACTTCTCTTTAAAATATAGGGAGACTACTAGAAAAAAACACAAGCAGTCAAAATGTAGAGTTGTGGAGCCCCATCACAATGGATATATCTACAAAACACCTCTCATAATGAAGGCTCAGGGAACACTGAGGAAGAGGGGGTGGGAAGATGATTAAAAATGAGAGGATTGGGGAGTTTCCTGTGAGATGTGACTCCTAGCAATGTCAGAAGCTAAAACCTCAAAGGCTCACCAACATCACTGCCTACATGTGAGCTAAAGAAGTACAAGGAAAAGATACATGCTCAAGAGCACGGGAAAGCCCACAAGGCCTCAACTTTACACAAAGAACTACAGGCAAGTACTGAATGCTGAGAGGGAGAGAAATAGTCTTTCCCCCAAAAAATGCACCAACTTGTTATCCAGTCCCTAAGAATCAGTCCTGAATGTGTACATACAAGTAACACAATATAGAATGAGAAATACAATTATGAAAATACAACTTTCTCATTCTGTATACTGTTACTTGTATGTACACAAATAATTAATGAAACAAATAATTAATGAAAGAACACATAATTAAGGAAATAAAGAGGTCATGAAAGAGAGCAATAGGAGGGTTAAATGGAGGAAAAGAAAGAAGGAAATGTAATCATAATGTAAATTCAAAAAATAAAAGAAGAAAAAAGATAATATTTACTCAAGAATATGATTCAGTCAGTGAAGTACACAAGCATTAACACAAGAGTCTGATTCTCAGCACCATGTTAAAAAGTTGGTAATGACATGCATTTATAAATCCTAGCATTTGTGAGGTGGAGACACAAGGATGCCTAGGGCTAGATGGCAAATTCTCAAGGTAGAAAGACTATGTACCACAGAACAAGGTGGAGAGTGATGATGTTGACCTTTGGCCTTTAGGAAAAGAGACATCTACAATATATATGCATGTGTTTGCATACATACAAGAGAAACTAATGAACTGTAAACCATGAAAGTGTGTGAGACACTTAATTCTTGCTTCTAACTATTGTGTACTGATTTTCCCTGAGAACTACCCTAACACACTTTTAAGCAAAAAACTCAAGCATATGTATAGCTGAATCTTACAAATTAACAAGGAAGCATACTGTGTTTGAACCCATGTGGGTATGAAATGAGAATTCTGTCTCATAATAGCAAATGAATGTACATCTGGGTTTTTCATATAAATTGTGAAAGTATATGTGAGCTCCCATCCTCTAAAAAACCCCAATCATTCCAGGTAACCATTGAAAGTAATAGCACATCACTGAGTGCAGCCAATACAAAGTAATTGCAAACAGCTTTCAACATAGACAAATAATTGTGGTAGCATAAATGTAAAACAGATTTGTCTAGTTAATACTAAATTTCAGGAGAAACAAATTGTGTTCTTTCTACCAGCAAAAGAAAAAGATATGAGAGTAAATCTACTTCAGTCCTAACTATGTGGATGATTTGCTGACATAATTATTTGCATTTGTATTTTTTCAGACCCTTTATAAAATACAGACAGAAGCATTTGCTGAGTGAGAAAAGTTCTGATAAACCCTAGCAGAAAACTAATACTCAATCTCATTGGAAAATGTTTAAATTTGCTTCTTTAAAACTAAATGATTTGGGAAATTGTGGACTCAGGGTCTGACTGAGCCTTAAATGCCAGCTCCATTTTATATAGTCTTGGCATGTGTGTGCAGCATGATGCAGCTAAGGCATTAAGAAGTGCAGGAACATCTCCAGTGTTTACACTGGACTAGAAAACAGTGGACTCTATTGGACAGACTTCCTGTTCTACATTTTGGATGATTACATAAAAAAAGTCTACCGAAAGAACAAATCTGGCCAAGGGGCTACATGTCTTCTAAGCCAGAAACTTTTCTTTAGTAGTCACAAAATTTATCTTATGGTACCTCCAGACTTCTTTCTCCTCTCCACTGGTCTTCACACATCACAATAGGTTTGGTCACTTCTTGTCACCAACATGCAATGGGGGGAAGGAAAGAGAATGTTCATTGAGCTATGATATGTTTGTGTGTTTTATTTCATTATTTTAAGTTTACTAGTGAAGATTAGAAAATGTGTGTATAGAGATGCCAATAGACAGCCATTTTCTTTCACTAAAGCATGATGATGCTTTGGGAAGTATATACATTATGCTGTGGGGAGGTTTCTGTTTCAATGAGAGAGAAAGCATCCTTAAAATAAAAAAGACTGAAAATTTAAAGTTGTCTACTTGTGTTTTTTTTCCCTAAGGTATTTTAAAACAAAGTATCAATCCAGGAAAGGGATCCATTTAGTCCTTTCCTAAGAATTGTCTTCAGCCAGTTTCTGACAAAAATGTCTATGCAGCCACATTCTTCTACATCTTGAAACATCAAACCATGATAGTAGTAAGGACTCAGTCTCTTATGGACCTTCCTTCTCCCCTTCAAAGACCATTTAATATTGGGACAAAAATGGAAATCAATGGTTGTCTTTACCCCTCATGAACTTTGATAAAACTCTTTCAGGTATTTTATTCCTTTACTCATTGAGCCCCATCATGTCTCATCTTCTCTAATACTTCTGTAAAACCCTTTAAATTAGATCACTCCCTGAGGGGCACTGGATGTGGAGTCTCTGTGAGGATCAAGCAAGGAAGTGAACCATGAAGAGGTAGGAATGAAAACTCAGTTCAGGCTAACTTCATAAAATAGAATCAAGTCTTCTACGAATTCAAGAGCAGGTGCTCTAGTCCCAACAAATTTAAAAACACTATAATTTGTAAAGATGTTCTCATTGTGTAATACATGCCCCAGTGTACAAGGAAGCATAATTGCATTGAAATTTGACTCAGGGTACATGTCATGTCTTCCAAGAACATAGGTTCTAGAGATAGGCTACTTGTACTAGCATCAGAGCCAAGAGAAGGCTCTGGCTTGGTCTCAGTCATACATATTGAGAGTCCCTGGCTGTAAGACTCATTTAAATTAATAAGTATCCCTGGTTCTGTTTGTAGGAGCTTGATATGGCACAATCCAACAGATAACACAAATCACCAGTCTCTTACTCACTTCCAATTCCCAGATTTCTGGATGGAAGAATGGATATATATATATATATATATATATCCATTTAGAAAGACAATCTTGCATGCTTAATATTTCTGGGTTCTCTGGAGATTTGTGTGCACAAGGACCTTCATGTTTTATGCTGCAAACAACTGACCTTCAGCTGTCACCCCCACTTTTTTTGCATCAATTGAGGAAGACATAGTACATTTTTTGTTTCCTCAAAATGTCTTCCATCAGCAAAAGCATTGTGGAACATAACCCAGTGGTAGAGAACATAGTTAGCATGCAGGATACCTGGGGTTTAGTACCCAGGAACACACACACACACACACACACACACACACACACACACACACACACACACCACACACTGTAGAGATATAAATGAAAAATGTCTTCTATAGGTTCAGACATTTGAACACTTGGTCTCCAGTTTTCAGAGATTTAACAGATGAAGTCTTTTAGGATGAAGTATATCGCTATGTCACTGGAGCCCTTGGGGACATGTAGCCTTACCATCTTTCCAGTTCATGAATCCTCTTACATTTATGTGGTAAAAGATGCAATCCTTCAGCTCTCTGTTCCTAGTATCATGCCTGCCCCTTACTACCTGCCTTCCCCATCATCATGGATTCTTATTCCTCTAGAAACACATGCCCAAACACAGTTTGTTTCTGTAAGTTGTATTTTACCATAGCAACAGAAAAGTAATGAATACACATGCCCACAGTACACATACAATAGACAGAGTTTGTACAACATTTCATCCTAGGTCTGGATGTTTTATGGGAAATAAGAGAAAAAAATGAGCACTTCTCTTACCATAATCACTTCCAAAATATTCAAAGTCATGCTCAAGCCTCTGACCAAGTGTAGATCTACAGGGTTCCTTCATGTTCAATCCAGAGCTAGCAGATGCTTTGCTCAGTAGCTTCCTCAACCACAGCACCGTTGACACATCTTCCAACTTTGTTTCTATTTTTCATTTGTAATAAAGGGATGTTGCTTTCAGTTGTGTGAAACTGATCTGAACCTCTTGAAAATGATCTACAAAGCCTATAATTTTCCTTTAGTGGCACAATAAGTCACAAATAAGAATAAGAAAGTTGGTCATGAAATCCACTGGTGTTTAAGTGGAGTCCAGAAGGAGAGCAGATTCTCTCCGTTATTTTATTAGGAGTGTTAAAAGACACAGTCTACCTAGGCAGTGGTGACATATGCCTTTAATCTTAGCAGATCTCTGTGAGTTTGAGGTCAGCCTGGTCTACAGAGTGAGTTCCAAGACAGCCAGGGCTACACAGATAAACCTTCAAAAAATAGGCTAGAAACATAAGACTACAAACAAGGGAATCTTTGCTTCCTGTATAGAGACATCATGAAGTTTGTAAAATGAATTGGCTAGCACACTGGAAAATGGAGAGAAGCATTTCTCAGTAGCCATGATTGAAAAAGGGCTCCAGGGACATGCATTTACAATGAGGAGCCATGAGAAGTCAGCTCACAAGGGAGAGCCATCCACAGCAATATATAGGAGTCAGGACACAACACACAGTGCAGGTCTGTGCTGTGTTGGCTCTGCTTCAGGCTCCACATGCTCACAGGCTATGGAACCCGCACACCAGCTTCAGTCTCTTTGCAAAAAACACTTTGTTATCTCTTCACAACAGAAGTGTCTGCTGGCTGCATAGATTTTTGCCCAACCGGACAGGATTAATTTAATAGTTTCATCTTAATTCTGCTTTAAGATTTCTCCATTTAACTAAAAAAAAACTTTAATATTCTTTTGGCACCATCCTTTGGAGGAACTTTAAAAATCATTATAAAAATTATGGTTTTGCTAAAGGATATACAGAGTAAAAATCATCATTCCAGTAGATGGAGCAGAGGTCACATCAGAATAGCTGAGCACTGTCTGGCCCAGGATATGTAGCTGAAGTCCAGATGCTCAGCAGAGCTTTGAGATGGAAAAGGCCCATGTGAGAGCAAAGGACTGAGTATTAGTGAATGCTGCCTGGCTAACTACCTCATTTGGACGTAGAAAATGTCCCATCCTATTCAAATGGAAGGCAACAACAACCTTAGGCAAATACCAAAATGATTCCTTAAAGAAACATTTGTGCTTTAGAGGAAGAAAGTCATAACTCTGATTTGTTTAAAAGCCTCACTGTGGTACTTCCCAATCACTGCATGTAATGCCGATGAGGCTACAGCCCTTAGTGGAGTCTCTAAGTGCATGGCTAGTTTAGTCTCCTGCTGATGGTAATATGTGTATTTCTTCCCTCGCAGACTGTTCATGAATTGTGTGATTGCTTGATATGGAATTATGAAGAAATAGATCAATAAACACAGCAGGCTTCTGGGTTAAAGCCTTGGCTTAAGCAGTAGACCTATGAACAAATGGGCTGCTTAGAAATTGCAAAAGCCTAGAGCTGGCCATGCACATTCCCCTTTGGGAGAACATTAGCAAGTGGAGTTACAGACATTAACAGATAAATATGGAGAAGCAGATGTGTTCAGAACAAAATCTATTACCTACCAAGTTAGCCTTGGGATTCCAGCTGGCTATCTTTAGAATTTACTAGAGCCATGGGTGTGCAACTGAGACTGCCACTTTACACAATAAGAATTATAAGGAAATAATCCCTAAGTCCTTGAAAACAGCATATTTGTACCATGTCTCTCAAGAAGCGACTGACTGTGTACTTCACTCTTCCTGTTAAGACTTTGGCAGCACAGAGAGCTAAATTACTGAAGAGATACATCATAGAACAAGGACCTTCACAAAAATAGAGGAAATTCAAATTTTAGATTAACAGATATATTTTGTATTTCACAGATACATATTAAAGTGACCATCAAGGGAATAAGAAATGATAGGTGGATCTTAATTTGACCAGATTTTTTGAGCCAATGGAGTCTGTCAACTAGAGACTGGCAGAATCTTAATTTAGCAGTTAAGCAATATGTTGAACTTTGTCCTCACTACAGGCCAGTTAGGAACACAGAAGTGCCTATGCTCTCTCTGCAATTGCCTCATCACAAACAAAACAGTAACATTTCTCATGAGAAGTGATAATGAGAAATTAACTTAAAGTATCAAGAGCTTCTTTAGAGACACTATTAGGAAAGTTACCTGATAAGTTGGAGAGGACTAAAAGAAAAAATAGAAGTCTGCATGCTTGTGGATGGAGAGCAAGCTCCTCCAACTGTGTTTACAGTGGCACTGGACAAGCAAATAAAATCCCCAATTTAAAAAAATAACAAAAATCTTACACATGAAGATTTATACTCTTCTTATGTTGTACTTTTTCTTTATTAAGAAAGGAATAACTTATTTACAATAATTGTTTTGAATTAAAAGTTATTAAAATTGTCTCATTGTATTATATCCACTCATATCTTTATACATTTGCACAGCTTCTTGACAATGTTAAAGAATATATATATATATATATATATATATATATATATATATATATAAGTCTTTTACTAAACCCAATTTTCAAACATTTATAATGCCTTGTTATAATTTTTTATTATCTTTAAAAGGATACCATAGTTAGCAAAGGTCACCATGAATAAAGAGATATATCTCTGTCTCATGCCAACAAATCAAGTTGTCACATATAGGAGGTAGAACTGAGATACTGGGCACTGATTCTCACCTTTCTAGAGCCTGAAGTCTGGCAGCCATCAGTGTGCTAGCCCTGTTTTGTTCTAGTGGTGTCTTTTTGTGACTTACAAATTGTGACATTCTTACTATGTTCTCCTTTTTCCCTGGGAGTGAAAACAGGGAACACATACTGTTTCTGTAGAACACAAGCAAGAAAAGGCACTGGCTACAGAGGATTGGGAGTAAACATTTTGAATCTGTCCCACACAGCTTAAACCCTAATATTCCTCTATCTTTTCATTCTTTGAGGTCTCCAGTGGCAAGAACTTGGATAGCTACACTGTTCTTTTAAACATTCACAAGCTTTTCATTCTTTGTCTGTTCACCCTTGATTTTGTTGTTGTTTTGACTTGTTGTCTTGAGATGCAGCAAAGGCATATTTTCCAAAAAATTATAACAATACGATCAAATAAAAATTTTAATTGATTTAAAAGTTAAAAAAGGACAGGTCTCTTTTGTGCCACTTCCAAGCACCCCAGAGAGCCAGACTGCCCATGACCTCCTCCAGGGTGTAGGCAGGTCATCTTCCTGATCTCCCCATCCACATTTTCAGTGTAAACCACCAGATCTATAGATGGTCTCACATCCCCTGACCCAGACTAGTTGTACCAACTCTCATTGTGGCACGGCTAACCTCTAGGATTCTGCCAGGACTCTCCAGTCTGGAAACACCCACAGGTCTCATCTGCAACTTACAACAATCTGTGCTAGCTAAATTTATCATGTCCTCTTCCATTTTCTGGCCAATTGAGTCACTCTGACCTTGCCATACATACCTTCTTCTCAGATTGCTAGATCTAGTCTGGCCCATATACAGTACCCTGGCATAGTTTGGCCTCATTCTATTTCATCATGAACAATGTCCAGGCTTCAGCTAGAATCTTCTATACCTATCCTCCAGGCTACTTTCATGTCCTATCCAACCTTTCTATACAGCCCCAGCTACCCCAGGCTTAGAGCAAAGAGTACATCCTATAAACCAAAATAATTTCCTCATACATCTGACTTCATTCTCCCTAAGTTATGTCCAACTTGTAAGCCCAATGTGCCCACATACATTTTACTGTACCCCAACCTGCTGTGTCCATATCAGATGTAGAACTAACAAAATAAGTCCATAAGCCCTGGATTCATTGCAAAAATGCCAATAATATGAAAGAGCAAGACAGTATTTTCTTTCAAAAAATTACTAATCATATAGAAAGATTCATCTATTGGAATTACCGACACAAAACCCAGGACACATAAATTAAAAGAATAATCATAAACATCACTAAAGAATTAGATGAGTTTAAAGAAGACACAAAGACACAGATCAATAAAATTAAGGTGAAAAAAATAGGGAAAATAAACACCTGAAAGATGTGCAAGAAAACACAAACATAAGGCTGCTGAAAATTATGAACACAATGAAGGACTTAAAAATGGTAATAAAGAGATAGAAACACAGATGAACTCAATCTGAAATGAAGTTGGGAACGATAAAATCCATAACTCAGTTAGAAAACACAAAAAAAGCTATAAAAGTAGAGTAAATCAAGCAGAAGCTAGGATATCAGGATTAAAAGATGAAGTACAAATAGAGACAAATAGAGACAAAATAAGCAAGGAATATGAAAATCGCAGAACAGGAAGACACAGAAAACCGTTACACCACGGGGAAAAAAAAAAAAAAAACTTAGAGCATAAATGAGGGTGAAGAATTTCAAGTCATGTTTATAGGCCAAATCTTCAACATGATTGTAGAAGAAAGCTTCCCCAGGAAAAGGAAAGGCATCCTCATATATATACAGGAAACACAGAGAATACTGAAACAAGTTCATTAAACAAAATCACAATCATATAGCATAGGATAAACACAAAGTATATGTAAGCAAAGAAAGTATATTGGAAGCTACAAGAGAAGAAACACAAGCCACATATAAAGGCAAACCTATCAGAATTACACCAAACTTCTCCATGAAATCTCTGAAAGCCAGAGGGACCTGGATAGATATTCGACCAACTCTGAAAGAACACCGATGCCAGCCCAGACTACTATACCCAGCAAAGTTTTCAATCACTATAAATGGAGAAAACAAGAAATTCCATGACAAAACCAGATTTAAACTATTTGTAACCACTAATCCAGCCCTACAGAAAATTCTGGAAGGAAAACTCCAACCTAAGGAAATTAACTACACTCACATAAATATAGGCAATTGATGGGGAATGTACTGTGTATGTTTATCTTATTGATTGTTAAATAAAATACTGTTTGGCCAATGAGACTGCAAGTAGACGGGACTAGGAGTCAAAGAGGATTCTGGGAAATGTAGTAGAGAAGTGATGACCCAGACAGGAAATGACATAGCAAGGAGACTCATATTTAAGCAAAGGAGAAACAGGAAGGGCCCCTTTTTCCGTTCGCCTCCTCCAGCGGCAGGATGTGAGCCATCAGCAAGGAGGGACGCCAATAAGGCATTGGATAAGATAAGTTTTATAAAATATATAGATGTATGATAATTGAGACTGAGCTAACAGATGAGAATCCTAGTCATTGGCCAAGCAGCATTGTACCTAATACAAGTTTCTGTGTATTTATTCATTTGGGCCTAACTCAGGCAGGCGGCTGGCAAAAAGCTCACATGTGGCGGTGGGGCTTTTGGCGGAAAGATTTATCGTAACAGGCAATAGATAATCCCACTCTACAAAAAGACAAAATAAAAGGCAGGGTAATTCCACATACAGTACCAGTACCAACAACAAACCGAAAACAAACAATAATAAACACTCAATGGACCTTAATTTCCCTCAATATTAATGGTCTTAACTTGCCTATAAAAAGACACAGGCTAACAGATTGGATGTGAAGACAAAATTCATCCTTCTGCTGCATACAAGAAACATACCTCGAATTCAAAGACAGACACTACCACAGAGTAAAGGGTTGGGATATGATATTACAATCAAATGGACCCAAGAAACGAGCTGAGGTAGCTATCCTAGTATCTAAAAAGTTAGACTTCAAACTAAAATCAATCAAAAGAGATGAAAAAGGCCATTTCATATTCATAACAGGAAAAATCCATCAGGAAGAAGTCTCAATCCTAAACATTATTGCCCCAAATACAAAGGCACCAACATTCTTAAAAGAAACATTATTAAAACTCTAATCACAAATAAGGCCTCACACAGTTATAGTGGGAGACTTTAACATCCCACTCTCACCACGGGACAGGAACACCAGACAGAAACTTAACAAAGAGACAAAGGAACTAACAGAAGTTATGACCCAATTGGAATTAACAGACATCTATTGAACTTTCTATCCAAACACAAAGAATATAACTTCTTATCAACATTACATGGAACCTTCTCAAAACTTGACCACATACTCGGCAACATAGCAAACAATAACAGGTACAAAAAATTGGAATAATCCCCTGTGTCTTTCAGACTACCATGCTTTAAAGTTAGAAAACAAAAACGAAACAAAGTTCAGGAAACCTACTAACTCATGGAAATTGAACAACACACAATTACACCATTCCTGGGTCAAGGAAGATATAAAGAAAGAAATTAAAGACTTCCTAGAATTCAATGAAAATGTAGACACAACATACCCAAACTTATGGGACACTTTGAAAGCAGTATTAAGAGGAAAGTTCATAGCTCTAAGTGCTCACATGAAGAAACTAGAGAATAGCCACACCAGAGATCTGACATCACAGCTGAAAGCTCTAGGAAAAATGGAAGCAAATTCACCCCAGAGGAGCAGACACCAGAAAATAATCAAACTGAGGACAGAAATCAACAAAGTCGAAATAAAGAAAACAAGTCAAAGAATCAATGTAACAAAGAGTTGGTTCTTCGAGAAAATCAACAAGATAGAAAAACCGTTATCCAAACTAACCAAAAAGCAGAGAGAGAACATGCAAATTAACAAAACCAGGAATGAAAAGGGGGACATAACAACAGACACTGAGGAAATCCAGAGAATCTTCAGGTCATACTTTGAAAACCTCTACTCCATAAAATTTAAAGGAAATGAACAATTTTCTGGATAGTTATCACTTACCAAAATTGAATCAAGAACAGATAAGCAACTGAAACAGACCTATAACATCTAAGGAAATAGAAGCAGTCATCAGAATTTTCGCAACCAAAAAAAGCCCAGGGCCAGATGGATTCACTGCAGAATTCTAACAGAAATTCAAAGAAGAGCTAATACCAATACTCCTCAAATTGTTCCACACAATAGAAACAGAAGGGACATTGCCAAACTCTTTTTACGTGGCTACAATAACCTCGATACCTAAGCCACACAAAGACACAACTAAAAAAGAGAACTACAGACCAATATCCCTCATGAACATTGATGGGAAAATTCTCAATAAAATATTGGCAAATCGAATCCATGAACACATCAGAGAAATCATCCACCAAGAACAAGTAGGCTTCATCCCAGGGATGCAAGGTTAGTAAAAAATACAAAAATCCATCAATGTAATCCACCATATAAACAGACTGAGGAAAAAACCCACATGATCATCTCACTAGATGCCAAAAAAGCCTTTGACAAAATCCAACATCCCTTCATGAAAAAGGTTTTGGAGAAATCAGGGAAAACAGGAACATACCTCAACATAATAAAAGCAAAATACAGCAAGCCAACAGGCAACATCAAATTAAATGGAGAGAAACTCAATCCAATTCCTCTAAAATCAGGAACAAATCAAAGCTGTCCACTTTCTCCATACCTCTTCAATATTGTCCTTGAAGTTCTAACTAGAGCAATGAGACAACAAAAGGATATCAAGGGAACAAAAATCAAAAAGGAAGAAGTCAAACTCTCACTATTTGCAGAGGATATGATAGTCTATATTAGTGGCCCAAAAAACTCTATGAGGGAACTATTACAGCTGATAAACACCTTCAGCAAAGTGGCAGGATACAAGATTAACTCAAAAAAATCTGTAGCCCTACTATATACCAATGACACATTGGTGGAGAAAAAAATCAGAGAAACATCACCCTTTACAAATGCAACAAACAACATAAAATACCTTGGGGTAATACTAACCATAAAATGAGAAAGACTTGTACAATAAGAATTTTGAGTCTCTAAAGAAAGAAATTAAGGAAGATAGCAAGAAAATGGAAAGAACTCCCATGCTCTTGGACAGGTAGGATCAACATAGTGAAAATGGCAATCTTGCCAAAAGCAATTTACAGATTCAATGCAATCCCCATCAAAATCTCAAAAGAATTCTTCACAGACCTGTAAAGAAGAATTCTTAACTTTATATGGAGAAACAAAAGACCCAGGATAGCCAAAACAACCCTGTACAATAGAGGAACTTCTAGAGGCATCACTATCCCTGATTTCAAGCTCTATTAAAGAAATATAATCCTGAAATCAGCTTGGTATTGTCACAAAAATAGTCAGGTAGACCAATAGAGTTGAAAACCCTGATAATAACGCACACACCTACGAACACCTGATTTTTGATAAACAATCCAAATTTATATGATGGAACAAAGAGAAAATCTTCAACAGATGGTGCTGGCATAACCGGTGGCAGACATGTAGAAGACTGCAGCTAGACCCAAGCCTATCCCCTTATACAAATCTTAAGTCAAAATGGATCAAAGACCTCAACATAAATCCAGCTACACTGAACCTATTAGAAGACAAAGTGGGAAATACCCTTGAATTAATTGTTACAGGAGACTGCTTCCTGAACATTACACCAGTAGCACAGACACTGAGGTCAACAATTAATAAATGGGTCCTCCTGAAACTGAGAAGCTTCTGTAAGGCAAAGGAGAAGTCAGCAAGACAAAATGGCAGCCCATGGACTGGGAAAAGATATTCACCAACCCCACATCTGAGAGAGGGCTGATCTCCCAAATATACAAAGAACTGAAGAAGCTAGTCTCCAAAACACCAAACAATCCAATTAGAAGTGGGGTACAGAACTAAATAGACAATTCTCAATAGAGGAATCTAAAATGGCTGACAGACTCATAAGAAAGTGCTCAACATACTTAGCCATCAAGGAAATGCAATTCAAAACAACTCTGAGATACCATCTTACTCCTGTCATAATGGCCAAAATCAAAAACACCAATGGCAGTTCATGCTGGAGAGGATGTGGAGAAAGGGGAACACTTCTCCACTGCTGGTGGGAGTGCCAACTTGTACAGCCACTTTGGAAATCAGTATGGCAGTTTCTCAGGAAAATGGGAATCAGTCTACCACAAGATCCAGCAATTCCACTCTTAGGCATATAACCAAAAGAAGCACATTCATACAACAAGGACATCTGTTCAACGATGTTCATAGCAGCACTATTTGTAATAGCCAGAAACTGGAAGCAGCCTAGATGCCCCTCAATCGAAGAATGAATAGAGAAAATGTGGTACTTTACACAATGGAGTCCTACTCAGCGGAAAAAAAACTAAGGAATCTTGAAATTTGCAGGAAAATGGATGGAACTAGAAGAAACCATTCTGAGCCAGGTAACTCAATTGCAAAAAGACAAACATGGTATGTACTCACTCATATGCAGAATTTAGACATAGAGTAATGGATTATCAGCCTACAATCCACACAGCCAAAGAAGTTAATAAACAAGGAGGGCCCTAAGAGAGATATACATGGTCTTCTGGGGAAGGGGAAAGGGTCAAGGTATGCTGAGCAAAGTGGGAGCACATGAAGAGGGGGGAGGGAACTAGGAGAATGAGAAGGGGAGAAGAGGAGGGATGCAGAGGACATGAGGGAGCAGAGAGTTTGAGTCAGGGGTTGAATAGATGATAACAAGAATGAAGATATAATAGATGGAGACATTTTTGGTTTACAGAGAAATCAGGCACTAAGGAAATGTCTGGGAGATCTACAAAGATGACACCAACTAACAATCTAAGCAACAGAGGTGAGGCTACCATAAATGCCCTCCCTTGAGAATGAGATTGATGATTAACTTATATGCTATCCTATAGCCTTCATCCTGCAGCTGGTGGAATTAGAAGCAGACACCCACATCTAATCACTGAACTGAACTGAAACCCAGATACAGAAAGAAACCCAGTCCCATGCTGGTGAAACCCACAGAAACAGCTGACATGAACATTGGGGAACTTTTGTTCCCCAGACTGATAGCTGGAACACCAGCATCGGACTGATCCAGACCCCAGGAATGTGGGTTTCTGTGAGGAAACCTCAGAAATCTATGGGACCTCCTGTAGTAGTTCAGTACTTATCCCTAGCATAGGTGTGGACTTTGGAAGCCCATTCCATATAGAGGAATACTCCCTGAGCCAACACACTTGGGGTGGGCCTAGGCCCTATCCCAAAGGATAAAATAGACACTGATGACACTCTATGGAAGGCCTCATCATCCAGGGCGGGCAGAAGGGATATGTGATAGGGTTTTAGTTAGGTGGAGTAGTGGTGGGGGAGGAGGGGAGGGAGAGGTAGCTGGGATTGTCATGTAAATCAATCCTGCTTCTAATTCAAATAAAAAAGTTGAAAAAGTAAGAAAGAAATCACATGAAAAAAACTAATAAAAACACATTTCAATAATAACTGTAAATATCAATGGCTTCAATTTTTCAATCAAAAGATACAGAGTGACTCAATGGATCAATAAACAAAATCCATCTATCTACTGTCTACAAAAACCACATCTTAGATTTAAAGATAGGCACCATCTGAGAGTAAAAGGATAGAAAAAAACATTCTAATTAATTGGGACAGGAAAGCAAGTAGATGTTGCTATTCTAATAGACTTCCAAATAAAATTAATCAGAAGACATGAAGAAAAACATTTCATTCTAATCAAAGGAATCATTCACAAAGAAAACATTACTATTCTAAATATATACATAAAACTCTGGGGCACCAAATTTTATTTTGTTTTTATTTTTTTATTTTTTGGGCAGCAGGAGTTTTGAGACAGGGTTTCTCCGTGGCTTTGGAAGCTACCCTGGAACTAGCTCTTGTAGACTAGGCTGGTCTCAAACTCACAGAGAACCGCCTGCCTCTGCCTCTTTAAAGGCATGTACCACAACTGCCCGGGTCCCAAATTTTATTTTTATATGAATTACTGGATTTTAAGATGAATTTTAACAGTTGGCCGTTGATGGTGCCTGCCTTTAATCCCAGCATTCAGAAGGTAGTATTAGTGAATCTCTGTCAGTTCCAGGCCAGCCTTGTCTACATAGTGAGTTCCAGGACAAGCTCTAAACCCTGTCTTGAAAAACAAAACAAACAAAAAAGATGCATGTTAACATCAATAATAGAAGGTGATTTCATTAACCAACTTTGGCTAACAGACAGAAAATCTGGACAAAAAAGATCATCAGAAAATCATCAGTGTGTCTGGGTGGGACCCCTGCAGGCATTACAGTCAGCAGTCAAACAATATACATGCATGAAGAAGTAAGAATGAAAACGTCAGCCCACAGAATGGGAAAAGATATTCACCAACCCCACATCTGACAGAGGGCTGATTACCAAAATATACAATGAACACAAGAAGCTAGTCACCAAAACACCAAACAATGAAATTAAAAGTTGGAGTGCAGAACTAAATAGACAATTCTCAACAAAGGAATCCAAAATGGCTGAAAGACACTTGAGAAAGTGCTTAATATCCTTAGCCATCAGGGAAATACAACTCAAAACCACTCTGAGACCTTACTCCTGCCAGAATGGCTAAAATCAATAACTCCATTGACCATCTATGCTGGAGAGGATGTAAGAAAGAGGAGCTCTCCTCCATTGCTAGTGAAAGTGCAAACTTGTACCTTCATTTTGGAAATCAGTATGGTGGTTTCTCAGGAAAATGGGAATCAGTCTATCTCAGGATCTATCAATTCCTCTTTTGGGCATATAACCAAAGAATGCACATTCATACAATAAGGACATATGTTCAACTATGTTCATAGCAGCATTATTTGTAATAGCCAGAACTTGGAAACAACCTAGATGCCCCTCAACTTAAGAATGGATTGAGCAAATATGGTATATTTACACAATGGAGTACTTCTCACAGGAAAAAAAAAAAAACAATGGAATCTTGAAATTCACAGGGAAATGGATGGAACTAGAAGAAACCATCCTCAGTGAAGTAACCCAATCACAAAAAGATAAATATGGCATGTACTCACTCATTTTTGAATTTTTAGACAGAGAGCAAAGGATCACTAGCCTACATTTCACACTGCCAGAGGAGCTAGGAAACAAGGAGGTCCCCAAGAGAAGATTGCATAGTCTCTCGAAGAATGGGATGGGGACACTAATCACTGACCAAATTGGAGCCTGGGGGAAGGGAAAGGAAGGAGAGTCTTCATCGAGTTGCTGTTCCAAGCAGAAACAGACACCCATAGCTAAGCATAGCTAAGCACTGAACCATGTTACTGGAATTCAGTTGTGGAGAGGGGGGAGGGTTGAGCAAATGAGCCAAGACGGGATGGTGAGACCTGCAGAATCAGTGGACCTGACCTACTGATAGAATGGAGACCCTAGTCATAAAGCTGGGGGAACAGCATTAGACCAAACCAAACTCTCTGAATTTGGGTACCATCAAGGAACTCAAGACAGTCTATGGCTCCTCTGACAGTGGAGCCAGTCTTTATCCCTAGAGCACAAATAGACTTTGGGGACCCATTCCCTATGGTGGGATACTATTGCAGCCCAGATACAGCAAGGAGGGTCTAGACTCTCCCCCAAACAATATGACAGACTTTGAACGTCCTTGGTAGAGGGCCTCACACTATCCCTGGAGAGGAGCCGAGTGTGGGTTGGGGAGGATTGGGTGGGGAACATGGGAGGAGGGGAGGATGAGGGAATGGGGGATGGGGATGTAAATATGAGTAATTAAAAGTAATAAAAAATTTTAAAAACACAATAAAAACCCAAAGAATACTAGTTAAGCTCCACTTAGGGTATATCAAACATTGGAGTGTGATGCCAAGCTGTTGATTGCCAGAATATTGAAACCCAATACAATTTGGAAAAAAAATTATTAGTGTAATGCAATCCCCAGTGAATGAGGAAGTACCGTTACATTGCAGCTCTACTCAAAGTATTTATCATTTCTACCAAGAATTTGGGTTTTAGATATGGGCTATATGCATTAGCTTAAGGGCTAGGGAAGGGTCTGACATTATCTTGTTCATACACACAGTGTAGAGGTCATTTGGTCCCAGTTGAGGGAGCTTGGGGAAGCCATTGGCGACACAGATAATGTTAGGGTCATTGAGACTACTATCTACTTCCTGGTCCTGGTTGTAGAACCTTGATACAGCCTGATAACACAGATAATGCAGATCATTAGGCTACTAATCACCTCCAATTCCTAGACTTCTGTGTGGAAAAACAGGTTACTCTCTTTAGAAAGAACAATCCTTCATGCTCAATGTTTCTTATTTCCAAGGAGATCTGTGAAAGAAATAACCACTATGTTCCCAACATAACATCATTTTTGACTTTATAGATCAAATAGACCTAACAGATATCTATAGAACATTCTATACAAACCCCATGGCATACATATTTTACTCAGCAGCACAAGGAAACTTTTCTAAATTAGACCCCATCCTGGAACTCAAAACAAACCTTTATAAATTCAGAAAGATTTAAATCATTCATTGTATCCTATCTGACCATAATGTAATGAAACAAAATTGAGAGCAAATAAATACAGTAAATACATAAACTACTGGAGAATAAACAACTCATTACAAAATGATAAGTGGGTCAAAGAAAAATATCAAGAAAGAAATTTTAAAAATTATTGGAACTATATTCATTGCTGCTCTATTTATAATATCTGGAATGTGGGGAAACCACAATGTCCTTAAACCTATGAGTAGACAATGAAAATGTGGCATGTACTTTGGAATACTACTCAGCTATGAAGAAAAGTGAAATTATGAACTTTTCTAGCAAATGGGTAGAACCAGAAAAAAATCATATTGAATGAAGTAACACAGACCTTAAACACAAGTTTTGCACTTTCTCTCTCACCAGGGGCTCCTAGCTCAACATCTTAAGTTGTGATTACATATCCCAGAGTAACTGCAGAAACCAGGAAAGTAAAAGGAACCATTGCTGGGGTAGAGGGATAAGTGAGCAATGGAGAGAGAAATAGCAGAGTACAAGTAATCTGATCAGTGAAATGGGGAAATGGAGTGTTCTTAGTGAATGGATATGGGTAAATACAAAAGGAGAGAGAATGGTAAGAAGAATTCATAAGCAATTATACTGTTAACTACTTGTCTAAAAACTATATTATCCATATTTCTGCATATAGATGTACAGAAACTGTTTAAATAGACCTTTTTCATCTGGACTGAAATCACTTCAAAATAAACCCAATACCAGACATG
This sequence comes from Cricetulus griseus, assembly GCF_003668045.3. NCBI lineage: Eukaryota > Metazoa > Chordata > Mammalia > Rodentia > Cricetidae > Cricetulus > Cricetulus griseus. The sequence goes on along the minus strand of NW_023276806.1, from coordinate 123,929,440 downwards.
AGAAGGCTACTTTTGAGTTGTTGGACAAAGCTGTCCAGGAGACTCCCCAAACATACAACATATTGCCATTGCCTTTGGTTACTCCTCAGAGGTGGAAGGTAAGTCCTTACTGCCAAAGACATCATGTACTTCAGAAACAGGGCCTACAGGTCCTTTAGATAGAGGCTGACCTGAAAGCCTCCTCCTTAAAGAGTAACATTCATGGTACCTTAAGGTGCCATGCAGGCTTCCAAAGGAAGGAAGCAACCAACAATCTTACCCATATATAACACCTATGAACCACGGCAATAACAGGCATGGCATCATAACAGGCATGAGAAGGCATTCATGCCTTGTAGTCAAAGTTCTTTAATTAAACTTAAATCCTGCTTCAGCCTTGCCTGGTACTGGAAACCTAGCCACACTCTCAGTGTTGTCATGGACCTTGAAGAAGAACCTACAACTGACATTTTGCCAAGCCAGTGTAATCATTAAGGCTAATCTAAGTATCTATCCTTACAACCACAGTCTTCACCACCCATCAAAAAATATTTCTTTTCAACAGAGAGAGACTATTACAGAAATCTACAACTAATCAAAATGTAGAGTTGTAGAGCTTAGTCCCAATAGAGTCATCTACAGAGTATTCCTGTACCTAAGTGTCGGGAAACATTGTTGAAGAAGAAATGGAAAGATTGTAAAAGCCAGAGGATCAGGAAGTTTTCTGAGATGTATCTTAAAACTTGTGGCATAAATTATCATCAACATGACTAGCTGAATATTAGCGGAAAAATAATCACACCAAATAAGTGCCAAAGTGAAGATAGGAAAGCCAACGAGGCTTCAACTCTACAAGAACTATAGACAACTGAGAAATGCTAATGGGAGAGTTAGACTTCTCCAGGGAAGAGCACACCAATTAGTTATCTAATAAGAAACAGTCAGCCCTGAAAACATACATACATACATACATACATACATACATACAAGTAACATTGTACAGACTGAGTTGGTTATATTTAGGAATACATTTGTTAATACATGTAAATATATGCATGTGGGGTAGTTTTAATCAGAGTGGTCCTGCTAGGTTCATATATTGGAATCTTTGATCCCCAGTTAATAGAATAGTTTCAGAAGGATTAGGAGGTGCTGTCTTGTTGGAGGATTTGTATCAACAGGGTTTCAAAAGGCCACATCATTCCAGTTAGTTCTATCTGTCTCTCTGTCATTCTATCTCTCTGTCTCTCTCCTGTCTTTGTCTCTCTTTGTCTCTGTCTCTCTCTTTCTCTGCATTTTTTCTGTTAACCAGATGTGAACTCTCAGCTATGTCCCCAGAGCCACGTCTCACTACCTGCTGCCATGTTGTCTACCATGATAGTCACGGATTCACCCTCTGAAACTGTAAGCAAGTCCCCAAGAAAATGTAAATTTGTCTTAATCATGGTGTATTTTCACAGAAACAGAAAAGTAACTACAACAGAATTTAATAACAGTTAGAGAATGAAAAAGCTATGATTTTGAAAGAGAACAAGAATGTGTGGGAGGGTTTAAAGGGCAGAAAGCAAAGGCAAAAGATGTAAACATTTTGTATTCTCAAAAAAAAAAAATAGAGAACTCATTGGCCTCGTGGTCATTTATGAAGTCTCAATAATTTTAACAAACCGTTAAAAAAAGGATAATCAAAAGGCTAAAGGCAAGTTAGTGTCCTAGCAGACACAAGAATAAAAATAATTTACTATATCCTAGGAAACATTTCATTATTTTATATTAATTTTTACAACTTTACATTAATTTAACTTGATAAATAATAATATTCCATAAAATATAAGTGTCTAATGAAGTTTTTGAAAGTTAAAATAAACAATGGTATTAGAAGACATTAAATTTTATTAGAATAGAATTAAATGATTATTTAAAATATCTCTACATAGTTAGGGTCTAGTTAATTTCTCACTAGTCCTTCCTTTAACTAGTCCCTATGCTATTTATTTAAATGTGAACAGATATGTCATAGAAAGATCAAATAATAAGAGACAGCATATAATTTTAATTAAATATGTATTATCTTATTTTAATGTTATTAATATACATGAGTATAACTCTTCATTATCTATTACATAATATTGTCTTTTAGGATTGCCTTCATGTGGCTTTGCACCCAAATGACTCACTCTTAAAAAAAGCTTCACCCTCTGCCATGGTCTCAAAATTGACATATATATTTTATATTTGATATATATATATATATATATATATATATGAGTTAAATAATTCTATATATTATTATTTATACACTTACTAACATTTGTATACTTTTATTAGTGTTTCTATTCCACAAAAAGTCATTTGAAAAAAATACAGTTGATGGAAAATGTACTGTGTATGTTTATCTTATTGATTGTTAAATAAAGTTCTGTTTGGTCAATGAAACAGCAAGTTAGACAGGACTAGGAGACAAAGGGGATTCTGGGAAATGTAGCAGAGAAGTGGTGACCCAGGCAGGAAGTGACATAGCAAGGAGAGTCATATTTGAGCAAGGAGAAACTGGAAGTGTCCTTTTTTCCCCTCAGCAATTCCTCCAGCAGCACCATATGAGCCACCAGCAAGAGAGGGTGCCAGAAAAAGGCATCCTCTATAAGATAAGTCTTATAAAATATATAGATTTTTGATAACTAAGACTGAGCTAACAGATGAGGAATCCTAGTCATTGGCCAAGCAGCACTGAACCTAATACAAGTCTCTCTGTGCATTAATTTGGGCCCTAACTCAGGCGGGCGGCTGGCATAAAGGAAAGCACACATGTGGTGGTGGGGCTCGGGCAGCTTTTGGCGGAAAGATTTATGATAACATACAGTGGCTTATCTGTTTTTGTTTTCTCTACTTTTCAAAATAGTTCACAACAAGTATTTGTAGTAAATTATTCCTAAAATTTTCAATAGTACCTTATGAAAACTATTAACATGATCTAGGAGATGAAAATATTTCATTATAAAAGAGTAAAAACAAAAAAGGGTATGTTTTTGTTTAGTGCCAATAATGTTTTATCAAAAGATGAAAATTTTGCTGGGCATTGGTGGCCCATGCCTTTAATCCCAGCACTCGGGAGGGAGGCAGAGGCAGGCAGATCTCTGTGAGTTCAAAGCCAGCCTGGTCTCTAGAGCAAGTGACAGGATAGGCTCCAAAGCTACACAGAGAAACCCTGTCTCAAAAAACCAAAAAAAAAAAAAAAAAACCTGAATTTTTAGCCTGAAAAGAAAATAACTTTAGACAAAACTGCCTTGGGAAGAAAATTATAAAATGATGTTCCAAGTGTATGAGGGCATTTAATAGATATGAGTCGACCAAGTAGTTAGCAAAAGACCCTGTGTCAAGTTTGTGAGAAAATGACAGTTATTCCAGTTCCATGGGGAAACAGAAATCATTGTGGAAAGACAATTTGCAGCATCAATTACAAATTTCCAGCATCAACTACAAAGTTAATTGCTTCCAAGTTGATTAACATGCTTAAAAGTTGATGCTATTGAAATGTCTATCAGGAACTCCATAGCTTCAGAGTACTTATATTATCTGAGACAGCAAGTAATTGAATTAGGTAAATAAAAAAGTGGGCTCACCAGGTAAAGGCACTCACTTGCTGTAACTTGACAGATGTGTTCAGTCTCTGGGACTAAGATGATGGAAGGAGACAACCAACAAACTGAAAATTGTCCTCTGACCACCATGTGTGCATAAAACACAACACACACACACACACACACACACACACACACACACACACATACACACACACACACACACACAGCGCCATATACACACTCACAAACACATATACATAAAGATGTGGGCTTTTAAAGTTTCTTTTAGAAACAATCTTATTTCACGTATCAATCCCCCCATTCCCTCACCCTTCCTTCCTCCCATACCCCTCACCAACCCCCCCAGCCACTCCCTAAGGATAGTGAGGCCTTCCACGGGGGATCATCAAAGTCTGTCACAGCATATGAGGAAGGGCCTAGGCCCTCTTTCCTGTATCTGGGCTGCAATAATATCCCTCCATAGGGAATGAGCCCCCAAAGTCCATTTGTGCACTAGGGATAACACTGGATCCACTGTTAGAGGTCCCATTGACTGCCCAGGCCTCCTAGCTGGCACCCAAATTCAGAGGGCCAAAAAATTCAAGAGAAAATTAGTTTTTTTAAAGCCAAACACTTATTCCTTTTAAAAATATAACTTAGTTTGAATGGATAATGTGTTCTTCATTATATAAAGTTGTCCTTTGCCAATATGTATCTAGAATATTACAAATTTGCTTTTTGAAATGAACATGTGCCTAAAGAAAATATAAAAGTGCTTAAATGGAATTTTTGATTCAAAGATAGGATTTAGTAAATTTGAAACCATCATTTTTCCTTCAAAAGCACACTAAAACTTAACTATTTGTTTAAATTCATATTATAGTCATAAATACATGATAAAGTCAAATAAAAATATTACAATTTTATCAAAATATATCTTAAACACTAGATTAATCTCATGATGACTATCTTAACTAGAAGACATGGTGGACATGCAGATACATCCAGATATGTGGAGGTAAAGACAGATGATGAGAAGCTTTATGGTTTTTAGAGTCAGTTTCTCCCTCAGATGAACAGTAGAATATCAGCAGATTTCTTTACTAAAAGCCATTGAGTCTGCAGTGCATAAACCCCAAATGATCTGAGACCATCTATAATTTCAGCTTTTACTTTCTTGTTGAATTTTTGTTTTTAGATCATGCAAACTCTGAATTGTTTTTCTTTGTGATACATCTATGGGTAGCCTGCATCTTCAGGGAAATAAAGAGCAAAGAGTAAATTCTGGGATAAATTGCATTTCATAAGCAGTGTAGAAATATCTTCTCAAGAAAAATAAAACCTGTGATAAGTGTTTCTAACCAAGCCTGAAGAGACCCAGGAAGCATTGTGAATCCAACACAGAGTAAAATACCTTAACCAGACCAAATATCCCATAACTTAGTAATATGTCATTCCAAATTATTTTCATAACATGTAAAAATATTGCAGAAAATTTTGACCAGAAAAGTTTGGTGCAATTCCACTAAGCTGCAGCTAAATTTTTACTAAAATTATTAGCGTTTGTCCCTGAATACTCCAACTTTTTGTATCATAACACTGTAAATTATATATTGGTAATAAGAACATTTTATTAAAAAATCAAACAATTATGATATTCACAGAAGAGCTACAGTGTTTTTAAATCCATTGTCTTTACTTTTTTTTAATTCTTACACATTTATTTCTGGGTTATTAAAAGAATGATCATTTTATTTTAATCAAACACTTTATTCAAAAGTCACAGCTAATGAGTGTCAAATAATGGTGACAGAAATGAAAGATGCATTAAAAACATCATTTGTAGCTGGAAGAATTTACTCCAGAGAGCCCTTAATTTCAGATCCACTGAAATATCTCTGGCTATTAATGTGGCTTCTGAGTACCTTTATTTTCATACTTGGGCCACTTAACTTTTATGTTATGAATCACAGGGCTACACCATGAAACACAAGTTGCTGTCAAAAGTTCCCCAAGTATAAAAACAAAAAACTTTTTTCCATATTTCATGCCTCACCAAATTATTGAGTACATACTTTGTTAATTTACTCTTTTAAGTGAAGTAAAAGTCATTTAATCATGATTATAGGCTCATTTGCTAAAAACCCCTTTTACTAAGCAGGAGCATGGAATACAAGGAAGGAATTAACAGAAAACCTCTTTTTATAGCTTTCTTTTCCTTAACTGTAAACTGTTCATACTCATCCTAGTTTTGCACAATGCACAGAACCTGCACAGGATTAAATAGAAGGACAAAATTAAAGAGAAGATGAGGGTCAGGTCAGAGGTACTGATAAAGACAGTTCTAAGCAGTGTGAACATTAACATCTGTGTTTTTCTGCTTTGAATTGGCTATCAGAAGGGGGGAAAGAGCAAATCTATTACAGTGTGACTAGACTCCAGTGTTTACAATGAACTGTTAATAAAATATTATGAAGCATTACATATCTCAAGTAATGACACTGTTTCTTGTAATTCAGAAACCAGTTAACATAAGTGGTAAACATCAGTGGCCCTTGCCCACAGACCAAGCAGATTCAATCTGAAGTAGCTGATTGTGAATGAGTGGTCATGAAGTCAAAATCTCTATGAGACACAGAGAGGATGTGTTGGAAAGGTCCAACCAAAAATTTAAAGGTGTCATACATACTGTTCTAATTCTCGCACTACTGTAAGGAAGACACATAGGAGTCCTTATTATCCTGGGTTCCATTTCTAATAAATATAAATTCTGATTTAAATTGAGCCAAATAAAACAGAAAAGACCCTTTGAATACATTGCTGTGTCTCACTTCCCATCCTTTACTAGGCCTATTGCCTAATTAGGATTAGTTCCTGATGAAATGCACTACATTCCCACTAAAATGTAGGCTTGAAAGGCATAAATAGGCGATTATAATAAATAAAATAAGATTGCTGTAAAAAATAAAACAGAAAATTATAGTAGATGAAGGTAAAAAGACTGGAGTACAAAATAAACACATGTAAATTTATTGATTTGAGTCTATATGACTTATTTTATTTAAATATTGGCTAGTGTTTATACTAATCAACTTGAACTTTTTGTATTTGTTAAATTTTCATAAAAATATTACCAAATATGCATCTTAATTTTAGGGAGTCACATAATTTCTCAGTGAAATTACTAGTTCAGCAAGACTCTGTTAGCCAGTAGTTTGCAGAATATGTGGGCTTTTTAAGCTTTGGCACTGAATTCACAGTTCCCATTGTTAAGTGTCAAAAGAAAACATCTTTAAAGAACTATCATGTTGGTGAATCAATTAGCGTGAATTTTATTTTTAAAATTTGCCTTGTCCCCATTTCTACTACTCAAATTTAGAGAGAACTCAGTGTGCTGATATTTTGTTTGTGATCTAGCAAATAAAGCTGAAGATCAGAGTGTAGATATAAAGTCCTAGTTAGCCATAGAGGCTAGTCAGTGATGGCACACACCTTTAATACTCGGTGGGCAGAGGCAGACAGATCTCTGTGAGTTCAAGGATACCCTGGGCTACACTAGATTGATCCAGTCTCAAAAGAGAAACAGAATTCACACCTTTGATCTGAGCATTTTGGATCACACACCTTTAATCCAGCACTAGGGAGGTAGAGACAGGAGTGATATGGCTGAACAAAGAGAGTTATATAAGGGTTGTGGGCTTTTTCTGGATGCCCTTTTCAGGCTGCTGCCAAACTAGGTAGCTACTGTTCTAAGCAGCAGCAGCAGTCAGACACATATATTCATATTCCTGGTTGGCAGATTTGGAAAGACAATTGGGAATACTTAAAGGGAGAAATTAGTTAAAAAGTGTTTCTCCCAAGTTAAAAAATGGGTAACAAAATTACAATAGAGAAAATTAGGTCACTGTATGATTACTCAATGCACTTTTTAAAATTGGAACAATTAAATGAAAAGACAATCAACTTAATTGGGATTGGCATAATGTTAAATATAATCTTGATGATTCTTGGTTTATCTCTAAAAATGTTGGTTGATATGAGTGCCAAGATGCAGGTCTTAGAAAATGTTATTAAAACATATCATAGAGATATTCAAACCCAGACAGAGGAATTTAATGGAGAACCAATTTCAGCATTGCATTATAAGTTTAGAGAGGAACAGCCTAAGGTTTTCAAACAACCAACTTTAACTCATCTAGTCCCTTTATAGGAATAACTGTCAAATGTTAGATATACCTAAGGCTGTGCATGAGTTACATGGACTACTGTAGAAATGTTAGATTTAAGGAGACTGAAGGACGTGATAGTGTCCTATGGCATGCATTCATCTTTGTGAAGCAGATGTTAAACTCATGGTTAACTTGTAACAGAATTATCCCTAGAGACTGGAGAAATTTGGTTACAGCAATCTTGGAGCCTGGACTTCAATTAATTGGAAGATCTGGTGGGAATATGAGACTAAAACCATTGAACTACAAAGTACGGCTAGAGGTATAGAAATTTCCCAAGACCAACTTCTTGGAGAAGGAGAATATGCTAATGTAGAAAGGCAATCTCTATTTGATGGCCACACCTTGATGTTATGCCACACAGCAACTTTGAATGCTTGGAAGGCAATTGGTAAAGTAGGAAAGAAAACTGAGTTATTTACAAAAGTTATATAGTGCCCAAAAGAAACCCCTACTGATTTCTTGCAAAGATTGACTTCAGCAGTAAATAGAATGATACTAAATTCAGAAGCTGGATAAATAATAATCGAATCTCTGGCTTTTGAAAATTCTAATTCTCAATGCAAAATGATAATTAGGCTTATAAAGTCAAGATCTGCACCTTTGGAGGCATGGAACCAAGGTACAATAAATATTGAATGTCCTGACCATGATGCTGCTTAGATAGGACAGGTAATTTCCAGAGGTTTGAAGAAAAATTAAAATGTTAAATGTTTCAATTGTGATAAACAAAAGCCACCTAAAAAGAGATTGTAAACAAGGTATTCTTAGAAACAATGTACTTTCTAAGCAGAATCCATAGAGAATGACCTTCCCTTGTGGATTATGCAGAAGGTGTGGCAAAGGCAGGCATTGGACTAATGAATGTAGATTAACAAGAGACAGTCAAGGTAGCTCTTTAATTTCTGGAAATGACTTGAGGGGCCCCTTACAGGCTCCCATGCCAAATTTAGTACAGTTGATTCTTGTTACTTTAGGAAAAAGGCCTCCCTAGAGCAACTAAAAGATTAGACTTGAATAAGAGAGACCTCATGATTAGAAAACATGATAGTTCATCAAACAGCATGGCTACTCAACCTAAAGTTACATATAAAACTCATTTCATTGGATCAGAAATAACTTGTCATAAAGGAAACTCCCCAAAGTTAGACTTAGGGAGGGTTATTTTCTTTCTTTTCAGGAAAATAAAATGAACTACTTGGAATTTAAAGATTTATGGACAAATAAGCATCCAAAGAAGAAAGGAGAACTACCTGGAAAAAATTACCAAGAAAAGTTATAATCTGACCTAATGCAGTCTCTAAAGTCTCCAAAAAAGATGATGGGATCCCCAAACCAACAATTCCACCAGGACTATGCTAACACCACTAAGCTGAAAAACACCACATAAAGATCAGCTTTGTACTACAAACTTGTCTCAACAATTTCAAGGTGGGTAGCTGCCATGATCCAGTCTCACAGACTACTCTAGTCAGGACTTGAGGCAAGCCCTGCACTTTCCTATTACACAGAGACTGGATAAAAAAAAAAAAAAAGATACAACTACCTCTCCCAAGAGTTGACAATAAACTCACTTTTTTCTTTTCAGTTTCCTCTAAACTAGCTGTTGTCCATAGGCAACAGGAAATAAATTTAAGAACAGGATTCCCACATTCCCAAGAGATGGAGTGGATGGGTTTTTGTCATTCAGTGGGTTATGGATATTTGTCATCATTTAGGGTGGTTGGTTACGAGTTGTTACTGGTAATGGTAAGGAAAAAAATTCAACAAAGAGTTTAGATTCAGGGTTCTTGTTTTGAAAAGAAAAACGGGGATATTGATATAAGAGATAAGAGAAAATTATTGCATCTACTCTGAAAGCAGGGGGTATAGAAATAGGATTCAGGGAGCAAATAGAAATTAAAATATGTATAACACTATCTAAAGAACATGGACTAAAATTCATAAGATAAAGATAGAATTTGAAGTTTAAAAAAATTGTCAAAGAATGCTGTTATATACAAATTTCCCAGGTCAACTTGTTGAAAACTGATGCAAGACTAAAATCTTACATTTTAATAAAGCAATTATCACTTACTTGAATGCACCTAGTGGAATGGGATGGTCTTTGCTGTTGCAGGAGGGTGATGATCTGGATCCAGGATTCCTCATCCAGGTGCCTACCAGTCAAAGCCTGTTCATAAGTCAAAAACCAGAGGTACTCAATTTAAATCGAAAGTTGTGCAAGATAATACATCAATTGCCTTCTGAATTTGATTTAACAGTTAATGTTTTAAAAGTGCTGCTTTGTCAGCTCCTTCTATTATAGAAAATTCTATTGTATTGCATAGAAATTCCATAGTTATTTCTTTTTCTTTTTCCTAAGGATACCTACAATGCAGTCTTTAACATTCGTCTTTTGTTTACATGATAAATTCCCAGACAAACACACACACTTCCCTCTTGGTTAATTTCATGAACATGTTTACATTTGCACTTTAATTCCAAAAGCATTAATGACATACTTACTTTCTGCCACTCACTACTAAGCGTAATAAAAGATAAAGCAGGCAGATACATAGCTAGACAGGAAGTGATTTATTATCTCTTTGGAGAGGGAGAGGGAGCAGGAGAAGCTTAGCCAGGAATCCAAAGGCAAGCTGAAGAACTTATATGAGAATTACAAACATTGTGTAAAATATTCCTTGCACATAGTCCAGGCACTAACCAAGTGGCTGATCTCACCATATAATACTTAATATATCTGTTCTGGCTAGTTTTATGTCTACTTGACATAAACTGGAGTCATTTGGGTAGATGGTCTCTTAATTGAGATAATACCTCTGTAAGGGTGGCCTGGAGGAAAGTATGTAGTACAGGTTTAAAAATCAGTGATTTATATAAGGGACCCAGCTCACTGTGTAAGTTGCCAACCCTGGGCTGGTGATTTTGGTTGCTGTAAGGTAGGCTGAGCAAGCCACTGCAAACAAACAAATAAAGAGCACACGTGTGTGTGTGTGTGTGTGTGTGTGTGTGTGTGTGTGTGTGTGTGTGTGTGTCTGCCTCTAGGATTCTTCCCTGCTTGAGTTCTTGCCTGACTTCTCTCCTGTGATAGACTGTTACCTGGAAGTGTGAGAAAAAACAAGTCCTTTGCCCTCTAGGTTGCTTTTCTTCACAGTTGATCACAACATGAGAAACCACAACTAAGGCAACACCAAAGCTTTGCCTTTTGTTTTATATCTTCTAATGCCAAGTTTGGCTAGTTTCCATCTCTTATTAATTGGCTGTGATATGAATTAGTAAGTGTATAGTCGTTAGTTTCTCACTGTTTTCATAATTATTTATATTAGTTTGACAAATAAAATTTGTATATAAACATAATCCCAGTATGACATTCTGACACATGCACACATTGTGTTATGTTATAATCAAGTTTGTCATTTCTATTTCCTCAACTGTTGATCATTTGTTTGTGACAAAATAGTCAAAATACTTCCTTTTAGCTTGTGAAATCTGTAAATATTTTCCTTATCTACTAACTCCAACTAAATCCACTTCTCCCCTTACAAACTGCCCCAAGTCTTACCTTCTATTTTGATATACATTCCCTAATCTTTGGTGGCCACTTTCTACTCTCAACTAACTTCATTAATTCAATTTTTAACTTTTAAATTCATTTATTTAATTGTATGTATGAGCACATCTCTCTCTCTCTCTCTCTCTCTCTCTCTCTCTCTGTGTGTGTGTGTGTGTGTGTGTGTGTGTGTGTGTTTGAGTACATATGTGTGTTTATGTTGGTCAGAGTACAACTATGTAGAGTTATAAAGTTGCTTCTCTTTCCACCATTACATGGGATTCAAGGATCAAAATCAGGTGACCAGGCTTGCACAGCAAGAGCCTTTCCATGCCTACCCATCTCACCAGACTAATATCCACTTGATTTTTTGTTTTAATTTTTTTCTTTTTCTTTTTTCTTTTTTTTCCAGGATTGACATATAAAACAAACTTGCTTCTAATTTAAATTTAAAAAAGAAGCCTAAAAAATAATCTATTTGCTTTAATTCCACATGTGAATTAGATTGAGTAATATATGTGTTTTTGTATTTGGTTTAGACTTATGATAAAATATTTTGGCTTCATTCATGTTGTTTCATGCAGCATTTATTGACTCATTTCAGGAGCTCTGAAAATTGCAGACTTCCAGGTACTTAGACAAGAATCCTTCTCCCACACTCACTTCCTCTCTCCTTAAGACTTCGTCTAGGTATTCTAGGACCTGCGGTTAGAGTCTCCCATCTGTAATGGTGGGTCTCCATGGACAGTTCTGTGAGCTCTGAAGAGACACAATTCCTATGCCATTCTCTTGTCTCTCCAGAGAGTTTTCCTGCTGGTTCTAAAATGGGTTCATCCAGGAGGATGTGGCATATATATGCCAAACATAGTATAGCAGGCTACTTGAGTGGGGAAGGCAAAAGTTATCACATTGATAACCTGAGTCAGCAGGTCTGTCACTACATTGGTGTACAGAATTTGTACACTAAATGTTAGTGTATGTCCATTGGGATACAACCTTCCTACAGAGCAGAGACTCCAGATTCTAACTAGAGACATAGCAGCTACAAACATAGGATTGAGATAAATGCTGGAAAATATGGATGCTTTGCCTTGATTGTTTTCTATTCCTTAAGCACAGACTATGGGTTTCCTAGATCTCAGAGAATTTGCATAATTTTAAACTGACTTATATATTAAAAAGGAAAAACTTTTGTTTGTATATCAGACCCTCCTGCCTGATGGATAATGCATTTAATTGTTTTCTATTTTGTTTTTAAACTTGTACCATTTGTGTATTTGCTGAGGAAAGATTAAAGGAACTTTTAATTTTAATATTTAATTCTGATGATGGGCTGTCTGATGTAAGCATATTGATATGCAAGTTTTGGGCTTCCTATACACAGAACACTAAATACATATCTGTCCAACATAACAGAGCATACCATATTTGTAGCTTAAGAGGTTTTCTTGGAGGTTAATACAATACTATCAAAAACATTTTTGTAATTTTATGCTTTTATTAGATTATAAGTTATGAATGTCTTTTATTAAGCAATCTTATTCATGCCACTTCACCAATAAAGAACTAATAAAAGCTCTTGGTTATTAATCTCATAAATTTCATTTTCAGCTTGACATTTACAAGAAGGCTGCCATGAGCTATATATTCCGAATCTATATAATTGGGTGTGGAGCTGAGGTTCTCTGATAATCTGTAATATCTTCCAGGGCAAAGCTATTGACTTGATTAACCATGTTCCCACATCCTACAGCTATACATACATGTAGAATGTGCACAATAAGCAGTGTGTGGCATACATGACTCAAACCTTCTGCTTCCAAAGTCTTTTCTATCTAAGACATGCCACACATATTTAGAAAAACAAGTTTTACCATCTTCATGTGTATTACTTTGCTGTCTTAGCTTTCAGATACTTGCCCGGATTTTCCAAGACTGATTATCTACTCTGTGAAACCTATTGTAGCATAGGCATTTATCTTCTTCATGATTATTTCAATGCTATATTAAGCTTGAAAAAAATTTGACCAGATCTGTGGTTCTGTTATAAGCATTTGGTATTTTTTTCACTGCTCACTATGGCTGCATATAATACAGATTCCTTCAGCTCTGCAGGGTACTCTTGAAACCTACAGCATCAGCTATACAGGAGAACTTGCAAGAACCACAGATATTATCCTGATTGCAAACTAAAGTCCCTGGAAACAGGCCTCATTAAACTGTACTTTCTCCAGGACTTCAAGTAACTGTAACATACATCAAGCATTGCAAGACTCTTGATTAGATGGGTACAATAACACCCCTCACCACCTGGCCATAATACCATGGTGTGACTATCACAGCATTTGAGTAATTAAAAGATACTAATTACATCTCACTTTCTCTGAAATGTGCTATCTTGTATCTACTGTGAACGAATGGCAAGGGGAGGAAGCGTTGAACTGTGAGGCTGTAACAGAACTTCCACTGAGTGCTGAAAACAGCCACCACCAAGTCACCAAGTGCCAAAGTGTAAATCCAGCCCCCAAATAGATCAAAAAGTCACAGAAATTAAGAAGATAAGCTACAATTTTCATAGGACTCCCAGTCAAAACCAACTTTGTTCAATAAGTCTCAGCAGGAAACATGAAAAAAGTGGCAAAGCAACCCAGTGTAGAATACAGGTAATCAAGCCTTTACTCTAACGTACATATCCCTAGCTAAGAGTCACAGCGGAGACAAGATAGGACCTGCCATGACACTATGATGGTAGAAATAAATCATAATTGCCACCAAGTCTGTGAAGTAAGTAGCTAAAATCAGAAAAAATAACATTTTAATTAAGGTATATAATACACAGTTTTAACAAAATAATGTATTCATACTTGTCAGGCCCCTTATTTATTTTTCTCAAAAGCATAGACTAGAACCAACAATGATGACTACAAGCTAAAAGGACTATAACTTATCAAATAATGGCAAATAATTAATACAAGCAGAAACAATAAAGGTATTTCTTCTCGAGTATATTGTCTTAAGGAATTGTACATGATTAGATAGATGATGCTGAGGATTGATAGTTAAATAGATGCTAAGTAGATAACAATTACTATGTATAATTAAATGATAATTGCTAGATGTATAGATAAATATATAATTGCCACATGGATGACTACCAGGTAATTGATAAGTGATAAGTGGTAGATAAAACGATAGATGGTGGGTAGTTGATAGATGTATAATCCATTGTTTGATAAAGATAGATGACTGACAGATTATTGATACATCATCAGTTGTAGATAAATATAGATTATAATACCTGGGTAGATGGATAGACAGACAGATATATAGACAAGGGAGAGAGAAAGTTTTGATCCTGGAATTTGTACTAAAAGTCATGGTCTCCCTTCCACATTCAAGCAGAGGACTCCACCACTGAGTAGCACTTCTAACTCTCAAGACATATGATTCCAAATCATATATACTTATCAGCTGTATCAGGAAACACAGAATAAATTATTTCATCTATTGAAGATTTTCTACTTACAGGATAAAAGAAATATGCCAATCAATAAGAATAAACTACTTATGATAGCCTTTTAAAGTTCACATATTTCCCTGACATAAAAATCATTGTTTCCACACCATAGTCTATGCATTTCTCCTTTGAAAAGTACCACAAGCTTTCTACACATTTAATATATACTAATTATTTTATTAAACCTGATACTTTTAAAATTTTGCAACAAGTCTATGAAAAGCACAATAAGTGCTCAAACCTGTTATGTCAAAGGATGATTGGGAGTGGAATGAGTTTACTAAATAATTACAGTTTAGAAGATTTGTTAGAATTCTGATTTAGTTTACATATTTAAATCACAATGAAAGAAATGCATATATAACTCAGATTGTAGACCACATAAACCATGTCTAAAAAATGCACAATTATCCCTCTTTACAGAAACGTTCAGGCCCTTAGAGATGGAAAACTTGCCTCTCTCAGAAATTACTCATAGTGGGGAATATCAGTGCCTCATAAGGAAGAGAGAAAGTCATGAATGCCATGAGCTGAGGAGGCAAAGTGGCTGGGTCAGCTACACAGAATGGTTAAGACCAATGCTCTGAAAGCTTAAGGAGTGGGAAATAACGGTAAATGTTAGCAACATTTTGTAGCAAAGCTGTTAGCCTGCAAAACTAACTTACAGCAAAAAAGTGTTCCCAACTGCATCACTTACAATCAGACAAGAGTATCTGTTGTTCAGAGTGCCATAGAGGATTACTCAGGACTAGCGGAATGTTTTCACTGAACTACGCTTTACTTGTGTTGTCTTCTGCATAGGTACCTCACATCATTCCCCACACAGTAAGAGGTAGAAGGTAGAACTCCTACAAAGAGTCTCCTCACTTTCATCTACCACAGTAATTCACATGTTCTTTTTCAAAAGAAGAGGAAGATGTTGGGCTGAAAATATGAACTCTAAAAACTACTCTGGAATAACCCACTCAAAATACAAAACTCAAAGAAAAATTATATAATTAGATGGTATATGTGTGTGTTTGTAAAATTAACATAACTAAAATTATGTTTAATTATCTGCAGATGCACTAGCAAAATCATTTGATACATTGGTGTTTTAGATTCAGCTTGCTGATCCTATCATGGCAACCGAACAGGTTCCTAGTAAAACACCAGCTCACTATGCTTTTCTAGGTTCAATTCTTTTTCTTTCTTGGTTAACATTTTCCTTTAACAATTTCATAATATATAAATTGTTCTGATTATTCTCTTTCCTCCTTTATGTTTTGCTTATCCCAATATGTTCATATTTTATGCTAATATTTATGTCATCTATCCATGCAATGATACTTACATCTGTCCCTATTGATAATGGCTTCCTAGTGACATTTCTCAAACATATTATAGAGGCAGATTGTGAATAAAACTCTATGTATTAGCTCCAACTTTCCATGAGGTCTGCAACATTCATTTAGTAACAATTAGGCTTATATTCTCATATATAATATGCGAAAATTATATTAATAATAAATTTTTATCAAGTTATTTTGGGGATTAAAAGGCAGGTAAATTACTAAAAATGCCTAAGTACACAAGAAAAAGGCTACCTGTGTTCAAACTGGAGCTATGGCACTTACCTGTGTGCCCTAGGATAACGCAATAAACCTCACTGTACTTTAATAATAAGTACTCAGCAGAGCTAATGATGTCTAGCTTCATTTGAATATAAGGTCTAGCTAATCACAGATTTCATGATTTTTCTCTTTCATTTCCTAATTTATATGTAGGGTATGAAACAGTGTCTGATTTAAAAGTAAAGAAAAATAGGGGCTGGAATTACGGCTCAGTGGCTGATGGAAGCAGAGGACAAACCCACAGTAAACACTGAACTGAATTCTGGAACCCAGTTCAAGAGAAGGAGGAGTGATGAGCAAAGAGGTCAAGACTGGACTGGTGAAACCCACAGAAACAGCTGACCTGAACAAGGGGAGCACATGGACCACAGACTGATGGCTGGGAGGCCAGCATGGGACTGATCCAGACCCCTGAACGTAGATGTCAGTGAGGAGGCCTTGGCACTCTATGGAGCCTCAGGTAGTAGATAGTATTTTTTTCAGAATTTTTTAATTTGAATTACAAACAAGATTGTTCTACATATCAATCCCAGTTCCCTCTCCCTCAACTAAACCCTACCTATCTCATATCCTTTCTGCTCCCCCAGGAGGGTGAGGCCTTCAATAGGGTGTCATCGGAGTCTATTATATCCTTTGGGATAGGGCCTAGGCCCACCCCAGTGTGTCTTGGATTAGGAAGTATCCCTGCATGTGAAATGGTCTCCCAAAGTCCACACCTATGCTAGGGATAAGTACTGAACTACTACAGGAGGTCCCGTAGATTTCTGAGGTTTCCTCACTGATAGATCAGTATTCATCCCTAGTGTAAGAAAGGACTTTGGGAGTCTATCTCACATGGAGGGATGCGTTCTCAGACTGGACACATGGGGGAGAGTCTAGGCCCTGCCCAGGATGATATGACATACTTTGGGGATCCCCCATGGAGGGCCTTACCCTCCCTAGGGAACAGAAGAAGGGGTTGGGGGGATAGTAGGGATGAGAGAGAAGGGGAGGGAGAAGGAGAAGGGGTTGACATGCAAAACAGACTTGTTTCTAATTTGAACTAATAAAAATAATTCCTTGGAAAAAAGAAAGAAAGAAATATGTGCTTAATAAATAAATGAATCAGATACTTACTATGCAAAGGTACTATTTTGCTTATACTGTGGAATAGAGAGTGTACAGGTGAATGGGCTTCATTCGTAACCTTCTGTATCAGTCTTACCACCAATAATGAGGGTGTGATATAAAGCAATAGCAGTGTAATGAGGGAAAGTAACCAGGAAGTGTGTATGCATCATGATGCAGGTTCATCATTGAACACCAGAGATTGAAGGTCAGGAAGAAGAAAAATGAAAACAAAAACAAAAACATAAAAATCCAAACTCAATCCTGAGAATCAAGCTTGATGAACAAAATACAGCCAGAAGTGAGCAGTGTCACTGAACAAAATAGTATCCAGTTCTCTACTGAACGCAAGTACTATGTAGAACTGGAATTAAGGTAAAGATAAATGATGCATTAGACTTGAGTAAACATGTATAACAGTATGGCAGGATACATTAATCATTCAGTAATCTACACAAAGAATATTTAATTGAATTATCTTAAATATTAGTACAAAAATTAGTACAAAAGACTCCATGCTAAATCTGTATCAAAATCTAGTTAAAGCCAACTCTTCCTGAATCTGCCCAACCTCAGGATTCCCAAATAGGGGAGGGTTCTGGAAGTGAGAGCACTGTGTAAATACATTGGTCAACTTGGGAGTTTAATATTTTATGACATTATTATTAGCTTTTCCACCATATTCAAAATACAGGAGGGCATTTTCCCAACGGTACGAAGTTTATCATTACTCTAGTCACAGCACTGAGACCTGGAATCCTCCTATTGATTAAGAAATTCAAGGGCTACCAGTGATTTGGTGGAAGTGTTCAAAGTCGTAAAGAGAGAGATGACCATAGTCACTTAAAGAAAAAAAATAGAAAGAAGGCATTTAAATGAGAGGAAAGGGCAATGTTTGCAGAGAGGGGGTAGATAATCTATGAACACTTATTTTAAGCTGCTCCTGTAGTTAAACTTATCTATTCAAATATATGAACCAGGGACATTGTATATTCTGGGCAAGTTCTCTACCCCTGTGCCATGTCCCCAGCCCCAGACATTTGATTTTAACAGTTAATCCATATTGTGCCATTTTGGGAGACAGCTGTGGTCATAGCAATATTATATCAATTACTTTTAGTCTGTGCTAACTAACCACTGTAACTATGTTTCAGTCAGAGTATTACTGAAATATTTCTGGCACCTGCAAATGTTGAAATACCTTTAATCCCAAATACATCCCAGAAATCATTCTACTTCAATTAAAAACATTTAAAAATATTTAAATTTGATTTGAACCATTTAGTAGATGTTTACAGATGGATTGTCAGATTCAGCCTTCTTACAGGAGAATTTTCCAAAGTTAATGGAAGGATGATGTAATGCTGTCATTATTCTTATTATGCATGAGTATGAATGTGCAAATAATATTGATTCATGATGGCCATCAGAATCAATTTTCTATGTTGATGAAAGGTAAGTGAGCATTGGGTAAGTAACAGTGAAAAACTCATAATTAAAACAGTTAATTACTAATCTCAAAGAACATGGTTTTGTGTTGTAATGTGACACTAAAAGGGTGAACATCTACTGAACCAGTCATGGATTTCCTTCTCTATTGGTTTCTCTCAAGACTTATTGCTCAAGTGAGCAACAGAGATTCTGCTATTCTGAAACTCATGATTAATTGGGAAACAGAAGCTGCTGCTATGTTAGCAAGGGGCCAGAGGCATACCTGTAGAGGACATTGGTAGTTGGCAAATATTACCGAATGAATGAGTCTTTTCAATGTATGCTAAAACTATATTTAGCAATTAAATTAGTATGCTTTGAAAAGTCAAATTCTAGGTCCTTTACAATAAAACCCTAAAGGATGGATACAAGGACTTTCATTCTGTTTCCAATTTAATATAATTGTGTGTGTAAAATGTATTTTGTAGGAGGGCATGCATGCCGAAATCCATGTTTGGTGGTAGGAGTACAAGTTGGGGTGTCATTTCTCTCCTTCCATTTTATGATGACTACCGGAATGGAACTCAGGTCCTCAGGCTTGTATAACAACTGATTTACTCTTTGAGCCACTTTGCAAGTCCCAGAGTCTTCATTTTTTATTTGTTAGTTTTTATTAAAATTAAAAACAATCTATTTTACATAACAATCCCAGTTCCCTCTTCCTCCTGTCCTCCCATTGCCCCATCCATCCCCCATCTACTTCTCAGGGAGGGTGAGGCCTCCCATCAAAGTCTGTCACATCATTTGGGACAGGACCTAGGCCTTCCCCCTTGTATCTAGACAGAAAAAGTATTCCTCCATAGAGAATCAGCTCCCAAAGACCTTTGTGCACTAGGGATAAAAACTGGTTGCACTGCCAGAGGCCCCATAGTCTGCCCATCTCCCCATACCTACACCTATGTTCAGGGGCTTGGTTAGGTCTTATGCTATTTCCTGAGCTGTCAGACTCGAGTCTGTGAGCTCCTACTTTCTCAGGTTAGCTGTTTCTGTGGGTTTCCCCAGCATGATCTTGATCCCTTG
The DNA here is from genome assembly GCF_003668045.3 of Cricetulus griseus. Taxonomy (NCBI): domain Eukaryota; kingdom Metazoa; phylum Chordata; class Mammalia; order Rodentia; family Cricetidae; genus Cricetulus; species Cricetulus griseus. Next base: position 123,909,353 of record NW_023276806.1, on the reverse strand, counting down.
GCTCATCACTCCTCCCTTTCTGCAACTGGATTCCAGGAGTTCAGCTCAGTGTTTAGCTGCTTCTATCAGTTACTGGATGAAGGCTCTAGGATGGAATATAAGGTAGTCATCAATCTCATTATAGGGGAAGGGCACTTAAGGTAGCCTCTCTGCTATTGTTTAGATTCTTAGTTGGGGGGTCATCTTTGTAAACACCTGTATATTTCCCTAGTGCCAGATTTCTTATTAAGCTCATAGTGACTCCCTCTATTAAGATATCTCTTTCCTGCTCTCCTTCTCTGTTCTTCTCCCAACCTGACCTTCCTGATGCTTTATGGTCTCCCATCCCCTTCTCTCCTCCTCTTTCTCTTATCTCCTTTCCCCTCCCCTGTGCTCCCAATTTATTCAGAAGATCTCATCCCTGTCCCCTTCTCATGGGTCCATGTATGCCTCTTTTAGGGCCCTACTTGTTTCCTAGCTTCTGTGGGTTTGTGCATTGTAGGCTGCTTATCCCTTGCTCTATGTCTCATATCTACTTATGAGTGAGTACATACCATGCTAGTCTTTTTGTGACTAGCTTACCTCACTCAGGATGGTTTCTTCTAGTTCTATCCATTTGCCTGGGTATTTCAAGATTATATTGTTTTCATTTCTTACTAAAAATTCCCCAAGTGACTTAAAGTATGTAACTCTAAGGAATATAGAAAGTGAAACAGTCCCTCACATTCATAGTACTTAACCCACTATTATTCCTAACAAACTAGAGATTAATTGTAGGATAAGTTGGGGACAAAAATAGGCCTATCTTTCCATCAAAACTATCACATAAATACTGTGGTAAGTGTATTTAAATTCATGTTATCTATAGCAATAACAAGTAAAATAAAATAATTAGTTGGATATTTTGTTCAATAACAAAACCTAGTATGTAAATACTTCTACTACTGGGGAGTTAATGTGTACATAGTATGACTTTTAAATGTTTTATAGTGTTTCAAGATTAATTACCTTCTGCTTTCATTAGTCATTCACTAAAATAGCAATATTCTGCTCTTAAAACCAAAATATATAAATATCAACTCCAGATTAGATTTACCATATTAGTGATGGGGACTGTATTTCTTTGTATGTTTATCTTATTGATTATTAAATAAAATACTGTTTGGCCAATGAGACAGCAAGTTAGACAGGATGAGGAGTCAAAGAGGATTCTGGGAAATGTAGTAGAGGAGTGGTGATCCAGGCAGGAAGTGATATAGCAAGGAGACTCATATGTAAGCAAAGGAAACAGGAAGTGTACCCCTTTTCCCCTTGCTCCTCCAGCAGTGCAATGTGATCCACAGGCAAGGAGGGATGCCAATAAGGTGTCCGATAAGATAATTCTTATAAAATATATAGATTTGTGATAATTAAGACTGAGCTAACAGATGAGAATCCTAGTCATTGGCCAAGCAGCATTGTACCTAATACAAGTCTCTCTGTGTATTAATTTGGGCCCTAACTCAGGCTGGTGGAGAGTGGCCACGTGTCAGTAGGGAGCGGCCACGTGGCAGTAGGGCTCAGCGGCTTTGGCAGAAAGATTTATTGTAACAGAATGGTGCCAGTGAGCAGGATGACCCAATGCCCCAAGGTTCCCAGAGAAAAACGGAAACTTGCTGCCACAGCCTGCCCTGTTGGGCCACTGAGAGGCATCTGAGCAGCTTCCATATGCTTGCGCCGTCCCAGTGCTTTTGGGGTTTGGACTCGGCACTCCCAAGATGATAAAGTCAGATCCAGATAAAGAAAAACTTCTAAAGGTTTGCACTGTGTTTAAAAATATATGTAGGCTTGTGAGAGAAAAAGTAACAAGAGGAAATAGAGTAGCCAGTTGTGGTGGTGCACGCTACTAGGATTTGCTGAAGAAAGCAGAGACAGGCACATTTCCACAGAGAAACCCTGTCTCAGGAAAAAAAGAAAAAAAGAAAGTAAAACTAAACTAATGAAAAAGCCACATAAAGATGGAAAATACACAGAGAATCTGGATACTATATGCCATATTTTTGTCTTTAAATTTTTTGATTGCTGAGGAAAGACTTACTGCTGCTAAAATACATTTGATTATAAATACTGCTAAATTAATCCAACTTATATATTTTAAAAATGCTTTGACTTCAAAATTTAAGTCTAAGGACAGGCTACTTGGAAAAAGAATTTCTGTTTGTGCTTCCATAGAAAATAAAAAGCTATGGATTCCTTCCAGACTAATATGGTTTGATCAAGCAAGACCCCATGAAGCTGAGACGATATAGCCATACAGACTACAAAAACAAGGACTTGGTCAGGTTTTTATGTTTTATCACGAGCCCTATGGAATATGAAAATCGCCCCCAATCAGCAAGAAGCATTTTAGAAGGAATGATGCCCATTTTCTCAAATATTGTTTATAAATGTTTGTTTTCATTTAAATGGGGTTAGTTATAAATGATAATGAGCATAGTCAATTGTTTTTAGAGAAAAAAAGGGGAATAGGATATAGGAATGAATACTTTGCATTGGTATAGATTATCATTTATTGATACAACTTTAAGGTCAATTTTGTAATATGTATATGTCTCCTCTTGTTTAGGTAATGTGTTTATACAGATCTTTTAAAATGATATGCATAATTAAATACAGGTTATATAGTTACCTATAATAGTCAGAACTTATAATTAGGTTAGATAGATTTTCTAGACATACAGATGTATTTGAGATGGTTAGGTATTCTTGAAACCTTTCAAAGATCTACAGAGATATGGCATTTAAATGGTTTAGGGTTTTTCTTGGCAGTGAGACACAACTGCTCCTGGCACACCAATTACATCAGAAAGGAGGATGGGCATCGAAGAAACTCATTATGGAGTTTGCTTTCAACATGGCAAGATTAGCCATTTGAGCAAGAAACTGCTCTTGCCTTGACTGTTGCTTTAAAAACTGGACATGCAGGACCCACAGGAAAATGACTGCTGAACTTACAAAACAAGACAGTACTGAAGGGTTCCTGTTAAAATGGAGAAGTGTGCTAGACACACTATGGCCTATGAGCTGAAGATGGATGCCCCAACGTTACAGAGGAACTTTGGGTGACTGTCCAGGTAACGAGATGTCTCTTTCAATTCTAGAGTTTATATATTTCCCTTCTGTGGTCTTTGATAGAGTTAAAGACAGATAGTTATGGTTATAGTTTTCTTCAGTTATTATAAAAGATAAGTTATCTTTCTTTTTATTTAGACAGAAAAAGAGGAGATGATGGGGAATGTACTTCTTTGTATGTTTATCTTATTGATTATTAAATAAAATACTGTTTGGCCAATGAGACAGCAATTTAGACAGGACTAGGTGTCAAAGAGGATTCTGGGAAATGTAGTAGAGAAGTGGTGATCTAGGCAGGAAGTGACATAGCAAGGAGACTCATATGTAAGCAAAGGAAACAGGAAGTGTACCCCTTTTCCCCTTGCTCCTCCAGCAGTGCAATGTGATCCACAGGCAAGGAGGGATGCCAATAAGGTGTCTGATAAGTCTTATAAAATATATAGATTTGTGATAATTAAGACTGAGCTAACAGATGAGAATCCCAGTCATTGGCCAAGCAGCATTGTACCTATACATCTCTGTATTATTTTGTCCATCCATGCAACAGGCAGAACTCGGGCGGTAGGGCTCGGGCAGCTTTTGGCAGAAAGATTTATGGTAACATATTAGTATATCAACTAATACACAAAAGAGCTCAGTATTTTAAATGGTTTACTAAGAATTACCTAATTGCCACTGGGCAGTGGTGGCACATGCCTTTAAGCACTCAGGAGGCAGAGGCAGGTGGATCTCTATGAGTCTGAGACCAGCCTGGTCTACAAGAGCTAGTTCTAGTACAGCCTACAAAGCCACAGAGAAACGCTGTCTGGAAAACAAACAAACAAACAAACAAAAAAATACCTTATTACCTCTCACATAATCTAATGTAAAACAGAAAAGAACACAGTTGTAGCCAAGTCATAGCATCCATAAGATAAGCACTGTGTGAGGCAGAGCCTAGTCAGCAGCCATGGGGACGTGAATTTCAAATAATGCTCAGTTAAATGTAATTCATGTACCACATCATATATTTGAGTAAGTTTCTCATATTTCAGTCTCATAAGCAATATCAACTCCCTCATAATATGTTTTAGGGTCTCAAGGTTGGCATCCAGGGTTAGAAAATGGAGGCATGGAGAAAGAGGTCATCTTGAATAGAAATCATTTCAAAGAGAGGTTCATTTCTATGTTTGATTATCATTAGTTTAAGGGAGAATATTCTACAATTCCCAAAACTATAAACAAACATAGATATTACCAAGTAATTAGATAGTTAGACAGTAAGTTTATATGCCAAACAAAGAATTCCTCTAAATGTCTATTATAAGTAATTACTCACTCTAATAAGTTTTACTCATTGCTTACCTATTTTCTGATTTGTGAACCACATCAAAGTCTTTTCTTAACTAGAAGCCTGTCTGATATTAGGCAATTAACATGAACAACAACTATCTCCTGAATACTATTATCATTGTTTCATGAAATTTTTATTATGATCACACTCTAATATAACAGGTGTCAACTTTTGTCAACATATGCAGATCTCTGTCTGTGAAACATGGAATCTGAGGACACAAAAGAATTGGGTGGACTACAGTCTAATGTTGTAAACAACTTTATTTTAGTTACAGTCTACATTTCTTACACAAATGAAACAAAATGAAATGATTTGAGTTCAGAAAAACATGTAAATAAATGTCAATAAGTATATACTAAATGTTAACCAAACAGACCTTTCCCAGGAAAAACCAATTTACACACAATTGCCTGGCATGTACTATAGATTATGCCTACAAAAGCATAAATCAAGGCAGAAGGCTATATCCAGATTCAGGTACACTGGGCAGATTGGGTTCTCCAGCTATACTCTGACATCCAACAAGAATAAACATGTCTTATGAATTAAATGTAAATGTTTGTCTCAGGAGGAATGAAATCATATCCAAGAACAATCCAGAGAACAAAATACACCTGAGGTAAAAGGCCTTCTCCTTTAATAGGGAGCCTTTCTCACAGTTCCCCAAGGCATTGTTCAGTGTATATGATTCTTTTGACTGTCTTCCAACAAACAAAAGATAGATTCAGAAAGACAAATTAACTTAATCAAGGGCATGCAATTATAAGGTGGTAAACCATGAAACATAATGCTCACTTAACCACACTCAGCCAACTGCAGGAAAATTGGAAGATAGTAAATCTCTCTCCCTTCCATGTCAGCACACACACACACACACACACACACACACACACACACACACACTTTTCCTTGTCTCTTCCATAGAACACATTTTCTCTAGCTATTAAATTAAATATTCCTTGCAGGTTTATTTGAGAAAACTTTTCAGAAAGGCACTGAATTTATAATGAACACATACATGAATTTATGAGATTAAAAAATATCTAGTATCCATTTAATACAGTCAAATTTACCACAGAATGTCACAGATGATGTGAGCCTAGAAGTACTTTATTTTGAATCATTAAATTTATGCTTCATGTCTTTTATCTTCAAAGCAAGCTACTCAAATTTCTTTAAAAATTAAAGGCATTAATGAAAATAATTTTAGATGAATTTACCTGTGTTTTATGTGCATGTACCAATAGATTATATAAATAACATTCATTAATTTGTAGTTTTTAAATGAACTTTATCAAAAACCAAAAATGTATCTCAATTCTTCAATCGTAATCCATAAGAGTTAAGAAAATGTTGGAAATTTTTGATTTCCTGACCTCTCTCCACCCACTCCTCACTGCATTCCAGCTTCCAACATCAGTAGGAACTGCTTATGAACATACAAGGCTGACAGTAAAACAGGAAACACACTCTCTGAAAAACAATAGAGGAAATAGAAACAAGGAGCAAAACATCCACCAAGTAAACACAAACCCAGAAATCAGCACCTATACCTATAGCCACCCCAACCCCAGTGTAAGAACATGAACAGTAACTGCCAGGGCAATATGTCTCCACTAGACCCAGTTATCCTACTACAGCAGACCATTACTGAATATTCCAACCTAGCTGAAGCACAAGAAAAAGGACTTAAAACCAACTACATGAAGATGATAGAAGTCTTTAAAGAGGAAATTAATAAACTCCATCAATAAAAGCTAGGTAAAAGAATAGTTGAAGGAAATCAATAAAACTGTTTAAGATATTTAAGTGGAGATAGAAGCAATAAAGAAAACACAAGTTGAGAGAATTATGGAACTTAAAATTTTAAGAACTTAAAAAGGAACAACAGATGTAAGCTTCACTTACAGAATACAAGAGATGGAAAACAGAATATTAGGCATTGAAGACACAATAGAAGAAATGGATACATTAGACAAAGAAATCATTAAATCCAAAAAACAAAATCCCTGACACAGAACATGCAGGAAATCTGGGATACCAAGAAAGGACAATATCTAAGAATATGAGCAACAAAAGAAGGAGAAGAATCCCAGCTCAAAGGTCAATAAAATGTTTTCATTAAAATCATACAAGAAAAATTTCCTAAACTAAAGAAGGATGACTATAAAGGTAAAGAATCATCAAGAACACTAAATAATTTAGACCAAAAAAAGTCACCTCACTACATAATAATCAAACATTAAACATACATAAAAAATAAAGACTATTAAAAGCTGAAAGGGGAAAAGACCAAGTAAAATGTAAAGGCAGAACTATTAGAATTACAGTTGATTTATCATTAGAGATCCTAAAACCCAGAGGGTCTAGAGAGAGAGGTCCTACAGACTATAAGAGACCACAGATGCCAAACCAGAGTACTATACCCAGCAAAATATTCAATTACTATAAATGGAGAAAATATTATTTTCCCTAATAAAGTAAAATTAAAATGTTATCAATCTATAGATCTAGCCATACATAATGTGCTAGATGGAAAACTACAACTCAATTAACAATACCCATGAAAACATAGGAAATAATCAAACACAAGCTAAACCAAAAAAGGGAGGTACACACACACACACACACACACACACACACACACACACACACACCATCACTACCACAATGACCACCAACAACAACAAAATAAGAGGAATTACATGGAATATCATGGTCATTGATATCTCTCAGTATCAGTAATCTCAATTCTCCAATTAAAGGACATATGCTAGCAGAATGGATGTGAAAACAGGATCCATCCTTCTGATGCATACAAGAAACACACATCAGCATCAAAGATAGTCATTACCCCAGGTTGAAGGGTTGGAAAAACATAATCCAAGAAAATGGACCTTGGAAGACAGCTGAAGTAGCCTTTTAAAATCTTAACAAAATAGTCTTCAAACTGAATCTAGTAAAAATGTATAGGGAAGGACATTACATACACATCAAAGAAAAAAATCCACCAACATGACATTTCAATTTCTAACATTTATGTCCCCAACACAATGGCACCAACTTTTGTAAAAGAAGCACTACTATGGCTTAAATCATATATTGATCATCACACCCTGATGGTGGGAGACTTCAATAACCCACTCTCACCAGGGGACATGTCACCTAGACAGAAACTAAACAGAGAAATACTGAAGCAAGCAGTTGTTATAAACAAGATGGACCTAAAAGAAAATTTCAAAACATTTCAACCAAACACAAAACAAAATACATTCTTTGCAACACCTCATATAGCTTTTCCCAAAATTGATTACATTTTCGACACAAAGAAAGTCTCAATAGATAAAAGAAAATTGAAATAACTCCCTGTACCCAATCATATCATCATGAAATAAAACTGGATTTATTCAACAAAAGGAAGCCTACAAACTCATAGAAACTTAACAACTCTCTACTGAATGAATATGTGGTCAAGACACAAATAAATAAAGAAATGAAAGACTTTGCACAATTCAATAAAATGAATACACAGAATACCCAAAGTTAGAGGACACAATGAAAGCATTGCTAAGAGGGAAGTATATAGCACTAAGTGTCTAAATTAAAAAAAAAAAATAGTGGTTTCTTACTAGCAACTTAAGAGCACACCTGGAAGTCCAGAAGAAAAAGAAGGAAACACCAAGAGGATTTATAATGAAAGAAATAATCAAACTGAGGGTGCAAATCAGTACAATAGAAACAAAGAAAACAATAAAAAGAATCATTAAACAAAGAATTCATCAAAGACAATATCAAAAGATAGACAAAACTTATCCAAACTAACTAAAAGATACATAAAGAGTGTCCAAATTAACAAATTCAGACATGAAAAGGGAGACAAAACAACACACACCAAGGAACTTCAGAGAAGCATATGAACATATTTTTAAAAAGTTTTTAGTTCACCAAATTAGAAAATCTAAAAAAATGAGTAATTTTCTCAACAACTCTATACCACCTGTTAATTTAAATCAAGATAAAATAATATAAACAATTTAAATGGACTTACAACCCACAAGGAAATAGAAGACTTCATTACAGTCTCCCAACCATTAAAGACTCAGAACCCAATGGTTTTTGTGCAGAATTTTACCAGAGTTTCAAAAAGAGCTAATACCAGTACTCCTCAAATTATTCTTCAAAATAGAAACAGAAGGAACATTGCCAAATTTGTTTTATTTGGCCACTATTATTCTGAAACCTAAGCCACATAGACTCAACAAAGGATTACAGGACATTTCCCCTTATGAACATGGAGGAAATAAAATGCTTGCAAACTGAATCTAACCCATCAAAAAGATTGTTCATCATGTTCTAGTAGGCTTCACCCCAATGATGCAGGGATAATTCAATATACTAAAACCTTTCAATGTAATTCACCACATAAAGAAATTTAAAGAAAATAAAAACATATGATTATCTCATTAGACGCCAAAAACATTTTCACAAAATCCAGCACCTCAGCATGATAAGTCCTAGAGAAATTAGGGATAGAAGGGACACATCTAAACATAGAGGAAAATTACCGCAGGCCTATAGACAACATCAAATTAAATGGAAAGAAACTCAGTGCAAGTCCACTAAAAGCAGGTTGTCTACTCTCCACATCTGTTGATGTTTCAGCTAAAGCAGTAAGACAACAGAAGGAGATGAAGGTGATACAAATGGTAAAGAAAGAAGTAAAAGTATCAGTATTTAGAGATGTTAAAAGAGCATACATAAGTCACCACAAATATTCTATCAGAGAACTACTACAGCTAATGCATACCTTCAGCAAGTTGCCTGGATAGATTAACTCAAAAACATCAGTAGCCCTCCTATATACAAATAAAAAAAAGTAACTGAAAAGAAATCACGGAAATAACACCCCTTGAAACACCCTCGAGTAATATAAAATACATTGAGGTAACTATACAAGCAACTGAAAGGCTTGAATGATAAAAACTTCAAGAAGATAACAAGATCTGCCATATTCATGTATCACTAGGATTAACATAGTAGAAATGGTCATTCTACCAAAAGGAATATAGGGATTCAATGAAATCTCTATCAAAATGCCAACACAATTTCTTCAGACTCTGAAAGAACAACTCTCAACTTCATAAGAAAAACAGAAAACCTAGGATGCCTAAAACAATCCTTAACAGTAAAAGAACTGCTTCAGTTAACACCATTGCTGATTTCATGTTTTACTACAGAGTTATAGTGATAAAACCATATATTGGCATAAAAACAGAAATGTTGATCAATGAAATTGAATTGACAACCCAGCCGTAAGTTCACACACCTATGGACACCTGATTTTTATTTTTAAAAAGCCAGAAATGCATAATGGAAAATAAAGAAAGCATCTTCAACAAATGGTGCTGACCAAAATAGATGTCTGCATGTAGAAAAATTGAAATCAATCCCTATTTATCACCCTGAACAAAACTCAAGTCCAAGTTGATCAAAGAACTCAACATAAATCCAGATACACTGAACCTGACAGAAGAGAAAGGGAGAATAGACTTGAATGGACAGGAGATAACTTTCTGAACATAATCATGATATTTCTGGCAATAAGGTCAACAATCAATAAATGGGACCTCATGAAACTGAAAAAAACTTTTGTAACAGAAAGGTCACTGTCAATAGGACAAAGAGGTATCCTACAGAATGGAAAAAGATTCCACTAACTGCACATCCAATAGAGGTCTACTATCTAAAATGTATTAAGAACACAATAAATTATGTAACAAAAATCCAAACGATCCAATTTAAAAATGGGGTACAAAGCTAAACAGAGTTTTCAATAGAGGATTTTCAAATGGCTGAGAAACACTTAAAGAAATGTTTAACATCCTTAGAATCAGGGAAATGCAAATCAAAACAAAGAATCGCTAAGATCAATAACATGACATCCTCATGGTGGGGAGGATGTAGAGTAAGGGGAACACTCCTCCATTGCTGGTGGGAATGCAACCTTGTACAGCTACTATGGAAATAAATATGGCGGTTTGCCATAAAACTGGGAATCTATCTAAATTAAGACACAGCTATACCAATGTTGGGCACATACTCAAAGGAGGCTCAATCCTATTATAAGGAAACTTCTTTAACTATGTTTGCTTAAGCTTTATTTAGAGCCAGAAACTGGAAACAACCTTGATGCCCCTAAACAGAAGAATGGAAAAACAAAATATGGTATATTTACACAGTGGAGCCTTACTCAGCTCTAAGAAAATATGACATCATGAAATTTACAGACAAATGAATAGATCTAGAAAATTATCAGCCTGAATGATCTAATCCAGACTCATAAATACAAATAAGGTATATCACTTATAAGTGGATATTAGCTGTTAAATAAATAATAATCAAGCTACAATCCACAGACCCAGAGAGGTAGGTAAAGAGTGGTGTTTGGGGGAGAGAGACATAGATCTCCCAGGGAAGGAGAAATAGAATAAATAGATTTTGTGGGTGGTGGTGAGATCGATGGGGAAGGGAGTGGGAAGCTTCAGGTGGATGGGGAGATCAGGTGTGGGGAGAGATGGCTGGAATGTGGGATTTGGGGGACAGTTTAGAAACCTCATGCATCAGAGTTCAGGGAATCCCTTTCAGAAGAGGGGTGAAGGGATTGTAAGGGTCAGAGTGGATGGAGGACACCAGGAGAACATAGCACACAGAATCCAACTGAGCCCAATATACATATGGGCTCAGTCACGTGACCTGCATGGATTTGCACCAGATTGTCTGCATATATGCCATGGCTGTTAGCTTAGTGTTCTTATAGGATTCCTAATGGTGGGAATGGATGTTTCTCTGGCTCTTTTGTCTGGTCTTGAGGCTCTTTGCCTCCTGTTGAGTTGCCTTTTCTAACTTCGGCGTGAGGGCTTTTGCCTTGTTTATTGTATTTTGTTTTGCCATGTTTAGATGTTTTCTCTTGGTATTTACTGTTGCGTAATGGAGTAGGAATGGATATGAGCAACACAGGAGGCAAAAGGAGAACAGAGAGGAGAGGAGGAAGAGGAAAATGGGATCAGGATATATTGTATAAGAGTCAAATCTATTAATAATAATGAGGAAGAAGAAGAGAAAGAAGAAGAAGGAGGAGGAGGTTGAAGAGTAGGATGAGGAGTAGAAGAAGGAGAGAATATGGGAAGGCTGTCCACCATGGGCCTCCTGGGCAGTTGCACTCTTACTGAGCTCTGGAATTAGATAAACCATTACTCAGGATATTTCTCAGCATTATTTATGGTGCTGGGCTCCTAGAACATAAACGAAATGGACACTAAAGAACATAAGGCAGTCCTGAAGGAGAGCTAACCTGTTTCTGCCTAAACAACATGCTTGTAGACAGGTCACACATCAGGGTAGCACATACCTGTAGGCTCATGGATGGGGATTTGAAGAGAGAAGATCATTAATATTAGTATGAGACCCACCGAGGCTAGTCATTGAGCCCTTGTTTCAGTACTCAGCCTTCTTCCTAGGTGTTCAGCCCACTAAATGCTCAGCCTCCATTTGAAAGCAAGGTATTTTGGGTTTGGAGTATGCACACACAACCTGTCAGGTTTTACTTTTCTGAATGCCCTCAGGATTGCATGGCTTCTGTTGGCACAAGAACCATGACAGAATTGTCTTCAGCGTATGTGTGATGTTTGTCTCAGTGGGAATTCTGCTGAGATAGCCCCCACTGAAGAGCTTCACAAGGATTTTACTCATCACAGGATCATCTGGGGAAGGGAAAGCCAATCAGCAGCCACACCTGCCTTATTGGCCACTTTCCGTTCAGAATTATGAAGTTCAGGGTCTTTACTGCTTTTGCCTCTCATACTGCTTCACATTTTTCACTGCACTAGAAATAAATCTGAATTTACAGGAAGGGCTTAATTATTAACATATTATCTAAGCAGTTTTTTTTCATATGTTGATTTTAGAAGGAAGCATGTTTATTAGAATAATGCTAAATATAAAAATAATATCACATTCCAAATGGCTCTGTGTTAAAAAATGTGTATTTTTATCATCTGCTAAACATCATTTGACACAATCTTTCTCATAGCTGTTTCCTTACTAATGGCAAGTGCTATACTTTCCTGCAGTCTGGGTCTAAAGTATAGCACGTTTCACTTAAATGTTATTGGATTTACAATCATTAAGTCTAACTTGTTACTAGAGGGCATGTATTTTGATTTTTATTAAAAAACAATATCAACATGTTAAAAGAAAAGTCTTACTCAAAATGACATATTCTCTTTCTAGTTAAATACTTAATAATCATTTAAATTCAACAACAGTCTTCTTAAGTTGAGAATATTGAAATTAGTCATGTAAAAATCGTCTTAAAGTCAAGCACTGGAAACACATACTCTGTGCACTTCATTTCATTTTATAGTCTCTAAGAACCATTATAATTTTTAATAAACTTGTATCTGGGATTTGAAGCCAAATACTTACACTCAAAAGGCAAGAATTTATTATCCAGAAGACACCCAGAGAGGCACTAAAATGTATTCCCTACTGATGAGTTTCAAATGAATTGTAAAAACTATATTTTATTAATCTGGTCACAATTAAAGAACAACAGCTGCCTGATCTGCCACCCTAATGCTCAATTTTGTAAGAATTTCTTTTTCCATTTAAACACTGCTGATCAACAAAGTTCTGAAGGTTGAGTTTCTGAGGCAAATGAGCTGTGCTTTGCAGAACAGAGGAAACGGTATACATTTAAATAAACAAGAATACTCTCATATCTGTAAGCATATCTTGACTTTCCTCCTTGCAGTTTTTATGTACAATTACATGTGGCATATTAACCTGCATGTATGTCTATGTACTGCCACTCTTCCCAAGGCATATATGATTCATGCATGTCTTTATTTTTCAAATGTAAACATATTGACTTCTACTTTTTATTCAATATAATAAACCAATAGCTGCTTTCAGAGAGTAACAATAAAGTACGTTGTAAGGTTACATTAATAAAAATATAGAAGAAGCAATCCTTGGAATCCTTTGTTTAAAGTAAAATAAAAACTTCATTGTGTTTCCTAAAGCAAATTATTTCTTGATATTTTTAATAAGATTACTGTCACACTCAGCCAGGATTCCTGACAGAATATATTAGCATAACACTCTATTATATAACTATAATATTGCTTAAAAGTCCTCAAATTCAGGATTTTCTTGGTACTTTCCTAAGTGTGTTTAAGGTTAAATTGAAAAGAAAGTTAATCAACAGTCATATTTATCACAAGAACGTTAAGCCCAGTCTTCGGCAATACACTTATTAAATATTCTTGGTCAGTCCTCATTAGTCCCTGAGATGCCTTGGTTGTTAGCACAGAAGTTACAAAACAAGAAGCATGAGAATTCATGGTCAGTAGCACATGGCTAAAGTTCTAACTAAATCTTGTTTGAAATTAAGAAAACTGGTTTTTAAAGCATTAATAATAACAAACTCATTTCTTAAAATCAGCTGCTTAATGCATAGGGGAATTTATAAATAAAGTTTCCAACACAGATATTAACATGAAAGTTTAAGGAGATGGACTAGGTTTCAAGATAAAGCTGGTCCATGCTATGGCCTAGTAATGTCAATTAGTATCACCAACATGTGACATGGAAGTAATGTTAACTCCCAAATTCTAAATTATGGGAATATTTTAAAGCATATTTTTCACATTTTAATATAATTGTCTTTTTTCAGGGGGAGGTGGATATATGTGTTCTGGGGGAAATTGTAAGGGGAGCAGAGTTGTGGTGGTGGATATGCTCTGATTATATTATATTCATGTATGAAATTACTAAATGGCTATTTTTTCTGATTTTTAAAATTTTTATTCTTTCTTGTGGGTGTCAAATCATGCATTTCAATCCCACTTGTCTCCCCCACCCCTGGAATCTACCCTCTACTCTTGCAATATACCTCAAAAACAAAATCAAATTTAAAAAAAAGTAAAGCAAAGAAAAAATGGAGAAAAAACTTGTCACGGAAGCTGTAGTGTGCCTAGTGAGTCACACAGATTACTCTTCCGTCCATTCATTTTTACTTGCAAGTGTTTCTTGCCATGAGTCATTGTTCAGCTTAAGGCCGGTGGCTTCTGCTCAGCTATAGATAATGGGCTCTCACTGGGGTTCCTCTTGGATATCTTATTGTTGTCTAGTGTCTTGGAGATCCTGCTGTTCTTCATCTATAGGTACATAATCCTTCACATGTTAAAAAAGTTCATAGATGCCATGAATATTAGGGTGGAGTAACTCATATCCCTGTTTCTGGGCCTTAGTGGTAGCTGGGTTGGTCAGCCCAAGGCCAACAACTTTCTGTCATCATCACTACCTGAATGAGAGCTCCAGCACTACCTCTGGTAGCTCACCCAATGCAGCCTGCAGCAAGGAGTCGGGCCAATTCTTCTCTCAGGTGTTCAGAACTGTGTCACCCACATTCACATCACTAGCTCTACCTTTGTGCTTAGACAAGGTATAACACCCTCTCTCTCAGTTGCTGTACAAGGCACATGAGGGGGCAGGGTTATTTCTCTTGCTCTCAGGTCCTCAGGGCTGGCTCATCTGTGCCCTGGACAACAGGGTAGGCTCTAGTGTGCTACCCAGGTGAGGTGCACACATGCAACAAGGGGTGGGGCCATATTTCCAAGTTTGGAGGCCAGCTCTCCCCTGAGGGGTGGTACAGCTCTCCTACTGCAATATCCAGCAAGGGGCAAGGACTAAGGAAGGGCTCAGCACAGCATAATTCCAATGACCCCCTTTGCTAACACAGGACACAGATGTCATCAAAGAATCCAGCTGCAGCAGGGCCAAGGACCCAGTTACGGCCCACAGCAGCAACACAGGCTAACGTCATCATGGCCCCATTGGCAGCACAGGCCACCCAGACCATTATGGCCTTGGTGGCAGTATGGCCACCAGACTCCAACATGGTCTCAGGTTGCTGACCACCTGAGTCATCCACACAGCCCTCAGATGTAACAGGAACCACGGACATCTACTCAGACCATGGCTACTGTGGGTCCACGGGCCCAGACATGGCCCTCAGCAGCAGCTCTGACCCAGACAACACCATGGCCCTGGGGGACAGTGTAGGGCACTCAGATCAGCATGGCCCTGTGACCACATGGCCACAGACACACCCTCACAGCCATAGGTTGTAGCCCAGACCCCAGGTATCTGTGTGGTCTTTGGTGGCATGATGGGACATAGGCATTAATATAGACATCAGCTCTGGTAGGAACACAGAACCAGACATGGTTCTAGGCAGCAGCCTGGGCTGGGATGTCACCATGGTCTCAGGTAGCAGTGCAGGTCACTCAGATTGACATAGCCCCTGTGGCATCATGGCCCTCAGGTAGTAGGCAGATCCCTGGTATCAGCTTGGCTTGGTTTTTGATGGACATCAACACAGACCCAAGCTGTGGCAGGGCCATATAGAATTCCTTTTAATAAATGATATTATGTTATGTAAAATGGTGTATGTTAAGGGCAAATTAGCTTTCTGAGTAACTCAAATGGCCATATGTGACCTCACCTTGCACATTGACGGCAGAAGATCTTGGGTGCATATGTATGTGTTTATCTATCTCTGAGAACAACCAGACTGCAATAGAAAAAGCTGCATATGTTGTAAGCAATTGCCATTATCATTGCCAGTTACTGTCCATTGACTCCTGCCTGTTACCTTTATCTGCTGACTTATATGAAAACAATTGCCCCTGAATCACACCTGTTTTTTTTTAAAGGATATCATTTGCTTCTAAATATGACTAATAGATTAATATTATTCCACAGACTTTGGGGAAAGACATCCTGGCAATTAGAAAGAATATGACTCAGTTTCTGAAACTCAGTGTCCTGGGAATACCACCAAAACTGCTCAATGTGTAAATGTCTAGAATATTTGTTTCACAGAAAAAAATGGATACCTCATGACACCCTTTTTTTCTGCATCTTGGAAGATGGCTGTTCTTCCTGATAATCCCATACCTACAGTAGTACCATCAACTCTCCTCTCAGAGACTAAATTTCTATGTTAATTATTCAATGAATATAGGGACACATGGCTCACTGGTTATGTAATATAAAGAACTACAGGATAATGTAATACTTAGATGCAATTCCACACCACAACAAGGCATTCCACACAACTGAGAACACAACTGCTTGGTGGGATGCTATGGAGAATGTGGGAAAACACATCTTAGATATACCCCTTATCATGATGTTCTGAAAGCACACATTTAGCTTATTAAACCAAAGATTAATCTTTACTTTGTTTTCTAATTAAGATACCATTCTTACAAATAGAAAGTCCTTAAGAAATAGTATACTTTTAGGTACCTACCAATGTCGGCTTTGTTATTCCTCTCTCCTATCTTGCAGTTCACAGCACTATTTTCACACTTCAGCAGATGAACCAAGAGTCTCTGATGCATCAAACCAGTATCAACTATGCCAAATAATTACTTCCTTCAATCTCAGCTCAATAATGAGTCTCTCTGGGCACTAGCAAGATTAGAAAATTAATTAATTAATTAATTAATTAATTAAGACTCACCAGCAAGGCAGAAAGGAAGGCTACTATAAGCCATCTTTGCTTTCTTCCCCTTTATGCCATTGAACACTTCAGGTTAGTTAGTATTCAGGAGAAAGGTTTGCTTCTGAAGATTATCTTTCTTTTAAACAGTTCAAGTTTTCAGACCATTGGGGAGTAAAGCTTGTATTTCAGAGCAAAGGCACTATAGCGCTATTTTTATGAAAACAAATTCTAAGTTATAGGATTTATTTTCTTTATGTTGAGAATATTAATGCATACCAAGTATGTATGGAAATCCCAACATTTATTCTGCAATACTTCCAATACAGAGCTGCCTTCTATAGCTGGTGCTAAACTTTGTTTTTCATTTTGTTTCGCTTTACTTTTGCTTTGTTTTTGAGTCAGTGTCCCAATCTGTATCCATGCTGGTCTTAAGTAACAACAAAATCTTCCTATCTCAGTCTGAGTATCTTATGTATGGATAGCACCTTCTTAACAAACTGATTTTTAATTTTTTCTGGCCATTTGATCCATCCCTGTAGTTCATAATTATAAGCCAGATATCTACCTTTTTTATGTTTGGGAAAATGTTTGGGTCTACCTCCCCCTAAATCAAAAACTAGTAAGAAAAGAAGAAACAAATTAAAAACTCCAGGGTATGCTTTACCCTTTAAAAAAATCATCCGTTGATACAATGTAATGAAGCTGTAATGAATTTTTTTTTGTTTGGTTTTGTTTTTCTGTGCTTGTGTTTGTGTGTGTGTGTGTGTGTGTGTGTGTGTGTGTGTGTGTGTGTGTGTGTGTGATTTTTAGTTGAAAATGATGGGAAGATTTAATGGGTTCTACTATCAAAGAGAAAATGAAGGCTGGTCCTTAAGGAAACCTGAAAGTATCTACCCACTCAGCCCAGAGAACACTTAGGATGATGTCACCAAGATTGCCTTAGATAACTTTCTTCCAATCGATGAATAAGTAACTCCAAGTTCAATTTGTTCTTAAAACCAATGACAATGAGCCCACTGTCGTGGTCGGACTACTGGTGATTGTTGGGTACTGGGTTCTGTAAAACCATGATTACCCTACCTCAGGGAATCTCTGAAGAGTTTATCATAGAACTGATGTGCATTTGGGATAGGTTTATTGTAATTTTTTCTGGTTATTAGTCAAATAGCAAAGTCAATTGACTGACAAGGGCCATTGCTATCTTTTCCTCTTAAGGTCAAGGTCTTTTTCATCATTATAAAGATCTCTCTCTTGCTCTCTCTGTCTCTCTGTCTCTCTTTCTTTCTCTCTCTCTCTCTCTTGCTC
Source organism: Cricetulus griseus (assembly GCF_003668045.3). Lineage (NCBI taxonomy): Eukaryota > Metazoa > Chordata > Mammalia > Rodentia > Cricetidae > Cricetulus > Cricetulus griseus. Next base: position 123,891,045 of record NW_023276806.1, on the reverse strand, counting down.
TCTCTCTCTCTCTCTTGCTCTCTCTCTCTCTCTCTCTCTCTCTCTCTCTCTCTCTCTCTCTCTCTCTCTCTCTCTGTGTGTGTGTGTGTATGCATCTATCTCTGGCCTTGTCTCTCTCTCTCCCTCACACCAAACCAACTTCTCCTTTTCCTTATCCCCCAACATCCTACCTTTCCTCCCTCTCCCTTTTTCTTTCCATCATCTCTGCTGATGGATTTAAAAAGTAGGAATGAATCTGTTCATTAATAGGTGCATTGTTAGTGGACCAAACTTAAAAATACAATTGAATCTCAATTTAAGTAGGATTTGGTTATAGATGCCCATTCCTGTTGATATCAAATTCCACAGGTGATACAGTCTCTCATTTAAAATGGCATAGTATTTGCATGCAGCAAATGTCTATACTTCTCTATACTTTTAATTAACAATAGATTTACTGACATATCTAATACATATCTAATAACCATAGATTTTTTACCATATATATCATATAAATTATACATAGTATATATGATATAGATCTTAGAAATATTATACATTATAGAAGGTCTTAGAAATAACTGTTTTTCTTTATTTACCAGAGAATAATGATACACACACACAATTCTGTATCCAGGGATACTGTATTTTCTGAATACTTTTATTCCAAAGATACAGAACTCACAGATATAGAGAGCCAATTGTATTATCATAATATGATGGGTTCAGGAAAGGAAGGAGTTAAATCTTTGTTTATTGTATTTGGAATTATTTAACAATTTCTCAAGAAACCATTATGACTAATCCACATTCTCAAAGTAAATTTAAGGACATACTTAGAATCAATAACTCATATACACTTGTTAATAATGAGTTTACTTCTAAGGGGAAGATTAGGACAAAATCTATTATATCTGTAAAAAAAAAATTATCCTGAAGATGTTCCGTGCACTCCATCCTGAAGATGAAGAGAGTGGTAAAGCAGCTTCATGCAGAATTCTGGTTTCAGACTTTTGAGTTGCCAGAATAGAAACAAATATGTTGTCTACAAAGGAAGTCTAGTAAGGGAAACAGTTTTCAATTTGTGGATAAGAAACATTGCCAAGTTTTAATAGGAATCACATTTAGTTTCTCTCCATTCATTTTGATGTTGGCTGACTATGGATTTGCTGTATATTGCTTTTATCATGTTTAGGTATGTTCCTGTTATTTCTGACCTCTCCAAGACCTTTATCATGAAGGGATGTTGGATTTTGTCAAAGGCTTTTTTAGCATCTAGTGAGATGACCATGTGGTTTTCTTTTTTCAGTTTGTTTATGTGGTGGATTACATTGATGGATTTTCATATGTTGAACCATCCCTGCATTCCTGGGATAAAGCCAAATTGATGATGGTGGATGATTTCTCTGATGTGTTCTTAGATTAGATTTGCTAGTATTTTGTTGAATATTTTTGCATCAATAGTCATGAGTGATATTGGTCTGTAATTCTCTTTTTTCATTGTGTCTTTGTGTGGCTTGGGTACCAAGGCAATTGTAGCCTCATAGAAAGAGCTTGGCAATGTCCCTTCTGCTGCTATTGTGTGGAAAATTAGAGGACTACTGATATTAGCTCTTCTTTGAATTTCTGGTAGAATTCTGCACTGAAACCATCTGGCCCTGGGCTTTTTTGGTTTGTAGATTTTGATGACTGCTTCTATTTCATTAAGGGCTATAGGTCTGTTTAATTTGCTTATCTGTTTTTGATTTAATTTTGGTAGGTGATATCTATCCAGAAAATTGTCCATTTCCTTAAGATTTATTTTTTTAATTTTGTGGAGTGCAGGTTTTCAAAGTCTGACCTGATGATTCTCTGGATTTCCTCAGTTTCCATTGTTATGTCCCCCTTTTCATTTCTGATTTTGTTAATTAGTATGCTCTCTCTCTGCCTTTTGGTTAGCTTGGATAAATTTTTGTCTATCTGGTTGACTTTCTTGAAGAACCAACTCTTCGTTTCATTGGGTCTTTATAATGTTTTCCTAGTTTGTACTTTATTGACTTCAGCCCTCAGTTTGATTATTTCCTGGTGTCTATTCCTCCGGGGTGAGTTTGCTTCCTTTTGTTCTAGAGCTCTCAGTTGCACTGTTAATTTTCTACTGTGATTATTCTCCAGTTTCTTCATGTGGCATGTGGTACTATAAACTTTCTTATTAGCACTGCTTTCAAAGTGTCCCACAAGTTTGGGTATGTTGTGTCTTCATTCTCATAAATTCTAGGAAGTCTTTAATTTCTTTTTTTTATGTCTTCCTTGACCCAGGAATGGTGCAATTGCACATTATGTAATTTCCAAGAGTTTGTAGCATTTCTGAAATTTGTGTTGTTGAATTCTAACTTTAAAACATGTTGGTCTGATAAGATACAGGGGGTTATTCCAATTTTGTTGTATCTATGGAGGTTTGCTATGTTGCTATTTATGTGGTCAATTTTAGAGAAGGTTCCATATGGCACTGAGAAGAATGTATATTCTTTTGTGTCTGGATGGAACATTCTATAGATGTCTGTAAATCCAGATTGGGTCATAACTTCTGTTAGTTCCTTTGTTATTTTGTTAAGTTACTGTCTGTTGGTCCTGTGTAGTGGTGAGAGTGGGGTGTTGAAGTCTCTTAATAATAAGTGTGTGAGGGTTTTTTTGTGTGTGATTTTAGCTTTACTTATGTTTCTTTTTTGTATATGGATGCTTTTGTATTTGGGGCTTAGATGTTCAGGATTGAGACTTGATGTGCTTTTCCTGTGATGAGTATGAAAAAAAGACAAGGTTGCCCAATCTCTCCATATCACTTCAATATTATACTTGAAGTTCTAAATAGAGCAAAAGATAACAAAAATAGATCAAGGGGATACAAATCAGAAAGAAATAAATCAAATGTTCACTATTTGCTGATAATATGATATTTTACGTAAGTGACACGAAAAACTCTACCAGGGAATTCCTACAGCTGATAAACACCTTCAGCAAAGTGGCAGGATATAAGAGCAACTCAAAAAAACAATAACCCTACTAGATACAGATGATAAATGCACTGAGAAAGAAGTCAGAGAAACATCACACTTTACAATAGAAACTAACAACATAAAATATCTTGGGTAGTGATAATCAAAAAACATTAAAGACCTGTATAGTAAGAACTTTGAGTCATTAAAGACAGAAATTAAAGAAGGTACAAGAAAATGGAAAGATCTCCCATGCTCTTGGATAGGTAGGACCAACCGGTAAAAATGGCAATCTTGGCAAAAGTAATCTACAGATTCAAAGCTATTCCCATAAAAAATCTCAACACAATTCTTCACAGACCTTGAAAGAACAGTACTCAACTTCATATGGAAAAACAAAAAACCCAGGATAGCCAAAACAACCCTGTACAATAAAGGAACTTCCGGAGGCATCACCATCCCTAATTTCAAGCTCTATTATAGAGCTATAGTTCTGAAAACAGTTTGGTGTTGGCAAAAAAATAGACAGGTTGATGAATGTAATCTAATTGAAAATCATGATATTGACCCATACACCTATGAACACATGACTTTTTTGACAAAGAAGCAGGTTATACAATGGAAAAATGAGAGCATATTCAACAAATTGGTGCTGGCATAACTGGGTTCAGACACGTGGAAGATTACAGATAGATCCATATCTATCACCATGCAAAAACTTAAGTCCAAATGTATCAAAGACCTCAACATAAATTCAGCCACACTGAACCTCCTAGAAGAGACGGTAGGTGGTACCTTTGAACGAATTGGTACAGAAAACAGCTTTCTGAACATAACACCAGTAGTTCAAACATTGAGATCGACAATTAATAAATGGGACCTTCTGAAACTGAGAAGCTTCTGTAAGGCAAAGGTAACAGTCAATAAGACAAAATGGCAGCCCATAGAATGGGAAAAGATATTCATCAACCCCATATCTGACAGAGGGCTGATTACCAAAATATACAATGAACACAAGAAGCTAGCCACCAAAACACAGAACAACCCAGTTAAAAAGTGGAGTGCGGAACTAAATAGATAATTCTCAACAGAGGAATCTAAAATGGTTGAAAGACACTTAAAAAAGTGCTCAACATCCTTAGCCATCAGGGAAATGAAACTCAAAACAACTCTGAGATAGCATCTTATTCTTGTTAGATTGGCTAAAATCAATAACACCAATGACAGTTTTTGCAGGAGAGGATGTGGAGAAAGAGGAACACTCCTCCATTGATGGTGGGAGTGCAAACTTGTACAACCACTTTGCAAATCAATATGGTGGTTTCTCAGGAATATGGGAATCAGTCTACCTCAAAATCCAGCAATTCCTATCTTGGGCATATACCCAAAGAATACACATTCATACAATAAGAACATATGTTCAACTATGTTTATAGCAGCATTATTTGTAAAACCAGAACCTGGAAGCAATCTAGATGACCCTCAACTGAAGAATGGATAGAGAAAATATGGTACATTTACACAATGGAGTACTACTCAGCGGAAAAAAATCAATGAAATCTTGAAATTTGCAGGGAAATGGATGGAACTAGAAGAAACCATGCTGAGTGAGGTACCCCAATCACAAAAAGACAAACTTGGTATGTACTCACTCATATGCGATTTTTAGACATGGAACAAAGATTACCACTCTACAATCCACACTTCCATAGGAGCTAGGAAACAAGTAGGACCCCAAGAGAAGATTGCATAGTCCCTTGAAGAAGCAGAGGTGGACAAGAACCCCTGAGCAAAGTGGGAGCATGGAGTGGAGAGAATATGAAGGAGTTAAGGGAAGAAGGGGACAGGGAAGGAGAACAAGAGGACTGAGATGGGAGGAACAGAGGAGGGCAATAAAGGAGATGCCTTGATAGAGGGAGACAATACAGGTTTGGAGAGAGTTCTGGCACAGGGTAAATATTAGGGCAACCACAGGGATGACCCCAACTAAGAATCCAAGCAGTGGTGGAGAAAATGCCATTGATGCCCTTCCCCTATAATGAGATTGGTATCTACCTTGGTTACCATTCCTAGAGCCTTCATCCAGTAGCTTTCAAAGCAGAAACAGGCACCCACAGCTGTAGGGGATAGTTTAAGCCACGCGTGCTAGAAGCTGGCTACAGGTGTGCTGACCACGACTGTCAGGGCATGGTCAAGTCTTTATCCCTATGATGGGGAATGTACTGTGTATGTTTGTCTTATTGATTGTTCAATAAAATACTGTTTGGCCAATGAGACAGGAAGTAGATGGGACTAGGAGTCAAAGTGGATTCTGGGAAATGTAGTAGAGAAGTGATGATCCAGGCAGGAAGTGACATAGTAAGGAGACTCATATTTAAGCAAAAGAGAAACAGGAAGGGCCCTCTTTTTCCCCTCTGCTCCTGCTCCAGCGGCAAGATGTGATCCCAGCAAGGAGGGACGCCAATAAGGTGTCCGATAAGATAAGTCTTATAAAATACATAGGTTTATGATAGTTAAGACTGAGTTAGCAGATGAGAAGTCCTAGTCATTGGCCAAGCAGCTTTGAACCTAATACAAGTTTCTGTGTATTCATTTGGTCCTAACTCGGGCAGGCAGCTGGTGTAAAGCTCACACGTGGCGGTGGGGCTCAGGCGGCATTTGGCAGAAAGATTTATCGTAACATCCCTAGAGCACAAATGATCTTTGGGAACTCATTCTCTATGGAGGGATACTATTGCAGCCCAGATGCAGCAAGGAGGGCCAAAGCCCTCCCCCAAATGATATGATGGACTTTGAAGGTCCTCCGTGGAGGGACCCACTATACCTGGGGAGGAGTTGGGGGATGGGTTGTGAGAGTTCTTGGGGAACATGCGAGGATGGGAGGATGGATATGTAAATATGAGTACCTCTAAAATAAAAAAAGGAAAGATAAGATAAGAAACATCACCACTGGGGAGGGGAGTTCACTAAAGCATGAATTTAATCGGAGAAAATAATATGCTTTGGATACTCATTCTCACCAGTGGACAGAAACTGGACAAAACACCGCCATACTTAGAAATATGCCCACCATTTCTTGGAAGCAGAAAACTGAACATACCCCTCATTGACAATTCCATATTTAGAGATTCAAGGTGGGATCTGTTATGAAACAAGAAATCTCATGTTCACTCGACTTTTTATATCAATTTGATATAATTTTACTCCTGTGGCCTATTCAAAATTTAGCTTTTAAAGGTATGTTGCTACTCTGTTATCAGGTATTTCATTGATGGCATCATGGGTTATCAGGGTGGCAGGGCTCAGCCATGGCCTGAAAGCGCTATGACCACTTCTGGAAACAAATGTATAGGCCCTTTAAACCTGCTGCTGTTACAACCAGGTTCCCATCAGAGGAAAACCCTGGAGACAGATACCTGAGGTTTCCATAGGAGCACATCTAATGACCCTTAAGATCCTTCTATGCTGGGAATTCTTAAAGATCTTGCTGGCTTAGATTTCTACTGCTAGGTAACAACCTGCCACAAATATATACTGTAAATAACACATGTTCATTATCTCAGTTCTACACATCAAATCTTCAAGAAAGGCATCAGATATAGGCTAAATGACATTGAAATTTTAGTTCCGTTGTGGTATCTTGCTGTTAAAAACCCCATTTACTTGAGTACAAAAGCCAGGTGATGTCACTGGGTCAGCACGATAATGGGCCTGTCAGTGGTCAGTCAGGGAGGGTGGTGGCATTCAGGGTGCCCTATGCACACTGCCCAACTGTTTGCTACAGAGAGAGAAGTCATTGCCTTCACTTATGAACCCTGCTTAAGTGGATCCAGTTTTCACTCAGTAGCCACATAGATGACCCTAATTAACTAAATGCATCACCAAACTAAAACTCATGTTGGGAACAGCTTTGGTACCAGTGATAGGGCTTGATAGAAGTGTGAGGGAGCTTAGACAGGGTGGAAGAATAATCTAGTTATATGCATTAAATAGTCACATAATAATGGTGTGAATTTGTTAAAAACTTAATGAATTAAGAGAACCCAGATGCAGAGAAGGACGAGTGAAGAGCAAAGGGTTCCAGACCAGGCTGGTGAAACCCACAGAAACAGCTGACATGAACACCAGGGAACTCTTGCTCCCAGATTGATGGCTGGGATACCAGCATGGGACTGATCCAGACCCCAGGAACGTGGGTTTCTGTGAGGAAACCTCAGAAATCTACGGGACCTCATGTAGTAGTTCAGTACTTATTCCTAACATAGGCATGGACTTTGGGAGACCATTCCATATAGAGGAATACTCCCTGAGCCAAGACACATGGGGGTGGGCCTAGGCCCTATCACAAAGGATACAGTAGACACTGATGACACCCTATGGAAGGCCTCACCATCCAAGGGGATCAGAAAGGATATGTGATAGATAGGGCTCTAGTTGGGGGGACAGGTAGGGGAGGACTGGTGGGAGAAGGGAACTGGGATTGTCATGTAAAACCATCCTGTTTCTAATTCAACTTAAAAAAAAGTTGCAAAAAACCTGTAAAATACCAGAAGATAGACAAAAGTAGAAAAAGTCAGACTGGAAATTTTTCTTTTACTTTCTTTATATTTGTTTATTTAGTCAGTTAATTGGTTAATTAGGCAGGTTCTCATCTGTCCCTGGCTGGCCCCAAACTGTGCAGCAGAGGAATACCTAAAACATCCAATCCTCCCATTTCCATGTCCCTGGTTCTTGTGGTGCAGGCATTTGGCACCACACTAGGTTTATACAGTGCTGGGTTTGACCTCAGGCTCCATGCATGTTTGGAAAGCATGCTACAAACTGATTCATATCCTTATCCCATAACTTGGTACTTTTGTAGCCACAATTTCTAAAAGAAAAATAAATCTTTCAAAACAGCAAAAAAAAAAAAAACCTTAATGAATTAAGAGGACAAAGGGCATAAAATTTATTTGATGCTGAAAGTTTAACTTTAAAATGGGTTCTGTTTCAATTGCCTGTTCTAAGTATATGAAAGTTCTCTCACTGAGTTGTACATATTTTGGTTCTGGATAATTTTACTGTGTAATGTTTTTATTTACAAGGTTTTTATAATGAATTTATAAAATAAAAATGAATTTTATGCATTCAGTGTACACAGTAAATTGTGAAAAAAAAGAATCCCAATTAAGAAGTTCTGAGGGGGTGAGTTATTTCCTAGCAGAGGACTTGTGGCAAATCCTATTCTTCCATGAGATGCTGACTCTTATTGATTTTTTGTACCTCAAAGTTTTGAGTTCCTCATACACAAATGGCCAAGAGTACTTCTCTACTGACATAGCTCATTGTTAGCAAATCAGTACCAAGCAGATAATCTACCAACCTTAATGTCAACTGACTTGAGACCCCAGTTAAGTCTACAAAATCCTCATTCAACAGTCTTGGGATGCATTTGATTAGTTAACTGAGAGAAGGTATATGCCAGAGACTCCAAGTTAGAATTCTGCCTACTTGCTGCATTAGCAGATTTACTTTAATATTAAGATGAGTTATTTATAAGCAAATATGTTATGAATGCTGTGTACCCTGAATGAAAGTCATGCTGTTTAAAGGTAACTCACGCTCAATTTATGGGGTGACCAATGCAGTATACTATGGAACAAATCTAAAGATACAGCTTTATCCTATGTCTCTCATTTTTTGCCCTTTTGCAGATGGCTAAAAAAATTTCCAAGAGATAAATATTATTGTCAATACCTAAAACTCTTATCTAAAATATAACAATATTTTTTCCACAATGATCACACATGAAGGCATTTGTAGCTTATCTGACTCCAAATGATAAACCAGAATTATGAGCAATGATTTAGCCACACTAGTTTATATATTATCTCCTTACCTTGCACCAAGAAAGATTATCACAAAATTAAAATTTGATTATATTGCCTTTAGAGAGTTCCAGTAATCTTCTGAAGTTCTGTTTCAGTGTTAGTTCTTTCTAAACAGAAGAAACACATCACTGAAAATAATCTTACCATGTCTTTTGCCAGTGTCTCTATAAAATTCATTATGCAAAACATTCTTAGAGGATTAATAGCCAGAAATTTTAGAAATTATAAGAATGAATTATAAGGAAGGGATAAATACTTATTGTACTTTGACTGAAGGAAAGCCTGAAGTCAAATATGGAATTATCTGAAAGGGGCAATTTTGTATTTTTTTTTTTTAGTTTCTGCATTATATATTATTGTACTTCATTCTTCCTGATACCACGAACAATGTATCTCAAATATTGTGGCATATTAGACAATATTTAAGGAAGAAAGAAGTAGATTTTGTATATCAAGTAGCATAATCTTGTTGTGTAATTGCTGTTGTTTAGAAAACTCAAATAATTAGGTTATATTGAAAAGTCATTATGAAAATATTCTTCCCACCTATACCAATATCTTATTAAAGGATCTGCTTTATTAAAACTATGAAATCATTATTATACAAATACATATTATTAAATATTGAATCTCAAAATATCTTTTCAGTTGAATATCTCTTTCTTCTTTTTATTTCTCTTATTATTGTTGTTTTGTGTGCACATGTCTCTGCAAGATATTGCAAATATGCAATGGTGCATGTGCGGAGACACAGGAGAACTTGATGCTCTTTTAATCATGAAGCATCCTGGGACTGAGCTCAGGGGTCATCAGGCTTGCCAGCATGTGACCGTGCTCCTCGCACCACCTGTTGACTCTGCACATGAGCATTTTTATCATGCCTCCCCAAAAGTTCAAATTGATAATCATTTAAACATGCCAGTCGAAACACATGAAAATGCTATCAATTTAAATAAATTTGAAAAGCCCCTTTGAGAAAATGATTGTTGTGTAAGTTAGGTGAATATTTCATTAGGAAAAATAGCTACATTTGAAGAGCAGATCTACAAACAACCACATAGTCTCTGCATTGACTCACAATGTTCATGGACTTGAGTTCCATGACTCACAGAATAACATTCACTTATATTTACATACTAACCACTAAAGAACTGTGGCCACCATCAGGAAATAAGATACTGAGGGAGACAGATTTTTCTGAGATCAGATTTACCAACAGAGCCTTTCCTCATCTGAATAAGATTTATATTTTAAAAATGGAACAGGTGATCCATTATCTAAACCTCGCATGTAGTGAGCACATTAGAAGATAATAAAGTATGTGTTTGTCTATAACTTAAGTACTATAATGCTATAATTATATTCTGCTTGGTTTGTAAGCAGTTTCTTAGGGGGTAGTACATTTATTTGGCTAAAATGTAGCATTCTCCATTTATATTTATTGTATCTATAGCCTTTTAATAGTCAGACAAAGTGAGGTGGAGAGTTGGTTGGAGAGTGTGCTATAAGGCCTTGAATGAAGTCATATCAAGCCATTGAAAACCTTGGCCTTATCACTAACTTTCTAAATGGCACCTGGTAATAAAATATCTATTCCTGTTTATGCTATGAAAAACGTAAAAATCTTACATGTTGAAACTAGTGTAGTTTTGTAATAAAAATAAAAGTGAGGAAATGAAATACAGTCCCATCGTGAGTATGAACTTTACTACCTATTTACAAATACTTCCAACCCGTTCTCCCACATGTGATTCATAAATATCTTCTCATGAGAAGTGGGTTGGCAAAATTTCCATTTTCATGATTGTGTTCCAATGCACTGTACTTTATCTGTTCCTTATGTCATGGTTTGTCATTTTCCTGTCATCTAAGACTACGGAAAACCCAACAGTCAAGAACTTACAGGTTTTCCCCTAGTTTCAGCTCTCCCTTAGACTTTTAGTCCATTTGAATTTATACTGATATGTGGTATTTCATTTTTCAGATAATTAATCAAAATTGAACTGAATATAAATTTGAAATCTCTACAATATTTTACAGCTTCTATATTTGTTTAAATTAACTGGCTTCCTATTAATATCAATTATGCTAAAAGGATAAATGATATTAACAAAAGGAGCTTCCATTTGCTAAATTATTCACTAAATGGAAGATATTTGTTTATTAAACAGAGAAGTTATAAAAATGTATGTGAGGATTAAGTAGGAGTCAGTACAATGAATCTTTAAGTGAAGAACATCAAATCATGGATGGCCCATTTCCCACACACATCCGTAACTAATCTGCATATCTACAGTACAGGAAAGAGTGGCCTTCCCAGATATTTCACAGATGAACCTCTTACTGGGGCAGTATGACCAACACAGAGTGAATTTTGAAAGGAATCATTATTTCATAGCAAATAGGTCCTGATACCATGGATGTTGTACCAATCCGTCATATGTGAAGACATATTATGTTCCATGAAAAAACACTGTTACAAAATGGAAGAATGTGGTTTTATCCAGTTAGTCCACAATTATGAACTAAAAATCTTCCTCTATATTCTGGGTATATACCTTTATCTTTAACTGATCTTCCTATATGATTTTTGCTTTATAAATATAACTATTTTAATTCATAGTTTAAAATTCAAATGTAAAAATATTAAGACACTAAAATATTTAATAAATATATCATATGTAATAAATATCCTTCCTTTGTTCTCATGAATTTTCTTTGTTTGATGATAATGAAATCCCCTAATATGAATATACACTAGTACAATATTCTTTGATTATAATGTTTTCTAATTCAGTATTTGAAACTCTAGAAACAGACTACTGTAAGCAATTATTTCTTTCAATAGTTTGTTCTTCAAAGGTCCTATTTTTATAGTGAGATTCTCATCCTGGAACATTTTTGTCATAACACTTGAAAAAAAAAAAAAAAAACGATGGAAAGTTTGAAAAACAACAGAACTCTGCTAGTGACTAAATAACCTTGAGTGTGAAGCTTCCCTATGTCAGAGTCCACTCCATTAGAGTGAGTATTTTCAGCACCTCAGAGCAGGAGCTCATGTCCTTTGGTTTTCTAAAGAGCTAAGTAAAGAATCTGTCTTTCAGTGAGCATCTGATACAAAGTCCCTGATGATCAATTCAGCACAGAGAATGTTGAGACAGGAAAGGTTCTTATAGGAAGAGGCCAAAGGTCACACATCCCAGTTTTAGCATGTTGCTTTAGCTGCTGCAGGATTAAGCAGATGTGACAGGAAAACTGAAGCAGAGCACAGTGTACGTCAAAGATGCCAGTGGGTTGAAAGTAAATAAACTCTTCTTTCTGTGCTGATTTCCTAGCCTTAACTGAATTCAAGATCATTCTGTGTAACTAGAAACTGAACTACTTACTAATTTCTAAACTATACCTGGTGGTGATTTTTAAATTTCTAATTTCCAAATTCTATTATTTTAAAATGATGATTTATAAGATTAAGATGCTTCAATTAAATGCTTCACAGGCATCTAAAACCTTAAAAAACACAAGATTCCCTATGGCATTTGTGAGGAAAGCTCACAGTTTTACAAAACTACTCAGTCTGCTCTCATGGTTAGTCTTGATTAACAACTCCATGGGATTTACAGTAACCTAGGAGACAAATCCTTGGATGTACCTATGAAGGCATTTCCAAAAATTAACTGCTTGGTCCTCCCTCATAAGCATCACTCCCAAGCCAAGATCAAGAGGTCAGAGACAAAAGTAGCATTTCCGAGTGAGCATGCCCATTCTGCACATGGTTCTGACACTAGATTCCAGTTCTTCTGGTCTATGAAATGGGCTCAGTACCAGTGACTTTCCAGGGAATTCAGGCTTTCAGTGCAGGTTGAGATTTCTAGGCCATCCAGGTTTGCATATTAAGCAGTAACTATGTTCTTAGTGTCTCTGGTGTATAGATACCTGCTGTTGGATTGCATATATGTTATATACACTAATATTTCTATTCTGCCACAGAAGTGCATATAATACAGTGCTTCTTCTTTTCAAAAGTATTAGTGAGCTGTCCCTCACCCCATGAACACTATCTCCCTACAGTATATGGTTACAGAAATCTTATCAATTCTTCTTTTTGCTTGGTTTGGTTTGTTGATAGGCTCTCCCTGTCTGACAGAGATTGGCTGTGGTTCAGAATTCACAGGACTTCTGCCTCAGCCTTTGAGATTCTAGATCCTAAGAATGTATCTCCTTGGACAGTTCCAAATTCTTGAATCTGAAGGTCATATTCCCTCCAGTTAAACCCGGTTGTTGACGTGGTCATATATGTCCCATGCTTTTCCTTTTTTTAGAAATTTATTTAAGATGTCTGCTTTGCCAGGAGTAATCTCAAAACTAAAACAGCACTTAATGCAACAATATTGCATAATAATTACGAATAAATCATATGCTTCAAGATGAATAAACAAAGAGAATATATTAAGTTGAATTTTAGTTGATATTTGTTGTTATTGTCAATGTTTATTGAAATAGTTCAATGATTACTGAAATCAGTAATAGAATCTCACTCTTCAATGACACCTCCCCCTGCCAGTCACAGTATGAAATTTGGTAGATACTTATTCAACTTCAGTAGAAGAAACAGAAGAGAAACAACAGGATGCGAAAAATGCAACTGTGACTATAATCAACAGGAACATTTGTATCAGAGACAACTTATAAACAATAAGGAAAAAATATTTGAGGAGATATTAAACCTGAGAAAGCGCTAGAACAAATAAACACACAGCATCAAGACTAATTTCAACAGGCAGTGATGACTTAAGGAGACACAAGACAAGACAAGATAATGTACACCTCTGTCTCCAGATTGACCAGGATAAGGTACTGTTAACATGGTGGGTACAAAGTAAGCAGCATACTACACATGATTGATGGAAAATGAAAAGTTGTGACAACTTTTGAAAATGGTCTGACAATTTCTTAAATCATAAATAACTCCTTTGTTCCCATAGATTTACCTAAGAGAAGTGCAGTCACACAACCATCCATGAAATGACAGACAGGAATGTTAAAAGTACTTTTATTTGATACATAAAATGATTGTTTCAAAAGAAAAAATTTGAATGCAAGCCAATATATATCAAGAAAATGCATAAACATATGGCACAATTATGCAGTGGAGTACTACTTAGTAACAAAATGTCGTCGTATAATAATACTCTGCTACAGTGATGAACCTGATAATGATTCCAGGAAATTAGACAAACCAAATATAACCAGTAAGTATATGTGATATCCTATCCCTGGGTGACAAAGCAAATCAATAGTGATAGTAAGTGTAGGATCACTTGTCTGGATTTGGAAAGTGTGTAAGAGCCTAGGATGAATATAATCTCAAGGAAATTCTCTCCAGCAATGTGTATCTTATTGTTTTGACTTTAAAAACAGATTCACAGGTGTGGATTTAGTATCAAAATTTCTCAAATTATACACAGCACATATGTTTCTGTGACATAATATGTATACCTAAAAAAGCTATAATAATGGAAAGGTTTATAGAGTCTTTGAAACCATACATCTATACATTTTGTTTGAGGAAGATCATCAAAAAGAGAATCAATTTGGGGTTTCTAAGTAGCTCAAAACTTCTGTACCCTTTTCTAATACTTGCTAAGCAATTTGTATTACTAGTTATATTCATGTGTGAAACACATCACAGTAACATTAGTGATAAATTTATAAATGTGGTGCTCATTTATACAATTTCAAATAATTGTAAAATAACAATTAAATTTCACTAAGCAATTATCAATTACAATACAAAACATACTAATACAAATATATAAATATCAATGATATTGTTGTCTTTTCTATACACCTAAAATATAAATTTTAGATAGCATACTTTCTGTGTTCTAATATTATAAACTCTACCAGCAAATCACTCTAGAGTAGCTGCCCTGAAAGTCTCACTATTCTGAAACAACAAAAACAAAATGGAAACAATTTGAAATGAAAATAATTTCTTACAGAAGCAGATGTAAGGAAATTAACTCAAGACTACATTTTCTATTATTAAATTTGATATTAATGATACATTTCAGGAACATAACATATAGTACACAATTAGTTTTATTGATTTCATTAATTTATTGGCATTTCTATTTGTTCTATGGTTACAAAAAACTTATAAAATGAGGAAATAATCTGTATTTTCAAGTTTAGACACATTATAGCAATTTTTAACCAAACAATAGGGGCTTATATATTTGTATTAAAATGAACCACTGAAACTATGTTGGTATCAATGAGTGGCATAATTCCCAATGCCTCTTTTAGCTCTAAAATGACCTAATTTCTGGGATTAGCAATATTGCATGTCAGTGTTTACTCAACATTTTCTTTTACTTGTTTGTCATCATGCTTATTCAGCAGATGTGGAGCAAAAGAAGCCACACTTTGCTTCCAAGAACCTGAGCTAGAATCACCCACAGAAGCTTTCACATTCGTCTCTTAAATCTTCTGGATTTTACAGCTACATGAGCATAAATTTAATTTATAGCCAAATTATAGGCATGGGAACAAGGCAAAGTCAACAACTTAGCAAAGCTAGCTATGTTGGTTAAATTAGGAAACAAGAGTCAGATTTGGGATTTGTTTGATAAAGCTTGGAATTTTTTTGAGGAAATTTTTAATGTGATAGGGGATGTCCTTCTGTATTCTGTGAATATATGTTTCTCTTATTGGTTGATGATTAAATTTGTATTGGCAAATGGGAAGGCAGGATTAGTCAGGCAGGAAATCAATACAGAGACAGAGAGAGATAGTGGTTAGTGTCAGGGAGAAACCACATAGCTACGAGGAAGTTAGGACATCCGGGCATTCTCTGGTAAGCTAAAACCATGTGAGATACATAGATTAATAGAAAAGGATTAATAATTAAGAGAGAGATTTCTTCATACAACACGGACATATGTTCAACCATGTTCAAAGCAGCATTGTTTGTAATAGCTAGAACCAGGAAGCAACCTAGATGCCCCTCAACTGAACAATGGATTGAAAAAATGTGGTACATTTATACAATGGAGTACTACTCAGCAGAAAAAAGCAATGGAATCTTGAAATTAGCAGGGAAATGGATGGAACTAGAAGAAACCATCCTGAGTGAGGTAACCCAGTCACAAAAAGACAAACAGGGTATGTACTCACTCATATATGAATTTTAGACATAGAGCAAAGGATTACCAGCCTATAATCCTCTTCACCAAAGAAACTAGGAAACATTAAGGACTCTAAGGGATAAATGGTCCCCAGGAATGGAAGTGGCATGAACTCCTGAACTAATTAGGAGCATGAGGGTACGGGGAAGGGAGCTGCTACAATAAGAGCAAGAGAAGAGGAGTAGAGGAGAGGAAATGGAGGGGCAGAAATATTTAGTTGGGGGAAGAATAGAGGAGAGAGAGCAGGATGAGAGATACCATATTAGAGGGAGCCACTATAGGTCCGAGAAGAGATCTGGAACCAGGGAGATTCCCAGAGACCTACAAGGATGACATGACCTGACAATCCAGGCAATGGTGAAGAGGATAACCTAAAAGCCCTTCCCCTAAAATAAGATTGATGACTACTCTTTATGCCATCCTAGAGCCCTCATCCAGTGGCTGATGGAAGCAGAGACAGACATCCACAGAAATACACTGAGCTGAATTCTGGAATTTAGTTGAAGAGAGGGAGGAATGAAGATCGAAGGGGTCTGTAGCAGGTTGGAGAAACCCACAGGAACAATTGGCCTGAACAAGGGAGAGCACATCGACCCCAGATGCAGTCAGGGAGGCCAGTACAAGACTGATTCAGACCCCTGAACATGGATGTCAATAAGGAGCCTCTGCACTCCAGGGAGACAATGCTGGTGGATTACTATTTTTCTCTGGTGTAAGAAGGGACTTTGAGAGCCCATCCCACGTGAAGGGTTACACTCTGGCCCTGAACACATGGGGAAGGGCCCAGGACCAGCACAGGAAGATGCAGTGGACTTTGCAGAGCCCCCGTTGAGGGCCCTACCCTTCCTGGGTGGGGGAGGAGGGATGGGGTTGAAGGGAGGGAGAGGGAGATGGGACTTACATGTGAAACAAGCTTGTTCCCTAACTAGAACTAATAAACAAATTTAAAAAAGAGAGATAGTCAAGCCAATAAGAAGCCTGAGCCATTGGCAAAACAGTTTATAATTAATAAATGCCTTTGTGTGTTTATTTGGGACTAAACAGCTGCTGGACTGGGTAGGACAGAATCTTCTGTCTACATTAAAGCTTCCTATCTAAGTATCATGTGTTTACAAAAATACCTATTCTCAACTTATGTAAGTTGCAAATAAAAAGACTATATAATTATAGATGATTTTAAATATTTTGTGACAGGGGTGTCATCTGTAAAGTCAGCACTTGAGGAGAAGAAGGTGGCCATGAGTTTTAGGCTACAACACATTCTGAGTACTAATCTGGTTTGGGCAAACATTGTTAAGACATTGTCTAAAAAACAAAAATAAAAACAGAAATTTACAATTTTAGATGTCAATGTTAGCAACTCAAATGTAAATAATGAAATCTGACATTTGTTTTTAGATGAAGCTCAAAGAACAGCAGTCATATCTATGCCTGTCACTCTGCTGTGACTCATAGCACAGTTAGGAGGTAAATATAAAATTCAAATATGAAAGTAAGTTAACAAATTAATTGGCCAAACTAATAAGATGTTCTTTTGTACCCAAATCTGAAATTAAATATATTTACACTTTAAAGTGGAAAAAAGATGGAATAAGAAAGGAAAGTGGCAGAAAGTCAAAGTACACTGCCTATACTGAGGCAAAGCCCTGTGCAGTGCATTCAGAAATGATAATTACCAACTACTTCTCATAGCTTCCATAACACACATACATGCATGCACACACATGCAGGTACATGCACATGAACATGCATGTGCGCGAACACACACACACATCAACACACACGCATATGAATCCACACATGCACATGCATGTATGCACATATGCACATACACATGCATATCTACACAAATTCAAATATATAAAAACAACTGGGGGCCTACATTTGTTCTTATTAAATATTCTATTAAATAACATTTAACATTTTCATTAAAATTTCTACTTTAAAAATGTAGTCCATCTCTAAAATTATAGAGAGTAATTCTACCCCATCCTTTTATTAGCAAGTTTGGAATAAAATTAAAGAAAACAATATTAAATAAAAGGCTCACAGCCATAATTCAAATCTTCTCTTGCATTACATACATATGCTATTTCCATTACAGCTACATTACATAAAATAGGGATTTTGCTGGGTGTATTTTTCAGCAGATTAGCTGTCCTAATTACATTTTGGTAGGCTAACGTTAAAATTAGTTTCAATTCCCTGAGCACTCATCAGTTGGTAGCAGATAGAGCAGACTTGCAACTTCCTAAGCAATGGGAAAAAAAAAACTACAATTATAGATGTGGATAATTTAATCTGTAATAACAGCATACACAGACAGGGTGAATTAGGTACTCATCAACCTCTTAAATTTTCATAGATTTATATACAGAAAAATCTTATAAAGTATACACGAACAACATCAGAACTGATTTTAAATCATGTATATTAAAAGAGAAATCACTTGGCAGTCTTTGATCATCTTACTTTAGTTGTAAATGAGAAACTCTAGCCAGGCAGTGGTGTCACACACCTTTAATCTTAGCACTCAGTAGGCAGAGGCAGGATCTCTGAGTTCGAGGCCAGCCTGGTCCACAGAGCAAGTTTTGGGCCAGCCAGGGCTACAAAGAGAAACACTGTCTTGGATAAATTAATTAATTAATTAGTTAATTAATTAATTAAATAAGGAACTGTGATTTGTGATTTTTGCTCATCATTTCCTAGAATATGAAAATGAATGATGCTGAGCTGCTTAAATATTTAATGAAATCACATATTGACATTACTAGTCATTTTTGGTGCACAGTACCTTAAACTTCTCTTCTGACATCTAATAACACATATTAAATATTTATAAGAATGATAAAGGTACTACATTTTCGTTCAGTTTTCTAAATGAATTCTTTGAAGGTGAAGGTCAGACTCAAGATCTACTTTTTAACAAGATCAAAGATCTTTACTAATATTTTATTCATGAAAAAGTGTAGTCGTAGTCAATGGCCAAGAAGTATTGATTTGTCCATGTGAGCAACATCAGTAATGAATAACTTGCTTATTGCTCTACATTTAGGACATATTTTCCTAAAAGTGTAGTTGTCCTAAACTATAATTTACTGTATTCTACCTATTATATTAGACATTAAAGTCAATTCAGTAAATGATGATTAACTGAACACCTGTGATATGCAAATATTTTTATGAACCAGAGCCCTGAGGAACATGCTAAGATGTAATGGAAAACTTTCATCACATTCTCACCATCAAGGAGCTTGTGACTTACTAGAGAAGAGCTCCTTACCACATAGTGGGTAAGAGTCACCTGGAAATCTGTTTAAGGAAGTCACTAAGATGCTGAATCTTTACCAATATTTTTGAAAATGAGCATACTGTTGAATCATGGATGGCTAGGGAGGCAAGAGACTCATGGCTAAGTGAGATACTAAAAAAAAAAAATCACTGAAATTAAAATAATGAACAAGAAAACAGGAGTGGAAATAAAACTCAATACTTCCAGACTGAATGACAGATAAACAAAACAAGTCATACCAAAAAGTTAATGAGATTTTACTGGGGTTTTCATTGCTTTGCATTAAGATAATGCATGTATCGCTTTTTTCCTGCTAGTAATGTCTTTGTATACATAATATCAAGAGGGTCCTTGTAAAAATTCTGTGACATAGATTTTTGATATATTAGATGCTGTAACCTGATCACAAATGAATATTCTGAATATAAGATGTTAAATATCTTAATCAAGATCAAACAGCCAGTCAGTACTAGACTCAAAATTTCTGGCTTCAAAACAAAACAAAACAAAACAAAACAAAATAAAACACTTTCTTCCCTGATCATTTATCAAGCAAGGAAAAAGATTCCCTGGTCTTCAGTTAAAAGAAGACTGTATTCATAAGAAGGGTATTCTAGTTTCTCTGTAAAAATAAATGCAATTGTTATTATAGCTCCATTAAATTAATAAATTAAATCTTTAATACCTGACACCCAACAGAACACTATACAGCCCTCACACAGACATATAATTTTGTATTTACTCAAATATTACGACAGTTTCTCAGAGAAATCTTCTGTACTTCATACTGGTAATGATGATAATAATACTAAGAATTGGTAGAAAATTTTTTGTTTGTTTGTGTTTGGAGAACTTGAGAATGATGCATGCTTCATAGCTGTTTTACCCCTGAATTACACCCTTTAATATAAGATGCTTCTATCTGTGTGAAGCTGTTCTTATAAGATGTTATATGTATTCTGATCAAGTCTCATAAGATGGTATATGTAAATGCAACCAATGACACAACAATTCTGAGAAAGTTCTAACCACTTTCTTTTTGTCTCTCATATCTGCTTAGGTTTCTTTGAATGGTGGTGTTCATTTTATGATCTATTTTAAGCATTAATGTCATAAAAGCTATTACTTTCTGCTTAGTTATTAATTACTCCTATATACCTTATCTAATGTATGTTCATAATAACATTTGAAGATACTAATTTACAAATAGTAAAAATGGGATACAGAGAAGCTAGCAATTTAATTAAATGACTAAGAAACAATTACTAAACTAGAGACACACCGGCCAGGACTGAATCACAATAACTTATCAATGCCAGTGGTTAGATTTTTCAGAAATTTTGTAGGTCAACCATCAAATATATACACAATTGAAGTGCTATAAACTCATATACAATACTAACATTAAAGAAATTATATTAACAGCAAAGGTAATAAATTCTCAAAACATCACTTCCCAATTAAATTATTGCACTTAAACCTCCTTCACAGAAGTCAATTGTGCACACTTTACAGGATACCACTGCTTCTTGTACATTAATTCTATATCATCAATTGTACAATTTTAACATAGAGCCTCCAGTATTTGCAAGTATATTGACTGAAAATTCGATGGTATGAAACATAGTAAAACAAGTAGACATTTGATATGTCACCATATTATTCATATGGACAGTAAACAGTCTAGGGTAACAGGTATCGGGCACAGTGACTAAGATCTTGCTTCCCTTTAATACAATGAGCTAAAGGAATAAGAGACATTTGGGATGAGAACATTATTCATCAAGCTATAAAAGGCAGTGCATTGTAGATAGAACTAACACTTCCAAAAGACACTGAGAAAGGAGGGTGCTAGAAAGCTCTATGATCACCAAGGTTGACCAATCAAAACACTAAAATGAGAGATAGGGTAGCACCCAGACTAGGTGAGAAGGTCAGAGGGACAGAGAGGCCATGCTCCCCATAAGCATGATACAGAACACCTGGAAATCTGGCTTTTATTGTGAGAGACCAGAAGACAGATTTAAGCACATTTATTTTTTAAATAATCTATCTGTATGCTAGGCATAACTAAAATAAAAATGGGCACAGTCCAAAAACAAAGATTAGTTTGGAATAAGTTGTGGCTTAGAAGCAACACATTGCAATTTAGGAAGAGATTTTACCTTGCTATATTCATTTCGGGTTATTTAGAATACTACGTCTGCAAAGTGTGACCCTTAGTGAGGATACAAAAGAGAGGTTTGGAAAATAAACCCCAAGTCACCTGGGATGACAAAAAGGAAAGGAGATGAGAGGACACGGCAAAATCACATCTATCCAGAAACTAGCAGTGTAGGGGAAGCAGAGTGACAATTTAGAAACAAGTCACTATTCCTTTGATCTACTTTATTCAGTGGCAAGTGACAAGAAAACTTGCACCTATTCACTGATTGTAATGAGAGTTTACTCAGAACCTCATTGTTGGCTTCAGTGAAGCTTCTTGCTGTGAAAATCTTTTTCTATTCATCTTTTCCTGGATGTTTTGATAAAAGATGTGCACTGAATTGTAAGGGTCATACATTTAAACAACAAGTTCCTGTCACATGACAACTACAGTGTGTAGGTAATATATTACAGACATGACAGGCAAGTTATCTTCAACACACCATCATATTAGTATCTTCAAAGAATTCAGAAGGCAAACACAGCAAAAAGTGACTACAGTATGTTAAATCAGGCATAAAGAATACCTGTTTATCAAAGCAATTTAGATTAACTGGAAAGAGTGAATATGTTTTAAGATATTCAATCAAATGTGTTATGACTGTATATACCTATTAAAACTAACTTATACAATTAAATTAAGCTTTATAAAAAGTTAACAGACACCTACAGAAAAATTTCAATAAATAGATGACCTCAACTTTTGAATTTAACTTACAAAACATTATGAATATTAGTTCTATAATTATATGAAAGAAATAATACATTAATTTAAAAACTCTTATTAAAGAGAAAAATGGCAAGCTATTGTGTACCAAGAAGTGAAGACAGTATGCAATTTTAACATCTTAAAATGCTAGCTGAAATGCCAGATCTAATTTAATGAGGAGATGCTCATGAGAGAATGAGAAAAAAAAAAAAAAACTAACCCTGTATATTTCCTAAATGTATTGAAAAAAGACTAATAAAACTTACATTATAAATGAAATGAAACTGAATGTTTTCTTTTAAATCTCCCTAATACACTCATAAAATGCAAACTATTTTAAACCACTTTATTGTAAAACCTAGCTAAGAAATATTGTCATTTAACCCTGAGTTCTAGCATGAAGAATATCTCTTCCTAGTAGGAAAGGGAGGGAGATGGTGTCATGTTAAAGCAATGTCTTCATTGCAGCAGTCACTGCTTCACATTCTTTTACTTTACAGTGCTAGGGAAGAGCTCAGCATATCACAAAAAGTTTAAATACATTTTATTGTACTCATGAATATCAAAATCTCTATTCTTGTTTTCAATGTATATATACATGATTATATTGTCATAGGACCATAAATATTCATGTAAATATTGGTTCTTCAATTAGTTTCATGGCCTTTTTAGGTTCTCCTGATGCATAATTATGTGTATTTTTGAAATGAAGCACAATAAACCTAGAGAAAACAAAGTACTAATAACAGGATGGATCTTGACACTTTCAATTCTTGTATAGTTTTCATTTATTTTAAAATTTAATTAGTACTTTCATATATTTAATGCCAAGTTGTCATTCAAATATATAATTTAAATGTAACGCTTTATTTAATATTAACAAAATTATAATCCTATAGTAATTATGGCTTTCATGATCTCGTTTATTAAATTCAAATATGACAATGTGAATTGCCTTAATATCTAATGTCTACAATATTTTATGGCCACATGGGAGGGAAAGAAAAACATAGGACATAACAGAAGTATTTTGGTGTGTTATTTGTATGTGTTCTTATATGTAAAAATTCATATTTTTATCATATTTTGAGAAACTGTGAGAATCTGAAATGTGTTATATGTTATTTTCTATTGTTATTCTTCTTTCAAGACAAGTGTTCATAATGATGCCAATATGTGCAAGTGTGCTCTCAGTTAAAATTTATGCAGATAAAATTATACACTTATTTTGTGAACATATTCTTTCACAAGTATTTAGCTTATGTCTGCTTATTTTAAAAATGGATGATAAAATAATAACATTCCTGTATTTTCTCCTTTAAGTTATAAGGGACAAAAAATCTCTCATATCAGTAATTATGGTCATGACTCATGTTTTTAATGGGTTTTTTTCATTATTAATTTTGCCACAAAAAGGCAATCATTTTGTTTCTGAAATTCTGCTATTAAAAACATTATCATGCTGTTTTTACTGATGATTTAAACATATAAAATGTATATTAGTATACTTGGTCTATTTTTTCCATGTGACAAAGCCCTTGAGGTAAGATTATGAGGTGACAGTTTATTTTAATTTTAATTATTACTGCTAGAAGGAGTTTTTGAAGCAGATGTGAGTCATGTTTGTACCAATGCAGTATGCACATTTTTGACTTTCTGTGTGACATATACTGCTAGCCCTTCTCAAAACACTCTCCTCCACACAGTTACTTTATTTAGATTTCAAGTAAAATTGTTCATTACCAGAGAGACCTACTTTGATATTTGCTACATACATGCACTCATTTCCTCCTCTGTCAGCTTGCTTTATTTTCCCTTCACTGGCCAATAAGCCTACAGAACAATAATTATTAAATGTGTCCACTTTTATAGTCTTTTGCACCTGCATGAGAGAAATTGTCTCAAATAAAGGAACTCAGGGGAATCAATCAGATTGGCTCCCTGGTCACTAGTTTCCAGAGTCCTTCAACAAAGTGCTTTACCTCCTGATTCAAGAAATATCTAGAAAAAATACAAAGTCAACTAAAACTGTCAATCACATAGTAGTGAAACTAACTTAACATTAGAATAATTAGAAATAGAATGGGGAGTATGTTTAACATATTTATAGAAACTAAATATAAGAAGAAAACTAATTTGTTATAAATGAACATATTTGGCAAAGGTCAAAAATGAACCTTTAGAAATGACAAGAACTAAATTTTGAATCTCATATATTGCAAAAGCAGTTTAGAAAAAGGTGAAGAGGAAACTGGTTAACTAGGTAATATATATGAAGACATTATGTCCATGTAGCCGAAAGAGATGAGGAGACACAGCATATAGCTGAGAAGTCAACATATTAAGGAAAGGAAGTGAAAGTTGCACTGGAGTCAGGACAAACAAAATGTAAGAACAACAATGTAAGAACACATAGGGTATGAGAACTATTCAGGGGTGACCAAATGCTGAAAGGTTCCAAACCTCAAGTAATTTTAAGAACCATGATGAAACTTGAAGTCTAGACAGAGACTATCAAACACACAATGAAAAGAAATGTATTACCAAAAATTCCTGGGACCAAAAGTACTACTTTAAATTCTTTGCACCAAATTTTGGCATATGTGTATATTCAAATGAGGTGTCTTTCAAGAAGATGGGACCCAAACCTGTACATGAAATTCATTTATATTTCATGGAGTATTCCTATATACTATGTTTTAGAATCCTGTGTATGACATAAGGCTAAAAGTGTGGAATTTAATACTTATGAAATCATAGTGCCATTTTAAAAAGGTTCAATATTAAACATTTTGCATTTTGGGTTGCTAGACAAGCGATACCCTCCATGTGTCATACAGACTATTATAAAGAGTTTTAAAATAAAGAGTGTTTGTGGTGTGTTAATGAAAGTAACCATCAAGTATTATTATACTGACTGAACAGGCTATATTTAGGAATATATATGTACATATGTATACATATGTATGCAATAACAATTATTGGAAAAAAAGGCCATGAATTTGAAGGAAAGTGGTGAGGGGTAAATGGAAGGGTTTCAAGGGAGGAAAGGGAAGGAAAATGTTATAATTATATCATAATCTTAAAAATAAATAAATAATATAGAATCAGCAAAATTTACCAAAGGTGGTTAATATGAAAACAAAAGATAGAATGTGACCTTGTGTGTGCTTACTAACATAAATTTGCATAGTAATAATGGCCTACCAGAAAATAGGCAAAGGTTTGTTTGCACTGACACACTTCATGAGTGAAGTCGAAGGGCAGCAAATATTTTGGACAGTATTAACTTTTCAGAGGTTTGGAAACAAATAAAAATTAAACGACTGGCATAAAAGAAGTTTGATTATCCTGCTTTCTTGACAGAAGCTGCTAATATTAAACATGGATAGCACCATGAATCAAGAATGTTTATGACTGAGTATGTATGTCACAGGATTTATTTTAATATATGTATTACAACATTTCTCTCTATTGCCTTTCTTTTTCCCACCCCCTTCCATGCTGAGGGTATGCGTGTGTGTGTGTGTGTGTGTGTGTGTGTGTGTGTGTGTGTGTGTGTGTGTGTGTGTGTGTGTGTAAATGCAAAAAAACCCTGGTGAATCTATTCAATGATGATTGCATCATTATTTCTGGATTGAACACTGGTATTCAGGGCTCCTCCCTAAGAGAAAACCACTTCTCCCATTCTCTATTTGGCTTTCTTTTGATGTGGGATATCCTTCTGCATGCTGTGAATATGTGCTGCTTTTATTGATCAATAAAGCTGTTTTGATTATGGCCAGGGAGAATATAGCTAGGTAGGAAATTCAAACAAAGAAGGCAGAGTCAGGGAACCACCATGCAGCCGTCAAAGTAATAACATACAGGAGCGTTACCAGTAACCCACAACCTCTTGGCAATACACAGATGAATAGAAATGGGTAAATTTAAATGTGAGGGTTAGTCATTAATATGTCTGAGCAATTGGCCAAACTATTATAATGAATATTAAGCCTAAGAGTGTTATTTCATAAGTGGTTGTGGGAACTCACAGGCAGGATGTAAAAGTATCTGACTACATCCCTTAGATGCCTGTAATTCTTTGTGGCATTGTAGGGACCCATGACACTTCCCTATTCTACATCATTTAGCATGCCTATTGGCAATGATCTTGGATGTCTCTTTTTTAGGCAGCTAAGCTGCACAGGTGAGTTTTCCCTGTTTTTTTTTTTTTTTTTTTTTTTTTTTTTGAGGCACACTGAAGATTTCTTTCCACTTTTAATTATAATTTTTCTTTGTTTTTTTGAGACAGAGCTTATCTGTGTAACAGCTCTGACTGTCCTGGAACTCACTCTGAAGACCAGGCTGGCCTTGAACTTAGAGATCCACCAGCCTCTGCCTTCTGAATGCCATTAGTTAAGGCATGTGTCACCACTTTCTGGCATTTTTTTTAAGTTTAAAATATTTTATTTTAAGAAAATATTAGATTTGTTTTAATTTATTTTCTACATTAACACATCAGTCATTGCTGATATACATATTATCAGGAATTCTAAATCTGTATAAAAAAAGAGGATGTTTTCTTGAAAAACTACAAAAAATACAAAAACACAACTGCTTTCTCTTTGCGCAGGTCAATTACTACAAATAGATTGATCATTTCAGTTTGACTAGAATCAGGTACTTTCAAAATTATTCAGGAATATAGTTAAAATGATTAGCTTAGGCATCAGCATTTCAAAGTTGAACTTGCTTGACTCTAGGTTTGCACCAAACATGAAGGACTTCTAAGCTGCTTCTGAGGCTTTAAAAGTCATAAAAGTAAAAACAAGATTCCTTATCCTCTGTCTCTTATAAAATTTCTGCTCCTCTTATGTTATGTTTCCCAAGCCTTAGATGTAGAATTTATGTTGGGACAGGACACAGCATTGATCCATTTCATCTGCATTTTGATGTGGTTTTATGTAATGGTCTCAATCTGTCACAAAGAGCAGCTTCTTGGATGAGGGTTGGAAGCTCCAATTTACCTGTGAGTATAAGGACAGTTATTTAGAATTCATTAAGCTGGGATTCATTGTGTGTTTTAAAAAGTGGCAGTAGTGGATTCTCTTCTAAGATCTGTGACTTGACTAACCTTAGGGGAGTTGGCTAGGTTTCTAGTACCAGGTATGATTTCCCTCCTGTTGATCATGACTTAAGTCCAGTTAGACATCTGTTGTTCACTGCCAAGGTATATTTCACCTGGAGAATATCTTGCCATGTTGGCTATTATTATAACTCACATGATTCACCTCTAGGTGTTGGGGCCTGTGGGACCAGGGCAGAAAGAAAAACCTCTGAAACAACTAGGTAGCACTATTGGTTTATCTCCTCCTTTGGCAGCTCATACAACAACTTCTAAAACTATAGAAGTTAGTCTACAGGGAGGAGGATTTCAGGTCAGAGCCAGCATTGAACCTTTCCAGCCCTGTCTCTGAAGTGCATTAAGTTTCCAGAAATGGGAATTTACCTTCAACCTCTGGGAGGAAACCTATGGCAAAAGCAATAGTCTGTATTGTTTCAGAGTCTCTTAGACTCCGCTGACCAACAATTCAAACAGGGTTTCTGTTTTGTTTTTTGTTTGTTTTGTTTGAAACAATCATATTTTACATATCAATCCCAGTTCTGTATCACCCCCTTTGTCCCATGTCCCCCACAGACCCTCCTCCCTGTCCCATCCCCCATCCTCTCCCCAGGGAGGGAGAGGCCTTCCATGGGGAATATCAAAGTCTGTCATCATTTGGGGGAGGGCGAGTATCTAGGTTGAGAGAGTAGGCCTCCATGGGGAATGGGCTCCCAAAGTCCATTTGTGCACTAGGGATAAATTCTGGTTCCACTGTCAAAGCAGAGTATCTCATGCCAGTAAAGGGATTTTTATTAGACACTTTAAATAATGATATATTAGTTAAATTAGGTACATGGTAATTTTTATTAATATTTCACATATTTATTTTTGATACAGTACAAAATTTTAAACTATGAAACAAAATTTGGTAACATCTATGCTGGGAACATTATTAGAATTCAAACTTTGATTCTGCAGTTAGCTTACAAATATCTAATAAAAGATGAGGACCATAAATATGGGTGAATATCACTAAATAATATTCATAATATTTAGGTTTCCAAACAATTCTATATATCTATGTGACTGGGTGTGTCCCCCATGCAAATAGATATATATGTCCTTACTATATAAAGTTGATACTCCCAAGATAAAGTGTACAGGTTGTTCATATAAAGAGTTGAATTTATTATCATCCTTTATCATTATTAAGTGACTGTTGTCCTTACCCTTATATATTCCATTTTAAATTATTTTAAAATCATCAAAGATTTTATTAGAATTAATTTTCAATCCAGTGATGAGCAAATCTGAAAGATATTCACAATTGGTCAATTACAAAGAGGGAACCTTCAATTGTAAGTGTTTTGTATGCATGATAAATCTAAGATCTGCTTCAAAAACCAAAGTGGCTATCAACTTGATCAAATAATTAGATCATAAATCTCTAGACTGTTGCCAATCAAAATGCAAATACATTGCTTTGAACACATTCAACCTAACCACATCACTATGCTTGAGTAACATTTAAGGGTTATTTTATTTCTTTCTGAAATAAAACAAACATAATATGAAATAGTCATCCAGCATTTCTAATTCTTTCCTTTTCAAGGACACTGGAGTTCATTAGGCTAAATAGTATTGTTCTAGCTAAAAGCCTCAACAAATTGCTCAAAACACTGTAATATACAATGAAAATCAGTAGATTGACTAAAAATATTTTTTTCTCTACTTAATGTGGTTATACAATGTGTCAATTATCTAGTCACTTAGAACTCTTCGGAATAAAGAATCAACTTTGTAGAGAATAGGTTGGCTTTCATAATCCTCAGAATATTTGCATAATAACCACATTGCAGCTGCAAGGTCAAGTCCATTAATTTCGTGGGAACAGAACAGGCTGTTCTGGTTGGCTGTTGCAAAAATTGCTTTTTGCACTTGTCTTCTCTACCATCAAGCTTTTGCTCCAAGCACACAATTACTTCAGCAGACCCTATGTTTCCAAGCAAGGAACCTTATTTAACATCGAAAGTGGTGAACACTCCACTCTCTCAAAATGAAAAAAAAAATAATCTCACAAAGCTTCATAATTAACATTTTCTCCTTCATCATTTATTTTTTTTAGGATAAAGTTGAGGATGGCAATTTGAAGGAAGGTTAACTGTGTGAACCCATTTGTCCAGCATCTCTCAAACACAAATATCATATCCAAATAGACTTATAATTGCAAATGAGCTCATAGCTTCCATAGGTTGAGTGTCCATGTGTTGCTAAGGGAGTAACTCTTTCCAAAACCTGATAACTAAAAAAACCATCTCTTGAATTTCATAATATATATGGAAGAACTGTAGCATAATAAACATCAGGCAAACATAAAAAGCAAATAGCTTTTTATGAAGTCATGGCAGAAAGCATTATGAAAGGAAATATTAAACTGAAAATGAGATCTTCAATACTAAGTGTATTCATCTGAGATTTAGTAATGTACATAATCTATAAATAACCAAAATGAGAGGTATCATCCCATAGTGATATTGACTGTGACCTGAAAGTTGTAAACTGAAAGAAACTCTTTCCTCCCCAACTTGCTTTTAGTCATGGTGTTTTATCATAACAATTGAAACCTAACTAAGAAATGCAGTTAAACTAAACTTCTTTCTCTGGTATCTCATAGCTAAATGGTAAGCTCTTAGAGGGCTAGATGGTGCCAATTGCCTGTTAGCCTCAGACCCTGAAAAATGTCCTGCATCAAGTAGACTTGTCAAAGACAGTAACCAAGTACCTTGTCAATGGACTGCAAAGTTGACAAAAAAAAATCACTGAGCTAGGGCACTGCTCATCAATATCTACTCCCACCCCATACCCTAAATGTCATTAACTTAGGAAAGCGTTCTTCTCTGTGCCCTTTACTGATCCATGGGCACTGCTGTCTTCTTGCAAAGCTATCTTTAGTGGCTAGTTCAACAACATACAAACAGTAGTGAGAAAATAAAAATAGTTTATTCTTGAAACTGGGAGTCTCATGTCTCTATTATCTCTCTCCTCCCAGGCCCCTGTGATATCCAAGTCTCTTAACATGAGAACTGAGGCTATACACAGTACAGTTGAAACCATCAATGTTTTATAAGATTGCAATTTTCTTTATGTGAAGCAAAATATGTTAATTTCACTAGTTTATTAGGGGAAATAAGACAAAATATTCAAATGATTACAACATATATTTCAGTATATAAAATATGTAAAACTGCCAACTGTCTCACATGAAGTGGATATTGCAGTTGTTAATGGGGTGTCCTCCTGACAAGAAAGCAATGTCCATTGGTCAGTAAAGGGCACAGATATGAAGCTTTCAGGAGATGGTTTTGGGGAAAAGCGTCTGCTTCATTGCATGTGAACAACCATTTATACACTGCAAACCTATCGACTGTGCTTGGTTAGCACATGTACTCTTATTAGACAGAGAGTGCTCAGACACCAGGGTCTCAAAGAAAGAGAAACCCATGAGATGTGGAAAGTGCAGACTCCTCTGCAGGTATGAACAGGCTACTCCTGCTACTCCAGAATTCTGAGTTCTAAGCTCAGTGTGCCAAGTAGTCTGGCTGACAGGCCATGCCAGCATTTTTGCCTACAGGATATGATGGAAAACACATTACAAATATTCTGTATATGATTTATTTTTATCACAAAACTGAAGTTTTCAATTATTTTTTTAAATTAATACTTATAATTTTTCATATATTTTTGTTCTCAACCCTTGCTATTCAAACTGTGCAAGTGACAGAAGCTGTATAGCCTGGGGAATGATGTCTTCTATAAAAAGTTCTGTGCAAACAAAAATGTTTTCTCTAGTTTGGGGTGCATGACAACTATGTTTTCTCACATTTAGCCTCAATTAACCTGCTTCCCTTCCTGAATTACTGCACAGCATGACATAACTCTAAAAGCCGAAACATAACATATTTTTTGAGACTATTTTCCTTGTAAGAGCACAGCTGCTTCCCATTAGTTACAGTACTTAATTATGCTTTAAATTAATAATAGCAGTTTCGATTTAGTGTTTTAGGAAGACATGCATTAAAGTACAACTTTGCACATCACGAATTTATAAACTCAATGACAAACACAAGTGTTTGCAGAGAACAATGTGTTAAGGAGTAAACAACTTGGCAAGCAGAACTGCAATGGTTCAGACAAAGACAGAGAACTCTCAGAGAGCTGGGTTCAAACACATAAAGTATAGCAAATGGGAATTATTTTCCATGCATTGTGTGTAGTCCCAGTAGGATTATCAACACAGAATTAGGTGAGGCACATCTCATGTCATTGTAAACAACATAGAAAAAGAAAATACAGACAATATTGTGAAGGTTGAATCATCTTCCAAGGACCCTGTGTGGTTGGCTTTTGAATCCCATGACTTTATGTTTTTCAATGGGAGCAACTGGTCTCGCTTTGTAGCTGTCCTAAGTACCTTTCCTGTTGCTCTGATGAAAGACCCTGACAAAAGCAACCCAAGGGGAAAGGGCTTATTTGTGGGTCATGGGTCCAGATCACATCAACCATAGTAGTTCAGGACTGATGGCAAGTGCACAGGGTGGCTGTTCACCTGCACCAAGTTTCGTAAGAGGGACTCAAGCTCAGCTAGCTTTCTTCTTTATGTGCAGCCCAGAACCCCACCCCAGGGAATGCTCTAACCCAGCCTTAGGGCAGGTGCTCAGAACTCAATTAAAATGTCAAAATAGTTTCTCAGGGTGATGGATAGAGGTTAACCTAATCTAAATAATTCCTCACAGGAGTGCTTGAACACTTGTCTCCTATCTGATTCCTGATCCTGTCAAGTTGACCCTCAATACTAACCACAGTAGCTAACTTGGCAGAATACATCCATAGATACAATGCTGCTCCCCTGATCTGAAGGTTAAACTTCCACAGATGTACAATAGATACCAAAAAAATTGAGTAAGAAAAATGAACCATGGTTATCTGAACATAATGACTAAAATTAAAAATTCAAACAGTACTCTTTTTAAAAGGAACTGCTGTGATTTTCACTATCATTGGCTATTTTCAGGTGTGTAAATTGGATACATTTTTGGCATATTCCTTGCTGCCTACAAAAGAAGAAAATATGTAAATCCAACCCAATATGTCCCCTATAAGTCATAAAAATGTTCACTGTAAAGTGTGTATCTAGATTGAGAAGAAGTACCCAGAAGAACAATCAAAATTACTTTTTAAAAAGAGCATGAGTATTCTTTCAAAATGATAATACAATATAAAATGAACTATTGATCTAGCAAACATATTGCATGAATGTCAAAGCCAAAGATTTGAATATAAGAAGACAGTTATATGGCTAGGAAGCTAGCTTAGCTTGTAAATACTGACATGTAGTGATATATTAGTTATAATTTATTAAAGCTTGCCTGGGGATTCAGAAATCAAAGTCAGCCACAGGCTACAGTAGCCACACACACACCTTTAATGCCAGCAGCCAAAAGCTAGGAAGTGGTGGTATACACCTTTAATCCTGGACTCAAGATTAAGAGATAGATAAATCTCTGTGAGTCCAAGGCCACCTAAACCTACACAAGAGTGAATCAGTCAAAAAGAGAATTATAGCTCAGATCTTTAATCCCAACATTAGGGAAGTATATAAGACAGAAACACGGTCTCAGAGAGGCATTCATTCTCCAGCCACACTGACGAGAGGCAGAAGTTTGAGACTTGGTAAAGAGTTTGTGCATGGGTCAACCTTTTCAGCCTGAGGTAGAGATGAGAGCTAGCAGCCAGCTGATTTGCTTCCCTGATCTTCAGGTTGAACCCCAATATCAGTATCTGGGTCTTTTACACTCACTTCACAGGATGAGGATCTGAGTTGAATGCTCAAAACCATATAAAAAAGGTAAGTGTGGTGATAGACAGGCATTACCACAGTAATATGAGAGTGAGAGTGATCTCCAGGCCTCAACAACTAGCCACTAGAACATAATTGGTGAGCTGCAAGTTAATGAATGGCTCTGTCTCAAAGGAAATGATTGGTATTCCTGAGCATGACACCTGAACTTGTCCTCTGGCCTCCATCTGCATGTGCACACATATCAGTAACCACAAGAAAATGCACACAACTTAAAAGGCCAGATATGAGAAAACACAGTGTATGACTCTATTTTTATAAACTTCAGTAACATGCCAGTCTAATCCACTGAGGCCAAGTCAATGTTCACTGCTGGAAAGAGGGAGGGATTTATAGACTATATAGTTGCTCTATTGTCTAAGAGACAAAGGATAGGTGAATGCAGTCTTTTATTTTTAAAATATGTTAAATTAAACCCTGAACTGGTGTGTGTGTGTGTGTGTGTGTGTGTGTGTGTGTGTGTGTTTCATAATTTTTATTTCCTATTAAGTTCATAGTTTCTATGAAAATAAAATACTATGAAAAACAACAGAAACTTATTTCTGATCTCCTTCACTAAATCTTTAAAAGTGTTTAGTAAAGACAAGTGTATTCCTTGAAAAGTGGAAATTACTAAATATGGAACAACATATCCTTAAAGAGCCATAGAAATCATCTTCCCCAACTCAAAGCATGGGGTTTGGGCAAGAAGATAAAAAAAGACACTGAGGCTCAAAGCAGCTCTTGATCCTAAAGCTCCTCAAGAACATTGCACATTGGTGGCAGAACACAAATACCTGATGGCACCTGTACAGACTGCTTGTTCTCTGGGAAATTTAAAGTTTTCTCTTGTGATAACAGAGTTTCTTGTCTGTTTTTCTCCTAATGTTTGTAAGTCAATACACAATGCTACTAATAATTCACCAGAAAAATCCTTCCTTTTATTAGCTTGTGGATCAACCATTTTCTTCTAATGTCTGTCAAGAGTATGATATGAAAATTCAGGAATGGACACAACCTTCTGCCTTGAAATGAAAAATTGTGCTGATATTTGTAAAATGAAAACTAGTGAACTGGCATCGTGACCAAGTGAAAAAATGTTTCACTATGGCACAGAGACATAACAAATTCTTATTATCAACCTGGGAAGCAAAGAATAAAGGCCTGGGGGGGGCTTTATATCACTCTTTTGATCTATCAAGTGACTTGATAAAAGCTGAAAGAATATGTAGGGAGACATTGTAATAAATGAAGAACTAGAGGACTATCTTTGTCTTATCTTGGCTCTTTCTTTCAAGGCCTACACCCTCTCGTTGTCGTTTTTCAAGGATTGCCTTTCCCAGTACACATACATGTACAAGAGAACATTTCTCTGATGACACTTATGTTTGAGTCCCATACAGCCAATGAGGACCAGCCTGACAACAAACCCTGCATGCTCCGGAAAAAGAATTGGACCACACCTCACCGACTGCACTGGATTCAGCTCACTCTGTTTTGACTGACACTCCAACCAGAACCTCGAGTATTGACTTCAATCAAGTTGAGTATTTCAACCTAGATCTTCAATCAAACAAATCTCATCTAACATGGAGTAGAGATAACTTATTAGAGACTTTCCCTGCACTGGCATTTTTTTTCCAAAGGACCCCACATGGTTACCATTGTCCCATTTCAGCAGGAAGTAACTTAGAAGATGCTATTGTTCCCCATTATTGTTTATTAGGGTAGTGTAAGCCTAGTTAAGAATGATCTTCCTATTGTTTAGGGTTGGGATTGGAAGGAGGTGTACAGGTTGGACACCCCCTTTGACTTTAGGGCTTAGCTGGAATAGACATAGGATGTGCAATAGCAGATTATTGTATCTTCTTGTATTTCACCTTTATGATTGTTAATTTTGGATATTTTACACTATTAAGTTTTAATCCTCTTTTAGACTAAAAGGGGAATTATAGGGAGACACTGTAGAGGGCTGGCTACAGGTGTGCTTGACCATGCCTTGTCAGGGCGTGGTCAAGGGAAGGTCAGGATAGGTTATTTTTTTTTTTCAAAGAAAACCTTTAATTTCAAGCATATTGCTTCTGAGGGTTAGAGTCCATGATGGCAGAAAAAATGTGGAGTATCAAGAACATCTGAGAGCTTACATCTTGATCTAAAAGTTGGAGACAACAGTGATGTAGTAAGTCTTTTAAAATCTCAAGCACATACCTTCTCCAACATGACCACACCTCCTAGTCCTTCACAAACCGATCCACCAATTGGGAACCAGAAATTTAAAAATGTGAGCCTATGTGGGCCCTTCTCTTTAAACCACCACATATGGTTTGCTGATGCTGCTTTCCAGGGACCTCCTAGACTCATAGGCTCCTTTTTCTGAAGTCAGTTCAGTGTTATCAAAAAAAACTTCAGGAAAAAGAGCATGAACAACTCTGAATGAAAATTAGGAGCTACATAAGAATTTGGACTGTGAGCTTGTCATGTTTGGGGGTGGTCAATAGTCTTTGTGTTTGTTTCTCTTTCTGTTCAAAGGTGAATACACAAAATATCTAGCCAAAGGAAGATGATCTCATAGTACATAGGAATTTATGTAGCAACACAGTTCTATTCCCTCCTGCCAAGAGTAACTTTTTAACTGATTTTTTTATTTCTTTTTTTTCATTCATTTATTTAGCTCATAAATAAAGTCATGCACAATTATGATACACAATACAGTATATTCACAATGGCATGGCTAAATTAAACCAATTAACCTGTTATATCACACCTATTCATCATTTTTCTTTTGAGAACACTTACAGTATACTATCTCACAACTTTTAAAATATAGCATATTGCTATCAACCATATTAATCATGCTCTCAGTAGACCTCAAGACTTCACAGAGTCCATGCCTCATGTCCAACTGCAGTTTTATATCCTTAAACCAATCATTTCCCCATTGTTAAAAGACCCACATTGAAGCCTAATAGCCACAATTCTGCTCTCTGTTCCCATAAGTTCATCATTTCTAGGTTACACATACAATTGAAATTGTGTGACATTTGTCTTCCAGTGTGTCACTTATTTTTTTTTTTTGGCAAGCATATAACTTTACTACTTACTAAAGATGAAATCAAATTTGCATGCACAGGTGAGCACTCTCTGAAACACCTTGGATTCATCACATATTTGAGTTTCAATTAGCATATATATATATATATATATATGTATAGAGAGAGAGAGAGAGAGAGAGAGAGAGAGAGCAATAATGGCAATATGTTATGCATCAATAGCAGCAACAGCTTTTCCAGGTTCTGCAGTCATTTGAACAAAATTGTAGAGACATCCAGCACACTCCATTTAAAAAACAAAACAAACAAACAAACAAACAACAACAAAAAAGTAAAAAACAAAATCCCAGAAAACAGCGCAGTTCTGCTACTCTTCTGGTACTTGACACCATTTTTTTTTTTTTAAATTAGCTTCTCAGTCATCATCTGGGAGGAAACC
Source organism: Cricetulus griseus (assembly GCF_003668045.3). Lineage (NCBI taxonomy): Eukaryota > Metazoa > Chordata > Mammalia > Rodentia > Cricetidae > Cricetulus > Cricetulus griseus. The sequence continues at coordinate 123,854,360 of NW_023276806.1, read as the reverse complement.
ATTCTGAGCAACATCATTAAAAACAGCTCTGATAAAGCATGGTCACTACTATGTATCATAAAGCAGGTCCACATATGAGTGAGTAGATACCATGTTTGTCTTTTTGTGATTGGCTTACCTCCCTCAGAATGGTTTCTTCAAGTTCCATCCATTTTCCTACAAATTTCAAGATTCCTTCATTTTTTCCCGCTGAATAGGACTCCATTGTGTAAAGTACTACATTTTCTCTATCCATTCTTCTGTTGAGGGACATTTAGGCTGCTTCCAGTTTCTGGCTATTACAAATAATGCTGCTATGAACATGGTTGAACATATGTTCTGGTTATATGAATGTGCTTCTTTTGGGTATATGCCTAGGAATGGAATTGCTGGATCTTATGGTAGACTCATTCCCATTTTCTTGAGGAGTCACCATACTGATTTCCACAGTGGCTGTGGTTCTTGAAGGGCTGCGGACATTGGGGACCCTCTCTCTCTGGCCTCCCTGCCTTGCTGCCTCTGGGCATGCTCTGGCTTGTGCTTCGCTGGTGTATCTGAATAAAGAAAACCTATATCCTATTGATGGCTGGTTGATCTCTAACAAGAATATGCACCACTTGGCATATCTAGTTCCAGACACATTCAAAGCAGTGAAAAAGGAAACCAATATCTCCCTTAAATGGTAAGACAAAGAAGAAAACTGGGGGCAGGGATCCTTCCAGAGATAAGAGTTCCAAAGAGAAATTCTCACTCAAACAAAATATCCAAAACCAAATGTACTAATGATCAAGCTACCCTATGCCATACAAGACACAGCCTCTAAAACACACATAGCTGTCTATTTTTAAGTCACAACATTTAACCACAGTCACCAAAAGAATTATATTTTGACATAGTATTTAAGAATGAAAAATTTATAAGTGGGTCAACCAATGGTATTATTTGAAATTAGTAATTTAAAGGTAAATATTATTCTTAGGTGAAAATGATTCTAAACCTGACATAAAAGATTTCTATGCCTTATGATTTATGTACTGATGGGTGCTAGTGCTAGTAAATGTTAGATAATTTGCTTAGCCACTGCCTGGATGCCTAATGTGTATTAGGTTAGATGAGTATAAGAATAGTGATTAATGAAGCTAGAGAGGTTGCTCAGAGTTAACAATGCATACAGCCCTTGCAGAAAACCAAAGTTCAGTTGCTAATACCCACATCATGTGGCTCACAACTACAATTAACTCCAGCTTCAGGAGACCTCTCACTTCTGGCTTCTACAGGCATTTGCTAAAACTTGTGTCCATACCCCCATACACATACACAAGTAAAAATAATAAATTAATTCTTAAGAAAAGAATACATAACAAATCTATATTGTTTAGATAAGAAGAATAATGACAAAGTCATTAGAAGTCAGTTTCATATGATGTGCATTTAGCAAAGTAATAGTATTAGGGACTACCCTAAAGTTTTTGATCAGTCTAACCACAGGTTCTTGGTCTCAATATTAGTTCCAGATGTTGCAGGAAAGAACATATTTAAAGTTGCTTTTGTTATAATATATATATATATATATATATATGTGTGTGTGTGTGTGTGTGTGTGTGTGTGTGTGTGTGTGTGTTGATACAAATTCAGAGTAACTTTTGTTATACTGTATATGTGATTCTACTTATGTTTAAGATATTCTTGTATATTGATATAAATTCAATGTTAGTTTTATTATAATATATATATATATATATATATATATATGCCTGTTTCCTGTTTATATATTTTGGATATTGCTACAAAATTGAAGTTATTGTCTTTATACTGTACACTTGTTTCTAATTTTGCTTTATCTATTTACCTATATAGCTCATACCTTACAACTTGTTTATTTATACACAGTGAAGTCTTAGTCCTTGAAAATATTAAAAGATAATAAAGATATACAGAGTATTGGTCATCCATATTTATCAAACTTATATTTATGTTCATTAGGTTATCTAGATATCAAGGATATGTCTCATACATAGGTAATCTTCAAATACTTCAAAGACCTACAGAATATGGGATTTTAAATGTTTTAATAACATAGGATTTGTTCTTCTTGATATGAGAAGCATGTACTCCTGGCAACACTAATTCACCTCCAAAACAGATGACAGACACCAAAAACACCACATATGGAGGCACAAATGCCCATAGGTCAAGAAACTGCCTTTCCTCAACTGCTATGCTGGCTGATCTGGACAAGCAAGATACACAGAAAAATGATTGTTGAACTTTACCAAAACAGGGTTATACTCATTCAAAATTTCCTGCTTCTGAAAACTGACAGAGATCCTAGGCCTGTAGGCCATAGATGACCCAAATTTGCAGAGGAACTTTTGGTGACTTTCCTGGTAGCCAGCTATTTCTGTCATTTCTCATCTTTTGAAACCCACTTACTTACCCTCCTTGCTTATTCAAGTAATATTATTTCCCTTTTCAGGTCTTGAATGAAGTTGAAGACTAAATAGCTAGAGATATAGTTCTCCCAAACATTAGTAAAGAACGTGTTCAGTATGAAACTTAGCTTCTTCAGGAAAGGACAACTATTGGAATATCTCTTTAATTTGCCAATTATCTATAGTCTGAACATCTAGAAAATTTTCTTACCTGATAATTTTTCCTATTGTTTGTAGTTTTTTGTTTGTTAGTTTGTTTTGGTTTTGGTTTTGGGTTTGGTTTTTCGAAACAGGGTTTCTCTGTGCCTTTGGAGGGTGAACGGGCACTAGCTCTTGTAGACCAGGCTGGTCTCGAACTCACAGAGATCCACCTGTCTCTGCCTTCCGATTCCTGGGATTAAAGGCATGTGCCACCACCGACCAGCTATAGTTTTGTTTTTATTTACGTTATTACCTTTTCATTCTATTAAGTTAGGATTAGAACCTTCCTTCTTAATTAGACAAAAAGGGGGAAATGTTTCAGCAATTTTGTCACTGGTCCGATAGCCAATATAAGGAGTAGCTTGGCCCGAAGGGCAGAGTTTTTGTTGAAGGGTATGTGACCCAAATACCCATATAAAAAGCTGGGGTGGGGTGAAGCTTGCTGTCTTGAATGGTGGAAAATCTGTCAGCAAGCCACAAAGAAAGCACAACTTGGAGATTCCCCATCCCTTTTGGGGACAAGGCAGAGCAGTAGTAATGGAGAACTGGTCTCCAGCAGCAAGAGTGGAGCAGGTGGCAACATGGCCCAGATTCCTCACTCTGTCTTGTAATTATTGTGCACAAATTTTGCTATTAATAAATGGTATTACATATTCCAGACTTCCTTCTTTATCCAGGTATGGATTACAATTTAGAGACTAGTCCTTAAATCTAATCATAAAGTGATGAGAGATATCCTTCTGTACATATGTTTCTTATTGGTATGAATAAAATACTCGTTGGCCAATAGCCACTAGAGGCAGGAAGATAGCTTGGGCTAGGAGACAAGGAGAATACTGCAGAGAGAGGCAAAGTGTTGCAGCAAAGAGCCACCATTTAGACAATGGGAAAGAGAGGATGCACCAGGAATTCTCTGGTAAGAAAAGACCATGTAGGAATGAATACATAGATTGTTCATGAAGAAATTTCACACTGATTTCTACAGTAGTTGCATCAGCTTGGATTCCCACTTGCAGTAAATAAATGCTCCTCTTTCCCACCCCAGGAATTTGTAATCATTTTGGATTTTTGTTTGTTTTTTTTTTCATTTGTTTAATTTAGTTATTCTGACTGGAATAAGATAAAATCTCAAAGTAGTATTAGTTTTCATTTTCCTACTGATTGAGGATGTTGAAAGTTTTAAAAAATATTTCTCACCCATTTTTATTTATTGAGAAGTCTGTTTAGTCCCATGATCCAGTGTTCCATTTTTAAATTAGGTTCTTTGTTTTCTTGAATTTAATATTTTGTTGTTATTTTTCCTCTTTGTAGATCCAAGACATTCACCCACTCTCACATACACAGTTGGTAAATAATTTTTCCCATTGTGTAGGTGGTGTCCTACTCAAATGATAGTATCATTTGAATCACAGATAATTTTTTAATTATAAAGGCTGATATATTAATTTGTGGTTTTAATATATGGGCTATCAGGGAAGAAAGTCTTCTTTGGTGCCAATGAGTTTAAGAGTATTCCCTACTTTTTCATATATCAGATTCTAGGTAGCAGCCCTTACATTGTTGTCCTTGATACATTCATAATTGAGATTTCTTCAGGGTGAGATAAAAGGGTCTAATTTTATCCTTCTACATGTTTACCAGAACCACCTCTGGAAAATAATATCTTTACTTTAATGTGATTGTTGGCCTCTTTATCAACTCTATTCCAGTGATCAATGTGTGTTTTCATACAGATACCATGCTGGCTTTGTTATTATAGCTCTACAATATAACTTGAAATCTTGGGGGGTAATATTTCTAGCAATTCTTTAGTTATTCAGGATTGATTTTGCTATCATGATTCTATGTTTCAACATACAATTTAAGGTTATTTATCTGTTTTTGGTCTGAATTCATTTTTGTGTCTTATACTAATCCCAGTTCTCTCACCCTACAGTCCTCCCACCCTCCTCTACCATTTCCTTACCCAACTCTCCATTCATGCCTCAGAGAGGGTGAGCCCTCCCATGGGGAATTATCAAAGTCTGTCATATCATTTGGGGCAGGATCAAGGCCCTCCCATCTGTATCAAGGCTGATCAAGGCATCCCTCCAGATGAAATGGTCTCCAAAAGGCCAGTTCATGCACTGGGTCAACTGCCAGGCTATTTTTTCAATTTTTGTGAAGAACTATATTGGATTTCTGATGCAAATGATATTTTCTGTAAATTGCTTTATGTAGGATGACCACTTTTATACTAATTAATTTGTATTCATGAGCATGGGAGGTTCTTTTTAATCTCCTCGTATCTTCTTATCATTTTCTTTTACAGTGTCTTAAAATTTTCATTACACAAGGCTTTCATTTCCTTGATTAAAATTATTGCAATATTTTTGATGATATTGTACATGGGATTGTTTTATTTATTTATTTCTTGCTTTATTTATCATTTGTGAATGGAAAGACAACTCTAGTGTGTATTAATTTTTTTATCCTGCTACTGTGTTGAATGTTTTTGTTAGCTTTAGGAGATCTTACATAATTATAACATCTACAAATAATATTTGATCCCATTTTATTGTATCTAATTTATCTCTTCACTATTCTCAAAGTTCCAGCTAAGACTTCTGGCACAGATGCCTGAAAATGGAAAAACTAATACAGAGACTATACAACATAAAATGTCCAGAGTAATGTGTCTCAGTAAGTGTGATGGCAAATAATTCAAGCCCTTTAAGATAATTTAGTCAGTGTCTTCCTTACTCAGAATTTCTGCACACATTGTGGCATTAGGATTTACTCATATTCTTTTAGATCACTTCAAATATTAAGTATCCACTTGTCTATTCCTAAGTTAGAAATTTTACTACAGTCAATCAATCCATTTTGACCACCATGTCTCTGTAGAGAAAAAGATATCTTTATTCCTCAGTAGATCTCAGGACAAAACATTTCTGTAAAATAACTGGCAGTATTGTTAGTAACATGTGATAGTTTAATTAATAATGCTTCTCATGTGGTAACATATTTGGACACTGGTCCTCAGCTGGTGGCAGCTTTTGGAGAATTATGGAACCTTTAGTAGGATGAATTATGGCTTTGCAGGAGAAAGTACATTAATTCAGGTGGGTTTTGCGAGTTTAAACCCACATCTCGCTTTCAGCTTGATATCTTAGTTTCCTGCTATAGATAAGTGTCTTCTCTTGGACTCCTGCTGTGGCTGCCTGTTTTCTTGCCTCTACTGCCATTATGAACTTTCTCTTTCTCTCCCTTTCTCCGAAACCATTAGCCCAAATAAACTAACTTTCCTTGAATTACCTGCTCATGGTATTTTAGGACAGCAGCAACAACAACAACAATACATTACGCAAAAGCTACAGCAGGTTGTGTTGCAAGTTTTCTGAGCAATTAGGGAAGAAGCTTTTAATTGTTCTGTTCAAAGTTACTCTTACATATTCTTATAAGGGAAAATGTAATATCCATGCTAATCACAACAATTTTATATAATAAACAGAAATAAATTCAATTCTCCTTATATTTTTAACTCTAAGAAAATATCAAGGAGCTGAATGAAAGTGTTTAAATGAGAAAATATATTTAACTGAAATAAAATTTAAAACTCTACTATCTTTAAAGTAATAAGAATTAACAGTGAATATTTTTTAGGAAATATAAAATGTTGTGCCAAATTTAAAGAAATTGAACTTATTAATATTTAAAAATAACTTGGTAATTGTTAAATTTTTTTCTGTACACCACATTATAAAGCAAATTGTGACTTTTGCTGTGGCTAATCCAAAGCCTGTGACCTGCTGGATTTTGGGCCTTTATCCCTTCTGCACTTTAAGAAAAGTACAACAGCTTTCAATAGGGATTCTGAGCTTGCAGGGATTATGCATGCTTTGTATCCACCCTGTCTACGTGGGGTTCCTTCCAGTCTTATATCACTTCATTATATAGAAACTATTTGAAAAAAGTTCCATCCCTCAAATATATCAAGCAAAGAAAATGTATTATTACCAAGAACCCAGAATGAATATATAACATTTCTTTCAGTAATTATTGTTTAATACTAATCTAATGGTAAATTCACTCACAAATTTGTGCAGTTATAATCTGAGTAATAATATATCCCTAGAATGGAATGTGATATTTAATGACTTTGATTAGAAACTAACTAGACAGAACCTAGTGTTGACTTTAAAGTCTTTTCATCAAAAGTCATTCTGAGAATGGGAATGAGGACAAGGCTAAGATTTTCTTAGATGATAATTACATGTTTGTTCTAATCACAAATGAGAAATTTTGGTAACCATTGACTTTAATTAAGTTTGATATTTTCACTTAAGCAAATCTAATTGAGAGTAAGACCTCTATACATGTAGTGACTACTTTTTTCCCTATTGAATAACAATCAATTATGATTTGCCCTTTGCCTAGTTCTTAAGTGTTTCATTATTGATTTTTTTGACAATAATAAATAATCTTTTTCTACTAATAACATTCAGAGAAATTACAGACTCAATGTTAATATTTCTTTTTATGATAAATCAATATATTTTAAAAGATTCACTAGGTCAACAAATTCTCACTTAACTAAGAATGCTATTACCCTTGTTGCCAAAATGAATGCACATTTTTGGCATTAATAATAGAAATATTATGTTTCCCTTTTCATTAAAAAGGTGCAATGGATTTTATTTCTAGATAGAACTATTAAGTGGAATTTATTAATCATTTTAAATGGATCTATCTTGGTAAGACAGCATGAGTAAAAAAGTCAAATAATTAGCTTTTAAAAATATATATGACAATTTTGATGAGTCAACTTTTAACATTTTCAAAGGTGCAGCATGTTGTCATAATAAAATGAGAATCAGGAGCTTTTAAAACTGATACTCAAAACCAAAGTCCAGAGTTTCAATAAATATTATGATGTTGAACAAATCATGCTATATTTTAGTGACTTAAGAAATAAGGAGGGCTACGTAATGTAAAGGTAGCATCTGAAAGCTAGAAGAAATGCATATTTTAACACTGAATATATTAAGTTTACTCAGTGAAAATTGAATTTTGTCCATCAAAATTGGGTTCAAAAGAAGTAATGAACACTAAAGTAAGTAAATCCATAGACATAATTGGAATGAATTCTCTTTCATTAATACCTGTGAAAAAGTAAAATAGATACACTCTTATAAACAGATATATAAATATGAAATTGGAAAATATTCACAAATAATAGCTAAATAATATAAAATATTTCTTATTAAGTAACAGGTTCATAGGCATGCAAGGCATTCTTTTGCTGTCTTTTTAACTTGAAAATATTTGCTGTGTTCTATATATTCAGATTTTTGCACTCATTTCAAAATTTAGTTTATATGTAACAACCTAGTCTACTTGAGGCCATGCCACCCTAAGCATGTAGTCTTGGGTCCTATAAAAAATAAACTGAGTGAGCCAAGATAATCAAGCCAGTAAGCAGTATTCCTTGTTGCTCTCTGCTTTCCTCCTGTCTCCAGGTCTCTACCTCAAGTTCTTCTTTGACCTCTGCTCACGATGCAGTGGAATTGGGGCACTTAAGCCAAACTGAACACTTTGTTCCCAAGTTGCTTTAGGTCATAACAGTGTATTATGGCAAACGAAACAAACTAGGGCAGGCAATTATGAGACAGTCTCCCCCACCCCCACAGTCTCATGTTTCTGAAGGCATTTTAAACAAAAGTCAAAATCAACATCAGTAAAGTGTCATTTATACACATGATTGAAGTGATAACAATATGGACAGCTATGCTTGGTGCTGACATGTTGACACATGCACAGGCAAAAACAGTGACACAGGCACTGTGCTTATAATATGAAGATATTCTGAAAGAAGCATCTTGGTTTCACACATACAAAATATGTTTATAAGAGGTTGATGAAAGATAGTTTCTTCTGTCCTGCTCATTAGTGTTGTCATTTCAGCATCTAAATGTTTACATAGCTTGTTTTCAATATAAAGCAAAGCATACTGAACTTCACGAGATATTCTAGTTTCCATTCCAAACAAATGTTGTATTGATGTTAATTTTATCAAAATCATAGAACTTTAATAATTTAACATAAAAATATTTTAAAGAACAACTTAATAATGAATAAAACCAGCATTTGCTATTTAATCAACTTATCATTAACTTTTATGTACATGTGAACAAAATCATGTTAATGAGAACAACTGTGAAAATTACCTAGGGTGAGGTAGCATTCTTAACTCACTGCTGTGTTGCATCACTTCTCTAAGGACAGCAACAAAAGCATCATTCACGTGGCTGGTGCTATTGCTCGTATTTAGTGAAGAATCTAAAGTCCTAACCTGCCTAGCCTTTTTTCCTTACTGTCCTTTTACAACATCATCACACAAAAAGAATTCACTTCAATGTAGATCTCAACAACTTTGAACTAGGAAATAATAGAAGTTCAGAAAGGATTGCAACACCAGAACCATTGGAAAGGCAGGAGAAGCTTCTTAGTTTGAGGTTTAGAGAAGACTATTCTAGACCCAAAGCACAGTACTGAGATATTATTCCCTGTTGTACAAAATCAGAGTCTTTGCATTTGCTTTTTACAGTTTTCATATAACTGATGTGTTTGTGGCAGTCATTTCATAGAATTCATCACAGCATTTATGGAAAATGATACGGTTGAGTGCCATGGGATACCCTTCCAGTTAAATACCAGACAACCCAGGATTCATTTTAGAATTGCCAAGAAAGTCATTAATATAACCACTGGTTAATCTTGATCAATTTATTATTGTTGTTGCTATTAATATCATTACTATTATTGTGTGTACATGAGGATGCACCTGCCACACCATACTCATGGAGGCTGAAGAACAACTTTGTGGAGTCAATTATGTTCTTCTACCTATATGTGAATTCTCAGAACATCATGCTTACATACCAACTTTTAATGTTTAAAACTAAGACATACAAAATACTGAAGAATAAAATTTAAATGTTTTTGTGTTAGTAAACTGTTTTGATCACATGCATGGAATCCCTGAGTGAATTTTACTAACTTAAAGAGATGGTAGAATACCTATAGACGAGACAGAGCTTTAGGGTAGCAGTATAGGACTCAAGTGAAAAGTGCTGACCATTTTCTTCTTTCCAGTTTGCCAAGAAGAATTCAGCTGAAGACATAAAGGATGCAATCAACGTTTATAACAGGCAAAAGAAAGGCATACAATTCGAAATTTTCTGACAGCCAGAGAGGAAGGCTAGAAAAATGAATCAGCTGCTTATATGGAAATAACTAAATGGGAAACTGTATGTATGCAATGCACATATCATACCACCGAGGCTTGAAATCAACCATCCGTGGGACTGTTTAGAGGAATGGGAAGGGGGAATACAGAATGTTTTTCTTTACAGAACTTAACGTTATAAATCAATACTATCCCAATATTAATGTGGGATAACTAAGCCTCAATGGACATGACAGCTAGCTTAGAGCATGTGCAGTAAATATCTTATGACAGCCACCTAGACTGATATTAAGAGCAAGTGCAGTAGATATTTTCTGACAACCAGCCTAGGTGTGCCAAAGGGCCTTGCCAATAGCAGCCAAGTCTGACAAGAGATGACATGGGCCAATGGAAAGCAACCACATCACCTCAATAGATGCCAGCTCAGTGGATCTCCTCTCCTGGGGCAGGGTTGAGGGGTATATAAGGCTTACACATTCCGTGAATAAACTGAGCTTATTTCAACTTGTTCCCGATTCCTGTGGTGTTGGTGTCATGCCTACTTTCCCCCACCTCCAAGGGACACCTTGTTGGGATCCTGCAACATATGGTGCCCAATGTGGGGATCAACAAGAATATTGAGCCTGCATGGATTGCTATCATTTTCCTCATTGCCTCAGTAATTTTTTGGTTAATCATTGTTGCCCTTTTCTGTTACTGCTTCATTAGGCACAAGTGAACCAATCCTGTATTCCTTTTTTGATGTCTAGACTGACAGATCCCTTCTCCTCACACATGGTGCTAGATAGTGCCCCTTGAGCACCTTTGGTAAGTAAAACCATCTGTGTTGAGTGCTCCTTTGGCCTACTGTGGGACCCCCCTCTTGTTTTCAGTATTTGTTTGTGTTTTGAAAGTGATAAGAAGGCACACATCATTTATCTTGGTTTGCCTGGCATCTCCATATTATGATTGACCTCCCCCCAAGGAGGTGGAAGCAAGCAGCACATCCAGATTGCTGCTCTTCATCCAGAGATGCTGTGCACACAACCTTTCACTTTGTCATTTGCCTACATTTCACTATGGGAAATCTCCCTTATCATGGTGAGGGAGCTCATATGGAGCCTTCAAGTCCCTTTTAACCTGCTGAGGGCTTTAGGCCTGAACTACAAACCTAGAAAAGTTTTAGATAGAGGCTGTAGTTTTAGTGCCTTGAATCTCCCCAAATATTATATGGGACCCTGATCATTAGATCAGGGTATTGTTTCTGAATAGAAAAAAAGAGGCAGCTGTGGGAGTGGCCCCTCAGTTATCCTGGACTGTCAAGACAACTGTGAGTATTATGCCCAGAAGACAATGGTTTATTATAGCCATCCAGAGCCTCAGGCTGATGCACTTTCTGCCCCTCTACCTCTATGGTCCCTGATAATTGTTAGGGGCATTGTGGATTATATGTTTCCACAAGTGCTGAGCATACATATACGTACACGTATCAATCTTATTTTGCATATCAATGCCCCATTCCCTCTCCCTCTCATCATCCCATTCTCCCAACCAACCCCCAGTCACCCCTACCCACTCCCAAGTATGGTGAGGCCTTCCATGGGGGATCATCAAAGTCTGTCACATCATTTGGGGGAGGGCCTAAGCCCTCCTCAGTGTATCTGGGCTAAAATAGTATCCCTCCATAGGGATTGGACTCCCAAAGTACATTTGTGCACTAGGGATAAATACTGGTTCCACTGTTACAGCTCCTATAGACTTCCCAGGCCTCCTAACTGGCACCCACATGGAGAGAGCTTGGTTCTGTTCAATGCTGGTTCCACAGCTTTACAACAAGAGTATCTATGCCCTCACTAGGTCAGGTCAACTGTTTCTGTAGGTTTCTCCAGAATGCTCTTGGCCCCTTTGCTCATCCCTCCTCCCTCTCTACAACTAGATTCCTGGAATCTGATTCAGTGTTTACCTGTGGGTGCCTGCTTCTTCTTCAATCAGCTACTGCATGATAGCTCTAGGATGGCAACCAAGGTAGTCATCAATCTCACTAAAGGGGAAGGGCATCAAAGGCAGGCTCTCCACTGCTGCCTAGATTCTTGGTTGGGGTCATCTCTGTGGATCCCTGAACATTTCCCTAGTGGCAGACCTCATTCTAATCCTATACTGGCTCCCTCTATTAAGGTATCTCTTTTCTGGTCCTCCTATATTCCTCCCCTGATTCAGTCTTCCTGATCGTCTTCTTATCCTTGCCCCTGCTCTTTTCCCCTACTCTTTTTCCTACCTCGCTCTCCTCCCCACATGTTTTCAATTTGCTTAGGAGTTCTTATCCATTTACCTTTCTTTGAGGGACCATGTATTTTGCTTTTAGGGTCCTCCTTGTTTCTTAGTTTCTCTGGTGGTTTGAATTGTAGGCTGTTAGTCCTTTGCTCTATGTCTAATATATGAATGAGTACATACCATACTTGTCTTTCTGTGACTGGGTTACCTGATGCAGGATGGTTTCTTTCAATTCCATCCTTTTGCCTAAGAATTTCAAGATTTCACTGTTTTTACTCCTTTGTGTAAATGTACCACATTTTGTCCATTCATTCTTTGGTTGAGGAGAATATAGGTTGCTTCCAGGTTCTGGCTATTACAAACAACACTACCATGAACATAGTTGAACAGATATCCTTATTGTATGAATGTGCATCCTTTGGGTGATTAAGAGTGGAATTGCTGGATCTTGAGCTAAACTGACTCCCATTTTCCTGAAAAACCACCATACTGATTTCTAAAGTGGCCACACAAGTTTGCAATCCCACCAGCATGGAAGAGTGTTTCCCTTTCTTGACATCTACTCCAGAATACACTGTCATTTGTATTTTTAGTTTTAGCCATGCTGACTGGTGCAAGATGGTATCTCGGAGTTGCTTTGATTGGCATTTTCCTGATGGCTAAGGATGTTGAACACTTTCTTATGTGTCTTTCAGTCATTTTAGATTCTTCTATTGAGAATTGTCTATTTAGTTCTGTACCCCAATTTTTAATTGGATTGTTTGGTGTTTTGGTAACTAGCTTCTTGAGTTCATTGTATATTTTGGAAATCAGCTTTCTGTCAGATGTGGGGTTGGTGAAGATCTTTTCCCATTCTGTGGACTGCCAGTTTGTCTTGTTGACTTTGTCCTTTGCTTTACAGAAGCTTCATGGTTTCAGGAGGTCCCGGTTATTAATTGTTGATCTCAGTGTCTGTGCTGCTGGAGTAATGTTCATGAAGTAATTTCCTGTATCAATTCCTTCAAGGGTACCTCCCACTTTCTCTTCTAAGAGGATCAGTATGTATGGACATATGTTGAGGTTTTTGATTCATTTGGACTTAAGTTCAGTGCATGGTGATTACCTTGCACAAAACTTAAGTCAAAATGGATCAAAGATCTCAGCATAAATCCAGCTACACTGAACCTATTAGAAGACAAAGTGGGAAATACCCTTGAATTAATTGGTACAGGAGACCGCTTCCTAGACATTACACCAGTAACAGAGACACTGAGGTCAACAATTGATAAATGGGACCTCCTGAAACTGAGAAGCCTCTGTAAAGCAAAGGAGACAGTCAGCAAGACAAAACAGCAGCTGACAGACTGGGAAAAGGTATTCACCAACCCCACATCTGACAGAGGGCTGATCTCCAAAATATGTTGTTTTTTCTATTGTGAAGGGTGATGTTCCTGATTTCTTTCTCAGCCAATTTATCATCTGGGGCTACTGATTTTTTTTAGTCTTGTATCCTGCCACTGTGTTAAAGGTGTTTACCAGCAGGAGTTCTCTGGGAGAACTTTTTGGGTCACTTATATAAACCATTATATCATCTGCAAATAATGAAAGTTTGACATCTTCCTTACCAATTTGTATCCCCTTGACCTCCTTTTCTTGTCTTATTGCTCTAGCTAGAACTTCAAGTACAACAATGAAGAGATATAGAGACAATGGACAGCCTTGTCTTGTTCCTAATTTTAGAGGAATCAAGTTGATTTTCTCTCCACTTAGTTTGATGTTGTCTGCTGGTTTGCTGTATATTGCTTTTATTGTGTTTAAGAATGTTCCACTTATCCATAATCTAAGACCTTTATCATGAAGGGGCGCTGGAATTTGTCAAACTCTTCTTCAGCATATAGTGAGATGATCACTCTGTTTTTCTTTTCCAGTTTGTTTATATGGCAGATTACATTGATGATTTTTCATATATTGAACCATCCCTGCATCCCTGGAATGAAGCCTAATTGATCATGTTGGATAATTTTTCTGATGTGTTCTTAGATTTGCCTTGCCCTTATTTTATTGAGTATTTTGTATCAATTTTCATGAGGGATATTGGCTGTAGTTCTCTTTCTTAGTTGTGTCTTTGTGTGGCTTAGTTACAAAGGTAATTGAAGCCTAGGGAAAAGAGTTTGGCAATTACCCTTCTGCTTCTTTTTTGTGGAAAACTTTGAGGAGGATTGGTATTAGTTCTTCTTTGAATTTCTGGTAGAATTCTGCAGTGAAACCATCTGGCCCTGGCCTTTTTGGTTGGGAGATTTTTGATGACTGTTTTATTTCATTAGGGGTTATAAGTCTACTTAAATTGCTTATCTGTTCTTGACCTAATTTTGGTGATATCTATCCAGAAAATTGTCCATTTCCTTTAAATTTTTGAATTTCATGGAGTACATATTTTCAAAGCATGACCTGATGATTCTTTGGATTTCCTCAGTGTCTTTTGTTATGTCCTTCTTTTCATTTCTGATTTTGTTAATTTGCATGCTCTCTCTCTCTGCCTTTTGGTTAGTTTGGATAAAGGTTTGTCCATCTTGTTGATTTTCTCAAAGAATCAAGTCATTGTTTCATTGATTCTTTATACTGTTTTCTTTGTTTCTACTTTATTGATTAGATCCCTCAATTTCAGTTTGCTTATTTTTGTCCTAGAGCTTTCATTCATGCTGTTAATTTTCTAGTGTGAGCATTCTCTAGTTTCTTCATGTAGGCACTTACTACTATGAGCTTTCTTCTTAGCACTGCTTCGAAAGTTTTCCATAAGTTTGGATATGTTGTGTCTTCATTCTCATTGAATTCTAGGAAGTGTTCAATTTCTTTATTTCTTCCTTGACTCAGGGACTCAGGAATGGTGCAATTGCTCATTGTTCAATTTCAAGTTTGTAGGGTTTCTGGAATTTGTGTTGTTGTTGAGAGTGTGTTGTTGTGAGTGGAGTGTTGGCCAGGAGTTGATGGCACACACTTTTAGTCCCAGAACTCAGGAGGCAGAGGCAGAGGGATCTCTTTGAATTTGAGGCCAGCCTGGTCTACAGATCAAGTGAAAAGCCAAACCAAAAAAAAAAAAAAGAAAAAGAAAGGAAGAAAGGAAGGAAGAAAGAAAGACAGAAAGAAAGAAAGAAAGAAAGAAAGAAAGAAAGAAAGAAAGAAAGAAAGAAAGAAAGGAGAGAGTGTGGTATTGAAGTCTCCCACTAGAAGTGTGTGAGGTTTTTATGTGTGATTTGAACTTAGTAATGTTTCTTTTATGAATGTAGGCACCTTTGTTTTGGGGGCATAGATGTTCAGAATTGAGACTTCATCTTGATGGCTTTCTCCCCTGAAGAGTATGAAATGCCCTCCTTCATCTCTTTTGATTGAATTTAGTTTAAAGTCTAATTTATTAGATATTAAGATAGCTATCCAAGCTTGGTTGATGAATAAAACACTGATGGGAAGTATAGCTGTGGCTACAGATGACCAGAATTGTGGGGAGGGGATGCAGAGGGTGAGCCTCTAGGGAAATGCCATGTAGCTGATGAAGGAGTAACAGGTCCAGGCATACTCCCATAACATAAGGGAGAAATACATAATTAGTAGTTATGGGTTAATAATTAAGAGAGAGCTAGCCAGTAAGAAACCTAAGTCATCAGCCAAACAGTTTATAAGTAATATAAGGTTCTTTGTATTTATTTGGGGCCAAATGGCTGTGGGACCATGAGGGAAATACACTCTGTTTACAAACATCCATACTGATTTCTAGATTGACTGTACCATTTTGCATTCCCACTAGATGTAAGTAAGTGTTCCCTTTTCCCCACATCCACACCAATATTTGTTATGATTATTTTATTTTGATCTTAAACATTATGACTTGTTTGAGAAAAATTATATATATATATATATTATTTAAGTAATGTGTATATTTTATTTTTTATTTGTGTATTATATAATTATGCATATTCCTTTCTGTAATTTGTATTGTAAATATGCTCTCCCATGCAAAGTTTTTCTGCTCTCTTATCAATACCTCTTCATTGTAGAAGTCTTTAATTGTCTTCAGCATGGATATTTTCAAGTTTATGATCTCTGTCATACTGAAGAAACATTTGTCAATCAAAAAGACATGAAGATATCAAAAATGTCATATTCAAAGTCACAATCTACAACTCAATTTGTCATGTTCTAAAATGTTTAACAATGTTTACAGGCACTGGTTGTCCCACAATGACTCAGATACAAAGCAAGCCCCCAAGAGTAGAGACTTCTTTCCTGGGTACTCAGCCAGAGAACTGTCTACAGTGCTTAACTCTCTTAGACTGCTTTCTTTCCAACTTTCCTTTCTTTTCCACGGTTTCTGCCTGGAACAGATATGACAATGGTTCCTGGGATACTTGTGATATTATTGACTAATTATGATGGGAAATGAATAAAGACTTTTAGAAATTTTAATATAGTTATAAACACATTTTAAATTAAAAATACTTTAATATCAGCATATACATATGATTGGATACCACCCTTCCATTCCTTATTCATATTCTCTCCCAATGACCCCACCATTTCGATCCCACCTTCATGTGCTTGCTCTTTTTTAATTTACCACCACTAAGTCCATCTTGTGCTGGTTTTATGTGTAGGAGTGTGGGATCATATACTGGAGCCTGGGTAGCCTTTCAGGAGTTTGCATCTGGGAAGAAAGTTGACTCTCCCTCTCCCAGTAGCCACCTACTCTCAACAGTTTCCCAGATAGGGGTAGAATTTCATGAAACTCTTCCCCACCCATGCTGAAATTCTGGCTGGCATTGTCTTGCATAAGTTTTATGTATGCAGTTCTAGCCATTGTGAATTCATGAGTGGGAATGGACTGTAGTACATGACAAACACTGTTTTGTTACAAACATTAACCCTCTCTGGATCTTACAGTTTTTCCTGCTCCATTCTCTCATGGATTCTGGGCCTTGCAGAGAGGGCATGTGATGCAGATGCTCATTTTTAGATGAATACTCTGTCATCTCTGGTTATCTGCATGTCCCCTGATAGCTGATCTCTGTACTAATCTTAATTTCTGCTTGTATGTCTGACAAGGTCTGAGATATGGAGTAACCCATCAGAGCTCAACTTTCTACTATTTACCAGAATTGTAGAACTAGGTTCTCTTACAGGGCTTTTTGCATAGCCAGTCATGGGATTTGGGACTTTTTCAAATGTGTGTGCTGTATTTCAGTAATTAAATTTAGTTTAAATGTTTGTTTCAAGACAAAGGTTCCAAGAATTATGGCATGTACCTGTAAGCCCAGGATTGATGAAAGTGAGGAAGCAGGAACTTGAGTTCAAGGCCAAACTAGGTTATATGCCAAAACCCTATCTCAAAGAGAGTTAACTAATTAGATAATTAAATAGTGAGAGAAGTATTACTTCACACATGGAGGATTAATAGGTAAGAAAATATAATATGCTCTTTACATATGATTTGAAGGGTGTGAGAACTCACTTTAGAAAAATACAAAATGGAGGTTAAAATATTTTTCAGTTTGAGTTCTATACTCTTTATTAGCTATAAATTTGGTAAAGCACTTCATATTATTAGCGTCCCAGTTTCTTCAAACAACAAGGATAACAAGGCCTAATTAACTGCTTTAATTTAAAAGGAAACATTAGCATTTATGTAACCAAGCTTTACTGTGTACTCCTTGAATGCAAAGAATCCAGACAGAGATGCTGAAAATTATTTCTGGGCCGTCTGTCACAGCCTCTCCCTACCACTGTCCATCGACACACAGACCAGTTTGACAATAAGTGTAGCAGCCCAAGGTTACACTTTGTCTCAGATGGGCAGTTTTCTTCTGGTCATTAACATTCTGAAGGCTGATGACCCAAGTACAAGAAAAATAGGCACTCAGCAACTATCGTGTTTAGTCCTAGGGAAACTTATCAGTAACTTTAAGTTCAGACTACAGAGGAGAACATTTTGGGTTCAGTGAGGCATATCAACAAATTTTACAAACAGCAGTTTTTATGTTCTAAATTTGAGCACAGCTCAAACGTGATAAAACACTTTTTTTTAAGGACCCTTTAACAGGGCCTAGGAGTAAAGAGATAACAGTTTGAAAATTTAACATTGCTGTGCTTTGCTTCTGGAGAAGGCTAAAACACACAAAGATTTTATTAAAAAACTGACTAATTGGTCTCCTGATAGAGATGAAATAAGTTAACAGGCCAAATGTGGAATGAGAAAAGGAGTTAGGCTAAGCACAGTGAAGTGCTTTTATATGGAGTTCTTTTATAGGACATCATAAAATTTTCAGTCAGAAGGAAACTTCATGGAGGCCTGAAGGGCCATGCTTCCTGCGTAGCTTCGGGTACTCTTGACTCCTCATTTTCACATTGTCCATCTCTTTTCCTAATAATGCTGGGCCCTCTGTTCATATTCTTGTAACAGGAACTCCTTACTAAGGTAACCATACGTCTGTTAACCCATTTACTGTTACAATAATTACTAAATAGGAAAAAGAAGTTTCTTTATAGAAATACAAGACCTCAGAAACATGATGTTGAACAACTTTTTCTACATAAAGAAATGGGACTGATAGCCAAATACTGCAGGGGATTACTGGGTCAATTCAACAACTTCTTCAAATATTCGCCTCGCTCAGAGAGGCTTTTATTATTCCATTTATTATAAACATCTAAAAAAAGGACATGAATATTTATCATACGGTACATTTGCTTGGTCACCTTTCCCATGAAATGTCTTTGAGAAGATTATTGGAATAATTATAATGTCATAGAAACAAAATACCTGTCAAAACAGTTTCAAGACTAAATGTACAACTAGGTTGTTCTCAGTAGATGGAAACTTTAGTTTAATGTTTAAATCTTCACCCTGAACACCATCCTAACACCTTGACAATGTTCAGTTCATTGCATAAAATAATTTAAATGTTGGTATAACATCTATCCTTACTTCATATTATTTCTGGCTTGCACTTTCTAGTGAAATAATTCTATATCAGTGATTTCTATAAATCTCCTTCATGCATGTGCTCTTTGCATATATAATATGCAAGATTAATATGAGCAATGTTTTGTAGAAAGAGATAGAGCAGTGTTGAATAGTCAGTCTTAAATACTGTTACATCTGGGATGAAAATAGCTTCAGGAAATAAAACACTTCTAAAGTCAAACCTAAAGTCTTTTTGACATTTGAGATTAAAAGGATTACTTTATAAACCACTCAGCTAAGTAGGTGTGTGTGGTGGTATATTTATCTCTTATCTTTTCTTACATTCTTTAGCATATTTCTAATAACAATGCCACAGCTTTTGTAAAAGAGATACACCTGAAATAATAAAAATAAAATTCAATTATTGAAAACCCATGAATTAAGATTTTCTACCTTTCTTTTATGTAGAAAAATGTAACAGACTGGTATTTTATATAACATAAATGGAAGAAAATATAATTTAAAAACATAACTAAGAAAAATTGAAATTAAATCAATGTAATTGGTAAGACTATATCAAATTAGACTTTAACATTGGTAACAGAAAAGGAATGATAGAAATACAACACTATTACCAGGTTTGCATTCATTTATCCAGTATAAGTTGTCAAATGTTATAAAATCAATTTCTGTCTGCATACACACACACACTTGAATTCATGCATATACATACACACACACACACACAGAGGCATGCACATGAACATATATAAACACACATACATATAAACATATACACATACTCATAAATATACAATTAGTCATACACACATAAATACAGACATACACACAGACATGCATGAAAATACATATAAATTACATACAAAGACAGTAATGGTACACATACACACATGTGAGGACATATACAAGTAGATAAAATAAGAAGACATACACACAATCTCTAAGAATACAAATATGAAAGTCAAACACAATTTTAATTTCTAATCAATTATACATTTTTACATATGCTTATAGTTTCAATCAACAGTGCCTCTGGATGAAGATCTGAAAACCTTCTATGTCTTAGAATCATAATAATGTTAAATTTACTGTTACAAAGTTTACATCCCAGATGCACTAGACATAATAAATTCTGACTGAGTATTAAACAGTCCATCCAGCATTACTGTAACTATCTAAGAAAATGGTACTACTATATTGGAAACAGATTTTATCAAGGTAATCTGCTTTCTATTTATGATTGTCTGTATGATTGACAGTTGCAAGCAACCATGAAATAGATGTTAGAGACAGATTTGTGATTACCAGTGTATGTGGTTGACTAAACCCACTGAACTCTGCTTTTGTGTAAGAAGGTGAGGGTTCACGTAGGAAACAGGGGCTTTCAGTGATGCCTTACCTATGAGATTTTTCACTTTGTTTCCAAATCTTTTAAACTGTACAGAGTATTAAAAGCTTCTGCAATGAGACTTGAGGGTAAATGAATGCAAACTTTTCCTTGCACAATAACACCAAGTACAGGGTTGCCAGTCCTTGTGAAGCACATATGGTAGAAACAGCATTATTCTAAGTAAGCTAAGGGAAACAAGGTCATCACTAAATGCTACTGTGGTCCACAGAAGCAGTATCCACTCCAGAGAATGGGGCTTTAGCACCACCCATTCATTGCAGCCATGAATTTTCTTATATATTCCACAAAAGTGAAGTATATCGGATTAAAATGATTATGGTGTCAGTCATCAGATGTTTCTTACTTAGATCAAATCAATCACCATTTAAAACAAGGACACATCACACAAAATTTGGATTTTGAGCTGTTTTTTAGAAATGTAAAACTTGGGAATCCTATGTGGAAATTTGCTCAAGGCAATACGAAGTCATGGCAGAATTTGGCTGGCTTCAGATGAGGCATACATTGCAGTACATCAGCCCTCATGTCCTGTGCTTGTCATCACACACCCAATTCATTCTTGCTCACTGTGGGCATGAAAGCTTCTATTACATACTGTCCAATTATTTTGTTTAATTTTTTATTATTATTTCTAAATTAGTAACAAGATTGCTTCACATGGCAATCCTAGTTCCCTCTCCCTCCCCTCCTCCCCCACCCCCAACCAACCCCCTAAGCCCCCTCCATCTCCTCTCTGCTCCCCAGGGAGGGTGAAGCCCTCCTTGGGGGGGGGATCTCCTAAGTCTGTCATATCATCCCAGACAGGGCCTAGGCCCTCCCCCATGTGTCCAGACTGAGAGAGCATCCCTCCATGTGGAATGGGCTCCCAAAGTCCATTTGTGTGCCAGGGATAAATACTGGTCTACTACTCGAGGCCCCATAGATTGCCAAGGCCTCCTCACTAACACCCATGTTCAGGGGCTCTGGATCAGTCCCATGCTGGCCTCACAGCCATCAGTCTGGGGTCCCTGAGCTCCCCCTTGCTGTCCACTTCTAACACTGACACCAAATCTCCTTTTTGATCTTTACCGGTACCATAGCCATGAAAAAGTTATTTTATAGTCATGGAGTCTAATTATCACATATAAAACTGAAAGAAACCCTCTGTCAAGTCACAGCATGACAATGAGAACTAAATGAAAATGTGTACAGAAGATTTTGGAAATTCTGAAGTCAATATGTGAATAAACGACCATTCATTTGTTGTTAATTTTCCATTAAGTAAACAAATAACCATTTGTAAATACATTCCTAAATGAATTCAAAGCCCCAAGTTTAGTAAGCAGGAAAAGGAATGATGAATGTTATAGTACCTTAGATATACCAATGAAAATCGGTGAGGATATCTCAGATGCTCAGCAGGTAAAGACACTTCCCACCAAGGCAGACATACTGAGTTTAGCCCCAGAACACACATGGTGGAAGAAGAGAGCTGACCCCCACAAGATACTGTCTGGCTTTCAAACACATGCATACAACCACCCCCCATACAAATACAATAATGTAACAAAATGTGTTTTGAAAAAGTTGGTAACTATTGGAATATAAAAAGAGAATATGTCATCATCTTAGAGGTTAGTTTGTTTAATCCACTAATATTACAATGAATTCAATGTATATTATTTAATCAAAAGTCATGCCATAATACTTTACTATAATCAAGGACACAGAGCAGATATGTATATAAATGTTTTAACTGATTCACTATTCACAGTTTGTCTTTGAAACATTTATTTGCTTTCAGAATATACAATGTCAATAATCATTTTAACACATTAAATATTAAGTTGTCATGAAGAAAATCAACAATACTCTGAATAATGCAACAATAAACCAAAAACCAGGCATTCTGTGGGTCCTCTAACAGTTGCACCAATGTTTATCTCTAGAGCACAAATGGATTTGGGGAGCCCATTCCTTATGGATGGATACTATTGCAGCCCAGATATGGGAAGGAGGGCCTGGGCCCTCCCCTGAATGATGTGATAGACTTTGGTGGTCCCCTGTGGAGGGCCTCACTATCCCTTGGGAGTGGGTGGGGGTAGGTTGGGGGGATTGGTGGGGAGCATGGGGGGATGGGAGGGCAAGGGAATGGGGGGATTGATATGTAAATAAGAGTGCTTATAAAATAAAAAATATTTAAAATAAATAAACCAAACAACCATTAAGATAAGAGACTTTTGATTATTACACATATCTTGCTGTGGGCCATAGATCTGTTTAAACTATTTAATTTTTGTATGTCAAATAGATTTAGAAATCCATGCATTTCTTTTAGGATTTCAATTTAGTCAAGTAAAAATTTTAGGCTAAACATTGAGCTGAGCTCCTGGAATCTATTTGCAGAGAGGGAGGAGTGATGTGCAAAGGAGTCAAGACCACGCTGGAGAAACCTATAGAAACAGCTGACCTGAACAAGGGGGAGCTCATGGGCACCAGACTGATAGCTGGGAAACATGCACAGGACTGATCCAGACCCCCTGAATGCAGATGTCAGTTTGGAGTTCTGGGCAATCTATGGGGGCCTCTGGTAATGGATCAGTATTTATCCCTAGTACACGAATAAACTTTGGGATTCCACTCCACACAGAGGAAACTCCCTCAGCCTAGACACATAGGGGAGGGCCTAGGCCCTGATGCAAATGAAATGACTGACTTTGAAGATACCCCATGGAAGGCCTCACCCTCCCTGGGGAGCAGAAAGGGAATGGGATCCATGGGGGACAGGGGAGGAGGGGAAGGAGAGGGAACTTGGATTGACATGTAAAACAAGGTTGTTTCTAACTTAAATTAAAAAATAAAAAATAATTTAAAAAACTAAAAAGAAAAAAATTAAGGCATGCCCTTATGATTTTCTGAAGTCTACTTGTATCTCTTGCAATGCCTCCTTTTTCATATTTAGCTATAATAATTTGATACAAGTCATTTATTTTAATGTCCAAACATTTAAAATTACAGCTTATCTCAATAGCTATATCTAAAATGAAGAATTTAAAAATTAACAAATGTATATGAAAATAGACTAATATAATTAACCATAGTAGGGATATCAATGAAAAATAAGATGCAGTGTTGATTCACTGTAGTTAGAATATCTGAATTTTAAAAAAGAAAAAGCTGGTAAGGATGTAAATATACTGTTGGAGGAAGTAATATTAATATATTCATGATGGAAATCCCAAACTAACAATAAATCTGATAGATATATATGGTATATATGTATGTAAAATTTTCTAGATTTCTTAGATTAAGTATATGTCTAAAAGCAATGAAATTGTGAGATACTTGTAGACTGTTTGCTGTAGTATTATATGCAATGCTGAAATATGGAGTAGGCTTTGCTTTTCATTATACAAATATGCAAAACTTATTGCATGCTTATAAAGTGAAGTATTATTCAGCCATAAATAACAGAAAGTTCCCATTTGCTGAAATGTAAAAAAAAAAAAAATGGTCTTTGTATAAAAAAGTTATGTCATATCCTGAAAGAAGAGTGTTACATGCTTTCACTTACTATGGAATCCAAGATCAGTCCAATGGAAAGCAGAAGTGTGACTGCTAAAGATTGGAAAACGTGGGACAGGCTGAGGACAGGTTTTGATAAGTGCATGCTACCTGCATGAAGAGAAATGTTACTTTGAGCTCAGGTAATATGGACATTTAGCTAAATACTGACAAAACATGTTTAGTTAGAAAATTAAAATCTAAGTATTACCTTATTAACTAAGATTTTTCTATTTATAGCAATATCAATTTTAACTCTTTTGTCCCTCTTACTGATACTATTTCCAAACAGATTTTTAATGAACTAATTCACACATACATGCATAAGCACGTACTTTGAAAATGACCATCTGTATTTCTAAATATATTTTCAAAAGTAAATACTTATCTAAAAGCCATGATTTGCAATTTTTGCTTTCCACTCTTTTTTGTATCCTGCTCCCTGATGTTCAATGCTCAATAAATCGATGGTTACTCATCTTAGAAGCTGAAGTATCTGGAGCTACCTTTGATTGTTTTTCTGGTGGTAGTAACTATATATGCAGAGAATGGGGCATGTCGTTATGCATAAATATCTTCCCTTACAAATGTAGAATCCCTTTGCATAAGTTTTCCTTCATTCACCTGCTGAATGGATATTATCCACCAGAACAAACTCTGCTGTCAATGAACCCTTCAGTTTCATATAATGGCGTACCTCTTATATTCCCATGTGGATCTTCACCATGCTCTGGCAACATACCACATCACTAAGCTTTGCATGAGCCTGTGAGCATCACATTATAACATCTGTTTCCAAGTCCAGAGAGCGCAGCCCAAGAAAAGTTAAAGACTCATCCTCCATCTCATCATCTTTCCCTTAGCAAAGAGATTTCATTCTTAATTTTTCAGATGCCAGAACCTCCATCTTTTTCTTGCAACTGGCTCCAGCAATTGAGGTTACTTTCCCAGGACCTGCCTTCTAAAGGGTTCTTACTGTCTTTAGGGCTGACAGCAGCCCTAAAACTTCTAAGGGCCCTAACACTTCTAAGGGCCCTAACACTTCTAAGATTCTTATGAAAATACTGGATGCTGGAAAATAAAGTACAAATAGCCACTCCTCTTTAAAGACAGTATGTTGAACTTTTCGTGAGTCAGTCAAAACCTAAATATGGTGGTATTCAGTGATAGATACATGTGTTACACAATTAGACTTATTATAGCTGAATAAGTATTTCCTGATTTCTTTAGTAAGTGAAAAATACAAAGCATTTTCATAAAAGATAACCATTTTTATATTGTATTCAATTTCCCTTGACCTGAATTTGATTCCAAAACCAAAACTCTGACATGTTAACTACTATATAACATGAAGACACTATGATAAGTGAAATATGCTCACAAGAAATAGATGTTTGTGCAGTGAGACCAGGAAAGGCAGAGAATAGAATGGCAATAGCCATTTTGGGGAAATGGAACCAAGCTTGTTACAGGATATTCACAGACACAGTATGGAAGCTGAGGCATTCTGGGCTGAGGGTAGCAATGTTTTGCAGTGCTCACAGTAGTGTGAATGAATATGTCTGATGTTAACTGGACTGAACCCCTAAAACTGGGTAAAATAAGAAACTTTATGCCCATGTAAATTTTACCAGTCTTTAAAATATAAAATAAAAGGCCTGGTTTACACTTGCAGTGTATCTTCTTCTCTTGCACATTCTTCTCCACCACCTCTGAAGGCATTACTCCATGTTTCCTTGTTTTTTTTTTTTTTTTTTTTTTTTCTGTCAAAGTAGGAAGCTAACTGAAAGTCATCCTGGTGTCCTGTCTTCTACTGTATTATTTTAATTTCTACTGCACTCTACTGCATGGCTGAGTAGAGCACTGGTTTTCAAAACAATTTCATTAAATTTTGATGTAAGCGTTCAGAACCACATGAGATCTATAAAATTGGGGATTTTGAATGAAATTTGCATAAGAGTTTTATGTTAAACTACCTAGTCATCCTTGTTATAAATCAAATTTGCAAGCATTTTAGTGTCTTTTGAGGGGGCTTTTTTTTTCTTTGTTTTTGCTATGTGGTCCCAGTAGAGTGCTGATTGATAAACTGATATGTCAGGGATGTACAAACATCACATTTCAATTGTCTCATTAAAAATATACACACTTAGGATTAAGAATAGTTTCTACTATTCCTTTCTATACTACATAATATAACATGAAAGTTCACATCACTTGTCATCTACCACACAAACCCTGATGATTACCAGAAAAAAATAACATTCCTTTTATACCTAAGGCTTTATAAAAGAGTGTGTCTCCATAAAGTCTAATAATGCCCATTGATCCATAAAATTGGATGGAATATCATTATGAATATATCCTAAACAGTAATTACCTTTTATATATGCATGCGCACATATTCCATACAGTATATGCAATATGGAAATTTTCTTAGACTGATACTGGCAAATACAAGTATTTAACTAGAAAGTACTAATATTTATATTTTTTTCCAGAATTTTCATGTGTGTGTGTGTGTGTGTGTGTGTGTGTGTGTGTGTGTGTCTGTGTGTCTGTGTGTCTGTGTGTATGTGTGTATAAGCAAGAGAAAAATTTTTAAATAAACAATTAGCGCTAACATTTTATAGGAAGTTAAAAAGTTACCTTTCCAAGGGGAAAATACTTAATATTTGTAAGATAAAGTAAGGTAAATACCTAGATATTAGCTATGACATTTGTTCACATCCAAAAGTATTTTTCCCGCAATATAAAATTAATCTTCTTGATCTATAAGGGAGTTATTATATCAAGACACCAGAGTATATAAAAATTGCCACTTGTTCAAACTGATCTGCTGAAACAAAGACCTCACTGCTTAATCTGGCTGCAAATTTGAGTGAGAAAAAAAAAACATAGACCTATCTTAAGCCACATTAGGATCTGTGTGGCCACACCAAATTGATTGTTTATGCCCTGAAGTAGAAATTGCAAGGCACTGATAATCTGAGATGCATCTTATCCTCAGTTAACCATTGATTCTCCAGGGATGCCCAAATTTCCCCATAACTCCCATAACTTCCTGCCTTTTGGAAGCAAACTCTAGAGATGCCAAGACTGTCTTTATGATTCAGGATTCAGCTGAGGTCCCCCCCTCCCCCTCCCCATTTACATCAGAGCATCTGGGTCTGGTAGGGGAGAGAAGGTACCATATCCTATCATGGCTTCTCTGATAATATGAGAAAGAAGCTGCCTCACAGTACTCAGTCACAAGTCAGCCCAGAGCTTCCAGTGAGCTTCAGAAAATGTAGAAGCTTCTTCCTGAAGTAGATGGGAATAAATACAGGGCTAGACAAGAAGCAGAGAATGAGAGACCTTAGAACACTCTGTCCTGAAAGAGATTTCTCCATCAATTCCTTCCCTTCACTGCTCTGGGAACCCTGCTGAAAAGGAAGTGAACAGATTTTGAGAGACAAGGGGGATGGAGAGGACCAAAGAAACAGGTCTTTCAAACACAGCAGGAGTAGCACACATATGAATAGAAATCTGGAAGCATTTACAGGGCCTGAATGGGTTGGCTCCAGAAGGGGTTCCAGCAATTAGAGGAGAGTTGTACATAATTCCACATCCCAAACCCAGAAGCTATCTCCAATTAATAACTAGTCACAAATAAAAATTAGTATTCTCCAAAGGAGTCTTACTAGGTATACAAACCATAATGACTGCATAAATAAACATTCAAATCAAGAGTGTGTAAAATTTCCCATTCTGTATCCTGTCTAACACTGTTCATAATAATCTTATATACTCTTTTTTCCATATGGCTATACTTATTCGTGTAACTACAAAAGCATTGAAGCTATAAAATATAAATTTTTAAATGTTTCATTCATTTTTGACAACTTCCTATATTATATTTTGATCATACTCACCTGACCTCCCAAATTGACACACTCTTCCATATCAAACTAACTTTGTGTCCACAGTTTTTAAAAAATCCTAAGTCCAATTTGTGTTATCCATATACTCATGGGTGTATGAACAACTACTGGTGTGTGGTAGACTAACCAGTGCCTCCACCTGTAAAGAAACCTAACTCATTGGCTCCCAGCAGCTATCAATTCCTAATAGCTCCAAAGCTAGTGGTGGGTAAATTTTTAACATTATCCTTTAAAACAAATACAATCTTTCAACCAAGAACTTTAAATGAGGAATTTATAGACAATATTTGGTCTTTTGTTCAAGCATGACGCTTATCTTTGAGAAAGGCATAACTAACATTACAAACTTCATTTTAAAATGGTACATTATAGCTCCAGTCTCTGAAGTCACACTTGTATCTTTACAAAAGGAAAACTCATTAAGGGGAGCTCTCAGGTCTCATGAGTACTTCTTGGCATTAGGCAACCCTCAGCTGTCTCTTTGTATTGTTTCCCTCTCTCACAAGTTATGTGTCCAGCAAATGCCTCTAAAGAAGGCCACCATTCCCTAGCATCATTCATGGACTCACTTTTTTCTAGACATCATGTACAGAGTCTATACCTAAGGCAACTCTGCCTTGTAACATCTCCCTCAGTCGTTCTCATTTAAAGGCTTTTCCACACTGGGATGGAACACTCCACCATGAGAATTCATATAACATTTATTATTTGTGCCCTCCTTTAAGCACATACACACAAAGAGAAAAAAAAAAAACACTCTTCCATACAACAAAGAAGTTCAAAACACATCCCTACATCATTTGCCAGATGACAGTCCCAGGGTAGAGATCATGTGTTTCTAACTTTGCCTAATCCAAACTAATACAGCCTTGAAAACTTCGGTGAATAAATTATGAATTAAAAAATAACATAGTGGTTTTTGTTTTACAACAAATCTTATGTATATCAGTGTTAATATTAATAAATCATGTAGTTAAAAAATAGAATGTGATCACATCATAAGCTTCTGTGAGTAATGCTTTCATACGGAAGGGACAGCTCTGCTCTACAGCACAATAAAAAATTCAGGAAGTCATCAAATACTGCTTCTCTCGCTTCTTCCACAGTGATATTATACATTCCCTTTACTTTCCCTACTGTGAAGTTCTGGCTCTTTATCATCAAACCTACTGGCATTCCAGTGCTTTTTCTAAATAGCAGTGTAAAGCTTCCATCTTGAAGCATAAGGAACTTTGAATTACTCAGGCCGTGATGGCATTTCCAAACAGAAACACTTGAGCAGATATAATAGCATGTAATATTAGAATATTATTATCATGCAGTACACATTATAGAGCATATAATATTGTATATTATTATTATTATTATTATTATTATTATTATTATTATTATATAGTATAAATAGGAATGTTCTAAATTTCCAAAATCAAGATACTAAGGTCAAGATACTAGGATCATTCTTGCATTGCCTTCCTTCTTCAAAATCCTCCAGTCTATTATTACATAAGTCAATCATTTATTTCTTCTGGACAATGTTTACCCTCCATCAGATTGCCTGTAAGGAAATTTCTGTGGAATATTTTCTTGATTGACTGATTGATATGGAGTGCCAAGACTACAGGAGCCCATGTCACTCATGAGTGGGTAACCTTGGTTTATGTGAGAAAGTGGGTTGAGCAAGTCATGAGGCTCAGGCAGGAGAGCAGCATGCCTCCATAACCCCTGTTTCAGTTACTGCCATGACTGCCTTAACCGTGGAATGCAAGCTATGAAAGGAAATGATACCCTTCCTCTCTAAGTTGCTTTAGGTCATGGTGTTCATCTCAGTAGCAAAAAAACAAAAACAAACAAACCAAACCAAAAACAGAGCACATAAGCTAATAGAAAAGAACTTACTGAATGATTGTGGTAGTGTAAGCCTATAACTCCAGTCCTCATGAGGCTATGCCAAAAGGGTCACACACTTGAGGCATACCACAGACTTTCTCAAAACTAACCGCATAAAAATTTACAGAAATGAGATGGCCCTCAACTGAATAATGGATAGAGAAAATATGGTAGATTTACACAATGGAGTACTATTCAGTGGGAAAAAAACACACAATGGAATCTTGAAATTCGCAGACAAATGGATGGAACCAGAAGAAACCATCCTGAGTGAGGTAACCCAGTCACAAAAAGACAAATATGAGCCTTCATCCAGTACCTGTTCAAAGCAGAAACAGGCACCCACAGCTAAGCACTGAACCATACTCCTGGAATCCAGTTGCAGAGAGGGAGAAGGGATGAGCAAAGGAGCCAAAATGGTGCTGGAGAAACCCGCAGAAACAGTTGACCTAACCTACTGAAAGCATGGAGACCCTAGTCATAAAGCTGGGGAAACAGCACTGGATTGACCCAAGCCCTCTGAATGTGGGTGCCAGCTAGGAGGCCAAGATAGTCTATGGGACCTCTAACAGTGGAGCCAGTCTTTATCCCTAAAGCACAAATGGACTTTGGGAGCCCATTCCCTATGGAGGGATGCTATTGTAGCCCAGATACAGCAAGGAGGGCATAGGCCATCCCCCAAATGATATGACAGACTTTGAAGGTCCCTGGTGGAGGGCCTCACTATCCCTGGCGAGGAGTTGGGAGATGGGTTGGGGGAGTTGGTGGGGAACAACGGAGGTTGGGAGGGTGAGGGAATGGGGGGTGGATATGTAAATATGAGTGCCCCTAAAATTAAAAAAAAAAACATAAATGAAATTACAAAGGTTTTCAATTAGCAAAAGTAGTTTTTAAAATGCCATGGTTGCAAGTCTTGTTAAAAGGAAAAAAATGGCGAAAAGCAGTTCTGAATCATAAGAAATTAAAAAAAAAAAAAATGGAGCAGCCAATGGCCATTACAAGAAAACTCAAAGTGGGCTAATGGGATGTGAATAGAAGGACTTTCCACCAAGCCCAAGTTTTAGTCCTGAGACACTGGTGGTCCAAGGAGAGAAATGACTCCCAGAAGTTTTCCACTAGTATTCCCCACAATAAACACATGTATAAATAAAATACTAAACAGAAATGAGCAAAGAGTTCTAGTAGTCTAAATTGCTCTAGGAAAACATGATTCTTATGCTGAGGGCAAAAAAAGATGGTACTTTCATATTTTTACAAACTCCAAAGTCTAAAGTAAGTCTAAAATTATGAGGGGAGGAGAAAATGTATTTTTATGCTTTGACTAATGAAGCAACGAAAAAGTGGAACACATTTTTATCAAGAATGAATAAATTAAAGTATCTTTTCTTTAGCCTTTATTAGAAAATCCACCCATGTGGAAAAATAACTTCACCAATATTTTTGTATTCCATTAATATGTAACAGCTAAAAGTATATTCTTATCTAGTTGTTCCCTTCTGCCCACAAAAAAATATGCTCTAAGCCCCTATGGGATGCCTAAATTCAGTTTGGACCACCCTATAGACCTCATCCTGTTTCACATGCACACATACTAAAGATAAAGTTTAACTTATAAGCTGGCACTTAGCAATTAGCTATAATAACAGACAAGTATAACAAATATGTGAGCAGCAATTAAAAAAACGTTATCTGAGTGTGGTCTCTGTCTCTTCACATTGGTATTTGTGGGTCACAGCTGACCACCAATAACTTAACTCTGGAGAGTGGAAATGCAGAGAAAGGATATTCTTGCCATGTCTGTATCTGATTTCCTTATATGATCTCCTCAGTTAACTACAGTGGCAGTGTTTGAATAATAGTGTTGCTGTTTTAGGAAATCCAGTGTGCCTTCTATAATACCACGCACAGCCAAAGTTACACATTTGCCAGTGTCATTCTCTGTATTGAAAATGTCTTTAACTTGCCCTATGGCCTAGGCATAGTTCCAGCATTGGTGAGATGCATTCTACTTTTTTCTTTTTTACCTTTCCTAATAACCCCAGCCAGATTACAGATCTTCTCCCACATTGTTTCCTATGTTCACTTCTATTATATTAGAAAGGAAATGCTATTTTATAAATTTAGCACTCACTAAATTATATTTCTTAACAAAAGACAAATATGTCCTTTTTATTATCTCCAAGGCCTACCCAATAACTTGATATAAACTAGACACTCCATAATTATGCACATTGAATGGAAGCCATGTAGAAAAGCATAAAAACCGTGCCATTGTGATAAAAATAATGCAATGAGCTTATATTGTGCACTTCAGTTGGAAGAATATAGAAGATATTATTTAAATTCACCAAAGGGTAATAAACGACAGTCTGTTTAGAGGTGTGAAATTTAATCATCACCCAGTTACTATGATTTTTACTTGAAAATGCTACTACTAATATATTTCATTATTTTAAATACATGGTCATTTTGAATATCCAGCAATTGAAGGATAGACTACCCATTTTCATTTTTTTTCCTAGTCCTAAAAAATCACCAAAGTATTCCAGCAAAGAAATAATGTTTCTAAGCATGAATTGAAGATACAAAGTGAATAAGCAAAAGAAGACAACTGAGCTTCATGAAATCATAGCCAACATACGAAAGAAGGCACATACATCTGCCTCTATTTTATACATAAATAAATGGAATCTCAGAGCATTTGATAACTTCTTTGAATCATATAGCTAATGAGTATTAAGATCAAACAGTGGTCACTCTAGTCTCATCTGTGCTATTTATATTAGACACCACTGTCTCCCATATGGAACACCTCACCTCACAGTTGAGAAAATTCTTCCTGTAATGATTATTGATGGGTAGAAGATTCGAAAGAAAGCACGGGATTCAGTAGCCAATCACATCACATCACACCTTACAACTCCAGTCTTTCATTAAGGAAACACTGGCATCTGAGAGTCAGGCAACAGTCAACAAGTAATTTGCTTGTGAAAGGAAGTAGTCTATTACCTTGCCTTAAATAATGCAGCATGCAGTTATTACTTCCTGCTAGAGTGACAGTTTAAGCACAAGGCATTAAAAAACTGTTTTCTCCTGTTGTCACTGTCTGTTATTTATTGCCTCATACACTACTTGTCGGGAAGTGATGGATAAATATTTGAAGGGACAGATGCATCACTCTGGATGCTCCATGAAATTTCAAGATGGGTAAAAGTCAATGTTTCATGCACATCTATTTTGAGCTTCCTTCCTATAATAAGGTAAAAACGAGCTTTACATATTTTTGTAACCGTCTCTAATATCTGTTTCTTTATTAACATTTAAAGGATAGTTTATTTTTCAATATTTTAAAAATTACCTTTGTCCCTTGAAAAAAAATGTACCTGAATTAACCATGTAGTCTTTCTGAACAGAAGGTATTGAGACCACATTCTTGATTTGGATTATGTGCTCCCATGACAAATGACAAGAAATCCACCATGTGCAAAATTATCAGTTTAGCCACAGAAATTTCTGTGCTCACATAGCACAATTCATGAACAAGCTTTATCTATTTTTAACACTAGATCCTAAATTAACATAATATTAGTACTTTTGTACAAATTATCACATTTAGTATGGTAGCTTTTCCTTTTGAAACCTAGTGTCTCTATTCCTCTCACTTGAGTGTTCACTCTAAAATATGGTCTCAGTAAAGTTCCCCTTACACTGTGAGGGCAGCTCCTGTGTGTTTGTTTGTGCTGTAGCCCATCCTTCCTTTATCTTTTGGGGTTGGGTAGCATTTATCACCATTAAACATAGCATATATTTATAGATGCATTTCAATGACTATTGCCCCATATTTGCATGTAATCACCACAAAACTTGCATAATTGATGATTAATTAAACAATGTTATAGTCACACTGCTTGCAACAATGCCTGCTCCATAGTTGATACCACTCTAAAGAAATATTTTCTGAAAATAGTAGCCCATTTTGTCAAAAAATAAAAAATAAAAACCAACAGGTGACTCAATTAATCTTCCTAACTGTATTGAAATATTGATTGAATTGTGTAGACTTTGCATTTAGTTCATCTTGGTGTGTGTGTGTGTGTGTGTTTAACTTGTAACATTCATTTAGTTTTAAAAGTAGTAAATTAGAGATGAAAATACCTGCAACTTACTGAAGTGATGAGGTCATTAACTATTCAAAAAAGTAAATGGACCCTAGCAGTCAAACTTCTCTATTTGTTTTGTTACAGATGGACCAAATCACGACAACCAAAGATTGTCTGTCTGTATGTCAGGTTTGTCTCTCTTTCAGGTAACCTAGACCCAAAGTTAGTATGTCTTTTAAGTACCTTTCAAAGTTGGCTCTCTTTCAGAAGGTCATCATGTTGGAAAAGCCTGTAGCTCTGGAGGAGTGGTGTGGGGACCTGGGATAGACTCAGACCATCTGCATCAGGCCTGGGAATCCATGTGCTGACAGATGTCACAGGCGCTTTCCCCTCTCTCTCCTAACCTGAATGCCCTAAGCAATTTTGCTGAGACAAAATAAATGTATACACAGTATTTCAATTTATCTTAAGGACCTTATATTTAAATAGTGAAATATGACATGTGAAGTCCTCACAGCTAAGACAACAAATATTTAATAATACATCATATTCATTTACATCAAATATTTGTTTTTTTATTTTATATTTCTACTTCTTTGTTACATTTTTGAAAGTAAAATTAAGTGATTCTATATCTCTATTTCTCATTATATGAAATATATATGTACCATTCATTCATTTTTGTATGTTATTTGTATTGCCATTGTTGTTTACTTACATAAAATAGCAGCATAGTCATAAACAGAGATCGATACCATGTGTGGATCTTGGCAAGAAAGGATGCATTTGCAAAACTGAAAAACCAGTCACTTTGTTCAAAGATAGTACCTTAGCCATGAAATACATGTGAGGATGAGGGACAAAAGGGATGGGTGTGTGTAGCAATTCTGAGTTACCCAGCTGTTCCTATTTTCCTACTGTCATTTGTCATTTCTAGCAACTCTCATGGATAGAGTGACTTTATTATTATGTCAATGGTGAAGATTTTAAGATCAGAATTTTATAGTTAATAATGTTGAGTACAGGGTTACTCTATGTATCCTTGGCTATCCTGGAACTTGCTCTGTGGATCAGGCTGGCCTTGAACTCAGAGATCTGCCTGCCTCTGCCTCATTTCCTGGGATTAATGATACTCTTCTGGGATTAAAAGCCTGGTGTCACCAGCAATCTTCCTCCCTTGAGCATTCCTAAAATATTTTGTTTTCTTTTGAATTATAAATACTCCTTTATGACCCACAAAAAGTATCATAAATGAGTCTACCATACACATAAATAATAGGCAGCCATAAGAAGCAGTATGTAACTAAAAGCAAGCACTAAGAACACAGCAGGGAGTTATGGGATGTGACAGGAACCACCTCCTAGGCATTTCCAGTCACAGATATTAGATTGCTGTGGCAGGCTCCTCTTAAGCACTCAGTATAAGAGAGCACCAAGAATATACCATACAATCCTTCAAAGGAGAAAGGGAATTGAGTGCCTTCTCTACACAAAGAAAGAGGAAATTGCATAAACTACCTGGACAAAATTTGGTACAGGAAGCTTCTCATCAAGAACATGCATGAAGGAGCTGGTTTAATCCAAACCCAGGCACCTGACTGTAAGATGTCAGGATATGTTTTAAACATCAATATAATGTATTTTATTTTCTTTCTTTTTTTGTAATATATTCTTTCATAAGCACAGAATTTTTACCATTGAAAAAATAATCACTCGTGGCCCTTCCTTGCTATCCCCTGACTTGTTTTCGAGACAGTAAGTTTAGAATAATCCAAAACAGTGGCAATGGCAATATAAGAAAATACCAAAAGGGAACAGATCCTGATACTACATGATGAGCCACTGTGTAAGCATGTGACTATTTTTTCCTACTCTTGTGCTTTTAAACATGACAAATATCATGAAAAGTAAAAGTGACTTTTTGAAACATGTAATGTCACTAATTTATACAGAAATCTTATTAGGTTTTTAAAGGTGCTTCTTTACACACCAGCAAAGAACAGCTCTTTGCCCATCTCAGTAGTTACCATTTATCTATCAAGGCAAGTCACTAAACAATAAAGTCATACCTCAAAAGCACCTTAGATAATATTATGTTTAACCAACAATATAAATCACACAAAACTACTTGTATTTTAGAAGTATGAGATTTCTTCAAGTAATGGTATAAATATAATACATTTCTTCTTCACTATAAGGAAAGCTAATTAAAAGCAAGTACCTTACCACAGCATGCTTAAAAAGTTGTTCCACATGAATATTATGCTGAAAAGGTTGCATAATTTCCACTGCATTCCTTATGTAAAGCACTATGCTAATAACAACCCTTTCAACTTCGAAATTCCAGAGCTAATCAGTCACTTGTGGTCCAGAGTGAAATTCTTCATTTTCTTCCCCACTTATCAAAAAACACATGCTTGTCTAGGTAGTGGTTGTGCATGCATGGGATTCATATAATCCCTGTAACATATGCATAAATAAATGGATAAGAAATAATTATCAAAGTGAATGCTAAGCTCTTCAACAAACACTCCTAAGAGATTAAGGATTAGCCCTGGAGAAGGAAACTCACTTCCTATAGATGACTGGCAGGCATGGTGTCAATTCAGGACCCAAGAAGAGGCACATTCCTGAAAGACAACTTTTTTTTAATAACTATTTGTTACTAAAATTGTATTATAAATATATGCCAGTATAAGACACAAGCTCAAAAGTTGTGTGATTTCATGTTTTTGATATATATATATGTTAAATGTAATTAAAAGTTCTCCATTTCCCTAAAGGATTGCAAAGAATTAAACAGAATAAAATTCAAAGTCAAAGGAAAGGCTTAGGCCAATGATCAAGCTATTTATTTTCCCCTAACTGAAACACTGTTGCTGTCTTTGAAGGATAAACTGCTTTTAACACTTGTTCAGCCCTCATCTTAAGGGCATGGTAACTAAAGGTCTCACCCCTCTAATTAATCAATGACAGCTCCTTTTAGCAATTCCTTCATGTTTCTAGTCATTCTTTTCACAGCAAAGCAAACCAGGGTTTTAGCTTCATCTGCTTCTAAGAAGTATCAATGCCTCAGTGGCACACTCATTTATCCTGTGGCAGTAAGAATAATGGTGTGAAGAGCAGTGGTAAGCACACTAATTTATTAGGGAAGACTGCCTTTCAGGATTGTTTTATTTAGAAGAATTAAACATGAGTTTGGCAGTAATTGAGTTTGCAATCCAGGGGCTGGAGAGATGGCTCAGTGGTTAAGAGTCATGGCTGCTCTTCAAGAGGACCCGGGTTCTATTCCCAGTGCCCACATGGCAGCTCACACCTGTCTATAACTCCAGTTCCAGGAGATCTGGTATCCTTACACCAATGCACATAAAATAAAGTTAAATAGAGTTTGGAATCCTATGTCTTTTGGTCTCTGTAATGTTAGGAGAAAAGGAACACGGATACATAATCTTTGAAACCTTCAATGGGCATCTGAATCAAAGAAGGCTGAAACAAATCTAACAGTACAGGGAACTAATATACTTAACAGAAACCTCTGCATTAGAAGCAAAAGCTTGAATGCTAGAAGTTCAGTACAGTGGACAAAATGCATTGTTTACCCTCAGAAGTCTACAGCAGGTCTACAAAGTGCTGGTAGGGAGAGCATGTCAGCTCTGACACCTGGAAGTTCATCCTACAGATGGATACCTCTCAGTAAGTCAAACTGCAGGTTATAATACAACTCTGCAATCAACTCAAAATAGGAAATGTGTAGTCCATACTGTATCTTTTGGTCATGAATTCCCTACATGCAATTGGGAGGGGTGGTAGAAATAGAAAGTCAGGAAGACCATTATAATCACATGCCAGATGAGGAACTTCATATTTTGATTAGAATTTTCTATTATAAAAAAACTATCCTCTTGATAGTTCTTACAGTAATTTCTTCACTGATACATTATCTTGAAATATTTTCTTCATTTGCTTAATTTATTCCAGCATACAATCATCACTTTACAGATTACTACACCATGCAGATAGCAGGTAGTAACAGGGATACATTCACTCTTACTAATTTGCAAGAAAGTGAGAATGGACCAAACTCAAAAATGCCTGAGTTAAAAGGACAGGAACTTCAGGGTCTGCACTAAACAGGAGTCTCCATAAACTGGTATAATGTGGCTGAATGAGCAAGAGTAAATATGACCATCCTTGACACTATAATAGTCTGGGCTACTTTTTAAGTTATTTTAGATGCAATGATAAGGTTTCCATGTGTATCATTAGAAAGGACTTCCTTGCTATTTACTCCTGCCCATTTTTCCTGTGCTCATTCCTCTACCCCATTTTTCTTATTTCTATTGTACATTCCCCTTTTATTTCCTGATGCTAGTACATTCTATCTCCTCTTGAACATTCCTCCTCATAGCCCCTTAGTAATTCCCTGACCTGAGTATTCCAAATGAAACACACATATTTGAATATTAAAAGCCTAACATCCACAGATGATATAAAACATGTTAGTTCTGTCTTTCTGTGTCCGGATTACCTCACTCACAATGACTGTTTCCATCTCTACCGATTTACTAATTAACTTTATAATTTCACTTTTCTTAATAGCTGAAGAATATTTCATTGTGCAAATAGACCCCATTGCATAATACACTGAGAAGCTCACAAGCTCACACTCACATGTACATGCATGCAGGCATGCACACACACACACACACACACACACACACACACACACACACACACACACACACACATTAAATTGGGACTCAGCAATAACATCCCTTCTAGACACTAAAAATAACAAATGAATGTCCAGATCCAGGAACAGGTGACTTCTTTGAGAGTTGGAGGAAAATGAGTATCCCTAGTTCCCTTAAGAATTACAAGATGTTGCTATTGCTCTTAATTATATTTTAGAAGTTGATAGTAAGACCATATTGCTGAATATATCACATACTTAAATCATAATCACAAAGGATTGAAGCTTGTCCTGAACTGGAAGTTTCATTCCTAATGGCTAGATTTCACAGTGCTGGATGGTACCAGAAGAGAAAAACTGAAGGCAACAATCATTCCTAACTGTGAACTCTGAAAGATATCTTAATGGCTGACCAAACAAGACATGCCAAATAGTCGTGCAGACATCATGGTACTAGCCAACCACTTTCTGGTTGTATTCAAGTCCTATTCCACAAGGTGAAACACTACCTACCACCATTGCCAGTCTGAGCAAATGAAAAATAATAGACACTCCAGGAGAATCTACCACTGTTTTGCTAATAAATTGGCATAGTATTAAACTGAATCCTACTGGTTTATAATTACACTCATTGATATTGTATCTCTCAATCCTTAGCTGAGAATATTCTATTTGCAGTTGATGGTGGTTAACACAGAAACTCACAACTTACCAAGGTGCACAGAATGAGAGACAGCAGAATGTTTAGCCATAGAGTGAATTTGTATGCCA
Organism: Cricetulus griseus; assembly: GCF_003668045.3. NCBI lineage: Eukaryota > Metazoa > Chordata > Mammalia > Rodentia > Cricetidae > Cricetulus > Cricetulus griseus. The sequence goes on along the minus strand of NW_023276806.1, from coordinate 123,814,990 downwards.
ACTTTCCTCATTAACGATGCAGGTATTACTGAGGAGGAAGGAGCTAAGATAGTATACAAACAAAGGAGGTTGATGGCTATAATAAAACATTTTCAGGGCACACAGGACAATTGCACATGTGAATTCATAATTTCAGGAAAGTCTTCACAAAACCTGGGTTAGTCCAAGCAGATTAAGTCCTAGCTGGCATGGAAAGGAGAGTTTGGCACATAATTCCATCCCTAACCCTAAAGTGTAGGTAATTGATTGCTATTTTGGGGAAAAAGCCAGTTTCCCCAGAGTGCAGTCTCTGGTAAAGTGATTACAGTAGAAGATCACATACCCAAGAATATTTGGGGCACAACAAGTTGACTTAGAATGGGTTTTAAAGTATACAAAATTAGGTACTAAGGAATGGGATAGTTATGAGAATAATTGTGGGAGTGAAATGATCAAAACAAGCATGAAACTCAAGATTCTCAAGAACTGATAAAAATAGAGAATAATGTATGATAAGCTTGTGTGACAGTAAACTAGACCAAAGTCATTGTTCAGAACTGTTCCTGAGACAGTTCTTATATTGTCCACTGGACAATATAAGTATAAATTAATCTTTTTCATGTCTTTCTTCAATTATTTCAGACACATGAATCCCAGAGAAAGCAAAAGTTTTGTCAAAATAACACATTAAAATGCTGTGGTAGTTTAGTAAATATTTTCGGTACTCTGGTGATAAATGCATCTTAAAACCTGTTCCACATCTGCAATAAAACTTGACACCTAAACTATTTAAAAATGTGTGATGTCTGCATGAAAGATATCATAAACAAAACTTTTGAAATATGAGCAAGAAAAGTGACTTCATATGAAAGTTTTATTATGGCTAAAACACAAAGTGGTGTAACTGATAGATTAAAACTTAGCAACTTCATAAAAAAATTAGGCAAGGATATAAATAGTTATGTTACAAGAAATGTGTTCAACTTGTGAAATGTAGTTCAAATTCATTATATTCAATCAATTGAAATCAAAGTAAAATGAGTTGTTCCTTTATCAGTTAGATAAGATTACAAAACTCTTATTTTTTTCAAGACAAGGGTTCTTGAAGCCTATCCTGGAACCTGCTTTGTAGACCAGGCTGTCCTCAAACTCACAGAATTGCTTACCTCTGCTTCCCAAGTGCTGGGATTAAATGCATGCACCACCACTGCATGACCTTAAAAATAAGAATTATTTTAAGTGTGGGTAGTACAACACTATGTGACAAGTTCAGATTTGAAATTGACTCCAACATCTTGACTGTCCTTCCATTACTAAATTGTCATCATCAGAATAAATCCTGACAAGACAGCAATGTTTGTACATCAGTAAAGAGTGTAGAGATGAACCTCTGGGGAGATGCTATCAGGGATCAGTATCTGCTTTAGTGCATTGAGTAACCATTTGTATAGTGGAAGCCTATTAACTGTGATTGGTTAGCACATTACCTTGGACTAGACAGTGAGCGCCAGACCACCAGGGTCTCTATGCAGAAGAATCAGACAAAAGAAGACATGAAGAGTGCAAACCTGTCCTCAGGCCAGCTACAGGCTACTCCTGCCCCTTCGGAATTCAGTGTTCTGTCATAAGAAGCAAGGTGTGCCACACTTCTTATTTACAACTGTGCCATGTAGTCTAGCTGTCAGGCCTTGCCTACATATTCTCCTACAGTTCCCACCTCTATTTTGCTTTCCTGAGACTAGAACCTCCCGATCAACACGAAGAATATCCAACCAATATATTACAACTAAAGACATATTAACCTAAGTAAATTGTTATAAGGACTATGAAAGCAAAGAGGTTATCTGCGCATGGGAATGGCATTATGCCAAATTTTAAAACTTTCTCTTATAGGACCCATATCTGGAAATAAGTTGAAGTCATTTGAGGACAAGGTCCTCTGACCTCTACCCCTAATAACAAAGGAGGGTTAGGGACCAATGACCAATATTTCTCAGCATTGGCATTATTTAGACTAGTGCAGTAAGCAAACACACAAGTAAGATAGGTGCTTGCTGCCATCCCTTGTGGCAGCTCAGCTTCATCTGCTTCATTGCTTGTCTCAGCTATCCAGAGTCTGGAGAGCCTGACCAGGATCCAGAAGGGTTATGGTCCATTTTCTTACCGCAGTGGTCTAGGCCCTGATCCAAATAGTATGACAGACTTTGAAGATTCCCCCATGGAAGGCCTCACCCTCCCTGGGGAGCAGAATGGGGATGGGATATCCGGTAGGTGGGGGGTAGGAGAGGAGGGGAGGGAGAGAGAACTAGGATTGGCATGTAAAACAAGCTTGTTTCTAATTTAAATTTAAAAAAATGAAAAAATACACAATCTTGGTACCCCTACAAAGATGGTGGTGTATGTCTGAGTTTCTATTTCTTAGCATGCCAGGATCAAGTTATCCAGAGGGGCATTATTTATCAGACCTAGCACCGTTCCCTCTGTATCCTAGCTGTGGCCCTATCATTAGCAAGTTGGCACGCAGTAAGCCAGTCATCTCAGTGTGCGTCACTCCGTTCAACCAGACTTTGTATTTCAGCCAGAAATACAGTAAAAGGCTTAGTAGGTCCCTGTCCTGTGTGAAATTTGCTGTGTCTGAAGAGGGCACCAGCCTTGCAAGGGGGACACAGAAGAAGAACTTGGTCAAAATACTGAGTAGATACAGGATCCTGCTCAGCAAGTGATGAGAATGCCTCCCTGCCCCCGCCCCTGAGCATCTCTACATTCAAGGCTACACCTGAATTGCGATTTCATTCAGCCTTAAGGACACAGTGACCATAGTTATGTGCCTTCAAAAAACATCCTGAGGGGGTTCATACACCCTAGAGCCGGCTGTTTGTAATCCTCTGGCTTGTTTAAATTCATGCTTATAGATTCTAATAATTGCATTACATACGGAGACTGACAATTGTCATCTCAACAAGCATTCCTCAACTGCTGGATGGTTTTAAGCCTTAAAAGACTTTAAGACATAAGGGCATCCGAATACCATGCTAAAGGTCTCAGCCAGAAAAGATTTAAATTCACTTGTAAAGCAGAGACTTTGGGTTGCTCATTTGGCCAGCAATCATCATGACTAGCACAAAGCCGTCATGGCGGCTAGCATTCTTCCCCTTCTAAGATACAGCGTTCCAGCAATGCATTTAAGGAAGAACATAGAAAGGATAACCCAAGCAACTTTCACCTGGACCGTCCTTGGTGCCAAACTGTGACTGCCTTCTTGCCAGTAGCATCCTCTTCTGTAGACAAGCAAGAATTTCTATCTCCCAGCACTTGGGAGGCAGAGGCAGGTGGATCTCTGTGAGTTCAAGGCCATCCTGGTCTCCAGAGCAAGTGCCAGGATAGGCTCAAAAGCTACACAGAGAAACCCTGTCTCGAGAAACCAAAATAAAAAAAAAAAATTCTATCAGTGGCATCTTCATCTTGATTCTCTCCCTGTTCTTTTCACTCTCCTTATCTCATTCTGCTTCTAGAAAAGTCTGTAGTGCCTTGTGGTTTTTTTCTGCTTATGCTGAGTCAGAAAACCTCCCTTAAGGGAGCCACTCCTGTATCCATGGCTCAGCAAATATCAAAAAAGGGTGGGAGGAAAGGGCCAGAATACAAGGACATGTGCTCCTACAACAGATATTGCTAGACAGTCTCTCCAAAAATGGCTATGTATATAAGGCCAGAAGAATATCGACATCAATGGGCTTGTAAATGGCAGAGGGGGGCATTTTGACAGTCCACACTTAGCAAAGAGCTACAGACAACTAATGAGTTCTGAAAGAGGGAGAATTACCTCTCTGAGGACTGAGCAACAATTGTTTGTCTAATCTGAAACCATATACACACAAACAACAAAAACAAGCTCGATGGGTTATATCTGTATATTTATGCAAACATAAACACATATGTGTAGGTATGCAACAATAACAACCAAAAAAAGAGGCTATTAATTTGAAAGTGGGGGCAACATAAGATGAGTTGGAGGTAGGAAACCTGGGAGAGGTTAAAGCAAAGAGGAAAGTGATATAATTTTATTTTAATTAAAATAAAAAACACATTGTTTTGAAAGTTGGGTAATACTGGTTAAATATATTTACTGTCAGTTATTTACCTATGCTTTAATCACAACTACAAATATACTTCAGTAAACAATACCTGATCATTTTGTGTATATTTCTGATTAAGAAAAAATATTTACTTCTTTTATATTTTGTTTATATTTTTTATTTTTTAATATTCACTTCTGATATTTCAAATATTTTGATGTTACTAAAGCTTTGGTACCATTTAGGTTTTTAAGATTAATATGAATTTAGAAAAATAAAATACTAAATAAAACTAGTTATTCAATGTTTATATTGTTTTGTTTTTAATTATGTTGTATCATGTACAGTAAAACAATTAGAATGTTTGATTTAGCATCAAATCAGTCTAATTAAAAACCTGATAGTACTATGTACATAATTATATGTCTGAATATTAATTACCTATATAAATACCTATCAACAAAAAGTATTTCTAAAGAAAATGCAGAATTAAATACCACAATGTAAAAAATTATCAATGTGAATATCAATATGTAATGATAAGCGAAATAGACTACCTAATTTCAAGTAATTGAATGTTTTCTAGTAACCTTAATGAAAACTTAACTATCACTCAAGAAAGTTATGAGCAAAAACTAAAAGGCACATTTAAAGGTCTGTAAGAATCATTATCTCAGTGGTTGAACTTCCAATCCAGTCAGCTACAAACCATGATAAATATATGACATTGAGCAAATGACATGCAAACTTATTTTTGCATCATCAAATAGTTTTGTATCTAATATTCAAAACAGAAATTGTCATCAAATGAAATTCATGCTAGACTTAGAAAATGGGGATTAATTTACTAGTTCTCAGATTTTCAGCAACCTCTTAGTGTCCATATATTTATATATATATATATGTATATATATATATATCAGTTAATATCTTAAAAACAATTAGATTATTTCTTCCTTGTCTTTCATTCTCCAACTCCACCCATGTTCCCATCTTCTCTTATGTTCCCCTCAGTCCCTCTCAATAGGTTCTATTTTTCTTATTGCTACATATACATATATTCAATATCTGCATGAAAGCTGCTCGATCCTGCTGAGTCCATTTAGTGTTTCTTGTGTGCATAATTTCAGAGCTGACCACTTAATGCTGGATAAGCAATTAGGAACTTCTTCATTGGAAAGGCTAATTCTCCTTTCAGACTTCATTACTATGACCTTAGAGAACTATTGTTATTAAGAGCAAATATATATATTGATATATATACATATATATCATCAATTGTAATGCTTATAAACAATTTTACAAATTATTTAAACTTCCTCTTTTTCCTAAACTCCTCAATTAATTTAAACATGTACAAATGTTGGTGCTAGTGACAATGAAAGTGGAACAGGGAAATTGAGTTCACAAAGTAGTGAGGCAGATTTCATTGTTGTTTTTGAGACAGTTTCATATATTTCAGGCTTACTTAAGTAAGACAGTTTTACTTATTTTGAGAATAAATTCAAAGGATAAAATTTAACATAACATTTAATACATTAGTAAAAAATACCTAAACTTTTTTATGTATGACCAGCATCTTATTATCATTATTACTTTGGTTTTTATTTTTGGTTTTGTTTTTCAATAAAAATATGTTTTAAGAATTATATTTGCAAGTATTATATTTGCATCATTTCCATCCCTCCCTCTTTCTCCTCCAATTCCCCGTATGTCTGCCTAGCTCCTACAAATTCAAAATGACATCTTTTTAAATTATATATAGGATTATATATAATATACCTGAGTCCATTAAATATCCCTCATATGTATATGGTTTTGAGTTGACCATATGAACTGGATAACCTTATCAGGGGTTCCACCCTGTTGAAGACAGAATCTCCCTCTCACAGCATCTGTAAATTGCCTGGAGCTCTTCATTTAGGGATAGTGCCTTGTAAAACTTCCTCCATCAGCACTGGCATGTCAACTGCTGATGTCATGTTTAGATAACCATACTGTTGATATATGCCAGGCATGGGAAACCTCCCTTGGATTCATTGAGCAGGGTAGTCCACAAGACTTTCATAATAATACTGGCTACTTCCAGTGCCCATGTTGCCCCCAACAAACTTCAGACACTGGACTTTGAGTATATATCTGGAACTGACGTGGGCATAGCTTCTTTGAGGACTAGCTCTCATAGTATCTAAAGGAACTGTGCCAAATGCAGTCAGTACCTGTAAAGCCTATGAACCACAATGACTGATCAAGATGTTCACAAGGGTATGATATTAGCACTTTTATATTGTCAGTAAACAACAGCTGTCTATTTTTGTTTGTTTGTTTGTTTAGAGACAGGGTTTATCTGTAGCTATGGAGCTTGCTCTGGAAATCACTTTATAGACCAGGCTGGCCTCAGACTCATAGAGATTTACCTGCCTTGCCTCCTAAGTGCTGAGATAAAAGGCATGAACCACCACTGCCTGGCTCAGCTGTCTAATTTGACTTAAGGCCTACTCAATAGGATGGAACTCATGTGGAGACATATCAAGCAAGTTGGTGATCTATGGATGGTAATGTCATGAACCCTAGAGGTAAACCTATTACTACCAATACCTTCCTTCCTTCCTTCCTTCCTTCCTTCCTTCCTTCCTTCCTTCCTTCCTTCCCTACTTCCTTCCTTTCCTTCCTTCCTTCCTTTCTTCCCATCCATACATCCCACCCTTCCTTCCTTCCTTCCTTCCTTCCTTTATTTCTTCATTTCCTTTCCTTTTAACAAAACAAACCATCCCACCCAGAAAAAAACACAAAAAAACAAAACAAATCCCACATCAGATAGCCTTTGAGAAAAAAATAGACAAAATTCTCTTCAACCAAAACAAAAAAACAAACAAATAAAGGAAACAAACAAACAAACAAATACTTCTCAATTCAAAATTGTTTGTAAGCCTCACTCTATTTCTTCTTCCCCTTGCAGCCTGGGCCTTCAGAATAGCAGCTTTCACTCAGCCTGCCCCTGTGCCTGGCTTTTTATTGCTCATGCTCTTTAACATGGGCACAACCTCTAGCTGTGCTATCTGTCCATCTGAGTGTGTGTGACTGTTATGTTGAACATCTTGCAGTTCATAGTGTCTTCTGTTTCAATTAGTTTCCCTGACTATACCTCAGAAATGTTGGTCTCACATGTGACTATGTGGCTCTAGCTCTCCTGCAAGATTTTGTTGGCATGCCAATAGACATATTGGCAGGACTCTTCCTGTTTAACTGCGATTCCTTTTCAGTTATCTACTACCACTAAACCAGAATAATTGCTGTTTATGTCTGTATAACTAGAGATAACTAGAGCTCTCACCCTCCATCAAAGAAGCATTTTTGTGCCACAAAAATCCACACCTGGTCAAATGCTGAGAACAAATGAGAGGTAGGGGTCCAACCTCAAAAGGTTTATCAACACCACAACTTCTACACCTAAGATGCAGGGAACATCATGAAACGGGAGCCTATAAGAGCCAGAGGACCAGGACATTTGTGTGACACAGTGTCTTTTAAACATCTTTAAATAAGATACATAAGTGTTTGTTTGAATGGTATTTTAAAGTGGACACAGTGAAATATTAAAGTGACCAACTTTTATAATTTTCACTATAATTTTGTACTAAACATAATAGTGTCACAAATTTATAAAACAAGATATAATCCTATTTTCCATGTAAATGTTAGTGGGTTACATTTATAATGCTTTATAGTTAATAATTTAATTTTATTTACATGAAGAAAGACTGGCTCATTTCACTAATGAGTGTTCAATTAATTCACTAATAAGATCTCTTAATCAATTAGCCAATTGATACAACTTATTCAAAATGAATGGATTATTTTCAGATAACAAAACCAATAAATATTCAAGAAGGTGATTCCAGTTTGATAAATTACATCAGTTTTTAAAGAGACAGTTATATTTGGGAGAATGCCTACTCTGCTAACGAATGCCTATCTATGTCAAACAAAGATTGTTGAAAATAAAACCAATACAACATCATGAATTTCTCTTAGAAGTTTAGTAAGCAGATATCCTCAGATTAGAGTGAACCAAAGGCTTGAATTATCTAAGTAATATAGAACAGAGCATTCATTAATAGGCATGCCAAAAAGATTATTTTAGTAAATTTAGTCCATGAGTTCAACTAAGGAACACCTACAGTCATCAGAGGCAGATTAGTCACCAGGTTATAACCAATAAAATGTATTGAGTGCAGGACATGGTTTTCAGGAAACCTTAAGGATAAGTCATCAGGTTGACTTTGGTAAACAGAGAATAAATTAGTATGGGGCCTTAAAAGTTCTACTCAAAGGATAGTAATATGAACACTACCTACTAAGGAAATTACCCAGATGCTCTGTCAACAGAAGGCTGATCTCTCTCTCTCTCTCTCTCTCTCTCTCTCTCTCTCTCTCTCTCTCTCTCTCTCTCTCTCTTTAAAAAAACTAAACTTCTGTTTTTGGTTTTTCGAGACAGGGTTTCTCTGTGGCTTTAGAGGCCATCCTGGAACTAGCTCTTGTAGACCACACTGGTCTCAAAACTCACATAAACCTGCCTGCCTCTGCCTCCCGAGTACTGGGATTAAAGGCTTGTGCCACCACTGCCTGGCTTTATACAATTTTTTAATTCTTTTTAAAACAGTTTTATCTGACCATTTAAGATCATGTGCAAAGACCTTACCTACATTGTCTCATAGCTCCCTATTCTACCTTATCTAGTTATGAAGACAGAAATTCAATGTGGTTAAGAAGATTAAAGTTGTAATTCTAAGCAAATCACACAAAGAAGGCTCAGATCCCATGTGGAAGCAAAGCCATGTTATCATGTCACCAGGCCCTTCAGACATGAACATACAGACCTGATCCTCAACTGTTAATTTCACACAGACTCAGTTCTCCTTCTAACACTCTCTGTGACTGATCTTTCTTCCACCTCTTTTCTTTTTACTATGTTTGGTGATGTGAAAAGGATAGTTAACTTTCAGCTCTGACACAGCAAGGGAGCAAGTTCCCCCAATAAACCCAGCAACCTTTGAGAAAACATGAATTGTTTTTGCTCCACTGATTCTCTTTTACACTTAAAAGAACAGATTTGTCCAATCCAACTGCTCCCTCTTGTCAAAAAAGCACCTTACCATCAAATAAGCACATTTTCTTGAAAAAGGAACTAGGGTGAAATGGCTCACTATCTCAACATGCTCTGGGTCTCAAATATTAGGGAAGCCTAAACAACTGTGAGTAGAGACCATAGTGTCGAAAATTGGTTGTCAATCGAATCTCTCTCACAGGTTATGTTTACTTTCTGAAATTCTTGCACATCCGCTGAAATGTTGTCATCATGTATTCTTAAGGAGACAGCATAACACTCATTTTGCCTAATGTTAAAAATGAAAGAATAAAATATCAAGAACCATCTTGAAATTAACAAGCTTGATAGCTCATTGTTTTATTTAAATATAAACCAAATCATACAGTCATATCCCTAACAGTAAATATTTTTCTCTATTTCCCAAATCATTTCATTTCAATTCAAATTAATGATTATGTTGAATGTAATTTCATCTGTAAGAATTTTAAAAAGTAAATTTGGGAGTAAAATGTGAATATTTGTACTGAATTGGATATTCATCATGGCTATTTAATTTTTGGAGCACTTTGTTCCTGTGATCACAGAGATACTATGAGTGTCGCACTCAGTTTTGTTTGAGGTCCTTTAAATAGTAAACATATAAAAAGATCTAACTGCCATTGTAGACCAGAAAATCTCAATCATTCTCTGTTCATGGTGTCTGTCTTAAATAGGCTTTTTATTGCTGTGAAAAGACACCACAACCACAGCAACTCCTATTAAGAAACACTTAATTGAGTTAGCTTGCCTAGAGTTTCACTGGGTTCAGTACATTATCCTCATGACAAGGGGCATGGCAGATGTGGTGCAGCATGTGAGAATGCTGTATCTTGCAGGCAACAGGAAGTCAACTGGCCCACTAGGTGGCATCCTGAGCATAGGATACCTCAAAATTTTCCACCCCCACAGTTACATACTTCCTCCAACAAGACCATACCCACTCCCACTCCAGCATAGCCATGCCCCGATTAGTGACACTCCCTTTGGAGACCATTTTCTTTCAAACCTCCACAGTGTCCTCAGTAATTTTACGTGAGAAATATGTGTATATTTTAATACAGTAGTGATTTGAAGCACACACACACACACACAAAGATAGTTCATAGATATTGCTATTTCCTATACACATTATTTTAAGAACTTGCAATGTTTTTGCATATTTGCTGTGGTACTTGGAGTTGACTTGGTGTGCACTTTGGTATCTATGATTTTTAATGCATAATATCCCATACATGGGTCAAATGCTAGATTCATTCATGTTTTTGGAGTCTTGTACAGTGCCTGGCACACAGTTGGTATGCATATTTGTCAAAGATTGACAGTGGAATGAATATTTAAGCAAGGTATGAATAGTGTTCCCCTTTACAGGTGTACAGAATAGCAGTGTTAGAGAAAGTAGGCTCTGTCACACACATGTCTACAAGTGTGTCTCTCACATTCCTATGAGGTGAGAACAGTATCTACTTCATAAGACTGACAGGGTAACTAAAATCACCTAGAATAAATCACATTGCATCATAGGTGTTGAAAAATATTAGTTAATATTACTGTTTTGTGGTTTATATCCTATAGGAGAAGATTTTGAATTCTACTATTTTAGCTAGAAATAACTTGAAATTATTAATGAGGAATTATTTTTTAATGAGCTGTAGTTGCAAACAAGGTAAAATGCGTAGAAAACACTATGCTTCAGGAAAACATAATCCAACAACAGGATTTTTGAAGCCAGGCTCTGGAAGCCAGTGTTTCTAAACTTTGTCATCTGCCAAGTGTAAGACAAATTCAAATCCCTTCATTTCATGGCTTGAAATTGAAGACCAAAAGCATCACTTATTTCTAATCACATTCCTAATTACAGCAACTCAGGCTAGCACCCCTGTTGTATTAGAGGCTGCCAGTATTTCCATTACCAGGGCTGCTTTTCAGGGCTGATTGCTAAAGCACACACTCTGGGGAGACAGCTGGCATCAAGGATCCCAGCATGGAAGAAAACATGTTTTACAAAATTTGGCATCAGCTTCTCAACTGTGAATACAAAGAGATGGAAAGGCAACAATAAAAAGTCAAAGAAAACCCGGAGTGCTAGTATTGGAAAGGTTGCCCAAGCTAATTTAAAATGTAATGTGTAAATGAAAACCCCACTCAGAGTGATGAAAGAAAAATACATATTTGAATTTTCACATTTTTACCAAATATCTGTAACAAGACAGTAGAAGGAGTATGATCTATCCATCTGTTTCCTATTATTAAGAAGTGGCATCAATATACTTTAAGTATCTATATGAGACTTCCCCTCCAACTCAGGCAATGTAACTTATGAAAAGGTAACTTACGTTATTTGAAGCATTATCCTTAGATATCCTCAAATATTATTCTTACCCTTGTCTGTTTTGTTACTGTGTGGTGATTTTACAAAATAAATGGTTCCAGTATATATTCATGAATGCATATGGACCATCTACATTGACCTCACTGACTTCTATTCCCCTTCATGCCCATCTCTTTTCCTCCGTCCTAACAACTTCCTCTCTCCCACTGTCATGGCTTTTATTTATTTAATTATGTTATATTTCCACTATGGAGAAAGCATGGTTCTTAACTGCATATTGGAGCTAAGTTTATTGAGTATGTTTATCTCCAGTTTTACTTTTCTTTAAATGCTATGATTCTTCACAGATGAAATCCCCTGGTGTGTGTGTGTGTGTGTGTGTGTGTGTGTGTGTGTGTGTGTGTGTGTGTGTGTGTGTATGTGTGTGTGATATTTTTTCTAGCTATGCATCCAATTAAGGAATTTATGGAGATCTAGACTGATTTCCTGACTTGCTTAGAGTATTGCCCTAGCAAACATGAGTGTGCAGTTACCTCTGCTATGAGCTCATTTTCTTTCCTTCAGGTGTATACCTAGGTGACAAAAAATAGGTGGCTAATATAATTCCATTTTTTCAGGTTCTTTAATTAGAAGCCTAAATATTGATTTTCATAGTGGTTGCAATGGTTAACATTCTAACAATTAGTGTATAAGTGTTCTCTTCAAACTTCACTCCACCCATTGCATCCCCTCCAATTAAGTTATGTTTAGTTTTCCTGGTGTACACATTTGAGCTAGGGTGGAATAGACACTACAAATGTAGAATTACCTTTCTCTAATGGCCAAAGATGTTAATGTTTTTCCTATAATTACTGGGAATTACTACTTCTTTTAAAAAGTGTATACATTACATTCATTTCCCTATTTATAAATTGGACTAGTCATTCTTAGAATATTTAATAGATTGAATCTTTTATTTATGCTGGATATTAATTCCCTGCTAGATGAGTATAAAGATTCCCTTCTCTTTTGTAGACAGTCTAATCATGCTAGCAATCCATTCCTTTGCTGTGCGGAAGCTGTGATTCCTACAATCTTATTTGATTTTTCTGCCATTACTTCCTGAGCTACTGGCATCCAATAGAAGATCATTATCTCTGCTTACACTTTAAAACATTTCACTTTTGCTGTTTCTCTGGTACTTTCAAGATCTCTCTCTCTCTCTCTCTCTCTCTCTCTCTCTCACACACACACACACACACACACATATATATATATTATAAACTCAAATATATATATTTGAGTTCATTTTTACACAGCTAGAGAGATCTGGTTTCCACATTGTACATGTGAATGTTCAGTTTCCCTGCAGCACTTGCTATGTGTGACACCTTTGCTCCAATAAAGAAGAAAGATCAAGAAAAATATCCACACAGCTATAGTTATTTCACTTTGGAACATTGTTTATTTTAAGTTTTCTGTCATATTCAGTAAGTGTTTAATGGACCTATTTAATCTCTTTAAAACCCTGAATTTGATTTGGGCTTTACCAAAATGGATATTAACTTTTAAAACTCTTGATAATATAAGAGGTTGTTATAATTACTTAAGCCATTGTGTATTTCTAACAGTTGTTATAACCAAAATAACACTTATGAAAATTGAATTGTAATGTAGCAGGGAGGAGAAGAGATACTTTATTGGGAATTACACTGAGTTCTTCAAAATACTTTGAACTTTAACTTAGTTATTTTCACCAAAGACTATAGAAGCTATGGAGTAGACTTAATATACTGGGGCCCCAAACAGAAAGGTGTTTATTTTTAGCCTCTAATACTGCATACAATTCAAGTTTTTTCTCTTTACATCTCAGCTGACTAACCCAAAGATGAGTACTGAATTCATTGTCACATATAGACCAAAAGTCAGGAATGCACTAAGGGCATGAACTGGCTCTTCTTGGTGCTGTTGTGCCAGGGTAAGGGAAACGTCCCTTATATCTAAACTACCTTATTAAGCACAAGGATTGAAAAGTAAACCCATAAATACCCAGTAGATGGAGATTATGGAGATGGGGCACACTTAAAAAAATCAGTATCCTACTTAGAGTTCTTGTCACAATATAGCATTCCTGAATTATGAGAATCTTTATTCAAATCTCTGAGAAATATAGCAATTTGCTAAAAGTGGTGAAGCAATTGATGGAACAAATTTTGAAATAGGTCATGAAAGCACAGAATTGTGGGCAGTGCTAACCTTTGGAACTCATTTTGTCAATACCCTTTGGGAAATGGCTATGTCTGTGTGGAATCACTGTCTCTTACATTCCTAAAAGTTATCTAGAAAGAAAAACTTTAAATCTCTTTTGGTGCTCAGGTCTGGGTTTCATGTGGTTGAGAACCTCTTCTGCATGTCCAAATTAGTGTATTCTTTGAACAAAGTAAGATGACTTCAAATTGTTTGAACATCACTGATTATGCAGAATGGCAGTTAGAATCTGTTTTAGACATGTTTAGACATATATCATAATTCACAGTTTAAATTTTATGTATTCACATTAGATAACAATTCCTATCCAACTTAAAATCATTTCTGATTAATTTATCTTTAATCTATGCATGTAATTAATCAGTACTGTTCTATGCAACACTAAGGGGAATATTTGTCTTTAACCCTTCAGTGAACAGATCTAATTGTTGTCTCTTGAAGAAAGAAAAGTACCCTGTGTATATCACTAAAATAATATCAGTATGGTAAACAGCAAGAAATGCAGTTAAATTGCATCTTCAAAGAAAAGGAAATCATCTTTAGAGTGAGAAGGCAGACTACAGAATAAGGGCAATTGCCAATAGGTCAGACATGGGATTACTATCTAAAATGCAAAAAGAACTGCAAAAAATTAAACACAAAAACTGTACAAACATTGAATGGGCCAATGAACTCACAATTAAAACTGCTCTGCAACTGTATTGTATCTGCTAGGAAAAAACACTAGTGAGTAGGTGGGAAAGAGAAGTGTGTATACACTGCTGAACAAGAGGCATGGAAGTCAGTAAAAACAGACAGACACACCTTAGGGGGAAAAAACAACTATTGTATCATCCAAATAAAATTTGAACACATAATGCCAATCAGATTTATTCAATAAGATGCCCTAAATCATAGCAAGACAGTCTCCCCCATTGGATTTTCTACCTATTGAAGTGGGTTGCACTCTTTGTTTTTAATCCCTATATTAGCAAGATATATGAACCCAAAATGATGAATCAGTGGAATAGCTGAATGTTTAAATTTTATTACAGCCACTGGCTTTTCTTTGATGTCAAGATTGGCTATGCATTCTACATAATATTAGAACTCTGATACATATGTATATGTGAGTATGAATAATTAAAATTTAAAAATTAATTGTGCTGTACTGAACTTTTAACTATCTATGCAATTATCAATAACTTTGAGATCACCCCATATAGAAACAAGATATGCTTCTATTTGGGGGAATGCATATTCTTAAATATCTAGGAGAGACTGACCCCATCTGTACAGTTCACAATTTGGTAGCTGAATCCTTACTGGTCTCTGAGAAGTTCCCAAATGACAGTGGCTACATGATCTTCCTAGAAGGTTGAATTCTGAGACAGTGTGTCCGCTGGAAATGAACTACAACAGCAGAGACTTTGTCCCATTATACGTAGGGGAATGCACACACCTCTCCATAACAGAAACACAGTTAACAGCTGAACTTAGATGCTATGAACAAAGAGACATAGACTACCACTGAAAACCTTCAATTTACTTCTAAACATGCTTTCACACAGTGTACCTTGCTATTCTTAATTAAAAAGTAAAAGAATATATGTGAAATTGCAAAGTGTTTAAAAATTCACCAATTTGCCCTTAGTTTCACTTAAAACTACCCCATCTTTAAGGCGATATACACCATGCCAACATCCAATACCATGTTAATATGTTTCCTTCAACGTAAGAAGTCTGGGTAAATTAATGCCCTTCCCCTATAATGAGACTGATGACTACCTTATATGCCATCATCCAATGGCTGATGGCTGATGGAAGCAGAGGCAGACACCCACAGCTAAACACTGAACTGAACTCTGGAACCCAGTTGCAGAGAGGGAGGAGTGATGAGCAAAGAGATCAAGACCAGACTGGTGAAATCCACAGAAACACCTGACCTGAACAAGGGGGAGCACATGGGCCCCAGACTGATGGCTGGGACTGATCCAGACCCCTGAACATGGATGTCAGTGAGGAGGTCCTAGCACTCTATGGGGCCTCTGGTAGTAGATCAGTATTTATTCCTGGAGTAAGAAAGGACTTTGGGAGCCCATTCCACGTGGAGGGATGGTCTCTCAGCCTGGCCACATGTGGGGGGCGGCTAGGCCCTGCCCAGGATGATATGACAGACTTTGGGGATACCACATGGAGGGCCTTATCCTCTCTGGGAAGCAGGGGGGGATGGGGTGGGTGGTTGGAGGGGGTGGGGGAGGAGGAAGGGAGGGAGAGGGAGAGGGAGAAGGAATTGACATGTGAAGCAGGCTTGTTTCCAATTTGAACTAGTAAAGAATAATTTCTTGGAAAAATGCTTATTAAGAAGTACATTTTATATTTCTACTTTGACCTATTGTGCTTTGAACAAATCATATCTTTGCCAACACTCAAGCATTAGAGTCTAGGTGATATAAGCCATGAGCAACTTGTAAATACCCTGAAACTAACATCCAAGGGCAGGTAGGAAAGTCAGGTGTTCTTACAGAAAGTAGCTCCTTTGTATTTACATGGACCTTGGATTATTAAACAAGTGTCTCATGTGCTCCATAAATTAGATAACATCTTTACTTAACATTAATGTGCTACAGACCATTTTTAGTTTTCCTAGTAAGACTTTTCAGGTATCTGCTTTAGATTCATATGCTATAGAGCCACACACTGATTTTAAAGAATAAAAGTCATAATAAAATGGATTATTTTGTTAAATTACCTAAAATTTTTAAGTGCCTTTTCATATTGGGTAGTAGGCATATCCTTACTTTGAAAATGCACATTTAAATTTCTATAAAATTCATTAAAAGAAGATACACAGATGGCCAATGGGCACATGAAAAAATATTCAGTATTACTAATCACTTGGGAAATGCAAATCAAAGACATTATCTCTTTCCCGTGAAACAGTCTATCATGGAACAAGACTGCAGGTAGCCAGGTCTAGTCAGAATGCAGAGGGTAGAGCAGCCTTGCACACTGTTGATAGGAATGTATTGCTACTGTGGAAGCAAAAATCAAGGTTCCTTAATAAGCTAAAAATAGAACTACTATATGGTCAGTAATCCCTCTACTGGGAATATAAACAAAGGAAATTAAGTTAGCAAGTTGAAGAAACAGCTGACTAGCTGAGTACTGCATCACTGTTCTCAATACCCCCAAACTAGAGAAGGAACCTGAGAGTTCTCCAGTAAATGAATCAATTAAAAAAAAAAGTAGAATGCACAGTGGAATGCAGTCAGGAAAAAGGAAACTTGTCATTTGCTTGATGCAACCTGGATGGCACTGAGGAACTCAGCATGAAGTTAATGAGGCAAACAATGCCACTCTGTGGAATCTAAGGAAGATGCTCTCTTGAGTTGTGAATGGAGTGGGACTCACCAGATGTTACCAGGAAGCATGAGGCTGATTGGGAAGTACCAGATTAGACATAAGCAGGAGGTTCCACTACACTGTCCACAGTGTGGTGAAAATAGACAGGATAGTGTACTATGCATTACAAATAACTAAAAAGATGTTAAATAATTTACCCTGAAGGAATAGTAAACATTAGCAGGTGTAGATGTGTCTACTCTGATTTTAAAATTATAGAGACATGCATGTGTATAGGCAGCACCTATAGCATGCTATATTAATATGTACAATTTCATATTTTCCTGCATCAGCTAAAATTAATTTAATTCAATTTTCAAAGATTATAGAAAACTCCTAGCACTGATACTTGATGTGGTTGGCAGTAAGAGAGAGAGAAAGAGGGAAACAGAAATAAACGAAGACACATGGAGGAAAAGCTAAAAACAGAGGCAGAAGATAGACAAAGGTGAAGGTTAATGGAGGAGGAGGAGGTTATAAGAAACAAGGAGGGAAGTGAAGTTAGGTGATACTCAGTGCTTGCTATGTTTATCATCCACAGTTAACAACTTTCTTAATGTAGGACAGTTCTAGGCAATGTTCTCTAGGAAAAAGAAACTTGTCTCTCTTATTATTTCTATTAATCTTTATAGATAGATAGATAGATAGATAGATAGATAGATAGATAGATAGATAGAAGATAGATAGATGCTGTGGTGCACATGAGTGTGAGTGTGTGCGTGTGTGTGTGTGTGTCTGTGTGTGTGCGTGTGTGTGTGTGTGTGTGTGTGTGTGTGTGTGTGTGTGTGTGTGTTATATGTATGAGGATACTTATCACAGTGTGTGAGTAGAAATCCAAAGACACATTATGGTAGCAGATTCTTTCCATCATGTCCGTTCCAGGGATCAAACTCGGGTCATCAGGCTTGTAAACAAGCAGCATTATCTACTGAATAATCCTACCACTCTCAGGAAAGACTTTCTGATATATCAGTGAGTGAATAAATGGTTAAGGAAACAGCTCCATCAGCAAAGTGCTTCAATTGTAAGAATGACTTTGACCCATGGAAAATAGAAAGACAGACAGAAAGAAAGAAAGAAAGAAAGAAAGAAAGAAAGAAAGAAAGAAAGGAAGGAAGGAAGGAAGGAAGGAAGGAAGGAAGAGAACTCCAGGTGTAGTGTGCCTGTAATCCTATCTCTAGGAAGGTAGAGAAAAAGGGATCCCTGGGGCTCACTGGCTATGCAGCACCTATATAGCAATATAAGGGTGATAAAAGACTGCCTCAAAAAAGAAAAGAAGAAAAAAATGGTTCTGGGACATTAACTCTGGTGAAAAGCTCATCTGTCTTTCAGAAGACCTGAGTTTGGTGCAGAGCATGCACGTGGCAGTTCACAAGAACCTTCTCTTCTGGCCTTCTGTTCACATCTGCACATACAAACACACAAACGTGCATAAAATACACATTTTGAAAAGTAAAAAGGAAACACTGGTGGATAGCTTGAGAGGGTCATCAGAGGTTGTGAGCACACACATTCACACACGAATACACACACACACAGAGAAAAGTGAATCCAGAAAAAGACGGCTCACCGCCTCCCCTCTGCAAGCCTTCTCTTCAGATTATGGAATATAGGATGTAAACACTCTCACTATGTAGAGAAGCAGTGATCCCGCTTGTTCTACCCTATTCTTGCTAAAAAGCTATCCTCTTCATAATAATGCACAGAGATTTCTGTTGATGTTTCAGCTTGAAATGATAGTTTTGATGATGGTTTTCTCCCTCAATGTCTGTTGTTTACAAAAAGGGATTGTAAAAGTGAGAAAATTAAACAAAAATGCAGAAGGAGATTTAGAAGAGCAGCTTCAGAGTATTAAGGACTGTTAAAAACCTGTTTCTTCTAAAGCTGAGGAAAATATGACTTGATTTTCTCAAGTATGTGCTGTTGATAAGTGATTACTTTCTTCTGTCACATGCAGCAGATTTATATATAAATCTTATTAAACGAAAAACAAAGAGATACAACCTCTTGTAATTTCTGAAAAAAATTCAGATATCAGAATGTCCAGTGCCATGATTTTCTTTAAAATATTGAAAATTACTTATATATCTTCTCTTAATATACATCCCCACAATAAGAAGCTAAGATTTCATGACCTGTTTGAGCACACATATGAATACCCAGTGAGATTGGCATGTAGACATACTTAAGCACATCCACCTGTCTTGTGTTTATGCCTCTTGTTCCAAGAGCCTATAAATAATTATGCTTTGGAAAAAATCTTCAGATACTTCATCATCTAAGATCCTTCTTTCCTACTTCAGAAGATATTTGCATCCTAATTTGTAGTAAATAGCTTCTGAAAATTATCTGCTTTGGGATGAATTATATGTGCTGCATGTGGCTATCATTGTTGTAGCCCTCCACTAACAGTCTGAGATCTACCTGTCTCCAAGTGAGAGCACTCAGTCGAGCAATCCACTACTGGAGAGGATTAGCTTGCTGCTTCCACTATCAGCAAAACAGCACGAAGCAGACAGTTCATTTTACAGAAACTTAATGGAGTGTATGGCACTGGCTGTTTAATACAAGCACTGTCAAGGCATCTAAGCAAAAAGTCTCAGCTGTCACCACTGACAAGCTGAGTGGAATTATTTGTCACAGGAGACTAGATAAGCACCCTGAGAATGGGGCATGAGGCTGCCACTATATATCTCCACACAGTAACTAGAGACAGCATGCTCAGGTTGTCACAGCCAGATGACAATGGCACATTCCCAAAAGACTTCTCATCATGTGAAAGGGATGTGAGCTCAATATTCCACGCTTAGTGTCTAAAAGGTCAGCAGCATATGAAGGCTTGATGTTGTCTCTGAGCACATCTAGAGATGATATCAAAAATCTATGTATTTTACACTTGAAAGAAATTGAAAGCACACACATCTCTCACACATATATTCATATAAATAGCATAACACTGAGTTGAGTAGTCTCTGATTAACTTTTGTCTTTCAAATATGAAAGCCATTTTGATATCACTATAATTAAGAATAGGAAAGCCTGGGGCAATGGCTCTGGCTAATTGTGCTCAGTGTTCAAGTTCGGGACTCCACATAAAAACAGGCATGAGAGTACACACCTGGAATATAAGCTTGGGAGGACTAACACAAACGAATTCTGGCCAGGCAGTCCAGACAAATGTCTTAACATGACAAATGTCATGTTAAGAGAGTGAGAGACTATGAATAAGGAGTACAAACAATTGAGCAGAACACTCCAGCAGAACTTCTGGCCTCCATGTGCACGCACAGCAATAAGTGCACTGACACACCCTGGACACACACAGAATTGTACAAGTTTCTACAGAAAACGTGGTGAACTGAACATTGTTTCTCATGAATGCATTTTTACATTCCTATTGTTCTTTTCATTCAGAGAGTTAATTAAATTTGTAATATCAATAAATAGCATTTTCTTTGGCTAAGGAAAATACTCACTATTTCAATGAAAAGCAGCATTATTTGTAATAGCCAGAAACTGGAAGCAGCCTAGATGCCCTCAACTGAAGAATGGATAGAGAAAATGTGGTACATTTACACAATGGAGTACTACTCAGCAGAAAAAAAAAAACAATGGAATCTTGAAATTTGCAGGAAAATGGATAGAGCTCGAAGAAACCATTCTGAGCGAGGTAACCTAATCACAAAAAGACAAACATGATATGTAATCACTCATATGTGGATTTTAGACATAGAGTAAGGAATTACCATCTTACATTCCACACTGCCAGAGAAACTAGTAAACAACGAAGACCCTAAAAGAGACAAACTTTGTCTCCTGGAGAAGGGGAAAGAGTCACCATTCCCTGAGCAAATTGAGAACATGGGAAGAGAGGGGAGGAAGCTATGAGAATGAGAAGGGAAGAAAAGGAAGGATGCAGTGGTCATGAGGAAGCAGAAATTTTGAGTCAGGTGTATATTAGAAGAAAGGACATATGATAGGTAGGATTTTAGTTGTGGGGGTGGTAGAGGAGGAAGGGAGGGAGAAGGGAACTGGGATCGTCATGTAATTCAATCTTGTTTGCAATTCAAATATATAAAAATAAAATTAAAATATATAAGGAGCTTTAAAAAGTATGTCCTGCATATATAATTTAACACAGTTCTGGTTAAATATCAATTTTTGGTGAAACATAGTTTTAAAGGGAGAAAATAAAAATAAAAGCTTTAAATACTTCACACCTGATGCAAAGAGTAAGGACAAATGCCCTTAACGTTGGTTGCATTAACTTAAATCATATTAGTAGATTTTATAATAAGTATGTGTGTTAATTTCTGTAGGGAGCTGCAGAAAACCGCACCCAAAAGATGGCGCCGGTTTCTGCCCTCCGCCAGCCCGACGGCGAGCGCTCTCTGTGGTAAACAACTCCAAATAAGGCAAAGGTCATGTATCCTCTTAATTCTGCTTGGAGACAACCTATCCTGGCGCGCCACGTAGGGTTAGGTGATTGGTAGATGTAGACTATATCAAGCCCCGTCTCCCTCGGCCCGGGGCCGCCGCCGCCATTATACATTGTACAAAGCAAAGAGGTTCCCGATTAAACTGTGTTTGAAGAAGATTCCTCGGTGTGGCGTCTTTCTTGCTGGTCAAGGGTGGACGCCGCAAGTGGTGGCCCGTACGGGGACGCCGCCACCGCCGCGAGTGGTGGCCCGTACGTACGGGGAATCAGAACTTCTCACAGTCGGGGGTAAGTTCCCAAGGTAAGTGGAACTGTAAAGTCCGCGGTGAATGCGGAGATAGGTCTCCGGTAAAGGAGCACCAAGGTCCTCGGGAAAGAGGCGATAAAGTCTCCGGTAAAGGAGCACCAAGGTCCTCGGGAAAGAGGCGATAAAGTCTCCAGTAAAGGAGCAACAAAACCCTCGGGAAAGAGGCGATAAAGTCTCCAGAAAGGAGCAACACTGTTCGCGACAAAAGCGAACCGAAAGTAAAAAACCTCGCTTCTGCTTTAATTTGCAGAGTGAGAGTAAGTTAATGGACCCCGCTATTATAGTGGTGAATTGGCTGCTTTTTAACATCGCAGCCTCGGGCAACCTCACTGTGGATAGTTGGGATAAGCTTGGAAAAGATCTAGATTTTGTCTGGGCACAGGGAACGCTGAAGCCAGGGACATGGCCTATTTGGAAAATGGTTCGCAGCTGTCTAGAGGATCAAAGATGCCGCAAGGCTGTAGAAGAGGGGCAGGAGGTGGTAGAACAGCTGAAGGAAATAAATAGATGCAAGTCATGGGGCCTGTGCAGCGTTGTTTACCGTTGCTGTCAGCCCTACCCAATCATGAAGAACCTGATTTGTGATGTGTGCAGGATAGTGTTAGGTTTGCTTTTACTTTACCTTCTATTCTCCATACCATTATATGAGTGGGTGGTTTTACCCAGGGTATGGCCAATAGCCCCACTATGTGTCAGCTTTTTGTGTGTCATGCTATTGCTCCTATTAGAGAGAAATACCCTGCTGTGAGATGTGTCCACTATATGGATGATATTCTCTTAGCTAGTAAGGAGTTGAAATTGCTGCACTTAGCATATGGAGATTGCATTGGATATCCAATCTACCCTTAATGCTCAATTGAAAGGTGGCATTGGCATTATGGTTTTGAATCAACACATTGATCTATTGCAGGAACAATTGGATACTTTATGGTAACTGGCACAGTTGGGATGTGAATGGAGAATGCCTGGTTTGTGTATAACAGCTGTTTCCTATCAGAATTATTCCTTAGCAGCAAATATGTCTAAACAACCTTCATAGTATCTTCTAGGCAACTGGTCTGGGGATTTTGAAAAGCTGATGCAGGAGCTGAGACTCTCCATAATGCATGTGAATTCCACCAGGGTCGACATCTCGGTTGCGGAAGGACTGTCTGCGTGGATCACTCAAGCCATGAATCATCTGAAAGAGTGGGCAGGAATGGGTGCCCTGGGAGGAATGCTTATCCTAGTTAGTTTCATAGCGTTATGGTGTATCTGCAGGATGAGGGTCACACAGCAGAGAAGTAATACCATGATTGCACAAGCCTTTAGTTTAGTTAAGGAATGGGATGGAGTAGGGGTTATGTTTTCCATGATGCTGTTAGCCATTTTTGTTTGCTTGTGGTGCCTATGCAGGATCAGGAAGTCGCAAAAATCCCAAGCTGCTATGTTGGTACAGGCCTTTGCTGCTGTGGAAGCAGGACAGTCCCCTCAAGCATGGTTATCCATGCTGACAGACAAATAGATGTCTGTCTCGCCCTTGCTGAGTGAGTGATGCGTATCTGAATCAGTCATGCTCAATGACGGGCACCTACCCTCTTGCTGAGCGAATAAGCATACATGTGTTCCCTTCAACCTAAGACATGAGCCTGTGAGGGCGACACAGTGACTCTTTGACGGGTAAGATAGGGACACTGGGGTTGAACCTAAGACAGAGATGACTGAAATCTGACAACAGATAGATACTGCTACTCCTATAATATTAAAACAAAAAGGGGGAACTGTAGGGAGCTGCAGAAAACCGCACCCAAAAGATGGCGCCGGTTTCTGCCCTCCGCCAGCCCGACGGCGAGCGCTCTCTGTGGTAAACAACTCCAAATAAGGCAAAGGTCATGTATCCTCTTAATTCTGCTTGGAGACAACCTATCCTGGCGCGCCACGTAGGGTTAGGTGATTGGTAGATGTAGACTATATCAAGCCCCGTCTCCCTCGGCCCGGGGCCGCCGCCGCCATTATACATTGTACAAAGCAAAGAGGTTCCCGATTAAACTGTGTTTGAAGAAGATTCCTCGGTGTGGCGTCTTTCTTGCTGGTCAAGGGTGGACGCCGCAAATTTCCACTTAAAGTCCTTTCAGGTTTCCTTAGGTTAATTGTTTTCTTCTGAGTAATATTTACAAATGGTACTTGGACAATTAGATAACTGACATTTTTAGGACAAAGTACAGGCCATTATTTTTTAATGTTTTTTAAAATTTTTGTAAAGTTTATTACTTTATTCATTTATAGCTAAGTGATAAGCAATGAGCTTACTTTCAGAAATAAAAAATAAGAGATAGTTTATATAAGGAGAATAACACATGCATTATTTACCTGAACAGCATATAATAGAGATGAGAATAAAAACTATGAAATTGATAATCTCTTCAAGAAAACAAACATTCAAAAAGCCCCTTAGATTGAAGTGAATGTTCAAATCAGAGGAAGCCAGCTCTGTTCAGAGTATGTGTGGTTCAAGGGAAAGTTTCCAGCATTTGGTGGGAAACCCCTCTGATTTCTCAAGTTGAAACATGGGGCTATCTCACACTTAAAAAGTCCAGGTGACACAATACAAATTATAATTAAAATTGTAATTACAAAGTATAATTTCTCTTTTCCTCCATCAAGAATGACAGAAAACTTACTACAGCTGGCTTCTAGAAGATGAGATGTTTGCAAGCTATGCAAGAAAGAAGCTAAGGACTGCAGGCAAGGGCACAAGCCTACCCTATATTGGAATGCAGAACAAACTGCAAGACAGCACCCAGGGTTTTCTAATAAGAATCTTTCATTGTGTCCCAACTATGGAAGCAATAGCACTTACACTAAACTTCTGGGAGAATAGAATTTGGTATGTCTGGATCAGATGCTGTCTGTATGTCCATCTTCCAGGAAAAACACTGGGTATCTAGTCTCCACTGAGTTTCATTGGCCCAGTGGAATTATCATTATTACTTTAAGAAATGAGCACATATTGTATGAACAATGTGTGAATACACTTTTGTAATCTTTTTCATCTTCAAATTGCTGTATTCTTGTATGCCTGCTTTATTATGAAATGAATAAGCCATGTATTCATTCTGTTTCAAGTATTTCTCTCTTTTTTTAACTTTCATTTTCCCAGGTTCCGTGCAATGCACTTTGGTCTTTTTGGTTGTTTGTTTTCGTATTTTGTCACTAGATATAGTCATGCTTATGTGCATAAATGCTAGCTGCCTGGTATAATTTCTAAATACTGAAGTCAGACCTGGTGTATTCTCCATGTTACAGGACATAGGTTTTCATTCTCCTGGAGATGAAATCAAAACAAGAGGCAGTAGAAAAAAGATGAGTAGATGAGGCCAGGTTAGGGCTCTAAACAGAGGCATTTAAAACACACAGCCAGGATTCAAATTTCAGAACCACTGTAGATGATGCACTGGCAAGTCTTGTCTTCGGGGCCTTTAATAGGAAAACAGTGGTTTCCTAAAGTTGGTCATGAGGCCTGCAAAGAGTTAGTGAGAAAAATCCTTCTAATCCAAATCACCTAGAGAGAACATGTTTAGTATAGTTAAGTCTAGAGCTAAAGTATGGACAAGTAAAAAAAAAAAGAAAAAAAGAAAAAGAAACCCCAACTACATTAAGACAGTAACTATGATGAGTGGATCCTCAACCGTAAAGATCACTTAGAAATTTGAAAGTCAATGTAGATACACAGCAAGTTGAAGAGAACCAGACCAATAGTGCACAAAGGCATGTTGGGACAAGATGATCATGGACTTGGAGTAGAAAGGCCTGGTAACTTAGGATCATGTACATCCTCGTTTTTTGACATTCTGGCTTTATCAAAAAGATTCTCATTAAAGTAGTAGGAACAGGAGGTAAATGGTGGAGAGAAAAGATAACATAGTAGAAAATGAACAAGTGAAAAATGCAGAGAGCCAACTACTCCGATTGTGGTTTAAATGTGGCATTTTAAATGTAAAGAAATATAATTCAATAGGAATCTGTCAGTTGTTATTAGGCTGTATTTGCTCTTTTCCATAAAGAGTATCTCATTCTGTATTAGGTTAAGGCAACAGAATGGTGGAGGATGTGAGGTGTGTATGACAGAAAGAAAGGGGTGTAGAGTGAGGCAAAGAAGCCTGCAGAAAAAGTTCGCAGAGTTAAGCTGAGAGAAGGGTGGGAAGGGCTAGCTATTCAAATGAAAGTAATGCTCAATCATTTGCACGATAGAGCTTTCTCTTTAAAGTTCCACTTTTTCCCACTCTTGTTGCTCATTGGCCAGATAAAATGGCGATCAATCTGAGTTAGAAAGAAGTGAGAGAAGAAAGGGAGTCAGAAGTGTGGAACAGAAGATCAAGGAAACTGGTGTGAGCTGGGTTGATAGCCTGGCTCCATTCCATGAGAGCAAGATGCCCACATTACATCATAACTTCAATTTAGGTGCTAGAAAATGATCATAGGAAAATGGCCAGAGCAAGTATATTTATATCATGAATACAACCAACCAAGGCATGCTACTATAGAAAGTCAGTTCCTAAAACTTAGCAACATGCCTTAGAAATGCTATCAGGTAGTGAAGCAACGAAGTGAATAACGGTTTATTTCATCAGCACAGCTTTATGAAGGGAAACTTCTACCTGTAGCAAATACCTAACAAGGAGGGCCTGGAGGGTCTCACAGGAGCTAAGTGACATGTTATAATTCAGGCATAAGCTCAAATTCAATTCCAAGTTTCTCATTGTTGCCTTGTCTTCAAAGCTATTTAGATGTCTGCTTAACACATATATCCTTACATTATTCTCAAGGTTACCTGAATGTGAACTTCTAAGGAAATACAGAAATCTCTATGGTCTTTGCAGTTCTGATTACCAAGCAACTCTGTAAAATACTTTGCAGCCTCACATTGCCTCTCTGGACCCTGCTGTGACTTAACTGGCCTGAGTCACCAGCATAACAGAGCTTAGAACTACAGCCCAATTCAGGAATGAAAATTCTGCCCCTGGGTAGCCACATTTGTGTTATTTGGTGATATATAAGCCACAAGGAGGAAAAACAGTGTATAGATGTTGTGTAAATACTGCCTAAATAATACATCATTCTCACCAAGTTCTTAGTCAGGATGTCTCAGGACTGTACCACAAAAAGATTTCCTTCCTTCCTTCCTTCCTTCCTTCCTTCCTTCCTTCCTTCCTTCCTTCCTCCCTCCCTCCCTCCCTCCCTCCCTCCGTCCCTCTATTCCTTCCTTCCTCTCTCCCTTCATTCCTTTTTTTGTATAGAACTTTTCGTACAACCCTTTACTCCTCTTTGAACTTCTCTCAGATCTTCCCACCAAACTCTAACCCCCCTTTCAAAAAACAAACAGATCACAAACCAGAAAGGAAAGAAAAAAGAAACATACACACACTTACACACAAAGCCGACAAAATTGAAAAACAAATTATACAAGCTAAGAACCAATAAAACAAACAAACCAAAAGTGCCCAACAAAGCTATCTGAGACAGCGAGTTTACAAAACAAAAATTGAATTCATTTTGTGTTGGCCATCTACTAAAGTGTTTAACTACTTATGGAAAGAGGAAGGTAGGGGTGCTTGAAACCTGTTGAAAGTACATTTAGGGTAAACAATGAAGAAGGTGCTTAAACTCAATGGCTCCATGTTCCCAGCACACACCCAGGATGGTTTTCATTACTAAAACTATAGTAAACAAGGTTTAATGCCAATAATTACATGAATGCATTCTCTAAGGAAAGTAAAACTGAATAAAGACATCTTTCCCAATTAAGCTACAATATTAGACAACTGGTAAAACATAAAAGGGAAAAATTCACAGTATATTCTATTAGCTATTTGCAATCTAAAATGCAAACACCAAATATATTTTGAAATTCATATTCTAGGATCATCACAGTAAAATAAGAACATAAAAATCCCTTGCTTCTTGATAAACTCTATTTCACATGTCAGAACCCTCATGACTGTAGGCATCTAGAACAAAGTGTTCTTGAGCATCTAGTAATAATAATAATCAAATAAAAAGAGGCAAAGAGACACAGAAGGAGAAGGGATGGTTTCTGGGACAGTCTGGAGGAAAGAAAGGAAGGGCAGAAATTGATATAATTCTATTTCAATTAATATTACATACAACACACACACACACACACACACACACACACACACACACACACACACACACATATATATATATATATATATATATATATATATAAAATCAATGTGATTATCAAATGTTGCTCACCCAGCATTATTCCTTGAGGTGCTACAATGCTGCCCAGGATAGATATTCCACAATAGCTAGAACTATACTTTGGACTAGGACAGACAACTGTGACAGTGAGGAGGCAGAATTAGTTCACACACATGAAGGACCATGAAAAAGAAAATGAATTAATCTTAATAGAAGACAGGGTACACTCCATGAATATGTGGCTCCTGGGTCTCAGTGATTTTATTAAAGAATGGTGTCACAATCTGACAGTGATGTCTGTGGTCACTACAATGCCATTTGAATAAGAAGCTAATACCCAATACAGTCATAACTACAAAAATCAATGTTCTTTCTTTTCCAGGAAAGGACTGTAGCCAGACTGTTTGGTTTTATATTCCAGTCCTGATTGTAAGGTTTTAAGTAAATATACAAATTGTGCTTTAGTTTCTCCATTTTTGCAACAGATCCCGGCATTCTCTAAAATGGAGGCTGAATTGGTTAAAACCCATTAGCCATCTGGAATGTATGTCTGATAGACATGAACATACAAACTTCTGATGCAAGTGTTCTGTACATTGTTAAATAAACTGTGTCCATGGATTTCATTATGGAATATATGAATTATAATGGCATAAAAATGAAGAATATTATATTTTGCAAATAACAGTTAAAGTAACCCATCAGGGAGATAAAGAGGTTAAGAATTTTTTAGAATATACAGGTTGAAAATCCAGTATATTCTGAAATCTGAAACTTTATGGCAACCAACCTGACACTAAAAGGAGAAAACTAAACTACACACACCTGATCAATTTGACAAAGCACAATCAAATTTGAAGCTACATACATATTTTTGAATTTATATCCACAATAGAGAGAAAACTTTGTGGCAACATCTGTTTTCAGTTCCAGACATATTCTTCATTCAATAAGCATGACACTGTGCTGCATGGTTACAAAGAGCATTTTCCCTAAACTACTAACTCTCTCTCTCTCTCTCTCTATCTATCTATCTATCTATCTATCTATCTATCTATGGTTAAGTGTTTACATGAGAATATACACATACAAATATACTTATTGTTAGGAGCTTACAGGAATATATATATATATATATATATATATATATATATATTATTCCTGTAAGCAAGCATAAATTGAAACTTGAAAATAACAGTGATGCTACAAGTGGACTGCTGATTATTCATGCATATGACAGAGATAGTGACACCATTATTTTCTAATGATGGAATGTACACAACTAATTTCTGTGTAGAAAGTTACAAAAAAGATTGCATAAAATATCCTTCATGTATATGTCAAAGGTATGTATGAAACAAATGAATTTTGTGTTTAGATTTGGACTAAATTCCCCAGGTATCCCATATGCAATGCAAATACATCAAAACTTGGAACATATAACCAGAATTAATACACTTCTGGTCCCAAGCATTTGGCATTAGGCATACTCAACCTCCATAGAGTCATCATCAAAGAGATAAGGAATATATTTGCTTTTTCTAGTTTATAAGACAAACTTTTTATTTGTTTGAAATGAAATTATCTTCAGATTATTTTCTTCCAGTCAGTTATACTTGCTCAAAAGCCCTGTTCTGATCTCATTCACTGCCAAAGTGAATAAAAGTGACACAATCTCTCTGACTGACAATATTGACAAAAACCTTTACAATCTACATACCTTTCAACACAGAAATTGCTAGAAATATTCTACAGATTGTACACATAATTAGGGGTAAGGCTCAGCAGGGGGTCTTATAACATTATCCTAATGGACAAGTATTCCTATTATTTATCATTAAGTGGTCAAATCAAATGAAATACAGTGAGTATCAATAAGCTACTTTACTATTATTATTTTTTTTTTTTTTGGTTTTTCGAGACAGGGTTTCTTTGTGGCTTTGGAGGCTGTCCTGGAACTAGCTCTTGTAGACCAGGCTGGTCTCGAACTCACAGAGATCCACCTGTCTCTGCCTCCCGAGTGCTGGGATTAAAGGCATGTGCCACCACCGCCTGGCTTACTTTACTATTATTTAAAACATTAAATTAGAATATAGTAAATCCTCAAAACTAGTACTAAACAATAGGAAAATCTATAGATGAATAAATATTACTGAAATTTGCTATGCCATTTTTTGGTTGCTTAATGTAGCTTTATCCAAAATTTTAGTCATGAATCTGTTTATAGGTAAAATGCTATAGTAAAGAATAACAAAGAACCTATGTAAACATGAATACTTTAAAAGCTTTCTGTACATTATTGTTCATTTGATCCTCCTACCAGTGCCATGGAGAGATGATTAGAATCCCCATTCTGACCCCTGAAAAGCAGAAGGCAGTCAGAGTCAATGACATGCTCAGAGGTGGTTTTTCCTCAGCAGAGGAAAAGCACTGGCTCAAATCTACACCATTTGTTTCAAGAGTCTTTGCTCCAAAATAAAAAGCGGACTTGTCTAGAAACTTCTTCCAACAAGAATAATGTGATTGTTCTTAGTTGCTATGCAACTATTATTATTTGCTTATCTTCTTTTTATTTTCTTTTTGTGAGAAATTTTCTAGGAAAAAAATGAAACAAATGAAAAAAGGATGATAAGCAAAAGTGCCATCTTTTGAATGAACAGTTAGCAGGGGATGAGAGTCCTCTGTGGTTTATGACTGAGAACTAGAAATACAAGGATAGAGAAGAGATTGTGACATCCCAAACCCTGTGGCTTTCCATGTTACCAACTTGACTACAAATTCAAGCAGTTGATTCTGCACCTTGACACCTTTCAGGGTAAAAGAGCAACAGTGTTGTAATTTGCCAATATTCTTCTTTGCTCTCACCTATCTGAAGTAAGGTTTTGATGCACATTTTCTCCTCTAAGGTTAGCACACACTTTTATACCTCTGGCATCCTTCTCAAAGATGATAAGAATTGATATCTGGGAGATTTCATTTTTTATCTCCATTTTTATTTAAATTAGAAACAAGATTATTTTACATGTCAAACCCAGTTCCCTCTGCCTTCCCTCCTCTATCTGGGAGATTTCTATGATAGTGTGCTCCTAATAGCCCAATACAATACATCTCCACCCTAATAACTAGATTGCTGCATAGCTTGGCTTGAGAGTTTCACAGCATTATATCATAACTTGTCAAATGCTGTAACACTTCACTGGCCAGAATCATACCAGAGAATGAAATGGTTTAATTGCCAAATTCAGTGATGTGCTATGCATGCTGTTATATACCTGACTAAAGCCAGCTTTGCAATTTCAATCAAAATGAGAATATAAATAAGAGTAATGAAAATGTGTTATTGAATATGTCAATGAAACACGAGATTTGTAAATTACCACAGAGGTAAACACATATATAAAACTGAAGAACCAAGAGAAGTGGAGTTCTCAAAGTGAATAGTCATGAGCTCATTTATCAAGTTGAAATGCCTGACAAAAATCCACATTGGCTTTTAAACAAGTGATTGATTCAGGTTTAATGACAATTCAGGAAAGATAAACAAAAGCCAACAGCAAATGACAAAAACTGAAATGACAAAGTTGTAATATCTTTACTGTGATGATTACATTTAATTGCCAACTTGACAAATTCTAGAATAATGCCGAAAAGAAGCCTCAATGAAGAACAATCTAAAGAAAACTGGGTGGGAGATTTCCCCAGTCACCATGATTGAAATGGTAAGAACCACACACTGGGCATCACCATTCTGGATCTTGAAGTAGACTGATTCCCATGTCCCAGAGAAACCGCCATACTGATTTCCAAAGTGGGTGTATAAGTTTGCACTCCCACCAGCAATAGAAGAGAGTTCCTCTTTCTCCACATCCTCTCCAGAATAAACTTTCATTAGTGTTTTTGATTTTAGGCATTCTGACAGGTGTGTGAATGGTATCTCAGAGTTGTTTTGATTTGCATTTCCCTAATGGCTAAGGATGTTGCGCTATTCCTTAGGTGTCTTTTGGACATTTAAAATTCCTCTGTTGAGAATTCTGTCTTTAGATCTGTACCTAATTTTTAAAAATTGGATTATTTGGTGTTTCTGTGTCTAGTTTCTTGAGTTCTTTGCATATTTTGGAGATCAGCTCTCTGTCAGATGTGAGGTTGTTAAAGATCTTTTCCCATTCTGTAAGCTGCCATTTTGTTTTGGTGACTGTGCTGTTCCTTACAGAAGCTTCTCAGTTTCAGGAGGTCCCATTTATTAATTGTCAATCTCAGTGTCTGTGCTAATGTGTTATGTTAAGGAATTCACTCAAGGGTACTTCCAACTTTCTCTTCTAAGAATTTCAGTATGGCTGGATTTATGTTGACATTTTTAACCCATATGAACTTAAGTTTTGTGCATTTTGATAGATATGGATCTATCTGTAGTCTTCTACAAAGTCAGCATCACATTATGCTAGCACCATTTGTTGAAGATGATTTCTTTTTTCCATTGTATAATTTTAGCTTCTTTTTCAAAAAAACAGGTGTTCAGATGTGAGTGGATTAATATGATATTTGATTCTATTCTATTCATCGACCTGTCTATTTTTGTGCCAATACCAAGCTGTTTTCATTACTATAGCTCTATAGTAGAGCTTGAAGTCAAGGATGGTGATACCTCCATAAGTTCCTTTATTGTATAAGATTTTTTTCGTTATCCTGGGTTTTTTTTTTTCACACAAAATGATTCCTCTAAAATCAGGAACAAGAGAAGGTTGTCCACTCTCTCCATATGTGTTCAATATTTTGAAGTTATAGCTAGAGCAATAAGACAACAAAAGGCACCAGGTGGATACAAGTTGGAAAGAAAGAAGTCAGACTTTCACGATTTGCAGATGATAAGAAAGTTTACATAAGTGACTCAAAAAATTCTTCCACAAAGTCCTTCAATAAACTGGCAGGATACAAGATTAACTCAAAGAAAATCAGTTGCACTCCTATAGATAGATGATATATGGGCTGAGAAAGAAATCAGAGAAACATCAACCTTCACAATAGCCACAAACAACATAAAATATCTTGGGGTAGCTCCAGCAAAACATGTGAAAACCTGTATAACAAGAACTTTAAATCTTTAAAGAAAGAAATTAAGAAGATACCAGAAAATGGAAAAATCTCCAATGCTCTTTGATAGGTAGAATCAGCATAGTAAAAATGGTAATCTTACCAAAAGCAATGTACAGATTCAATGCAATACTCATAAAAATCCCAGGACAATTCTTCCTAGACCTTGGAAGAACAATGCTCAACTTCATATGGAAAATAATTTCAAGTAATTGGAATGAGTTTGTCACAATCATAAATCTGGGGTCCTGATGAGCATTCACATGGAGTTGGTCATTAACCACTACATATACTTCATCCTGTGATTGAGAAAATTTCCCATTTGTGTTTAAAAATATAAAATTAAAAACAAAAATAGTAACCCAATAAAAGTGTAAAATACAAATTTTAGAACAATAAAAATGATAACCTAATGAAAATTGCTTTATGTTAATTAGATAATCCCTCTCAGAAATATTCAGAAATTAGTTTGTAGGAAGTTAAATTACATACACGATCTTCAAAATATACGCTATCTACTTACATGTATATGTGTGCTGTCTCCTTTGTGTTTAGCTGGATTTTCACTAGGACATATATGTTTGATTAAGAAAAGATATTTTTGATGGCATCCTCTGAACATACTCTTTTCTGTAAACTCCCACATACCTAGTTCCTCAAACCTGCTCTTTCTGACTACATCTTGCTCCTCTTGGAACATTATATCTTAGTCTATAAGCATCCCAATGAGAGTGATTAGGCCAATGTTCATGACTATTAACTGATTTTAAAATATGGTCTTTTCAAATGGTAATCAATCATTGAAGAAAGTACTCTGACAGAGTAACTGAGTTGCAGTTTCCCATGGGGATTACAATTCATTTTTCTGTTCAATAATTTGGAATTATAACTTAGAAGTAAAAGTTGTCCTACTAATGTGTCAACTGTGTACAAAGACCTAAAATATATGGGAAGCTGTTTTTTTTTTTTTCTTTAAAGCCTATTTTCATTTCAACTTTTGAAGAATAAGTTCCAAATATTTACATATGAAAAGACTTAAAAGCCCCCTTTTCCACTCAAATCTTGGATTATGGACAAGGCCTTAAAAGAAAGGAAAATCCTACCAGCAT
The DNA here is from genome assembly GCF_003668045.3 of Cricetulus griseus. Lineage (NCBI taxonomy): Eukaryota > Metazoa > Chordata > Mammalia > Rodentia > Cricetidae > Cricetulus > Cricetulus griseus. Next base: position 123,780,680 of record NW_023276806.1, on the reverse strand, counting down.
TCTGCCTTTATGCCAGAGGTGAAACATTGCTAAACCTGGAAGGCAACTGCTGAAAGCAAATTCCTCCAGAAGTAGACTAAAGAGTTTGTTATGATAAAACATTTACTGTAAAAGGCTGACTTGAAAAACTTGCTACACAAGTTTTATACATACATACATACATACATACATACATACATATATATATATATATGTCAATTTTCAGGATATATTTAGCATATAAGAACACGGAAGCACATTTGCTGTGGTTTTGGGTTGTGATATATCTTGTCTCTTTATTTAAGGGAGTGTTGCCCTTCTCAAACTTTACTAGAACTTCACATATCTAAAAGGAAAGAAGGTATTGTACTTTGATCGTTAAGAAATATAATTCCAACACTTGGGATGTAGAGGCAAGTGAATCTCTGAGTTCGAGGTCAGCCTGGCTTACAGAGCAAGTTCCAAAACAGCCAGAGCTATGCAGAGAAAAGGACAAACATAATTGGAAAATTATTCATAGGCAGCACAGCATGTTTAAATGGCTGAAACTGGAGAGATGAGTCAGTGGTTAAGAGCACTGGTTGCTCTTCTGGAGGACCTGGGTTTGAGTCCCAGCACCCACAACCATCTGTAATTCCATTTCTAGAAGATCCGATGCCCTCTTCTCACCTCCGTGGGAACGAATCATGCAAATGATGCACATACACACATGCAGGCAAAACAGTACTACACATAGATGAAATGAGTAAATCTAAAAGCAAATTTTAAAAAACTGCACAGGCATAGCTGGGTCAGCTAAATAGATTGAGAATGAAGAGATATAATTGGCAGCAACAGTTATGGATTTACATCAACCAGCCATCATTTTGTATTTGTGCTGTCTCAGATACTCTCTGTTTGCTTTGTATTAGGTGCTATATTTCATTTATAGTTGGCAATCAAAGAGACACAAATATGTCTTTCTTGCTTTCATAGCTCAATCACAATGGGCAAAGCTGTCTTAGTTTCTTTTCTCTTTGCTGTGATAAAATATGTCACAAAAACTACTCAACAAAGAAAGGTCTGCTCATAGTTCAAGAGCACTTCTCATCATCACATGGAATGCAAGGTGGCAAGAGCTTGAAGCAGCTGCCAGACTCCTGTCTGCAGGTGACAATAGAACTCAACAAGTTGGTAACTGAAATTAACCATTACACTTGCAGATTGAACTATACTTGCATTTTCAGCCAGAAGAGATTTTTATATTTCCTGTTTTATCTCTTAATATAGGAGGTTTGAAAAAGTAAACATCTTATGAAAAGTAGTTAAAAATAGAAATAAATTATGAATTCTTGTCATATAAATAAAAATTATTTTAAAAGAATTAGAAATGTCAATAGTACCTACTATCCAATAAGATGCCTTAATTTTCAAACTCTCCATAGTCTAATAGATGTAGTCATGGATTTGGCATTTCCTTATTTGCTTAATTGATACATTTCATGCACTATACTTTCTGGGAATGCAACATGCAGTTTTAAGATAGAGACAAATGTGTTCTCATTTTACAGTGTCAGACAGTAGACAGTCACCTGGAGCATCAATTCATGTTCCTGATTGCAGCATTACTGGCTTCACTTGTTACCTCCATTTATTCTATAGTATGTATTTTTCAGCTCTTTTTACCACAACACCCAGGTTCTCTTGGGTGTCACAACAGGCAATCTAACTACTACACTCAATAAACAATCGCTTATACAACGCATTAGCCTAGATTTATCTTTTTCCTTCTTATTTAGTACTATTAATAAAACCCCAATAAAGAACTTACACTATTGCTTTTAGTGTCACTAATTTGGTCTCAGACATCACACAATTATGCTGCAGAAGAAAGCAGCATCCAAGACCATGGCTTAACACAGTGAGAAAGATAACACTTATTCAGGGAACTAAATGGGGCATCATCCATACAAAGCATTGCCTACTACAATGCCAGAGGGAACAAAACTGAAGAATTTTGCATCATCATTCAAGACAGGGATGAAAATCATCAGGCCATGGAAGTCTAGACTAAAGCTAGTCTCTGCTGAACCATAAATGACTACAAAAGAGAAATCCCATCATGTCCCTGGACCAGGAATATCCAGTGTGGGATGATGGTCAATGAAATAAACAACTGCTCAGATACTGTCAGAGATCCTGATTTTGAAAAAAATAATCTAATGCAATATTTGTCCAGTAATCCATGCATCAACTCATCCACCTCTCCTGATTCCTATATTTACTTTCATCATTTAAATATCTGTTCCTAATAATGAAGGACTTGAAGTCATTTTAGAAATTGGTATAATCTTGTATACATCCATGATTTTGTTTGGTTTACCTGACCTGAAACTAAAAGGATTATCCAGAATATTGTTTAGGCTTTATTCTGGTAAAGATATAAAGAATTTTTTATTTCTCAATTTTATTGTTTGCTATACAACTTTTAAATTAAGCAGTATGGGCATATGATTCCTAAATCAGACAATACAATGTGGTATTGAGAAGTATCAGATTCAATGTATTTAACACTTGCTTGACTTGATATCACATAATGTTTTAGGTGCATTGTGAATATCAGGGCAACTCTGCTGAATCTTCCTTTTCCATCTTCTTTCTTATTTGTTCTATTTGCCTGCCTAACTGTTCTTGATTGAATCAATCAGAATCAAGAGGATGATATGAGACACAGAAACAGAGACATCATCCTCATAGTCATACTTTTTTAGTGTTTTTTAACCAATATGCTACATTTTACTTCACAGCCTGTTTGCTTATTATCATCTGAGCACTACCCCAAAGCTTTGAAAATGGACATAATTACTGAGAATTTTCTGAGACAGACATTGCACTAAAGTGAATCACACCATCTCACCTTTGAGAAATTATTTTTTCTACACATTACACATTAAAAACTAACTTTAGTAATTACAGAATAAACATTTTGACTTAAAAGGTGATACAATATCAAGAAGATTTACTCAACCTTTATAAGCAAGCTACAAAAATGGTATTTTGATCAAGATAAAGCAGAGCCTTTGAAGATTGGTGGTGGATATCCATTTACATTTAATCTATCACCACTCTGACCACATATGGTTATTCTTCTATGTACAGATAAGAACTTAAAGACTGTTAAACTGAATACAACAGAAGTCTGTTTACATTTTCAAATACTGAAATATTTATACCGCAGAAGATTTAACTGTGAATTCAAGTAAATAGGGGCTCTTCAAACAGAGAATAGTGATGGAAAGATCAAACACACTTCAATTGAACAAAGTCTGGCTCCTTTGTTTTTATGACTATAACCTTAATCATTTGCCTTAATCTTTTGGGTAAAATACAAACTTAAGTTTCAGTAATTTAATATTCAGCAAATTACTATCATGTTCTTTTGTCCATCATTCCTCATTCAGAAGAAATTATAGAATGTATCCTCTCATTTTTACAGAAAATGGAAAAAATACTCCCCAGTAACTGAGTACTTACAGGATTATAACTAATCATCAATAACTGGTTATTAACACACATAGGTCTAATCATTACACATTTCATTTATACAGTAGTAATCTCAATTTGTAGTAAATCATTCCTTACTATAAGACTTTAAATAATCATATTGAGGGAGGAGGGAAAGGAGAGGAACCTGGGATGGACATGTAAAATAATCTTCTTTCTTATTAAAATAAAAATAAAAATAACATATTTATACATTATTAATATTTAAATCAAAATGCTGCTGGGATTATAAAATCAAATTTGGATTATAATATAAAGTGATGCTTCCCAGCTGGGCATTGGTGGCACACAGCTTTAATCCCAGCACTCGGGAGGCAGAGGCAGGCAGATCTCTGTGAGTTCGAGACCAGCCTGGTCTACAAGAGCTAGTTCCAGGACAGCCTCCAAAGCCACAGAGAAACCCTGTCTCGAAAAAAAAAAAAAAAAAGTGATGCTTCCCAGTTGCCAAATAATTGTTTCATATTATTGAATGTTGAAAACCATTATATCTCTGGATACACCAAGGACACCATAGCAAAAGACCAGAATTTTGAAGGGATTTCAGTGTTATCAGCTCCTGGATGAATTCTAAAAGCCTCCTGTGACAATGACTTATTAGCACGGCCATTGGTTCCCAAAGCAGAGTGTTTGTGTGGAAAGGAATTATTTCTCTATTTCTTTCTTCCTGCTCTAAGTATTGATCATAAACAAAATGCTGCTTGTCCACTTATAGTTCAAATACAAATTATTTGACTGTGGAAAGTTTATGCAGGCTCTAATAATTCTTAAGCTGCCTGAACATTTTATCTTTGCAAAGCAAGCTTTTCTGTTTTGACTTTCTTTGTGGTGTTTTACACTCAGCTACTCTCAAGTTAGTATCATAATAATTACCTAGTCCACTTACAAGATGGGGAAACTCAGAATTGTTTCTTTATCATTCTCCTCAAACTCAAACCTCACCACACAGGTGGAATTGGCAAGTGGAAAAAATTTTAAAACCGTGAACTTCGTAATGTATCTACATGAAGTTTTAAAGACCAACAGAATAAAAATGCTTATGTTTTATGGGTGTTTAAAAAAACATATTTAGGCTTTTGGAATTCTAATGAAACCAATATAATTTCCAAATGAATGGGGTTGAAAACAATGAAACTTTAGTGAGCCCCATAAGCATATTAGTGAGGTTCCCTGATATATCACTAGTACAAAAATATATTTCTATGTTTAGCAACAAATATACAAAACTTAAAATAATTCAAATACAAAATACTTAGGGGCGAAGATAGAAAAATTATAAAATATTAATATGCTAAACTCATTGAAACATTTTAAAAATAATTAAGAATGGCTTAAATAAAGGAAGACAAAGTATTAACTGGTTAGAAAATCATGATGTAAAGAAGTAATTTTCTCAAGTTAATATCAAGATTCAATACAGCAATGAAATACCAGGTCAGTGGCCAGGCGCAATGTTCTCATTTGTGCAAAAGTGGCACAGATGTTTTAGGGGTAAGTAACTACTTGCTGATTTTATTGAAGCTGCCTCCAAAAGGGGAATGCATGCTTGGCTATGAACTAAGTCAACTGCTTATGATTGATTTATGTGGTAACAGACCCTTGAGGATAATTTATAAGCGATGTTTAATAAAATGACCTTGTGGGTCTGTTTGTAACCAAAGACTAGAGCTGCTCTTTGGTTTGATCAGAGAAGTTTCTCTTTGCAGAAGTTGATAGTTAATTCAGAGACTCATAACTGGTCAATTTCTGAGAATAAATGACTATAGACTCCTAAATTAAACATCTATAATACCTACATCTTGGATGAAAGAGCAGGCAGATTATGAGCACAAGTGATGGCGAGATGTGATGAGAAATGCTATCTTCTGGATATTACATAACTAACACACAGAAGGGGTTGCTACTGTACAAAGAACAAAAGACATGAAAGGAGGAGACTAGTGGGCAGGAAGTTGTCAGTGAGAATAGAAAAGGAATGAAAGAGGGTAATAGAGTCTTAACGTGATCTCAATGCAATATATAACTGTATGAAACAAACAAATTGATTTTAGAAAGTAGTCCAATGTCAGACCTTTTAGAAATAAAATGGTTTGTAAAAGTATCTGAATTATAAAAAACTAAGAACATCAAAATAATTTCAATAATGAGCAGTGATTTGAGAACTACCTTTTAAAAATTTATTTATATTTATATATATTTGTTTCTAAACAAGCCTGCTTTACATGTCAATCCCAGCTCCCTCTCTCTCTCCTCCTCCCCCACCCCCCACCAACACTCCACCTCATTGCCCCTCGGCTACCCAAGGTGGGTGAGGCCCTCCATGGGGGATCACCATAGTTTGTCGTATCGTCCTGGGCAGGGCCTAGGCCCTCCCCGATGTGTCCAGGCTGAATCTCAGGATTCTCTAGCCAAGCTGAGAAGAGGTTTGGTGGAGTCAGGATCACCTTTCAGTCTGAGACAGAGTGAGATATAGGAGCTGGCTGATTTGCTTTTCTGATCTTCAGCTTGAAGCTTGAACCCCAATATCTGTTCCTGGGTCTTTTGTTTATTGTGTTACAGGGTACAATTAATGGATAAATAAGTCTTGTATATAGGAATAAATTTATATCTGTATGTTCATGGGCCTTAATTTAAAACTTACACTTTATTTAAAAATTAATTTAAGATACATTCCAAAAATATCTAATATAGAATAAGACTATTTACATACAGACATGGCATAAAGAGTACTTAACAAAATAATGGATAATTTAAATTACAAAATAAAAGGCTTGTCCTCTTTGCAAAAATATTATTAAGAATATGAAAATGATTAAGAATATGTAATCTTGACTCTGGGAAAATAATTGCAAAGTATATATCTGACAAAATTTATAATCTGAATTTAGAAAGAAAACTCAAAATATCAGTGTTAAATACAAAATAATACAATTAAAATAGGCAAAGTCACTTAGACTTTTCATTAAGCATAGACAGTGACAGAATAAAATATTTCAGCACTTATCTGTGAGTATAAGGACAAAGGTTTAGGTGGTCCTTAGGGATTATGCTTGTTTAGTGCAGTTTGTAGTTTCTTTTCTTCTATCCTTGACTTCACTAGTATTGAGTAGTTAACTAGGTTTCCAGTACCAGAAATACTAACATTATACAGAATTAGAAGTTTGGATATATGAATATGAAGATCATAGATAGATAGATAGATAGATAGATAGATAGAGATACATAGATACATGCAACAACAGTGAAAATGAGTATATCAACTTGGAAGAGCAGAAAGAGCTATATTGGAGGTTTGGAAGAGGAAAGTGAAGGAATATAATCTCAAAAATTAAAAAAAATTTTAAAATCATAATACTATTATCATTGAACTTACAATCATAATGTGACATCATGTCAACTATTGACATATCCTACATTGAATTGTAACAATGTAGATTGTTAATGACATGGACCAAATGCACTCATATTCATTACTGATACTCATGTAAACCACTAATTCCACTGTGGACAATATTTTTGGCCATTCTTGGATTTACACCTTCCATTTATTCAAACTACTGTATCATTCAATATTTGCCTAATAGAAATGAAAGGGCACATCTGACAAAGATTTTTTATTCAAATATTCATCACTGAAAGACTGAAGTAATCCAAATTTGTCACCCCTGAAAACTAGATAAATTATGGTATGTACTACTCAGAAGTCACAGTGAGTGAAATATTGGTTTATAATACAGTGTGGAAGGAGAGGAAGCAAGGGAGGAAAGAAAGGAGGGGGGGACAGAGGGAGGAAGGGACAGAGGGATGGAGAGACAGAGAGAGGAATAAGGGGAGGGACAGAGAGACAAAGGATGGAGGAAGAAAAGAGAGATTGAGGAAAGAAAGTAAGGACAGGAAAGGGACAGAAGAGAGATATAAGGTACCATTCACATTGTGCACTATGCCTAGGATGCAGTTTAGTGGTGGAGAACTTGCATAACACCTGAGTTCATAGGTTTGTTGCTCAGCACCAACATCTACTTCCACTTAACCACCTAAAATAAAGGCTAGAAAATGTCTCTATGTGATAAAAGCTGAGCATTGGAGTCTCAGAGAACCAAAGATAGTCTGGGAAGTGGAATAAAAGGGAGGATGAGGAGGGCCACTTCACAGCAGTGATAGTTTCTCTGATACATCTTTAAACTATGCAAAATGTACATCTTGAAATATGTCATTTGTAATATGGCAATTAGTTTTTAGAGCTAAAAGGATTTATCAACTTACAATATGAAAATTAGATATTTGTTCATCATAGAAAACTTTGACATGAGTTTTGAAAAAAAACAGAAATTATTAAAGAACTAAACACCTTTTTTCAAATGAAAAAATTTACAAATGTCAAAAAAGAATGGAGCTTCTTTTTACAATGACTATATAATAGCTCTTTCATGGCTTGTGTTTGATGGTTTTTGCTGATACATATTTCAGCAAGATTAAATACTCACATGTATGTCCTTACATATTTCTCTTTTTTAGAGGAAGGAAAAATTCAAAGATTACCAATGACTTAAAATTTTTAAATTTTAAGTGTCCACTAATCATGAAAGTTGGGAAGTTTATTTCCTGAATAACTTTATGAGTAACTCCATAAATTATCTCAGTAAAAGGCAACATGCAAATTTAAATTTGAGATTCAAAATCAAACATTGAGCATTGGAATTTTATTTTTTTGAAGAAATATTTATGTTTCTCAGAATAACCCCCAGGATGAAGTACCACATTGTAACTGACTTTATTGCTAGTTAATTGGTGTAAAATTTTGTAAGTTTAGCTAGAATAGGAAAGTAGCATCATCTTCATGGCTTAAACACTGAGCTTGGATGAGAGTTCACAAGTATCTTCATACAAAGTCTCAATATGTACCTAAAAAATGTCATTCATCTGTGCATAGTAGCCTGTATAGTAGTCAGTGACATTGTGGAGGTTTAAGTCCAATCTGATCTACATAATTATACTCTTTTACATCAAAACAAAACAAACCATTAATGTTTTATAGTTATAATATTATACCAGCAATTGTAAATCCAGAATTAAGGAAATAAAATAGTATTATATATATATATATATATATATATATATATATAATATAATTTTCCTATTTTTATTCATCCATGGATATAGGTTCAAACTAGGTCAATAGTAACCCTGAAAATGAGTTCAAGTCACATCTATGAGGAAGACTGACTTTTTCATAGGACTAATGTAGTTCGCTGACTTCTGTAATAACTCAGGTCATAGCTATGAAGCAGACAGACTTCTTCATAGGATTATTGTAGTTCACTGACTTCTGCAGAGGTATCTTCATTCACAAACACAGCATACCCCCATTGGATTAGACAAAGTTTCTGATTGTGTTTAATATTCTCAGCCTTCTTGTGCATTGCGGTCATTGAGAGGCTATGATAGAACTCACTGCTACAACCTTTCCAATTAAGTGCACATAGAAAAAACTTATCACTTGGTATGAGTATATTTTCATGTGAACTAGCTTCAATATATCTGGTAATATTAGATATCCATCTTCAAGAAAAAGAATTTTATTTTATACTGAGGAGGATATTATTGTCTAAAACAAGGCATAGGGCCTTTCCAGCCTCAAGAAAATCATTGTATCTACGTAAAAGTAATTAATACCATCATCTAAGGTTTTGCACTGACAATGAGCCAACATATAACTGAGTAAAAAACAAAATGGATGTGTATGCTGTTATTACACTTCTTACATCAATTAAAGTTTCACAGTACTGTACCTGAATAGTTAACCTTCTTATTGTTTCTCTTAATTCAAAGAACTAAAAGCAATATAATTAAACAGGTACTGACAGAAAAAGGCATCTGAGTAACAAACATGTCCCCCAAGACAGAAACATATTCATCACTCAGCAAGTTTCCTTTGTGTTCTGTAGCACATTCCTCTCAGTGAAACATGCATTAATAGAGATCATATTGCAAAACTTCATGTAAAAGCACAAATGTTCTTGAATGTCCAATTTCTTTTCTTTAGTTCCATGTTTCTAATATCTCAAGTAATAGTTGTTGCTAATTCCAATTTAGAACCATAATAGCCTAAGATGTTATTAAAATTCACCTGCAAGTCTTTTGGTAGACACACATACCTATCTAGGTATCTAGGAACTACTGTTACTTAGGGCAGCATCATAAGAAAATCGCATTATTTTGTGAATCATCATAATTTTATGTTATCCTTGCATCTGCAACCAATTGTGATGCTATTCTCTATTTCTGTCTGTGGAATTTGTATATAGTGTTCCTTGTATATTTTTTATTTTCTTGACAAGTCCTTCTATTAACTTATACATGAACATGATTTTTTATGAAACATGTATTCAAATATTTTGCATTTCTGTTGCCTTTTTCTTAGATAATAAATTCTTCACCAAAATATATTTTTTGTAAATACTTTGGTCTTAGTCATTGTTTATTCTTTTTTTTCAATCATACATTCTATCAATGAGCTAGATCCAAGAAGCTATTTATTATTCTTACAGAGTACAACGTCTTGCTATGTTTCCTCAACTGGTCTTCAAATTCCATTCTTCCTTCCTTGGTTCCCCACATAACCAAAGCCACAAGCATACACAAACAACAACCCTCAATGTGTTCACTGCTTAAATGTGGTATTTGATTTAATTCTGATAAAGTCCTGTTCTATTTCTATGTACAGTGTTTGGTACTCAAATCAACAACAGGGCTTTTGATGTCTTTAAATAAGTGCTAAGCTCCCATGACAATATTTTAATATGTAGCTTACTGTCACATCCACTATTCTTCATTCCTCTGTATACATCAAAGTTGGCATTTACTGTAAATTCTTTCATCTTAAATTTAAAAAAAATCTCGAGTACAGGCCTTCTCTTCCAAATTTCAATAGCTTTTATCTATCTTTTATCTTGGAATTGAAGAATATTCTCACTAGAATAAAATCTGAAGTGAAGAGATTTATTTTAAACATTTCAATGAGCCCACTGTCTTCTGGCCTTCTCTGCTTAGATCACTCTTCCCCCTAAATAATGTTTTTCATTCTATCCATATCCATTATTTTTTTGTATTTGATCTTCATGACTATTTTATGACTTCCCTATTATTCTTTTATTTACCTTCCTTAAAATTTACATGTAAAAATAAATTATTTTCATAAAATTTGAGATTTGAGAACTACATTTCTCTACATGCTTTTCTGCCCTGTGGTTTTTCTCTTCTGTTTCTACCATAGGTATTCGACCACAGAGAATGGTGTTTCTATTTTAACTTTTTTATTCTCTGTGTTGTTCAGGCTGTATAGCAACTATTAATCAAGCTATTCTAATTTTCTTTAAGCATTATTTCCTCCATTTCTAAGTTGCTATGAAAAAATCACCATTGATATTTTATGTTATATTTTATACTTTCCAAAATTTCAATATCAAAAACAGGATGACATTTTGTCTTCTATGTTTGACATCTACTATAAGTAGGACTATATTTCTCTTAAAGTCTTGCATGCTGTAAAGTAATACATTATCATTAAAATTCTATCAGATAAGCCATAGGCCTGATTGATCTCATAGTGAAATTCTATTATTTTTATTCTAAATATCTCTAGTAGTTTTCTAATTCTTCAAAAGTCTGATAAATTGTTACTATGGAATATATGTCATGTAGAATAAATTAAAGAAATGCTGAATTACCATCCTCTGAGAAAGTTAATTTACATTGTAAAAGCTAATTTAGCAAAGTGAACACCATCACATTATTAGTATATAGAATTTCTACACAGCCACTTCCATTCTTCTGCTGTTGACATCACCAGCTCTACTGTAGTCAAATGTCAAAGAATGAAAAAAAATTTAAAAAATGGAAAAAAATGTCAAAGAAGGAGAATCTTCGTAGACTTCGTAGATCATGAAGATCAAATACAAATCTTCCTTTTAGACTGCTTCCTACCTTACACTGTAAACCACTGAATGGAAAACCCCAGAATTCTAAATGGCATCTCTAATTTCTGTATATTTTTTAATTACTCTTTATTCTGCAATGCTCATTTTCATTTATGTTGGCAGCATCTAGCAGATTAACCAGCACTAGCTTCTATGCTAGGGATCAGGAACACTCTATCATTTAAATGCATGTGTCTTAAGTAAACATCCCTCCAACTTTGTGTAACTAGACATTTCCAGTCTTTAAATAATGTTAACATAATTTATTATTACTGTGTGTGTTGTGTGAGAGTATGTGTACAAGTGCATGCATCTCACAACACACAGGTGGATGTCAGAGGATAACTTGTGGGGGTCTTCGACTCCAACTCAGGTCATCCACTTGGCAACAAGTTCTTCTATCCAAAAGCCATCTTGATGACTACCAGGTATTTATTTTCTTCAAAACATAATAGCAAAGAAGAAATTTCTTTACAGATTATCTCTTTAAGTTATTTCTTTCTTCATATTTTGTAATTAAATATGCTGTACTATGTAAGTTAAAAATTTGAGCACATATTTTTAATATATTGCCTATAAAATGAATTGCCTGGTCATGGGATATTTTACATGCAAGAGGCTCCATGAAAAATTTAATCCATTAGCCTGAAGCTCACTGTAAATTTTTATATCTATTCAAATCTTGTCGGTTTTTTTGTTTTGATTTGTTTTGTATTATGGGCATATCTTCTGTTGGAAAAAATTCTGCCTCCAGATTCCACAGTTCTATATTTCACTCCTCCACATAGAGATGAGAAATACAATTGACTGTCACAGTAATACAAATACCAAACTAATAAAATGAAAACATTTGATTCTTACTTTTCTTAGAATATGAAGCAGACTATCATGTAAAAAATGCTTAGATACATTGCAATTAACAAGTTCTCTTAAGAAAATGGCAAAAAGGGAGTGAATTATCAACACAGATAAAGACTATATATATTCATCTGGGTTTCACATAACTCTAAAAGTGCATCTGACAGTAAAAAATACAATACAACCAAGTAAAGAATGATCAGCTAAACCATCATGATTTTGTCAGTAGCTGTACACAAATAAAAAACCATTAAATCATTTATTTTATGTATAGTTATTATATAACTGGAAGTATTTGATAGTTCATTTTTTCATGAAGTATATTTTAATACTTGTGGCACTCAAAACAATATAGAATTTACAAGAGCACAAACAACTCCACAAATATTAAGAACAAAATTCTTCTCTGTTCACAGCTTGAACTGACCCCAAAGTCTTTCTTCAATATTTTACATATAAATGTAGAGTCTCTCTTGTGTTCATGGCTAGTTTTCAATTTTCTTCATTATTTTATTATATACTATATTATAATTAAATATTATATTGTAGTATTACTCCATATTATATTTTAATGTATGACTACTACTTTTTTCCTTTTTTAAATTAAAAACAATCATATTTTACATATTAATCTCAGTTACCTCTTCCTCCAATTCTCACATGCCCACCACCCACCAATCCTCCATCCCATTGCCCATCTACTCCCTAGGGAGAGGGAGGCCTTCCATAGCGGATCATCAAAGTCTGTCACATCATTTGGGGCAAGACCTAGGCCCTTCCCCATGCACCTATGCTGAGAGAGTATCCCACCATAGGGAATGGGTTCCCGAAATTCCATGAAATAGGATAAATTCTGGTTCTAGATGGCCCCTAGATGGCCCTGGTCTCCCAACTGACACACTAAGCTCCTCTCACACCCCACCTTTCAGACTCAGGTCCATGCACTCCCACTTGCTCAGGTCAGCTGTTTCTGTGGGTTTCTCCAGCATTGTCTTGATCCCATTGCTCATCATTCCTCTTTCTATACAACTGGATTCCAGGAGTTCAGCTCAGTGTTTAGCTGTGGATCTCAGAGGCTCTGCTTCCATCAGCAACTGGATAAAGGCTTATGTTTGTCTTTCTGTGTCTAGGTTACCTCACTCAGAATGGTTTCTTCTAGTTCCATCCATTTGCCTGAAAATTTCTAGATTTAATTTTCCCCCCTGTGAGTTGTACTCCATTGTGTAAATTACAGAAGTAAATACAGAATTCTCAATAGAGGAATCTAAAATGGCTGAAAGGCACTTAAGAAATTGCTCAACATCCTTAGCCATAGGGAAATGTAAATCAAAACAACTATGAGATACCATCTTACACCTGTCAGAATGCCTAAAATCAAAAATACCAATGGCAGTTTATGCTGAAGTGGATGTGGAGAAAGGGCAACACTCCTTTACTTCTAGTAGAAATGCAAACTTGTGCAGCCAGTTTGGAAATCAGTATGGCAGATCCTCAGTAAAATGGGAATCAGTCTACCTCAAGATCTGGCAATTTCACTTTTAGGCATATACCCGATGGATGCACATTTATACCACAATGACATCTGTTCAACTATGCTCATAGCAGCATTATTTCTAATAGCAGGAACTTGGGAGCAACCTAGATGTACCTAAACTGAAGAATGGGTAAAGAAAGTATGACTACTTTTTTAATTTTCCTTTATTCTCTCTTTTATTAACCACGTAGAATTCAGGCACCATTGAACATTCTATAGCCCAGTGTCTAGACAACTGTGCAGTTTCTTAAATGATAATATATATCTGCCCTTACAAATGGAAATAATGAATGATTATGAATGATTCAAAAGAAATAAAAGTGCATCTAAAAGGCCCTCTATTTCCATTTTATTGCATATTCATTTAAAATTACCATAGCTTACAAATAATCAAGATATTCCTTAAGTGGGGAATAGACAGAGAAAAACCTTGTTTCATATATATTATTGCTAAACAAACTGAAGAAAAAGATACATCATAGGTGGAACTTTATAAACTTATATTTAATGAAAATAGGCAGAGAATAGGTGCGTGTTCAGTACTTGAAATCTGTAACAAATTAAACCTATGGTGAATATGTTATTCCTTGGTGAACATTGCCACAATCAGGAAACAACTCAAGACAACTTAATAAGGTAATGAATATTTATATCTTACTACCTATTTATAATATCTGATAGAATAGCATACATGATACCAGATCATCTCCTCCATAAACATTGCATTATACTTTAAAAGAAATGTTACACAGACTACATATCATGTGATCACTATTTTGTAGTTAGAAATGATAATAATAACATAACACCTAAAATACAATGCTAAAATATACTGTCTTACCTCAGGATTAGAAATAAAACATATCAATTGCCACTCAACTTGCTTTAAGAAACTACTGAGGGCTTTTGCCTTGCCTTATTTTATCTTCTTTTCCCGTGTTTGGGAGTTGCCTCTTGGAAGCCTGGTCTTTTCTGAAGGGAAATGGTGGAAGAGTGGATCTGGGGGAGAGTAAAGGTGTGTGGGGGTGTAGGAGACACAGTAACCCTGCCTCCTCGGGGCTGGATACAGGTGTGCCCAACCATGCCCAGCTGGGCATGGTCAGAGTGACATGAGGGAAGTTTAAGAATGAGGGGCGCACACATGGGAGCCCCTTTTTCTTCCCTTGACTTGCTCTAATTACTTCGTTCCCTGCCAGCTGGCTAGGTTTCTCTGTAAGTAAGTCATCTCCCTAATAAATATACCCTAATATCTTCACCTGACTCCATATTGGTAATTCACTCATTAGGAGGGAGTTGGTTAGAGTGGAGGGATGGAAAATTGTGCTCTGGATGTATTAGATCTAATAGAGAAGAATCTATTTCCAATAAAAAGTAAAAATACCAAATATAAAACTATCTATTCAACTATGTATTAAGAAACAAGAAATAAAAAAGGAATACAACTACCTAATCATTATTTGAAAGAAAGTTTGTCCAGAGCTACATATAAATTTATATGACCTCAAAGATGCCACATATACAAAAATACTAAGTCAATAATCAGTTCAGTATTGGTATAGCAGTGACACAATTTAGATCAAGTATTCATTCATTGAAATATGAAATTATATGACTTCACTCATTATATACTCTTCAAAGGGTAGCCAATGCAGTTTAGTTCACAATAATTGACTTACCTTTCATTTGAAGATGATTAATAATTAAGTAGCACAAACTACCTTCTCAAGGAGTTATGAGTCATAAATGTTCAACCTGTTGATGTACTGTGGCCACCTTGTGCTGGGTGACAAGAACAGGTTCCACAAAACTTTTCCCAGCTCTCTTGATGTCACATTTGTGTACTGAAGCTGACGAGGGTATGAATATTTACACCATAGCAATCCGCAAATGGAGTAACTCAGTGTTTTCTTCCCCCAGAGTACCAATTGCTGGGTATTCAGTAGACAATCACTGTCTACACTACTTTCATATAAGTTAAAAATAACAAAAATTCAAATAATTAAATATAGTGTATTTTAAGAGGTTGTATGTACATTCTAGAACTTAGAGATGGAGCAATAATATCTGCTGTGCTTTTGTTAAAACATTATATAGTTATCATATTAGAGCACAATTCATCTTCTAAATCTTAGTATGAGTGTAGTCTTGATCAAGTTATTTAACTTTTCTGTTACTCTTTCTCTTATTTGAAAACTTATAATTATACTATTACCTAAGTAATTATTTTACATTGCTTAGCTGGGAAATAACAAAGACAAAGCTACAAGGTTATAAATAAAATCCTTTACATGGGATGATTCTGTGTAGGTAGGTATGACTGAAGAAAATTAAGTATAAATTGACCCAGAAACATTTACTAAGCACTAATTACACTATTACCAAAATAAACTATAATTATGCTATTACCTAAATTTTTGAGGCTATAGAGTTGTCTCAAAGATGTAAATTAGGTGATCCACAAATTTTACAGAAAAATTCCTTGTATTCCCAACATTTAATAATTGTTCATTTTGTATCACATGATATGATCAAGTGCAATTATAGATTTAATCCTATGACCTTAATATGAATGGTTCCTTTAAAGAGAAGCTATAGTTTCAAGTTAGTTGCTGTGTCATCCAGGAATACTACGGATATAGGTATATTGGTATTTTATTCTTAAATACTTCTGAAACATTTCAATAGATAACACATTGTGTAAATAGAGATCTTCTGTGGGGATATTTTCAATTATTCTACCACTTTTGAATAACCCTTTTTAAATTATTGCCAATTTTTTGAAGGTATGACCACAGTGTACAGCCAGGGTTGTTGAAGACCAGTGAGATGACTGGTGTAGGATACATGCTTTTTCTTGCTCTCTTGTTTTAGTTGGGGAAATGATGACAGCATTTCAGTCTTTCTTGCAATTAAAAGAAATGTCTCTGGTAGGGAGATGCTTACTGTATAAGCTTGCAAATATATTCTTTGTAAAACAGAGCAAGTTACCTTTATCAGAATCTCCCAAAAGTTTCTTTGATGCCATGCTACTTAATCTTATCATTTTTTTCAAGCTCCATTGAAACTGCAGAATTAATTTATTTTTGAATATGTTGTTTTGAATTTTTATATCTTTATTGTAAAATGATAAAACATTTAACTTCTAAAGTAAAAAAGATGGTAAACCCTGAATATATCTAACAAAATAATATTTACCATTCATTGATAGCCATCAATAAATTTGTTTTTATTCAGTTTTGTTCACCATTGCATCAACTTTATTCTATTATCATATAAATATTGAAACACCTTTTTCTACATTTTTCTTTCCAGACAGTAAGAGGTAACACATTTATCTTTCTTGGAAGTAACATTTGAAAGTATATTAAAACTACCTCATGAAAGTGTAACACCACATATTTTATAGCTGTGATGACTAATTCCATATAGTTAATGCTTCTGTGTACATGTATCTATTTATAATTAAATTTCTTCAGTCATCCCTACCAACCCAGCATAAACCCCATAAAGCATTTTATTTATAAACATGTGGCCTTTTCTTTATTGTTTCCTAGCTAAGTAAATAGAACCATGGTTTACTGCCCAGTTTCATAATTGCTATGGCTTCAGAAAGGTCCAGAAGCAATAATTTCTACTCATCTTTATCTGACAGAAAAGAGAAAAAGGTTGATATATTGTGATAAGGAACACGGCAAAGTTCAACTACATTCATTGGTATATTTGTCTTAAGCTCTTTGTTCGCCTTACCCTGCCCACATTCGCTATTATGTGTACAATAGTCTTGTAAGTGAGACTAAAAAGCTTGTTTTCTCACTTTTTTAGTTTGCCCTAACTTTCAATAATATATATTAAACTTTCCTGTAATTCCAAGGGTATTGCATATAACTTACAACAAACTAAAGAATATTTTCTAACAGTATTACATAGTTTCTTACTAATATTCAAGGAGAATTCTGCAAACTAGGAACCAATATATAATTTGTAATTCCTAGAATGACAAAATCTTAAATTACATGCCATGCCTAATAAGTTAGAATTTACATTTAATAAATGTAATTTATTAGTCTTCCTATGGAGACTAATCTTTGACAAATACAGCTACAGATCACAAGACTCAGGTGGTTTATGAACAGGCATGGACTGAGTAGGGATTCATGGTCAAATATATGGGGAATTACTGAACTAAACAATTTTCTAAAATGAGTTGCTTTCCAGATCCACTTAACATGGGACTAGAAATCTTCCAGAATTGCTTTCATACAAGACACACATTAAAATCACAGTGCTGTGAACATGGATGTCAATGAGGAGGCCTCTACACTCTAGAGGGTCCCTGGTAGGGGATTAGTATTTTTCCCTGGTGTAAGAAGTGACTTTGAGGGCCCATCCCATGTGAAGGGATGCACTCTTGGCCTGGACACATGGAGGAGCACCTGGGCCGGGCCCAGGATGATGTGGTGGACTTTGGGGAGCCCCATAGAAGGCCCTACGCTGCCTGGGGAGTGGAGGGTAGATGGGGTGGGGGATAGGCAGGGAGTTAGGGGAAAGGGCTGGGGGGAGAGGGGAGGGAGAAGGGATTGACATGTGAAGTAATATTGTTCCTTATTTGAACTAATAAAAAAATTAACTACAAAAAAGTCACAGTGCTGTGGTAGCAAAGATGGAAATTCGCAATTTTAGAATTAGGGATTTGAGGAGGTCATTTTAGCACAGTTGAAGAGACATCTCATGCCAAGTGGGAAATAAAATACAAAAGAATCCTTCTTAAAATCAGTGTGGAGTTAGCATTCCAAGCTTCTGAGAGAATTGTGTGCCTCAGCTGTTCTTTAACAAAAAGCTACTCTATTTTCAATCTCCAGTGTGCTGTGTCTTCCATTGTGGACATGCTTACACTCCCTGAGATTTAACAAATAGCTGTAAAGATAACAAGGCTAAATCCATCAACACATTATATATAGTTTTAAAGTAAAACACACTAATAAATGATTCATATAAAATATGGATCATGTGCCACATCCAATCAATTTCTTGTTTAATGGTAGGCTCAATAATCCCATCTTCAGGAAACTATAATAACACTGAATACACATTTATCAATTAAATATGTTTTACAACAAACAACTAAAAACCTAAGGTAGAGCACCTGCTATTATCCATTAGAAAATAAAACCAGATGCAGACACCACAACCACCACTGGGTTTAAACAAAGAAAACAAGTGAGCTGGGGGAAAAATATTTAAAAGAAATTGTTTTCAGATATTGACAGAGGGCAGTGTGGAACTATGATCCCAGAAGGCAAACAAATAGGAAATGTGATCCTATAATCACTCCAGCTTTCTGCCCACAGCACTTCCCAGGCACAGGGCAAGAGGTCTCAGAATGGAAGAAACAGAGCTCTCTGCTCAGGGAGGCTGGGGATTGAAAATTGGTAGAGCAGTGTCGAGAGCTGATGAAACTATATAGAGGAAAAGTGCAATAATAACCAGTTCACAAAGAGGGTGAAACCCCAGGAGGCTAAGGAGAAACAAGGAAGAGGATCTGAAAACTGAACAGTTCTTGGTGCTGACTTAACAAACACCACTGAAGAACTAATGTTTTTCACCAGAGAACCCCAAGTGTAGTACTGCAGCAGCTGAACTATTGTTGTCTAGTTCAACTCATCTTTGAACCTGCCTATCAGAGGTCATCGTCATTCAAAAGTTACTGAAAAAAAAACTCAGGTTCTCAGCAATGCGGCATCCACAAATACCCATCCAAGTTATAACATATATGATGATGTAGATGAATGAGACAACAGAAAGATACCTGTGCTGGACAAGGACAATAGCATGCAAAAGGATTGAAAAACATGCTAGTGGACACACTGGTGGTTACATGGTTTGATATGCCAATTTTGGTCCACTGAATACCTAAGTATTCAGTATTCAGTGGATGCTTTTTTAGATGTATACTGTTCTTTATTGAGTTTAAATGAAATGTTAAATAATCATATGGTCAATAAGGTTTCACTCTGTAGTCTAGGTTGCATTCAAACTTATGTTCTCCTGGTCCAGCCTGATAAATCCTGTGTTCTTGCCAGTGAGCCCTGTTAGAGGGGTAAACATTTTGGGTCCTACACTGGAATTACAATATTTCATATATTTAAGGAGTTATGCTTGGATCAATAAGCTCTTGTTTGGACTGATTTTGTTAGCTAAACGTGTAATCTTATAACCTTTACATTCTTGTAGAATTCTTAGCAGTTATGGAGGCTATAAAATGATAGAGCAATGATGTCATATTTGGATGGGGGAAATTTATTATTAGATATTACAGAACGATCTAATACCATTTATAACTGACAAGGGACAGCATTTTTGAATGACTAATATTTTGTGCTGGCCTGGGGAACTTGAAAAATCTTCCCTATAGATTTAATTCAGTGTAATTTAAGAAAAAAATCCTGTCTCAAAACCAATCCAAATATATCTCAGAAAGTATTCTTTTTTATAGGAATGGTGATAATGAATGCAGAAGAGATCTTTTCTATTTTATACATATTCAGAAAAATAAAAATAATTGCCCTTATCCACATGAGCTTATGTTCTAAGTAGGGATATAACACGCTGCTAGAGCAGACAAACCTCTTTTGTGTACATATTGTGTGTGTACATACTCATCTACATGAGAATCTGTATTTACACAGAGTTGCTATCAGGACCACATTAGATGGGGCAACCTTCTCCGAATAGTTAAAGCATGACTTTTAGTGTGATTCACTTGCTATGAGTCATACATTGTCTTGTTATAGCCTCTTCCTTATTGTTTTCCATGCCTTTAAACTGTTAGGAAAGCATTTATTACAAGTGAGTGTTTTATATATGTATGAGCTTTTTCTCATCCTTCATGACAAGGACTGTATGTTGTGGGAAATAATGTGGTGTGAAAAAGAATGACTCAGATAATGCCTTGAAAACTTGAGCTCTAATTATTAATAAAATTTTTCTTCTACTAGCAGATTTTCCAAAAATGATGAACATTCATAGGAACTGGGGTGAGGAGTTTTGAGGACACATTAATAATTAATTTGTTAAAGGGCATGCCAATGAATAGAAGAGGCAGTATGAATTAAAAGAGAATATAAATTCTGGTGTCTTGATGACCACTAGATACAAATGAATTCAGAAGGAAATAAACTCTGTTGATTTTTATAAGATAAACACTACATCTCCTCAGGTAGACAGATGCCACCTCTACCATAATTACAATATTACAAATCTATACTTGCATAGCAGTTATTAATGCTCAGTCACCACACACAGGAATACTATAAAATAAACAACAACCATAGTTTCCATGCAAATCATCAAATCCAAGGTCTGAAATATACTAATTAAATTCACTAATACTAAACTGCATCCACAGGCACTTGGAATAGTTCTTTATCCATTATGTTTGATCTTATAACACGGACTTTCTATTATATTCAAAATAAAATACTCATATGTTGTAAAACCTGGTGAATATATACTATCTCTTAATAACGCCATAAAAGAGTAGCTGCCACAATTCTTTCTTGGGAGAATATTGGGTACTAGGTACAAGGAGTTTTGTACCTAGTCTTTCCTTTTTTCATTTAATGTTTATATTAGTGTAGCATATTTTTCCTCATCTAAGTTAAAAGTATATTTAAACCAATCAAGAAACTGACACATGATCAAAAAAGGCTTGTTTAGTTATTTTCAAAGAATGCAATTTTAAATTCGGACTCAGGAACATAGGGCAAACTGAGGACCAGAGAGAGTATCGAGCGAATGTAAAGTCCTGGGCCAACCCAAAGGGCCAAATTAAATTAACAATAATAATATTGTCGCAGTGTCATGTGTCTAAAAGAACCGCATCCTGACATAGTTGTCAAACTTGAAGTCACCATCATAAATGTATATAACAGTCTCAAAATTCATACAGGTATCACAACTTTTCAATTCCATAACAAATAAGATATTTGTTGGGAGCCAAATCTCAGGTCTTGGCATGAGATCCTAGGCCATGCTTGGCATGCCACATAGTTAACCTTTACATAGAAGCTCCTTAGAACCTCAGCTCAAGAAAAGAAACAACTTGACCTTGTCCTCCACCCACAGGCTCAGTCACCTAGGCAACCCTCCCTGGACCTCTTACTCATGAATGCTTTACCCTGCCAAACATCCTCTTTGTGGTTTCCTAATATCCAGCCTATACCAACACCTGCTGCACAAACAACCCATTTTGTCTCTGCCCATATCCCGACTATATAAGCTAGCCTGAGAAAAGTAAAGTTTGCCACTTGATCAGAATCCTGTCTTGTGGTCGTTTTTTCTGCGTCTCTTGTCCCCATTCCCTATCCCTGACTCTCTTGTTCCACGTTGATGTCCTGCAGGTCGGACAGATATTCAGTAAAAGTTGTATATCAGTTAAATCATATAATACCAGATAATAAATAGCAAATCTATTTTTCCAATCAGAAGTTCAATAATTGATAAAAAATAGAAGACTGATAGAAAGTAAGCAGCAAGTAGAGAACTACTGATTAGTTTCTGTTATTAATTGTTTAAATTTCTTTACTACACATTTAAAGTTATAAACTATTCCATAATACTATAAATTCACATAACATATATATGAAATTTAAAATAACATTATCAAACATTAGGATGATAAACTGCTATAGCTCATATAAGACCAAAATCACAGCTATAATTTCTGAAGCTTTGGAAAAATTATTGAAATATTTAGAGCATATCCCATCCTATGTGTGTATTACTACTATGTCCCTCTCACATACTGGAGTAACCTTAGGTAATCATGGTATATATGAATATCCTATGCTCAGTTTTTCAAAATGTTGGAGCACTAAAAACTATGGCAAGTGATCATAACAGTGGTATCAAGTTATTGTGAACACAACTGTGAATTGAAAGTAAAGAAATGCAACTTCCATATGCAACATATTTTTGTGGTGTTTTAATAAAAAGATAGCAATCATCACATTAAAATTGCAAATATTGTAACTGACTTCTAAATTATCAAATATTTGAAAAGAAGAAAATAGAACTTTTAGAAAAAATATAGAAAATTAAAGAAGGAAGTTTTTTTATTTGAATTAGAAACAAGATTGTCTTACATGTCAACCCCAGTTCCCTCTCCCTTCCCTCCTCTCCTACCACCCTCCCCCAACAAAAAAACCCAACCTATTACATATCCTTTCTGCTCCCCAGGAAGGGTGAGGCCTTTCATAGGGAGTCATCAGTCTATCATATCCTTTAGGATAGTGCCTAGGCCCACCGCCATGTGTCTTGGCTCAGGGAGTATCCCTCTATGTGGATTGGGCTCCCAAAGTCCACACCTATGCTATCGATAAGTTCTGATCTACTACAGGAGGTCCCATAGATTTCCGAGGTCTCCTCAATGAAACCCACCTTCCAGGGGTCTGGATCAGTCCCATGCTAGTATCCCAGCTATCAGTCTGGGGACCAAGAGTTCCCCGTTGTTCAGATCAGCTGTTTCTGTGAGTTTCACCAGCCTGGTCTGGATCACTCGTTCAAGAAGAAAGTTTTAAGCAATATATAAAACGGAACTGAAAGCAAATGAAGTAAAAGGATGTGGGCTGTTGAAAATTAGTGGTTGAATCAGAGTGCTGTGATTCACATGTGTAACCTCCAAGAGCTGTTGGAAAAAATTCTGCATTCAGTTGTTAATGACATTTTGAAATGGGCCTCAGGGCTTAACAGGGCTTCCTGAGGGCCTGACCCTGAAGCCCCTGACATATTTGGCAGCATCGAAGTTACTCTTGGCATGTCTTTCATGATGCCATGCTAACTCAAGGGGCTCCACAGCGTATGCCTGTCCTGTGCAAGCCTTGTCCTTTTGGTTTTTCTGAGCTATCAGCTAATGAAGCCGGATTTTCAAATACAAATTTTATAGTCCATAATATTTCAAATAATGTAAAAGAAAACAGGTTAAAACAGGCAGCAAACAAGAAAGAGTGAAAGTGAAAGATATATAAGGTACATTGAGCAAATTTATGAGAATTTTAAATGGAGAACTAGGAGGAAAATGTGAATGGAGAAGACTAGATTTGAAAAAAATGTTAAAAAAAAAAAACAGTCTTAGTAGTAAATTCTGAAGTAACTCCCAGTAAAAGCAAAGCCCACTGGGGAAAAAGGAGAGTGTGTAATGAAGCTATAAAAAGGCCAAGTCTGACAGATGACACACTAATTTAAAACTAAATAATAGCCACCAAAACTGGGACATAAAAGCTTCAGAATCCCTAGTAAATAAGCATCCTAATAGAATTGCATCTGAATACACTGTACTTCTATAATGACTGTAACATAAATTTCCTAAATATTTGCATAAGATAGTTTTTAAACAATGGGCATATTTTATAAAGAAATGAAATTAAAAGAAAACTAAACACATAAAGTAGGAAAGGGGATAATCCAACTAACTTCACGTTAGGAAAATAAAAAGCCAACAAAAACAATTAAAATATATATTTTAATATATTTATAACCTGGGTTATAAAATAAATAAATCATACTGGAATTTAAAAACACCAAGAAGCAATAAATAATAAGAGCTAGGTGCAATAAATTGTGAGACAGAAAGAGCAGTGATAATGAACTTCATAGAGTGACATTTATTATTCTTTAATTTTTATGAGGTTATAGTACAAAATATTACTCAGTTTTCACTAGAAAAATATATACATTCTTTGCATACATTTCAAATTCAATCTACTATGAAATTTCTAAAAATAATTCCTCAACATCATTATTGAATTTTCTTTTAAGTATGATATTCCCTCAAACTGTAATCAATATACTTAAATATATTTGAGAGAGTAGAAATATGTATTCCAAAGGTACATTAAGTGGACATCACCCAAGAAACTACTACAGGATACAGCTATAAATTGGAAACTTTTATTCAAATATAAAAATTGTTGTTTTATTATCACTTACCTTCTTTCTACTAGTACACTCAGCATTAGGTTTCACTATAGCATATTTCAAACAAAATATGTTTTTGTTGATTTTTCTTCCTGTTCTTCTTTGGCCTTCCTTATACTCTTCCACACAGCCTCATAGCATCCATTTTCCTTTACTTATTCCTTTACTCAAAGCAGAAATAAATATGCATATGCAGACATGTCTGTGGTATGATATAAAGCCATATTTGTATTTGTCCAAGAGTGGTTACAATTGGATTAGGTAGAATTTTGTTTTACCTATTTTTAAAAAACTCTATATTGATTTCTATGATAATGGTACTTGTATGCTCTTCTAGCAGGAGTGAATAAAGGTCTCCCTTTCTGTACATCCTTACAGCCTTTGTTGCAGTTTCTTATTGTTGATACCCATTCAGACTGAGGTATAATGACTAGAGTGAGGAAGAAAAAGAGAAACAAAAAAAAGAAGAGATGTGGGGACCAAGGGGGCGGTGAATTGGTTAAATGATGTATGCAATGGTGTGCTCCTGCCAATAGATACCTTTGCAAAACGATGTTAATGTATTATTTGTCCAAACTGACTTAAAAGTTGAAGCACAAGGATTATATTTATGTCAATTAAAATCATGCTATTTTGTTACATATTTTAAATCACCACTATGTTATGACTATAGTTACAGAGAAAATGCTTCTTTTATCTAATATACTATCAACTTTCAGCCTTTCATTTTAAGTTAGTTCAAATATCTCAAAGAAATGAAAATATTATCATAAAATGGCATGGATTTAGGTCAACTGATATTTCAAATTATAAAATAATATTTTTCTCATAATCTTAAAACATCAAATTTGTGGGAACTAGTGTATTCATAAAACTCTAAATTCTTTGATAGTTGACGATATGTTCTTCCTATGTACTGTGACAACACAAAGTAAAGAAAATCATAATGTACCATATCTAGCATGGCACCAAAACTCTAAAAGTACAAAGATGCATTTGATATCCATCGCATGTATCTTTTGAAATAATTTAGTAGGGACCTAGATGTGTTAATAATTCAGTTACTAATCAGGTGACAGTAGGAAATATTTTGAAGATAGATTGAATTTGTTTTCTTTAGAAAATTAGAATAAGAATGAAATATATTTGGAGAGTTATACTTTCAGTCAAACATGAGAACATGTCAGCAGAGGAAAGCACCGTAATCCTCTTTGATTTATAAGAACAATGGAGTCCAGCAGCCTGGCAACTCATTTCACTGAGAATGGAGAATTACTTAATCATAGTCTATCAAGCTTTTCTTGGAATGGTGCTATTTAGAGCATTTTTTCTTGGTGATGGCTGAGCAAAGACAAAGAAATTCCTGTGTTCTAGACCAGAATGGCATATGAGGGCATACTGGTAGACTAAATAAAAATCATTTCCTAGGTGAAGACTATAGAAATTGGTAGAAATAAGGCAGAAAATAAAGTTGGGAGAGAACAGTTACAGTCTCTACCTGCCAATACCCAGGATCTGGGAAGTAGAAACACTAAAGGCTATTGCAAACCCACCCATCATCATCCTTAAGTATAATAGCACAAGAATGAGTTAGACATTCAAAAAGGGACTGTTGAATGAAATAATGAATGAGTTGCTCCAAATTTATTTACATAAAATACATACATATACACATACATATATATATATATATTCATATACATACATACATATGTACATACATACATACATACATACATACAAACAAACAAACACATATATGCATGAAATGGTGGTGATTCCCTCTTATCTATACTGGACTACATATCAAAATTTCATCTCATCAAAGATAAAATAAAAAGTGAAATTGACTTTTGAACATTGAATATTTGCTGATCTAGTCTTACGTTGCACTCACTGAAGACACAACATGAAAAAGAGCAGCAGCTGCCATACATACATACCAAGTGGTAGAACTCTACTCCACTAAGGCTTACTTTGCATTTGCCATGTATCATTTACAGACTCACCTTGCTACATTTCTATGTAGTAAAGCAGGTACTTTCAAGCACCAGGTCTGTCTTCTCTCCTACACACTCTTACTATGGGTGGGCAGTACATGACTTAATTTCTTTCTCTGAATTTGTAATGTAAAACACAATTTTATATTTGGATGTAAAAATTACAAAAGTGTGCAGAATCAAAAGAGAAATGACAGAAACTGAAACCTCTGCTACTCATTTAGAACAAATCACTATTGGAACCTAGATAAGGGACTAATTTTAAAAATAAAAAGAACATAAACCCACATAGCCTAGAAAATAAATCTATATTAAAGGTAGATTTGGGCAAAAGAGGTTTAGAAGTTATCCCTGAAATTTTTAAACATGCTCTGTTATTTAAAAATATGTAAGGAAAAAACCTTACATTTAGAAAAGTTAGATTGACACTGAAATCAAAAGATGTACGTTGAATCACTTACAGTTGATTCACTGTACAATGTATTGCAATGAATCTAATGTATTTATGTTCCTTTAAAACTTGCAATTTGAAAAGCTCATCCCCAAAGTATTGGGAGGTGACATCTTGAGGAGTAATTTAGATATACAGTTGAAAAGCCCTTAAGGAATTAGCAGCCTATGCAGAGACTAAAGCTCTCCCATTGTTCTTTCCATCATAAAAGTTCGCAGGAAAACAGCAGCCTCCAACACTGGAAAAGCCTTCATTCCAATCCAATTGTATGGGTACCCTGGTCATGGATTGTCACTACTATGAAAATTACTATTGTTTATAAATTACCCAATCTTTGATAGTTAATTTTGGAATCCCACAGTAACATATAAAGATAAGATAGGAGAGTAGATCTTACTCATTTATGGTGGTGAAATATTCTGTCTACCTGGACTCTTAATGTGTCTTGCTATGCTTCCTTTCCCTGTCTCATGACTATTCATAACTCTACATAAGATAAAGTCACCTGTCATCCTAAGTTTGTAGAAAGACAAGATTTATATATAAATACTGTTACTTAATAGAAAGAAAGTATGAAATTAAGGTTATATGAACTGCCAGGATTTGAACAGGTTTGACTTAACTGACATCAGCAGGAACTCTGTGGTTTTGTTTTGCCTCTAAATTTGCTTCCATCAGTCATCACAGTCAATCTCTCCTACAATGGATCCATTCAGCCCCAATAATTACAGTAATCAATCACATCACAACTCTAATTACTTAGAGAAAGGTGTTGAAGCCATAGATACCTAGCATTAAAACCTCTAAATCTGTTTCTATGACGGTAAAAGATAATGGGTGTAGTTCTATATTATACTTGATGTTTCTGTAAGACAAGACTTACAAAAAGCTTAGTTTGGATCTATAAAACTATTTTTACAGTTACCCGAGAACATTATTGTAGCATCAGTTATTGCACAAATAAAAGCTATCCCAGGCTAAATTCTATCTGGATCAAAGGGTTTTATAACCATAAATTGTATGTATACAGGTGGGATACAACTTGATGAAATCATGGAAATTTTAAATATTAAACAAAAATTTAGTACAATTTAACTATGAATCATCACTGATCAGCACCATAGAAACTTCCAGGTGTGTCTAAGATTTGGACACAGTGAAGCATTGTTATCTACAAAGTTCACACTCAAGGATCAATTTCTAAAAATAAATCACACAAAATAATCACATAATACTTTAGGTAGGTTTATGATTTTTATGTTGGGCTACATTCATAGCTCTCCTTGGGTTTGTCTAGGCTCCCAGTGTTGGACATGCCTTCTAAATATGGGTTGTTTAACCTAGTGATCATGTGACTATCTGGGAGCTGACACTCATTGTTGCTGTCCAGACAGCATCTCATGAAATTATCACACATAGCGTGACAAAATTTAAATCCAAAATATGAAGTACAGTTTCTCCTGAAACTGTACCATTGTATTATATATAATGGTTTATCTGAGTGTGAAATCAAATAAGTGCAGCACTAGGAGAAAACACACTCCCACAGTTTGTGTTGATGATGCCCATCTTAGGGTTTCTATTTCTGTTTTAGAACACCATGACTCAAAGCACCTTGGGAAGGAAAGGCTTTATTTCTCCTTATAACTCGAAGGCCACAGTCCACCATTGAAGAAAGTCAGGGCAGGAACTCAAGACAGGAAACTTGGAGTGGGAAGAAGAGGCCATGGAGAAACACTGCTTACTGGTTTGCTTGTCATAAGCTTTCTCAATTTGTTTATTACACAGCTCAGGACAACCTGTCCAGGAGTGGCACCATTCACAATGTGCTGGACCCTCACACATCAATGATTGGTCAAGAAAATGTCCCACATTCATTGCCCACAAGTCAATATGATGGAGACATTCTCTGAATTGAGGTCCTCTGGTTCCAAATGATTCTAGCTTGTGCCAAGTTTACAAAAGCTAAGGAATACAAGGTGTCTTTCAGTATGAAACTGAAAGAAAATAATCTTGGATGTGGTACAAAACAAAATTACTGTAAACTATGGCCAGGAAACTCACTCTCTGACCTTCTGCATTTCTCCATGGACAGTTGTTCCAAAACAGAATGGTCTGCCCTACCTACTCTGAAAGTAGTTCCTTGTGATGGTTTCCTAGATGAAGATGAAGGTTGCATACAAAAGCCAAGAAGAGTCTGCACAGAAGACTGCTGAGGAGCCCGAGATTACTACCATCAAAAGCTAACCTTCTGTTCTCTGATTATATCTGCATGACTGTCCATGGACCTGGTATCCTGGGTCTTGGTGTCTTCATTTCTAAAGGCTTCTATGGCATATAAAACTTATATTAAATAGATTTGATATACTTTTGTGTTAATAATATGCCTTTTATTATTGGGGTTCTCAGTTATGAGCCCTGCATTGCTATGCTCTATAAGTGCCCCTTCATACATAAAAGATACTCTCCATCGGGAGTATTAAGAGGTAAGACTTCTGAAACATGAATTTTTCAATCGCCCTCTCATGCAATTATCCTAAATACATAAATAGCATGCTCATAGCTTTTTCTGAGAATAATTTTATCATATTTTACAAGGGCGAAGAAAAGATGTGAGAAATGCGCAACAATAAGCAATTAGATAAATTGAACAATTTCTTCCACCATATACTTACTAAATTGCAGCCACTAATTGACATTGTAGACAGAGGGTAACATTGAAAGGTATTCATAATATATTGTTAACTTTAAAAGTTAGGTAATAAAATCATTAAACCATGAAACTACTTTATTTATATAAAAGGCTGGAAGAATTATAATGCATTCTAAATAGGTGTTTATTTCTTCTCTATCTTTTCCTAGAAATTTTTTTCATTTTTTTTATTTGTACAAAATTATAATTTCACATATCAATCTCTTCTCCCTCTCTCCTCTCCCCCCAATCCACCACTAGCCTCCTCCGTCTTGCCCCCTCCGCTCCCCATAGAGGGTAGGGCCTTCCACAGGGGCTCCCCAAATTCCACAACATCATCCTGGGCAAGGCCTAGGCCCTCCCCTATGTGTCCAGGCCAAGAGAGCATCCCTTCACGTGGGATGGGCTCTCAAGTCCGTTCTTAAACCATGGAAAAATACTGATCCACTACCAGAGGCCCCATAGGGTGCCGAGGCCTCCTCGTTGACATCGACATTCAGGGGTCTGGATCAGTCCCATGATGGCCTCCCCCTTGTTCAGGTCAGCTGTTAGAAAAATATTTTTAGTTAAAAATATTTGTTAAATATAATATGAGGGGCTCCGAAGATTGCCTGGCATGTTAAACAACACTGGTTTCAAACCTCAGGCTCATTGACAGAGGAAGGAAAAGAGGAACCAGGAAAGGGAGGGGAGGAGCTGGAAGGGAGGAGAGGAGATGGGAGGGAAGCGGAGGGTTAATATGATTATTAAAAAATTAAAAACCAGTAGCCATATTAGTTAGTTAGTTTCACAACTTTATGAACTGTGTCATTACATTAGAGATTATTTTTCCAATATGGAAATTTGATTTTAAATGAAAAATATGGTATTGAGAAAATTTTTAGGAAAACTAGGTAATTAAAGATAGCAGAGAATAGTGATTATATGTAAGGACAGATAGTTGCAAATCATGTTCTGAGGGTATACATTTTAAATACACTAGGGGGAAATCCAATTGATGAAAACAATGGACATAAAATCACAGACCACTCATTTTCTGAATTAATTACAAGAAGTAGAAAATATATGCACTTGAGTATATCAGAAACAGATGAGTGCAAGATAAGGAATCATCTTCTAAACAATCCACTTACAGCAGTATGGGACAAAGATGAAGATGATACATCAAACGCTATTGTTGTCATGAACATCATCCTTAATATTATTATTATTGTTATTGTTATTGTTATAGCTCATCAAATTGAATCCTTACCTAAATATAACCAGAGTAAATTTAGAACCAGAGCCACTTTCTACTTTCTAAAGTTAATGATTATATTAGCACTTCTGTTAAGAATAACTTAAATTATATTTTCCCATTATAAATTTTAGAGCATTACAAAATGTACTCATTATATAGTTCCTAGCCCCTTGAAGAACAAGAAGGCAGTGTTTTACAATTTACATTCTAAAAAAAACTGTAGCCACTTTTAGCTTTCCATCACATACTTTAAGACCTCCCAGGAGTTTCACTGACATAATGTAGACAGCTGTGTTGGTACTGTTCTAAGTCCCTTGGCACTTGGGCATCTAATGAACTTTGAAAACAGCTTTTTGCACCTCTACAGTGAACTTTTCCTCCTGCTCATTCAGATTAAGTATCTGTCCTAGAAAGGAATTTGTCATCTTGATCTTTGCATCTCAAATATTTACTGATAAAGATAAAAAATGGGCTCAGTAAATGCTGAACAAAGGAGAATTTATTTCAGTCATGTAAAATTCTCATTAGAAACCACAACATTGCCTTGGAAATAGGAAAACCTACTAATCCTCACTGGATTCCAAGATCATCATTTGTAGAATGCACTAGCAGCTGCACATGTGTTCCCAGCCAGCACATCACCAAAGCTGAAGCTTTTGAAAAGAGTTGTACAAACAAAAACCTCCATATATTACTAATATTTAGTAAAAATGAAACTAATGCCTAGCTCTAATAGGCATTTAATGAAAATTTATAGGCCAAGTAAACATATTGTCAACAGCATGTGAAATTCCTAAATATCCATGAGAAACAGAAATGACATTATATAGTGAATACAGATTCTAAGATCAAAATTTACCAATCAGGTCAGGGAATATCTCTGTTAACTCAGAGTCTACGAAGAATAACAATGTAACATATCTCAAAGCTTTGAGGGAAATTAAATATGTTGTTTTTAAAATTGTAGTCCAAAAATAAATAAAATTACAGAAAACTTCATCAAATACAAAATAATAAAGACTATACTAACTTGTACATCATTAATTATCATAGGGTTATCAAGAATCAGGATGACCTTCACTAATATACTGGCTACTGTGTATATGCCACTAAAGTACATTGTGTATATTTTTATGAATCTATAAATAAACAAATATAAAGGGTGAATATTATTTCTCTCATATAACACAGACTAACACTAAAGATCAAATATCTAAAAAAGGTTTGCCCAGCTATGTCTGGGTTCCATGAGCTAGTTTGACCCCTTTGCTCATCACTCCTCCCTCTCTGCAACTGGATTCCAGGAGTTCGGCTCCGTGTTTAGCTGTGGGTGTCTGCTTCTGCTTCCATCAGCTGCTTGATGAAGGCTTTAGGAAGGCATATAAGATAGTCATCAATCTCATTATAGGGAAAGTGCATTTAAGGTACCCTCTCCTCTGTTGCTTAGATTCTTAATTGGTGTCATCTTTGTGGATCTCTGGATATTGACCAAGACCCCCTGAATGTGGGTGTTAGTTAGGAGGCCTGGGCAGTCTATGGGGCCTCTGGTAATGGATCAGTATTTATCCCTACTGTACAAATGGACTTTGGGAGCCCATTCCACATAGAGGGATTCTCTCAGCCTAGACACACGGGGGAGGGCCTAGACCCTGCTCCAAATGATATGACAGACCTTGAAGATCCACCATGGAGGGCCTCACCCTCCCTGGGGAGCAGAAAGGGGATGTGATAGGGGATGTGTGGGGGCAGGGGAGGAGGGGAGGGAGAGGGAACTGGGATTGACAAGTAAAACAAGATTGTATCTAATTTAAATAAAAAAGAGAGGAGAAAAAAGAAAGGTTTCCAACTGTACATAAAAACAGCAAATCAGAATATAAATTAAAAACTATGAATACCAAATTTTGGTTTTTGAGTCACATCAGATTTAATAAAGAGAGCTCAGGCATTTCCCACTGGATGTCTGTAACAGAATTCCTAAAATAAGACATCTGAAAATGAACTTGTTGTCTATCTCCTGTATCACTAAATGTAAAAATAGGTGTGTGCTACATATTAACCCCAATATGCAAAAGATTTCCAAAGCACATTAAATCTATGAGAAGCAAATTGTCCTGGTAGGATAGAAAGTACTTAAGATGCCACTTCCTGATAAACACCTGCTATGTTAGCACATGCTGAATTAGATGTAATGGCCAAGGCATCTTAGCTTCAGTCAGACAGGCTTGTGCAAGTGTGTTACAGAATATGCTTTCTGGGACATGGGGGCTACACCTGAACCTGACAGTAGAACTAATATACTCTCCCATAGTCACACATCATTTTATTAAAAATATGTTAAGCTTAAATAAGTGTCTCTAATTCAATGAAACACATTCATTGAAAAATCTACATAAAGACTGTAAAAAATCTGTAATATCCTAACCATTGTTATGTCTGAACAAACACATTAACCTGGAAGATGGTTTAGATAACTACTTTCCATAAGACACAGCAGCATACATCAACATCATTAAATAACGAGCAGAAAACGACATATAGTAATTTCAATTTTTTAATCAAAGTAAGTCTGAGAATGTTTTTTTTCCAAAAGTGAAGAAAGCATTTTACATTTGAAACACATATCCACTATGAAATGTTTTAAATGTTTTAAAGCTGAATTACTTCAGAAGTAATTCAGGTAGAAAAACATTGAATGTATGCTGTTGTTTTGATCATACACATTTGTGATCATTTAAAATTCCACAGTTTGTGTTGGATTTTCTGTTTCTTTTAAATGTAAATTTGTAAAGTGTGTCAGAAAAATGAAGTCTTGCTTGAAATAGAGTACTCCACTGGACAAATAATAATAACATTTTGCATATTTCCATGTCCCATTATAATTAAACATTTAGAGAGTCACTGCCTTGATCCTGGATAACAAAGACCAGTGCTTTAAAGACAAATGTTTGCAGTATTTTCATTTTTTACTCATAATTTATTTATTTTCTTTTGCTCTGTTCATATTTCTATTTTCAATTAATTACATATGTATTGACCCATACCTCATTTCTTCCACTCTGATTTCTTGCTGTTTATAAATACTGCATTTTTCTTTTTAAAAAATTTGGGAACTTGTAGAATGCATTGTGTGAACTAAATCAATTGGTACTATAGTTTATTCTAGTAATCATCAGAGATGGGAATCCACAACTGGAAAATGTACCCAGAGTGACAGACCTTAGAAAACTCAGCCCTAAATAGGACATCTTCATCAAACTGCTCCCCTCAGGCTCAGGGAAGTTTGTAGAAGAGAAGGCAGAAAGATTGCAAAGCAAGTGTGGATAAGATACCAAAGAAACAGTGCCTTACAGATACAACTGGACTGACCTACACATATGCGAACTCCCAGAGACTGTGGCAGCAGACACAGGGCCTGTACATTTTTAAGTTAGATGGTATCTCAGCACTGAGGGGAGAAGCAGTAAGGGACTGCATCTTTAAAAGGTATCTACAACTGACAATGAACCATTCACAAAGGAAAAGTCAGTTTTCTCCAATGGATTCTCACTGGGTGTACAAACTGTACTTACAGGCCCCATGCCCAGCAGTAGAAGATCAACACAAAACAAACTCCGTGGTATTTCTTGAGATGTTTTGACTCGTAATGGTTCCTTTGGTCATTTTTTTTAGCTTACTCTTTTTCTTATTCATCTTTTACCTTACTTGCTTATTTATTGTGGTTTCTGCTTTTGTGTTTTTCTGCGGTTTCTATGTGTTTATTTATTTGTATTATGTTTTTCTTGTGCTTTTTTCTTTACTTTTTTTTTCTGTTTGTCTGATTGCTTCGTCTGGGCATTTACTTTCTGATCTCATAGTATTTCACTAATCTATTCCGGTTTCCAATGTTGTGTTTTGTATGTGTGCATGTGTGTGTGTCTACATATGTGTTTCTCATGTGTTTTCCTTCTGTTTGTTTTGCTTATTCTTGATTTTTTTTAACCTGTTTGCTTCTAAAGAGAGGAGGAAGGCATGGACTTGGAATGGTGGTGAGGAGGGGAGGTGGCAGGAAATGGGGAAGGAAAATTTGATCAGAATATAACTTATGAAAAAGACTATTTTCTTTCTTTCCTTTCTTTTATTTTTTCTTTTCTTTTCTTTTTTTTTTTTGGTTTTTCAAAACAGGGTTTCTCTGTATTTCTTTGGAGTCTGTCCTGGATCTCGCTCTATTGACCAGCCTGGTTTCAAACTCACAGCGATCTGTCTGCCTCTGCCTTTTGAGTGCTGGGATTAAAGGTATGAACCACCAACACCCAGCAAAAAAAAAAAAATAATTTTTATCCTTTTAAAGTGGTCCAGAAGCCAATAATAAGAGACCAGTACCATTAAAAAATGAAAAGCTCGCCAGGCGGTGGTGGTGCACGCCTTCAGTCCCAGCACTCGGGAGGCAGAGGCAGAGGCAGAGGCAGGCGGATCTCTGTGAGTTCAAGACCAGCCTAGTCTAAAGAGCTACTTCCAGGACAGGCTTCAAAGCCACGGAGAAACCCTGTCTAGGAAAAACCAAAAAAAAAAAAAAAAAAAAAAAAAAAAAAAAAAAAAAAAAAAGAAAGAAAGAAAGAAAAGAAAAGCTCTCCAGATCATCTATATGACAGTCTTTAGTTTGTGAGAATAAAAGGTATCTAAGTATCTAAGTAAAAAACAACATGTTAAGTGTAATGCTCCATCCAAAATTATAAACAAGCATTCATAATAATCAAGGATTCAGTTAAATGAAGCAGATGTTTTAATCTATTTGGGATTCTAACTATAGAAAGATCTGTGTCTTTTTATTACCACATCATGTAAAGGAAGCTGCAGAAGGCAAACTTTACCTCTACTCTTAAGCAATATTTTAACAATTTTGCTTAATGATAGCAATTCTCTAAAATTTCATTGTAATCATGAAAACACCAGGCAATGTGTTTTATAATTACATTTATAATTGCCTGAGCAATGCTTTGGTTGCTGTATGCTTAAAAATGTTTGCACAGTGATCACAGAAAAAGAGATGCATAGTTTTCAATATTCATGAACATAGTTTCTATTGCCCCTTAAAAATTTAAATATTTAATTCAAATTATCTATGCTTTAAATTTAGATGTATGCATGTTTTTAAATACTCATTGCAAAATGTTCTGTCATTAAAATTATATCCATAAAACTGCCAATGCAGCTTACATAACTTTTATTCTGGAAGCCCTTAATGTAGATCCACCTACTTCATTCCATTTCAACATTATGCATGCATTAATTTTCATTTCATAAGTGGTGAAATGGGAACTCAGGTGTTTAATTCTCTATAATTAGTGATTAAATTATACAAAAATGACTGTTTATCTAGAAAAGTTTCCAAAAGTCTAAATTAATCCTAATTACAGGAATTTAGATTTATTTACCTTTTTATTAATAATAAATCAAGATAAGTAACTCTACCATTGTTCATACATAAAAACTGTAAAGAATTCTTTAATGCACTTTTATAAAATACCTAAGAATCATTTCCTACTAGTTTATGTACCATTTTTATACTTGTAGTGTCAATAGATTTTATTTGAGTGTTTTGGCAGCATGTATGTGTATCGCATACATACCTGGTGCTTGTAGAGGTCAGAGGAGGGTTTCAGATCCTCTGGAACTGGAGTAATGGACAGTGAGTGTCATGTGGGTATGGGGAACTGAACCTGGATGCTATGCAAGAACAAGTGCTCTTAGCCACTGAACTATGTCTCTAGACCCTAAACAGAACTTAAAACACACTTCAAATCAGCAGTCTTAAGAGTTAAATCTTTAGTCTATGGCTTCCTTATACTATATTTATGAATTCTTCCATTGTAAGAATTTTTCTAGGTTTATGTCTGCATATTTAATAAGGAAACTCAACACGTTGAAGATGTGTGGTTTATCTACATCTCAAGCATCTTCTAGAAGAGGCTTCTAAAATTAGGTGTCTATGCAATAGAGCATCACCTTTATATCTCCAGACATAACTGTTAGTATTTCCCCAAAGAGTGTGCATACCCATGTTTGGTTGGTAATTTAGGATGGAATTTTTCTTTCTATCTCCAGATTTAAACTTAAACATGACTTCAGCTTCAAAATACTGATAAAACCATTTTAATCTCTGCATAAACAATTTAGTCTTCAGATATCATGTTAAAATGTAATTACAAGCATGCTGTTCATTAACTTGTAGCTTAAAGAGCTAATATCATCTTATCTGAAGTTTATCTTAAAGTCACTGACCTTGAAACAGTATCTCCACAGGACAAAATGCTCATTCCAAAATGAAATTATTACACTAGTCTATATACTGGGATGGAACTCATCTCATGTCAGAGTACATGTTTAACATGCTTAAGGTTTTAGGTTCAATACCCACACAAGGAAATAATACAAGTGGACTCCAAACTAATAATGCATAGATAAGTTCTACACAAGAACACAATTTTATGTACAAAGTAAATTCATGCCAGATGACTCTGAAAAACCAATTATCAGAAAGAAAAGGTGAAACCAGAGACCATAGAACTATAGGACAGAAGTAATAAAAAACCACAATAATTAAAAATACGTTATAGAACAGAAAGCAAAAGAATAATGATAAATGAAACATCAGAACATGGGTTATATTTTAGGTAATAAGAGGACAACATCTATAAGATGCAGGTAGTACAGAACACTTGAAATGTTCATCTTTAAGTACCAGATGTTACAGAAAAGGGAAGGCTTGGAATGGTCATACCTTCATGTGATTCTAGCCTCAAGAAGCTGCAGGAGAAAGGCAGTGAATTCAAAGTCTCCATGAGTTACACTTAAAGACTGCCTGGGCTATAAATTAAAATCCTGAATCACCATCATCATGACCAACACCACCATTACCACCACCACCAACAACAACAACCACAACCGCCATCACCATCAGGAGATGACTATAGATATAGGTATTGAAAATAGAGGAGCAAATTAATATACTAGAATAAAGTCCGTTTCTTAGACTCACATATCCCACTTCTCCACAAAATAGTGGAGGTTCTTTCCCTAGATATAAAACTTTTTAAGGATAACTCCAGGTGCAGATACTAAACAAAAGTCTAAGTCTACAACTTAAGGAATAACCTATTCTGGTCTCAATTTTGTCTTAACCAGTTTCCTTCACTCTAGACACAAGACACCAGGCTGGAGACATAAAATGCAGTCAACCCAAGTTCTGCAATAACCGGCTGGAAAATAAATCCAAACTGAGTTTTTAAATGTTTCATTCTTTCAGAGTATGCTTAAGGATTAGATTTAGAAATTTGATAAATGTTTACATCAAATAAAACACCATAAAAGGGGAATTTAGAATAATAAATACAGTGTGCTATAAAAATAAGGAAGTTATAAATAAAATAGAAACTCCCAGAACACAATGCCTATAAACTACAAATATTATAGTAAGAGATAAAATCAAGGAACTCAATAAATACAAAAGGAAATTGAAATAATAAGTAATGAAAAGAAGAGGAAAAAGCAGAATTCACTCAGGATGGCCAGACTTTTCCCAATAAACCTTTCAGTAATAAAGGAAACATAGAAAAGTAAAAGCAATATAATCACCATACCAATGATAGCATAAAATGACCAAACATAGTATGATCAGTTTGAAAGAATTATCCCCCATCAGAATGGCCTCTGGCTTTAACCGAAATACTGCAAGAATAGCAGAGGCTTTAGAATTCTGAGAAACAGCTGCAGCTGTGTCCAACCAAATCATCATTCAAGCATGAGGGTGGAAAAAAGACACCTTAGGCTGTGAGGCATCAAAATGCCTTTCCCAAGCACCTTTTCTAGATAGCAACTGCCCACATGTCATGCAGAATTTTAATGAGAAAGAAAGGAAAAGTCCAAAAAGAGTTACCGGGCCTGGAAACAATTGTTAAACTTTGTGTTGTACAATGAGAACACATGGAAATACTCCTAGGCCAAAACCAAGAAGTTCAGTGTTCACCTAGATTATTGTAGGAACTAAAATTGATCTGAAGCTGAGTTGGTGGTAACAACCATCAGTTGATACACTGAAAGTGAAGCAGTGTTAATTCTAGAACTTCATAAAAGCATTATATAAATAGCAGCCCTGTCAGTTGGGGTTTACTTGGCTTATGCTTCTACCCCACAGTCCATCCTTGAAGAAAGTCGGTGCAGCAACCTGGAAGCAATACCATATAGGAATGCTGCTACTGTCTTGTTTCCTCTGGCTTGTTCAACTGATTTCCTTCTACTGCTCAGGCCCAGCATCCCAGAGATGGCACCACCAAGAGTGGGCCTGGCCTTCCTATATAAACTAGCAATTAAGAAAATATGCCACAAATATTCCCATAGGCCAATCCAATCGAAGTGTGATTTCTCAATTAAGGCTCCCTTGTTGTAGAACATTATTTTAAGATGTGTTACATTTGTATGCTGTGGAACATTTGCTTTAATGATACAAAGATGTGTTGCCTTCTTATCTGTTTTATTTGTTTAACTCTGTGAAGTTGTGCTACTTTGCCTGTCTAAGACAACTGACAGAAAAAAAAAAAAAACAAAAAACAGTCCTGTCTTCTTCAAATGACATTCATGGCTATTATAAAAGTAAAGTGTGCTCATTTGATAAGAAACTTCAATATTTTGCAATTAAAATGAAGAAATATTTAGAACTGCTTACAGCAACAAATTTTCAACAAACACATGTTATCAGTAGATAAAGTGAATCAAACATCCAGAGTAACTGCATCAGCTCATGGCTACCAGACAAAGATATTATAACAATAACAAACAACTGATAGTGACATATCTCCATGAGCATGGGGA
The DNA here is from genome assembly GCF_003668045.3 of Cricetulus griseus. Lineage (NCBI taxonomy): Eukaryota > Metazoa > Chordata > Mammalia > Rodentia > Cricetidae > Cricetulus > Cricetulus griseus. The sequence goes on along the minus strand of NW_023276806.1, from coordinate 123,740,592 downwards.
AAAGAATTTATCATTCACTTTAAAGACTATATAATTTCAAAGCTGCTATTATCAAATGAAAGTGATGAACTTGTAAAATTTGGTAAAATCTACTCTAATATTTTTGTTACTTCATGAGGTAAAATGGGAAAGAGAGGAATAAGGGAAAGGCCAGAGAGAAGCAGTGAAAAGGACCTGAGGGAAAGGAAATTGTGTAGAGCAGAGTCCATGTGAGTCTTAGAAAGCAGCTTCTGAAAATGTTCTTAATTAAATGTAAAAGAGGTAATCAAAGTAATTTAACCTGATTGCTAATTACTGTCTCTGGGATGAGTTAATTGTTGTACTATATTTGTAAATAAGAAATAAGTATCAGTAAAATAAAGCTTAATTGCTTAGCCTGTATTTCTTCATATTCACTCCTGTCACCACCCTCATTTGGTCCACTTCATCTCCTGCATGATGTTCACACTCACTCCTAGGCATCCTGCCTCTCAGCCCAACTCAGGATGACTTGAGCAAGCATATCATCAAAATGGTACCCAGAGCTGCAGCTCCTGAAACAGTTCATTGTCAAGGTACATAGCTCCACTTGCATCAACTCTGTGTCCTTCCTGCACTGCCATTCTCTGACAACCTGCTACATGACTGCCTCTGTGCTGAGGCTGATTGCTGATCCCACAAAACTGCTTTTGTCTTAATTTTAGACTAAGTTATGTTCATGCAACAGAGTTTAGTTCAGAATGTCTTCTGCAAATTATATGGTAGTATTTTGGGACTGCTGTCCCTGAACAGACATAAACAAATGTCTGTTCCCTCCTTACAGAGCTCTAATGACAAAGGACAATTCCAACCAAGTCCAACTTTTGGAACTACAGGCTAAGGCTAAGGTAGATTACTCATGAGAAAGGTAAAGGTCACCTGCAGGAGCATGGGTGACCCCAACAGAGCAGCATGATTTCCAAATCGCTGCTTAGATGGACTATTTGCCTTCAGTTCATCTCCTACATTCTGTATTCTCTTACCCTGAGACCACAGGGCCACATCAAACTAGGGCAGAATCACAGACAAAGGGTCAGTGGGTATAGTAGGGAGCCACTGGGGTCTGAGGTGAGGGTTCAATGACACTCCCCACCCCATTCCATGCCGAAGGGAAAGTCAACTACCTTGGATCTTGGGAGTCTTAAAAGCAGCAATAACTGCTCTGGTGTGGATAATGATTGTTTTGCCCAGGGATAGAGCTGTACATAGAAATATGATAGCAATCATACTAACCCTTCTTCAAGACTCAGATCTCCATCTTTCCTGCCTATTAAATATCTATTTAAATATACTCCCCTATATTAGTGTTAATTTCACTATTTTGTTTTCTTTGTGTGTAGGAAGAAATATTTTGTAATTCCTTACATTTCATAATTTTGAAAATTATAATGGGAGGTAAGGTGTGTGTGTGTGTGTGTGTGTGTGTGTGTGTGTGTGTGTGTGTGTGTGTGTGTGTGCGCGCGTGTGCACATATGCACTCACTTTCATGTCAATAGCGACTGAACTCAGGTCTTGTGCATAATAAGAAAGTGCCTTAACACCAAGCTACAATCTCCAGAGCCAGTTAATGCTTTGCAATTAACTGTTTCAAGAGTAGTCATGGAACACTATATTTTAGTGTACATGACACTCATCCAAACATTGAATGAATGATTGATTAACCCACTTTAAATTTATTAAATAAATAAATTGGACTTGCAAAGCTGACAAATCCCTTGATTTGTAACCTTCATGCTACTTAACAATCATTCTTCATCAATGTGACAGAAAGCTGTGCTTAGCCACACAGCCGCCTATATTACCTTACATTCTAATTTTGCATTTTAGGAATAATCAAATCAATACAGGGTTTTAAAAGATCATTCAGTTATGTACTAATCAAAACACAGACTTTGTCATTATGCTTTCTTCACATATAAACATATGTGTTATATATATATTTAGACACACACATATGAAATTGCATGTGTGTGTGACACACAGAGAGAGGTGGAGGGAGAGAAAGAGAAAAAGATAGAGGGAGAGGTAGAGGGAAAGAGAGATTGAAGATCTTACTATGCAGCCCTGGATTGCCCAGAACTCCTTATATAGACCAAGGTGGCACTTAATTTACAGAGACTGGCCTCCCTCTGTCCCTCCAAGTGCTGGGATTACAGGAGAGCCCTGCCATGCACACATACTCATAATTTGTATTGCTCCTTCTTAACTAAAATTAAATGGAATCTGAAGTGTCCTGAATTAGATACTGATAGGAAGGGGCCTCAGGAATGCTTCTCTGAAGTTTACTGTACCTGAACATAAATGCTTTAGTAAGAAATACTTGCTAAGAGATGACAGTCTGAAGAATATATGTAAAAAGAAGGCATGTGACGTTATTCAGCTGGGTGTGCAGTCTGCCTCCAGCAGAACATAGAGGTGCCCAAATAAAAAATGGTTTTCCAGTTTCTTTCATTGCTCCCTTTCTGTCTCCATATGAAGCAGGATGCATGGATGGGCTTTAGGTTCTTTACCTATTTTAGATAAATTACAAATAACTCTCATTTCTAAAACTTACACGAAAACACCAGTCTCTAGCTGACAGGTAGTCAGAGTCGCACTGTCTGGCAGCAAAAGGCTTTGTCCTAAACCAAAAGAAATCCTTTTGTCTCATTCCTGCAAATTACAATAGTTGTATGAAGGGACACAGAAACAAAATTGAACACAGTCACATGAATGTAGTGAAGATTTATAGCCCTATGGAGACAATTACAAACAACTTCAAGTTTTCCTTGTCAACAAGCCAGCTTCTAATGCTGTGTGACTCACGGGTCTCCCTGTCTGTAGCAAGCTGTACCGCTGAAGCTTCCACAGAACAGTTTTGTTTTATCCCACTTGCTCCACACACATTTAAACAATTACCTTTGGTAACTTAAGGAGAAACTTGGCACTAGAAGTTTGTTAATGTACATTAAGGCTTCCTGCCAAGAAAGTGCTCTAGAACAGGTGCTGGCAGCCAGGATGTAGAAGCAGAAGGCAAAGGAAACCAGACAGATAGACTATGCTTCAGAAATGCCCCTAGCCAGGGAACTGCACTGTGATTTCACCTGCTCAGCAGAAGCC